>NC_091461.1:105610551-106255864 GCF_027789765.1 Dendropsophus ebraccatus | reverse complement strand
TTGAGAAAGAGACACAGAGGGACTGAGCAGTGTATCTGTAATCTGAGCCTGTCTGTCCGCTGAACATGATGTAGACTGTTCCTGAAATCAATGCTCCCCTCTCCTCTCTCGTCCTCCATAAAGCCCAGTACACCTGCCCTTGTCTAAATAGCAATGTACCTACTTGTGTATGACCACTGTGCTGCAGTGCAATCTGCCCTTCACCTTAGGTTGTCAGCTGCAGCAATTCATGGCTAAGTATAATCTGCTGCTGTTTCTTTCTTGCCTACTCACATAGCACTTTGCTCACCCAGTGTATCAGTAACCCATTCTCCCTCCATCTCTAGTAATGTGCTGTATAAATCATCAGCCAGCACAGTGCAGCCCAGTTGTAGCAGAGCTGAGCTTGTCAAAGATCATCTTGCAGTCATGTAACAGTGTTACATGGGACTGAAGATAAACCGGCTCTATTATTTAACTGTGTAATGTAGCAGTATTTACGAATGTCAAAGAGCACCTCCAGAATTGTATTTCTACATAGGGTAGCAACTAAAACCTAAAGTGTCACTGTCGTATTTTTGTGCAGAAATCAATAGTCTAGGCGATTTTAAGAAACTTTGTAATTGGGTTTATTAGGCAAATATGCCATTATCTGCATTCATAAAGCCTTTCCCCAGGTCCCCCCCCCCTCCTCTCTCTCTCATTCACTGCTTATTATCAGGAAATCTCGACTCTTTTACATCAGTTGAGCCCTGTCTAGTCTATGGAGAGGGGAGGGGGAGGAGGGAGATTAGTCAGCAGAGAGCAGAGAACAAAGGATTACACAGCGGGATCTGTGTGAAAGCTGTATTCAGAGGTCAGAGAGGTCAGTGCTGACTTCAGAGGAGATAGCCCAGTGATATAGCTGTAAATTAACTCTTTTATTAACTCTGTTTTGGTGCCTCATCTCCCTCAACCCCTCCCCTCTCCATAGAGAACCATGAAGACAGAGGGGAGAGCTTCAAACTGCTTTCTCATGATTCAAATGCATTTTTCGGCTAATAAACCCAATTACAAAGTTTCTTAAAATCGCCTGAACTATTGATTTCTGCAAAAAAAAAAATTAAATAACACAAACACTCTAAGTTCTACAAGGCATTTCTACAAAGCTAGGCAGTCTTTGCAAAGAAAATATGTGTGCAATGCATGTCCTATTGATTGCAATGACAATCCACATCACAATTCACACTGATGCCCTGTGCACATAATCATCTATGTCAGGTTCAGCTCTGCTACATCTGTATACAAAAAAAACCCCTCCTCTCTCTTACAAAATATCAGTCTGTCTTCGCTCCCAGCCCAGATGGTTGCAGCATTTAATAGTGAGCGACCCTGGAAGTTTTTCATTTCCTTCCATAAGAAGTCAGGCAGCACCCTCTAGCACCGAATTTTGGCTTGCACCACTATGGACGCCGTAAATCTCCAGCAATATCAACCTCTGCTGGAGTCCCAGGGCCTCGTCTCCCGCACAAGACATTACTGTCTCTTTTTTTTCTGGTTTTTATTATGATTTTTTTTTCTTTTTAATTTAATCACAGAGCCGACTGGCAGTCCTGCCTAGCGAAATGAGAATCCGGAGGGAGGAGGCTCTGAAATATTAAGTCCAACAGAAGCTCATTAGCATTTACTAGCAGCCAACCATCTCTAAGAGGCAGCACAGCTGCGCCACCAAACAGGACATGCTGACTTGCATATTTGCTGTGCCACCTGAGGTGCCCAGGGGCTGACACCTGCTACTTGGCCTCATCCATGGCTCGGCTCTCCCCCCCTCTTCATATAAAAGAAGTGATTTTTAGAGCCCTTATTTCTATGTTCTGCGCAGTCAGGAAATAACAGGCAGGAAGAATAGATCCAATAACATCCCAGAGTTCAGGAGAGAGGAAAATTAGCGAGGACCACAGTAATTAGGAGAATAATCATTTCCTACCCACCTGATATCTGGGCATTTACATATTATAGGAGCTGTGAGGACAGGAAAGTTCCAGAACTGAGCAGAGACTCAGTGAATGTTATTATATACTGTTATGGTGGAAAAAAAACCCTGTCCATACACTATAATAATGCAGTATTAATATAGTATCAACAAGTCGTAAATAACAATACAGTGTGACAGCCTGAAAATAAGTTTGTTCAGACTTTACGTACAAAACACTTTTAAAATTTATTTGGTCTTGGGCTCATTGTTGCCCCCTGCTGATGAATCAGGGATAGAGCAAAAGCTGTAAGCACCACTCTGCCTTACCTATGCCTCCCACATACAAAAAAATATATATATGTGTGTGTTTATGTAGCATAATACGACCCCCTATCTACAAGATTATGTAGGTACTATTATACTGCCTCTACATACAAGAATATATACTAGTATATACTATAATACTGCCTCCTGGCTTGATAATTACATGTGCATCTCTATTATGTCTTTTTTTGTCTATGTTTTTCCCCCCTGGATTGTAAAGTGCTGCAGAATCTATTGGCGCTATAGAAATTATTATTATTATTATTATTATTATTATTATTATTATTATTATTATTATTATCATTATTATTATTATATACAGAAATATAAATATCATGAACTGTCCCTATGTACAAGAATATAACTACTTTAATACACGGACTGGAGAGAAAGGAACGGCTGCACATCCCATCTATGGCTGATACTAATGCCGCTAGGCCTATATCAAAAATCAACACCAGAGTGTCTGTATATGATTTGATCAAGCCATATTGCCCCGTGTACCACCGCGCAGGTCCTCTGGTCCACACGGGTCCCTACGCTAACTCCACACCGTGTTGGTCAGTGATCGCCACCCCCGCAAAGCGTGCATGTGCAGGGAAGGGAGGCCATGGAACGGCCCTGCAACCCCCATGTCACAGGACCAGACCCAAAAAGCCCCACCAATACCCAGCCAGCACCACCGGCGGGGTCCGTATTTTACATTTTTCCCTTTTCTCAGTGTTTGCACTCCTCCTGGTAAGACCCACATGACCGCAATTAGCAGGAGACACCTGTGCACACATGACTTGTACCTACTATCCTTCCCATTTTACCTGTTGGAGTGTGGTGAGTGTTTTAGACCTTGTTCACACTTGTGTTGTTTGGTGACAGCCTTCCCCGCCTGCGGTGCCTGCTGGGATTTACGGGGGCCTCTCAGTATTGGTCCTGTGACAGTGGGGTTGCAGGGCCGTTCTATGGCCTCCTTTCCCCGGTTGTGCACGCCTTGCGGGGTTGGCGGTCGCTGACTGGCACAGTGTGGAGTTAGCGTAGGGACCCGTGTGAGCCAGGAGACCGGCACGCCCGTACATGGGGCAATATGGTTTGATCAAATTATATACTTTAAATGTAGCTGAGAAGCATTAGTATCAGCCATAGGTGTGAGGTGCAGCGCTATTTTCTCTCCCTGTCCGTATAACTACTATAATGCTGCCCCCTATGTACAAGAATATAACTACTATAATGCTGCCACTATATACAAGAATATAACTACTATAATGCTGCCTCCTATGTACAAGAATATAACTACTATAATTGTGTTGTGGAAGAAGTGTGAAGTGGCACTCACCCGTGATTTGCAGCATTATGACTTTATTAGGTCGACCGTAAGCGGGGAGGGGAAGGGATTAGGTGCAGATGCGTCCTGGGATGGCCGTTTCGGGGACACACCGCCTTTGTCGACCCGGGGGGGGGGGGGGGGTGTCCCCGAAACGGACGTTCCAGGACGTGTCTGCACCTAATCCCTTTTCCTCCCCGCTTACCGTGGACCTAATAAAGTCATAATGCTGCAAATCACGGGTGAGTGCTACTTCACACTTCTTCCACAACACAATAGTACGCCTCCTCTCTGTTGTCTGCACCCCCCTAAAGCAACTGCAGGTCACGGACAGTATCTTGATGCTTTGTCTCATTGGACTCCTGTTTAAGTGGTGTATTGTTTGGTGTGGTGCGGGTCTCTACTACTAACTACAGCATAACTACTATAATACTGCTCCTATGTACAGAAATATAACTACTATACTACTGCTCCTATGTACAAGAATATAACTACTATAATACTTCTCCTATGTACAAGAATATAACTACTATAATACTACTCCTATATACAAGAATATAACTACTATAATACTGCCCCTATATACAAGAATATAACTACTATAATACTGCCCCCTATAAACAAGAATATAACTACTATAATACTGCTCCTATATACAAGAATATAACTACTATAATACTGCCCCTATATACAAGAATATAACTACTATAATTCTCTGCCGGCGGTGCTGGCCGGGTTCTGGTGTGGTGTTTTTGGGTCTGGTCCTGTGGCATGGGGGTCGCAGGGCCGTCCCATGGCCCCCGTTCCCTGGCTGTGCACGCCTGCGGGGTTGGTGGCCACTGACTGGCACGGTGTGGACTTAGTGTAGGGACCCATGTGTATCAGATACCGGCACGAGGTACATGGGGCAGTATGGCTTGATCAATTCATACACAAAATTCTGATGTGTTTTTTATTTAGCCAAGCGGCACTAGTATCAGCCATAGGTGTGAGGTGCAGCACTCTGTTTCTTCCCTGAACCGCATTTTGTTTCTCTCTTTTCTCCGTGTTTTGCACTCCTCCTGGTGAGACCCACATGACCGCAATTAGCAGGAGACACCTGAGTGCACATGGTTTTAATCCCTCCTGTTTTTTCCCATTCTGTTTGCTGCAGCTATGGTGAGCGCAATACCTTATCCAGACTTGTGCTGCTTGGGGGCGACATTCTCTGCCGGCGGTGCTGGCCGGGTTCTGGTGTGGTGTTTTTGGGTCTGGTCCTGTGGCATGGGGGTCGCAGGGCCGTCCCATGGCCCCCGTTCCCTGGCTGTGCACGCCTGCGGGGTCGGTGGCCACTGACTGGCACGGTGTGGACTTAGTGTAGGGACCCATGTGTATCAGATACCGGCACGAGGTACATGGGGCAGTATGGCTTGATCAATTCATACACAAAATTCTGATGTGTTTTTTATTTAGCCAAGCGGCACTAGTATCAGCCATAGGTGTGAGGTGCAGCACTCTGTTTCTTCCCTGAACCGCATTTTGTTTCTCTCTTTTCTCCGTGTTTTGCACTCCTCCTGGTGAGACCCACATGACCGCAATTAGCAGGAGACACCTGAGTGCACATGGTTTTAATCCCTCCTGTTTTTTCCCATTCTGTTTGCTGCAGCTATGGTGAGCGCAATACCTTATCCAGACTTGTGCTGCTTGGGGGCGACATTCTCTGCCGGCGGTGCTGGCCGGGTTCTGGTGTGGTGTTTTTGGGTCTGGTCCTGTGGCATGGGGGTCGCAGGGCCGTCCCATGGCCCCCGTTCCCTGGCTGTGCACGCCTGCGGGGTTGGTGGCCACTGACTGGCACGGTGTGGACTTAGTGTAGGGACCCATGTGTATCAGATACCGGCACGAGGTACATGGGGCAGTATGGCTTGATCAATTCATACACAAAATTCTGATGTGTTTTTTATTTAGCCAAGCGGCACTAGTATCAGCCATAGGTGTGAGGTGCAGCACTCTGTTTCTTCCCTGAACCGCATTTTGTTTCTCTCTTTTCTCCGTGTTTTGCACTCCTCCTGGTGAGACCCACATGACCGCAATTAGCAGGAGACACCTGAGTGCACATGGTTTTAATCCCTCCTGTTTTTTCCCATTCTGTTTGCTGCAGCTATGGTGAGCGCAATACTTTATCCAGACTTGTGCTGCTTGGGGGCGACATTCTCTGCCGGCGGTGCTGGCCGGGTTCTGGTGTGGTGTTTTTGGGTCTGGTCCTGTGGCATGGGGGTCGCAGGGCCGTCCCATGGCCCCCGTTCCCTGGCTGTGCACGCCTGCGGGGTTGGTGGCCACTGACTGGCACGGTGTGGACTTAGTGTAGGGACCCATGTGTATCAGATACCGGCACGAGGTACATGGGGCAGTATGGCTTGATCAATTCATACACAAAATTCTGATGTGTTTTTTATTTAGCCAAGCGGCACTAGTATCAGCCATAGGTGTGAGGTGCAGCACTCTGTTTCTTCCCTGAACCGCATTTTGTTTCTCTCTTTTCTCCGTGTTTTGCACTCCTCCTGGTGAGACCCACATGACCGCAATTAGCAGGAGACACCTGAGTGCACATGGTTTTAATCCCTCCTGTTTTTTCCCATTCTGTTTGCTGCAGCTATGGTGAGCGCAATACCTTATCCAGACTTGTGCTGCTTGGGGGCGACATTCTCTGCCGGCGGTGCTGGCCGGGATCTGGTGTGGTGTTTTTGGGTCTGGTCCTGTGGCATGGGGGTCGCAGGGCCGTCCCATGGCCCCCGTTCCCTGGCTGTGCACGCCTGCGGGGTTGGTGGCCACTGACTGGCACGGTGTGGACTTAGTGTAGGGACCCATGTGTATCAGATACCGGCACGAGGTACATGGGGCAGTATGGCTTGATCAATTCATACACAAAATTCTGATGTGTTTTTTATTTAGCCAAGCGGCACTAGTATCAGCCATAGGTGTGAGGTGCAGCACTCTGTTTCTTCCCTGAACCGCATTTTGTTTCTCTCTTTTCTCCGTGTTTTGCACTCCTCCTGGTGAGACCCACATGACCGCAATTAGCAGGAGACACCTGAGTGCACATGGTTTTAATCCCTCCTGTTTTTTCCCATTCTGTTTGCTGCAGCTATGGTGAGCGCAATACCTTATCCAGACTTGTGCTGCTTGGGGGCGACATTCTCTGCCGGCGGTGCTGGCCGGGTTCTGGTGTGGTGTTTTTGGGTCTGGTCCTGTGGCATGGGGGTCGCAGGGCCGTCCCATGGCCCCCGTTCCCTGGCTGTGCACGCCTGCGGGGTTGGTGGCCACTGACTGGCACGGTGTGGACTTAGTGTAGGGACCCATGTGTATCAGATACCGGCACGAGGTACATGGGGCAGTATGGCTTGATCAATTCATACACAAAATTCTGATGTGTTTTTTATTTAGGCAAGCGGCACTAGTATCAGCCATAGGTGTGAGGTGCAGCACTCTGTTTCTTCCCTGAACCGCATAACTACTATAATACTGCCCCCTATAAACAAGAATATAACTACTATAATACTGCCTCCTATGTATAAGAATATTACTACTAAAATACTACACCCTATATACAAGAATATAACTACTATAATAGCAAAGACAGAATGCGGTCAGCACCAAAAGTACACAATAACAGTTGGTTATGGAGTACAGAAAAGTTCGAACTGGGGTGCTCCGAACACGAGGAAGTAGGTATACAATCAGCACATGCAGAGACAGACACAGGCACTCAACGGTATAACAGAGACTTTAATCAGGCGTGGTGTGCAGTGTAGAAGGAAAGGGAGGACAGGTGGAAGTGTGGGCGCACGCTACCCAAGGACAGTCGTTTCTCACCAATTGGCGCTTCTTCGAGCTTGATACCAGAGCTCGAAGAAGCGCCGATTGGCGTGAAACGGCTGTCCTTGGGTAGCATGTGTCCACACTTCCCCCTGTTCTCCCTTTCCCTCTACACTGCACACTGTGCCTGATTAAAGTCTCCGTTATACAGGTGAGTTCTACTATAATACTGCTCCTATATACAAGAATATAACTACTATAATACTCAGGGGCGGTCTTGGCCTTTTTAGGGGCCCCAAGCAATGTTATGTCTGGGGCCCCCTCCTCGATACGCATTCCAAAACAATAGACCGCTGTGTGTTGCCCCCAGTAGTATATACCCCTTGTGCGCTACCGCCAGTAATATATTCTCCTTGTGTGCTGCCCCCAATAGTTTATACCCCTTGTGTCCTGCCCCCAGTAGTATATACCCCTTGTTTGCTTCCCCCAGTAGTATTTAGACCCCTGTGTGTTCCCCCAGTTATATATAGCCCCCCCGTGTGCTCCCCCAGAAATATATAGACCTCCTGTGTGCTGCCCCAGTTGTATATAGACCCCCTGTGTGCTGCCCCCAGTTGTATTTACCCCCTGTGTGCTCCCCCACTAGTATATAGGCCCCCTGTGTGCTCCCTCAGGGGTATTTGGCCCCCCTGTGTGCTCCCCCACTTGGATATAGACCTTCTGTGTGCTCCCCCACTTGGATATAGACCCCTGTGTGCTCCTCCAGTAGTATATAAACCCCCTGTGTGGTTCCCCCAGTAGTATATAGACCCATTGTGTGCCCCACCAGTATTATATAGACCCATTGTGTGCTGCCCCAGTAGTATACAGACCCCTGTGTGCTCCCCCAGTTATATATAGACCACCTGTGTGCCTCACAAGTAGTATTTAGACCCCCTGTATGTTCCCCCAGTAGTATATAGACCCCCTGTGTGCCCCACCAGTAGTATATAGACCCCTGTGTGCTCCCCCAGTAGTATATAGCCCCCCTGTGTGCTCCCCCACTTGGATATAGACCTCCTGTGTGCTCTCCAAGTTGTATATAGACCCCATTCTGCTGCCCCAAGTAGTATATAGACCCCCTGTGTGCTGCCCCCAGTAGTATATAGACCCCTCTGTGAAGCCCCAGTAGTCTATAGCCCCCCTATGTGTTCCCCCTGTTATATAGCCCCCTTGTGTGCTCCCCCCTTTTATAAAGACCCCCGATGTGCGCTCCCCCAGTTAAACAGACCCCTGTGTGCTCCCCCTCCCATATAGTATATAACACAATAAAACAAACACTTATACTCACCTGGGTCCGGGCGTCTCCTCTTCTCTTCACTCTTGTGGCCGCAGGAAGGGTTTTCCCTGCGATCACAAGAGGCCACACTGCCCTTGTCCTGGCGCCGATGCTCCAGTGATGTCACTGGAGCGCCGGCACCACAAGGACAAAGATGCCACTTGTGACCGCAGGGAAAACCCTTCCTGTGGCCACAAGAGTGACTGACAGGAAGGGAGCCAATGTCTCCCGCCCTGTCAGTGCCGCTGCATGTAACTGTGAGCGCTCATTACGAGTGCTCATAGTTACAGTTCAGATGGCAGCAGCGAGCGGGGCAGCAGCCCTGTCCAGCGGTCTTGAGCACAAGAGCGGGGTGTGGGGGCCCCCCTGGATGTTGGGGGCCCCAAGCGATCGCTTGGGGTGCTTGGTGCCAAAGACCGCCACTGATAATACTGCTCCTATATACAAGAATATAACTACTATAATACTGCTCCTATATACAAGAATATAACTACTATAATACTGCTCCTATATATAAGAATATAACTACTATAACACTGCCCCCTATATACAAGAAAATAACTACTATAATACTGCTCCTATATACAGGAATATATCTACAATAATACTGCTCCCTATATACAAGAATATAACTACTATAATAGGAGCTGGTAGATACAGGTGCCGTCACTGCCTAATTGCAGACCATGTAAACGAGGCTAACAAAGTCCCGGGAGTGAGTCTCAATGACCACACGGATCCGTATAGGGGGTGCTCCGACAGAGCAGAGACAATGCAATGTATCGAAAAAAGAGTAAGTCCAAGCACTCACCCAATTGGTAGATCTTTGGTGGATTTATTAACACATAACAGGGAGGGTGGTAGTAGCGGTGCGGGAGTTCAGCAGACAACGGTTTCGCGCCTCAGCGCTTTGTCAAGTCTTACGTCACTACCGGGGGGAGGGTAGTATATATAGTTTACACCATGCGTGCATTAAGAAAAAAATTACAAGTGCCAGAATCATCAAACAAACTGTTAAAACAAACACATATGCATGCACACTGATGACAAAACTAGCATATATGGCGTAAAATAAATGGTTCTTACAAAAAGACGTTCCAGTCGTTCCTCTCATTGAGGCCGACCGGGCCGGTCGCATCTAGGGTGGCAATCCAATATGCCTCTCTCCTGAGGAGACGTAGATGTCTGTCTCCCCCTCCTTCAGTCTGATCCACCTTTTCCAAACCTACAAATCGCAAGAAGCTCGTATCTCCTGTGTGAACTGTATTGATATGATCGATCAGTCTAGGAACGCCTTTTCCTGTCCTGATCGAATATACATGCTCCTTATATCTTGTCCACATGGGACGTTTAGTTTTTCCCATTACAGGAGCATACTAAAGCATATACGACGTATGAGGTACGGCATGTAATAAGACTTCTGATATTGCAGTTTTTGCCATTGAGATTAATGGAAACAGTAGAGATGAGCTGAGGACAGTACTTACAGCTGCCACATTTTTTGCTACCCTTTAGAGGGGCTCTGGTAAACCAATCATCTGCAGATTTTGTCTTGCACTTATTCATACAGAGACGATTACGATCCGATTGCGATGCGATTTTTCCGATACGTGATGAGAGGGCCCTGAGCCGCAATCTCCTTAAGATCCTCATCCTGTTCCAAAATATGCCAGTGTTTGTGGATGGTTTTGGCAATGACACTATTTAGTGGTGAGTTTTGAAAAACAAAAGAAAAATTTTGGGGGCTATTTTCTAGCTTTATTTTAGGTTCTAACAACTTAGTTCTATCCATAGTACTGACCCTTCTCCTAGCTGTGTCTATAGTCTTCCTTGGGTACCCCCTAGCTTCGAGCCTTCTCTCCATGTCAGTGGCTTGGTTACTGAATGACAGTTCTGTACTATTTATGCGCTTAAGTCTGACTAGCTGACTATTTACCCCCTACTTTATGAGTGAAGTACATATTGACATTATTGACTTCATTAAGGTATAGGACAAAGTTGTCAAAGCCAGCTCTGTCTCATAGAAACATAGAAACATAGAAGATTGTCGGCAGAAAAAGACCACTGGGTCCATCTAGTCCGCCCTTTTAGTATTTTCTTCCTTATTATCTTAGGATAGATATATGTCTATCCCAGGCGTGTTTAAATTCTGTTATTGTAGATTTACCAACCACCTCTGCTGGAAGTTTGTTCCGGGTATCTACTACTCTTTCAGTAAAATAACATTTTCTTACATTGCTTCTGATCTTTCCCCCAACTAACCTCTCACTGTGTCCTCTTGTTCTTGAGCTCAGTTTTTTACTAAAAACACTCCCCTCTTGAACCTTATTTAGTCCCTTAACATACTTAAAGGTTTCAATCATGTCCCCCCTTTCCCGTCTTTCCTCCAGACTATACAGATTCAAATCCTTAAGTCTTTCCTGATATGGTTTATGCCTCACACCCTCCACCATTTTTGTAGCTCGTCTTTGGACCTGTAGCTCGTCTTTGGATGCTCGTCTTTGTAGCTCGTCTCCTTCCCACACAACGAAGACATCATTGACATAACGAAAGTATGCTCTGATGCCTCCGATGTGTGGGTTACGGATATTAAACACAAAATCATTTTCTAATTTGGCCAAGAACAGATTTGCGTACGTGCAGGAGACCGGCGTACCCATCGCGGTGCCGATCTCCTGCGCGTACCATTAGTCCTCAAACATAAACACGTTATTACAGAGGATGAAATAAAGTGCCTCTTTTACAAAGTCCCTAAACGTTTGCGGCTGATTGGTTCTGGAAAGGAACCAGTCGATTGCCTCTACACCCGCATCATGTAGAGGCTCTCGACATCTATGGAGCACAGGATACATCCCTCCGTAAAATGTATGGTGCCCAGCATATTGAGGAAGTCCCCAGAGGCTTTAAGATACCCCATTGTTTCCACCAAGAGGGGTCTCAGCGACCAATCAAGGAACTGAGACATATACTCAGTGGCCGATCCGATGGCCGACACGATAGGGCGCCCAGGTGGTCTATCCAAACACTTGTGGACCTTAGGGAGGAAGTACCACCTGGGCGCTCTGGGCGAGGGAGGCAGCAGCTTCTCGGCCGCATGTTTCTTGATAGCTCCCGTACAGCTATGTCTGTGTAAGAGACTACGCAGCTGTTCATGTATTTTCGGAACTGGATTTTTTCTCAGGGCCTTGTACGTATTGCTATCGCTTAGTTGTCTGTGGGCCTCTTCCAGGTAGTATGAACGGGACATGACCACAGTTACGCCTCCTTTATCAGCCCTCTTTGTGATTAAGTCGGGGCGATTACGGAACCATTTCAAAGCCCTTTCTTCTGCTGCCGACAGATTTTTAATGGCCTTCGGATATACTAGGGCTTTCACATCCTGTGCCACTGATTTGTAGAATGTATCTATGGGACCTCCTGGGGTGACTTGGGGACAGAATTTAGATTTATTGCCTCCTATATATATGGACTCTGTATCGATGCCTTGCACGCCATCACAGCCCGCTAAAAAACGGACACATTCTACCTGGTTTACCAGAGCCCCTCTAAAAGGTAGCAAAAAATGTGGCAGCTGTAAGTACTTTCCTCAGCTCATCTCTACTGTTTCCATTAATCTCAATGGCAAAAACTGCAATATCAGAAGTCTTATTACATGCCGTACCTCATACGTCGTGTATGCTTTAGTATGCTCCTGTAATCGGTTCTACGTGGGAAAAACTAAACGTCCCATGTGGACAAGATATAAGGAGCATGTATATTCGATCAGGACAGGAAAAGGCGTTCCTAGACCGGGGGCAGCTTCCTCCGCCGGTGGTGCTGGCTGGGTTTTGGTGTGTCATTTTTGGGACTGGTCCTGTGGCATGGGGGTTACAGGGCCGTTCCATGGCCTCCCTTTCCTGACTGTGCACGCCTGCGGGGGTGGTGGTCACTGACCGGCACAGTGTGGACTTAGTGTAGGGACCCATGTGTATCAGATACCTGCACGAGGTACATGGGGCAGTATGGCTTGATCAATTCACATACAGAATTCTGATGTTTTTTATGCAGCCGAGAGGTACTAGTATCAGCCATAGGTGTGAGGTGCAGCACTCTTTTTCTTCCCTGAACCGTATTTTGTTTCTCTCTTTTCTCCGTGTTTTGCACTCCTCCTGGTGAGACCCACATGACCGCAATTAGCAGGAGACACCTGAGTGCTCATGGTTTTAATCCCTCCTGTCTGTCCCATTCTATCTTTGATAGCTATGGTGAGTGCAATACCTTATCCAGACTTGTGCTGTTTGGGGGCAGCTTCCTCCGCCGGTGGTGCTGGCTGGGTTTTGGTGTGTCATTTTTGGGACTGGTCCTGTGGCATGGGGGTTACAGGGCCGTTCCATGGCCTCCCTTTCCTGACTGTGCACGCCTGCGGGGGTGGTGGTCACTGACCGGCACAGTGTGGACTTAGTGTAGGGACCCATGTGTATCAGATACCTGCACGAGGTACATGGGGCAGTGTGGCTTGATCAATTCACATACAGAATTCTGATGTTTTTTATGCAGCCGAGAGGTACTAGTATCAGCCATAGGTGTGAGGTGCAGCACTCTTTTTCTTCCCTGAACCGTATTTTGTTTCTCTCTTTTCTCCGTGTTTTGCACTCCTCCTGGTGAGACCCACATGACTGCAATTAGCAGGAGACACCTGAGTGCTCATGGTTTTAATCCCTCCTGTCTGTCCCATTCTATCTTTGATAGCTATGGTGAGTGCAATACCTTATCCAGACTTGTGCTGTTTGGGGGCAGCTTCCTCCGCCGGTGGTGCTGGCTGGGTTTTGGTGTGTCATTTTTGGGACTGGTCCTGTGGCATGGGGGTTACAGGGCCGTTCCATGGCCTCCCTTTCCTGACTGTGCACGCCTGCGGGGGTGGTGGTCACTGACCGGCACAGTGTGGACTTAGTGTAGGGACCCATGTGTATCAGATACCTGCACGAGGTACATGGGGCAGTGTGGCTTGATCAATTCACATACAGAATTCTGATGTTTTTTATGCAGCCGAGAGGTACTAGTATCAGCCATAGGTGTGAGGTGCAGCACTCTTTTTCTTCCCTGAACCGTATTTTGTTTCTCTCTTTTCTCCGTGTTTTGCACTCCTCCTGGTGAGACCCACATGACCGCAATTAGCAGGAGACACCTGAGTGCTCATGGTTTTAATCCCTCCTGTCTGTCCCATTCTATCTTTGATAGCTATGGTGAGTGCAATACCTTATCCAGACTTGTGCTGTTTGGGGGCAGCTTCCTCCGCCGGTGGTGCTGGCTGGGTTTTGGTGTGTCATTTTTGAGACTGGTCCTGTGGCATGGGGGTTACAGGGCCGTTCCATGGCCTCCCTTTCCTGACTGTGCACGCCTGCGGGGGTGGTGGTCACTGACCGGCACAGTGTGGACTTAGTGTAGGGACCCATGTGTATCAGATACCTGCACGAGGTACATGGGGCAGTGTGGCTTGATCAATTCACATACAGAATTCTGATGTTTTTTATGCAGCCGAGAGGTACTAGTATCAGCCATAGGTGTGAGGTGCAGCACTCTTTTTCTTCCCTGAACCGTATTTTGTTTCTCTCTTTTCTCCGTGTTTTGCACTCCTCCTGGTGAGACCCACATGACTGCAATTAGCAGGAGACACCTGAGTGCTCATGGTTTTAATCCCTCCTGTCTGTCCCATTCAATCTTTGATAGCTATGGTGAGTGCAATACCTTATCCAGACTTGTGCTGTTTGGGGGCAGCTTCCTCCGCCGGTGGTGCTGGCTGGGTTTTGGTGTGTCATTTTTGGGACTGGTCCTGTGGCATGGGGGTTACAGGGCCGTTCCATGGCCTCCCTTTCCTGACTGTGCACGCCTGTGGGGGTGGTGGTCACTGACCGGCACAGTGTGGACTTAGTGTAGGGACCCATGTGTATCAGATACCTGCACGAGGTACATGGGGCAGTGTGGCTTGATCAATTCACATACAGAATTCTGATGTTTTTTATGCAGCCGAGAGGTACAAGTATCAGCCATAGGTGTGAGGTGCAGCACTCTTTTTCTTCCCTGAACCATAACTACTATAATACTGCTCCCTATATACAATAATATAACTACTATTATAATGCTAATTATTCTGAACAATTTGCTGCAATCCATAGCATTCTCTGTCTTTTAGTTGCAGAGTAGTCGGCTACATATGAGCTCTCCCTTGTACTGCCCCCTATGTAGGACAATAAACTTGCTGCTAGTATGTGCTGAGTATCATTACTGCTGTATGTGTTTCCTGGCACTGTTGCTACCAGCTGGATGTGCCCCATTCTCACCCTTGTGGTTCCCGCTCTGGTATGGCGGCACATTGTCTGATATACTGCAGGATGGCGTGCCTTGTCACGGTGAGGAAATCCTTCTCGTTTTATTTCTCTCTCACTCCGCTATAATTTATTACTTATCGTTTTTTGCTCAAACTCCTTGCCGTACTTCCTGCGGCCCCAGGTGTTGTGTGCACTCACTGTAATCTGCAGTCTAACCTGCTCTCTTTGTTGGTGTGACAGCCAACATTCACGCTGGCTCCAGTTTCACACAGAAGTGTTTTAAAGAGACTGTAACCTGAAAAAGAGACCTCGCCTAATTGTGTCTAATACAGACAGTTCCTGGTCGCCATCTGTGTAGGTGACGGAGAACATGGCGGCTGACACCCTGATCCTGCTGCTTGCAATATGTCACATATCTCCGCCAGATCTGACCACAACCTGATGACATCATACACCAAGATTATGTCACATGTGTCAGTGATTGAGAGACCCCAACATAATGCTGCCCTACAGTGAGACTGCGCGAATGGGTCACATCTGGGCAACAGTTTATATAAAAAATGAATCTATATACAACCGCCATGTAATTATAGGGGTCCAGGATAAGTAATGTAATGTATGTACACAGTGACCCCACCAGCAGAATAGTGAGTGCAGCTCTGGAGTATAATACAGGATACAACTCAGGATAAGTAATGTAATGTATGTACACAGTGACCCCACCCGCAGAATAGTGAGTGCAGCTCTGGAGTATAATACAGGATACAACTCAGGATAAGTAATGTAATGTATGTACACAGTGACCCCACCCGCAGAATAGTGAGTGCAGCTCTGGGGTATAATACAGGATGTAACTCAGGATCAGTACAGGATAAGTAATGTAATGTATGTACACAGTGACCCCACCAGCAGAATAGTGAGTGCAGCTCTGGAGTATAGTACAGGATGTAACTCAGGATCAGTACAGGATAAGTAATGTAATGTATGTACACAGTGACCCCACCAGCAGAATAGTGAGTGCAGCTCTGGAGTATAATAAAGCATTAGTAATGCAAAATATTTAGAAAGTAACTCAATCCATATTCTAGTACTATACTTTGTATGCTATACACTTTCCTCCATGACCTGACACCTCTGCACCTGATAAGGGATAAGTGTCTGATTGCTGGGGCTCAACTGCTGAGACCCCCACTAGGTTAAGAATGAGGGTCTGAGCTTCCCATCAGATCGGAGCAGGAGCCCCCACCACCAATCAGACGTATTTCCTTTCCTGTGTATAGGGGATAAGCTGTAATGGATAGAGAACCCCATTAAGAATAGTTAATCTTGCAGCAACCCTCTAATATTGGATGACGCACTCCTCAGGTGTGGAGATCTTTTTATCATGACGGCCGCATCGATGAGTTCAGGACGTTTTGTAGCAACAGATGTGACCAAAGACTGGACAAGAATTTCATAACAATAAGTTGGAGCGTTTGGATCGGCCTCAGAACAGTCCTCCAGGTCGTCCTATCACTCAGCGCTCCGCACCTGCAGCACGATTCCTGGCGCGCTGCGCTTAGAGGTCGTCTGAAAACCTTTCATGTGTCTTGTCTCCTCCGCTTATACGACCTCTAAGCGCGTCGTGTTTGAAAGGAAGTTGTCAGATGGGTGAAGTCACGACATATTGTTCTATGATGCCGTGACACTGGGGTCACCACCTGGTCCATCATGGGAACCAGAGCCGAGGACCTTACGGAGAACATCTGTGAATTTACTACGCAAAATCCCGGTGTCATCTAAGGATAATTCACATTATGTAAAGGAAACAGTCAGCAGGCTAGTCTTTACTATGTCTATTGATGTGGCGATCAGATTGAATAGGTCTACATAGGTGCAGCGACCCAGCTTGGTGAATAGCTGGGGATATTGTACATGTCTGTGGTAGTCTGGGTCTTGTGGTGCACCACAGCGCTGTTCACACCCTCTAATCCACACCCTGGTTATGGTATCCTTGCTGATGGTGGTTCGGGTTGCCATTGATGTTGATGAAGTGCATAGATTTAAAAAAGATCATTGTGGCTGATTGGCGGAAGCTCAGGGCAAACTGTATAATGTATATAATGTATACAGTAAGCTCCTATAGGTTGGTGTACACAGGGGATTTGGTGGTAAAAAATTTGCCCTATATAGATTTAAAAAAGGGGGGATTTAAAGGGGTTATCCAAGATTAGGAAAGATTGGCTGTTTTCTTCCAAAAACAGCGCCAACCCTGTTCTCAGGTTGTGCGGAGTATTGCAACGTATCTCCATTCACTTTAAAAGAACTGAGCTCTAATATTATATATAAACTAAAGACAAGAGTAGTGCTGTTTCTGGAAGGGAGCAAGTACCCGATCCTGGATAACCCTTTTAAGGGTGGACATCCACTTTAAGAAATAAATGTATAAATCAGCACCCCATACTGAGTGATCGCATCTTAGCAGTAGGTGCTCAAAACATCTCTGTTACTCCTCTGGGTTATTATTGACAACTTTAGTGTCTCCTGATTGGACACTACAGGTGTCAATCTGAACTGAGAGGAGGGGCCTGAAATGCTAAAAGGGGTACTCCAGAGGGGGGAAAGAAAGCATTATATCAGTTGGTATCAAACAGTTATAAAAATGTGTAAATTACTTCTATTTAAACATTCCAGTAGTTATCAGCTGCTGTATGTCCTGCAGGGAGTGGTGTATTCTCTCAACTCTGACACAGTGCTCTCTGCTGCCACCTCTGTCCATGTCAAACTGTCCAGAGCAGGAGCAATTCCCCATAGAAATCCTCTCCTGCTCTGGACAGTTCCTGACATGGACAGAGGTGGCAGCAGAGAGCACTGTCTCAGACTGGAAAGAATACACCACTTCCTACAGGACACACAGCAGCTGATAAGTACTGGAAGGCTTGAGATTTTTAAAAAGAAGTAATTTACAAATCTGTATAACTTTCTGACACCAGGTGATCTGGAAAAAAATTGTTTCATAGCCCTTTGATCTGGAAAAAATTGTATCATACCTCTTTAATACAGAAAATACTGGACACCTAAGGCAAAGAGACCATCTAGTGGACACTTGCCATAGCAGGGACATAGAAAGAGACATTTTGTTAGTCATGCAGGTTGTTCCATCCCTTTCCTTGCCCTCTGTGCAGGGAGCACCGTGTCAGACTGGAAAGAATACACCACTTTTCTGCAGGACATACAACAGCTGATAAGTACTGGAAGACACGATTTTTTTTTAATAGAAGTAAATTGCAAAGTTGCATAACTTTGATACCAGTTGATTTATTTTTTTTTACTTTAATGATGAGAGCGGAGAGAGCAGCTGCCAGATACCCCTACTGATGGTTTACCAGGACAGAATAATCAGGGGTGTTAAAATCCGACATACCTGGTTCTCCTACTCTCTCCGCCACCTTGATATCCTTCACCCAACATGCAGCACTATATTGCCCTGTCATATCCTGATACCTGAGTCCTAATAAAGTGTAAGGGGTCTCTTTGGCATTGTTGGTACCCGCATATAAGTCATCCAGCATTTTTTATTTTCTGTTCCTATGATGTAACAGAAACCTGGATATAATGGTGCAGATGTGAGCAGAGGCTCCGGAGCACATACAGAGGCGATGGAGAGCAAATCTTACATGTTTGGCCGGAGTTCCACAATCTCCTTGGTTTATTATGATCTTACTATTCTATTTTTTTTTAGCCCTTTTTGCCTCTTCACTTCCCAAATGCAGCGACCTGGACTGAACTCTGGAAACTGCGGTAAAGTTGTTTTCTTTTCTTTCATCAATTATTAAACTCAGCTCAGATCACTGCAGCCGGAAAAACAGGAGAAGAGCACAGGATCCACCCGGAGCGGAGGCCACGACTTCAAGAAAAGACATCAAAATGGGAAAAATTGTTGAACGTAACTTATCAGAGAAATGACTGCCGTCCAATAAAGATGGCCGTCATTTCAACGGTGTGTGAACATAGCCTAAGATTGATACAAATGGCGTGGGGTGGGGCGCTGGATACTGGTGTTGAACCAGCCAGTGGGCTCTGTTGTTTTGGGGCAACTTGTCATAGTGGCCAGGAGTGGTAACCCCCCCCCCAGGCACATGGGCAACTGGACCTTAGGTAGAACTAGTGTGAGGTGCAGAGTGTGGGTGCAAGGGCGGGGGCAGAGATGACAGAGTCCCATTTTAAACAATGCTTAACTTTACTGGAACATATCTTCATTGCAATGCAAACTGTAACAATGCTTAAAGCGAATCTTGAAGAACTCCTCGTACTCACATTTAGATAGCTTTGATCTGATCTGACCGCCTTCTGCCTCAGTACCGGTGACCGTCCTGATAGGTAGTACAAGTCCCAGACCTCTGTCTCTGGGGGTAGCTTACTAGTACAGTGGTACCTCGGTTCTCGAACATAATTGGTTCTGGAAGGCTGTTCCAAAACCGAGCAGTTCAAGAACCGAGCTGTAAGTTCCCATAGGGAACAATGTTAAACTGATTAATTGGTTCTTACACTCCGTGGGTCAGGTGCAGAGCACCCAGCCCACAGAGCGTAAGAACGCTCCATGTTCACCGGAACAGTGAGAGGCAGGAGTGGGCGGCTATTTAAACTTGCCGCCGCGCTCCTGCTCCACTCAGCTGCGGGGGACACCCTGTAAAGAAGCGGGGATTCCCCTCATTATGATGGGATTCCCCACTTCTTTACAGGGTGTCCCCGGCAGCTGAGAGGAGCAGGAGCGCGGCGGCAAGTTTAAATAGCCGCCCGCTCCTGCCTCTCACTGCGGGGACGCCCTGAAGCCGGCCGCACTAACCTGACACTCCACGTCCCCCCCACCGGCCCAGAGCTCTTCCTGTATGCGTCCCCCCGCAGCCGCACGCATCTGCTGTTCTGCCGGCAACCCCGCTCACCAACTCCTTAGCTGCTTCCTCCCGCTGGTCCCTGCCGCGTCTGCAGACTCTCCTTCATCCTGCAGACGCAGCGGGGAGCAGCAGGAGGAAGCGGCTAAGGAGCTGATGAGCAGGGCCGCGTGCAGAACAGCAGATGCGTGCGGCTGTGGGGGGACGCATGCAGGAAGAGCTCCGGGCCAGCGAAGGAGACGTGGAGTGTCAGGTCAGTGCGGCCGGCTTCATGGCGTCCCCGCAGTGAGAGGCAGGAGTGGGCGGCTATTTAAACTTGCCGCCGCGCTCCTGCTCCTCTCAGCTGCCGGGGACACCCTGTAAAGAAGTGGGGAATCCCATCATAATGAGGGGAATCCCCGCTTCTTTACAGGGTGTCCTCCGCAGCTGAGAGGAGCAGGAGCACGGCAGCAAGTTTAAATAGCCGCCCGCTCCTGCCTCTCAGTGTTTCCGTACACCTCTAACTGTCAGCTGAACATCAGTTCAGCTGACAGTTATCCCCCTGGTTTTGTTCGGATACCGAGCAAAACTTCAGGGGGAAATCTAGTTCGAAAACCGAATTGTTCGAACTGTTCTAGTTCGAAAACCGAATTGTTCGGAAACCGAGGTTCTACTGTAGTTTCCTTCCTACTTAGTCGAGTTTAGTTCAGTAGAGAGCGGCTAACTTGTACTGGGCTCTACTCCAGATCAGCCTTTTTCTTTCCTCTCCTACTTAAGGGCGTTGACTGTCCTGACAAATGAGTCCTCGGCAGAGGCAAGGGGGTTGCTCCTTTAACTCCTGTTACCCCACAGTCAAGTTCAACAGTGCATGACTGCCATGTTCTCTAACACTGGTAACTGGTGCGTACTCTTCTCTGGCTAAAACTAGACTCGTCCCCATGGCCTAGAGCCAGGCTACAACTCACTGACTTCAGGAAGTGTTGTGTGAGAGAGTGTAAAACTGGCTTAACCTTCCTACATAACTGCAGCTGTGCACAGGGGGACTGAGACACCTAGTGGTTGGAGTAGGGCACAGCAGCTAACTGTGACACCTGCCAGAAATACTTTTACCTGGGTGTGTAAGGGACAAAGAAACACGTAGTGGGACACTACACAAACTTTTGTCCTGGATTACAGACTGACATCACTTGCTACAGCCATTATGTCATTGTGACTTCAGCTGCGATTCTGGCTGTATTGTGTGGTATCATTTATATACAGGTGTAATACAATCTTCACTTTATTGTATCATCATGTCTATTATGTGCACTGGGGAAATATGACACAGGCTCAGAAGCTTAACCTGCTCCATATGAGGCATAGGAATAACCAGGATAAGACATGACTCCAGTCTTGACCATTTAGCCCCCTACATATCAGGGGAAATATCAGTTGGGACCCCTCCTGTCAGCCAATTGCCCCAGGCAATGATATCATGGGGTTCTGCTTTGTGCCACCAGGTCTGCCATGATTGTACTTCTAGTATACCCTGCCACAGGTAGAGTGTAATAGGAGATCAGCAATAGGACAGTACACTGCAATACATTAGTATTAGTATATATAATGGTATTGCAGTGTACCATAGAAGCAATTAAGATTTAATATAAAATATGTTTTTAATAATCTTAAAAGAAATCCTGAATATTAAAAATACTTAACACCATTTTTTCATCATGTTCCACATAAAAAAGTAATCATAATAGATAACACCGCCCAGTTGTCCAACTAATAAAATATAAAACATTTCAAATTCTATAAACGTTGGTTTGTAAAGTAAAAAAAAAAAAAAAAAAAAAAAAAAAAAAAATATATATATATATATATATATATATATATATATATATATATATTTCAGATGGGGTGTTGCAGCAGTGGAATGGTTAATAATAGGTGGCGGCCACTCCATGGTGGATATAATAGCTCCAGTTTGTAGAGCGGATCATCATATTGTAGGATCAGTCCTCTCAGAACCTCTAGGATGAGATTCATCAGTCTCCTCCACTCTTGGCGGAGTTGACTAATTGTCGTCCTCTTGTTAAGTGAGTGTTATTTGCATAGAGGACGGGAATTTTCTTACAATGTTGATTTATCATAAAATGTCTTATCGGAATCTCTTACATGAAGGGGTCACAGTCCCATCTGCTCTACTATAGGGGTCTTCAGTGAGAACCACAAACATATTGGAGTGATAAGCTTCATTACATGTGATTATCAGCGACTGCGGCGGAGACTAATTCCACATAGAGAGGAAGGAAATATCACTGAATACAGCAAGACAACAAAATCTATTTATCTATCTATCTATCTATCTATCTATCTATCTATCTATCTATCTATCTATCTATCTATCCATCTATCCATCTATCTATCTCCTATCTATTATCTATCTCCTATCTATCTATCTCCTATCTATCTATCTATCTATCTATCTATCTATCTATCTATCTATCTATCTATCTATCGATCTATCTATAAATCTATCCATCTATCTATCTCCTATCTATTATCTATCTCCTATCTATCTATCTATCTATCTATCTATCTATCTATCTATCTCCTATCTATCTATCTATCCATCTATCCATCTATCTATCTCCTATCTATTATCTATCTCCTATCTATCTATCTATCTATCTATCTATCTATCTATCTATCTATCTATCTATTATCTATCTATCTATCTCCTATCTATCTATCTATCTATCTATCTATCTATCTATCTATCTATTATATATAATCTATCTATCTATCTATCTATCTATCTATCTATCTATTATATATAATTTATCTATCTATTATATATAATCTATCTATCTATCTATGAATCTATCCATCTATCTATCTATCTATCTATCTATCTATCTCCTATCTATTATCTATCTCCTATCTATCTCCTATCTATCCCCTATCTATCTATCTATCTATCTATCTATCTATCTATCTATCTATCTATCTATCTATCTATTATATATAATCTATCTATCTATTATATATAATCTATCTATCTATCCCTCTATCTATGAATCTATCCATCTATCTATCTATCTATCTATCTATCTATCTATCTATCATCTATCTATCTCCTATCTATCTATCTATCTATCTATCTATCTATCTATCTATCTATCTATCTATCTATCTATCTATCCATCCATTTATCTATCTCATATTTGGTTATGTAGGTCATACATATCTTATATCAACCTGTACTCTAAGTTTAAGCAAGACAAGAAAATACCTATCTATTATAGTTGTTATTCTATCTATTTAGGTCAGGAACAGAGCCGGCTGTGTGGTATCAGTACTCACACCTGTACCTTTATTACCCTATTTCTAAGCACAGGAGGGCACCTACTACTCTCTGCTATACCATGACATAGTACTTTAAAAAAGTGCACTGGACTGAACAGCCTGCCACTGTGCAGGAGGCGGAGGGGTGGGGGGAATTAATTTAGAGTACAATACTTTTAAAAGTGGAGAAGGGGTTCAACAAGTGGTGGACAGTAGTTTTTCAGAAAGTGAGACACCTAGTGGACAAGACTTTAGTGATTTTTTTTTTCTTCGGTAAAAATAATTTCTGGCTCATAAAAGGATTTACAAACATGTTACAGACCACATAGGCTAAAACATTGAGGGAAGTTGCTTGAAGAGACATATATATATTTATATATTTATTTATTTATTTATATTTGTTGCACCAAAGAAGGCTATATTATCTATATGACATGACAATACTAATATACTATTTGTTTATACATTATATAGACTATTAGGTCATATAATCACAGACAAAAGTAATAAATATTAATCTACCATAAAAAACAACAAACACATCCTAAGTCTTTATTAATAGTTGATACATCTCATATTTCGTCCTTGGGTGGGATGTGTTTTTCTTCTGATCTCTGCAGCACAAATCTCAGGATCTCACATAGATAAAAGGAGAAAAACAAAAACAAACAAAATCCACAGTCTTCAACATAAAGAACACAGATCCAACATAGGGCGAGTAACCTGCGGGAGTCTCTTCTTGTTGTTCCTTGTAAATGTATCCTTGAACATTAGTCCTGTACAATTAGTGACATCTCAGCTGTAAAAGAAACACTAAAAAAATTTCCGACGATAATTGTCCTGGACTGTAATAAGCTCGAGGTCCTGGGTGGGAATTTGGCCTCCAGCGTTATATTCTCCTACAGGATCAAAACCACTAAAAACCATGAAGTCTCGCAGCTTTTCCTGCAGACGGCGGAACATGAAATACCCAACACAAAAATGCTTCTGAGCACTGAGCTGAGTCACAGCTCCTCCATACCCCGAGCCCAGGCTTCCTGATAGCAGGTAACATTGTAGACGCCCAGTTGCATTCCTCTCCTCACCCGTCGGTGTCATTGATCACCGCCGCCTCTTACATTTTTAATACTCATAAAAAATTAAACAAAAGAATTTTTGTGGCACAAACATGAACAATGTCCATTTGTGTCCTTTAAGTTGAAACTTTAAATCTTATCACAAAAAGTTTGTATAAAAAATGTATATGTTAATATTAAAGTAAAATAAAACTTTCAAAAGATTTTTCTAAACTTGCTTGGATTTGTTAGATAAGTCCTTCAGAGTGGTGACCGGGGGATTTTATTGATCTCACTGCTGATTGAGTGCCCCCACCATGGTGCACAGTTCATTTCAGGGTGCGGGACAAAAGTTGGGCTGTTTGTCAGTACCTACACTTGGATTTCCTTTCCCTTACTTGTCTGGCCAATTTTAGAACAACACCTACTACTGGCAGAAACCTGGAAGTCCCGGGCTCCCTGTACTGCCACTTGGCACTTCCGTTCTGTTTAATGTAGAGCCTAACGATTAGCTTTGCCCCATTACACAGAATTCAGACCTGACCAGAAGAGGTCAGAGCACGGACCAGAGCAGGAACCACCCTAGAACTACAACCACCATCATGTCCTGCTGGAAGTTCATGATGGGAGTTGCAGTTTTACAGCCTGTGGCTCCCCAGGTTGGTAATGTTGGTTTCAGCATGACAGTACAAGGCCTCCCTTTATATTGTGCATCCCACTTGAATCCGCTTCTGGCTTCTGCAGTGTCCGTTCCTCCCCCCCCCCCCCCCCAAAAAAAAAAACAAAAAACAAAAAAAACACAGTTTTTTTTATTATATTCCCCCCCATCCCCTGCCTGCACTGAATATTTTTTACTTCCCGGCTTCTCCTTTAATAGGGATAGAGAAGATAGAGATAGAGAAGAAAGGCTCCATAAAGTGGCTATGATGTGCTAGAAACGGTGTACACTAGAATAATGTTTCAGCGCGCGTTATTGCAATAACGGACATTGGAACATGCTTAACCATGGCTATTGTTTGGCACTCCAAACAACAGTTGTTATTTTAAGAATCAAATAATGGCAGTTCCAAAATTACAGTTACAGAGCACGAACGATATGCTACAGATCGGAATTCGGAACTCCCAGCATCAAGCTCAGAAAGTTTAAATCTTTGCGCTACTGTACTGACACAGCCGGCTTTGTCAGTACAGTCGCATGAAGATTTAAGCTATGTTCACACAACGTAAAACTACGGCCGTAGTTCTCGCCGCAGAACTACGGCCATAGTTTTGCGGTGTGTGACACAGCTTTGTGTTCAATGGGATCCCGGCCGGAGCGTACACACATTGTATACGCTCTAGCCGGGATATGTGCGGCCCCGCAAATAACTGACAGGTCAGTTTTCTGCGGCCGGAATTCAGTGAATTCCGGCCGCAGAAAGCCCTGTCAGTTCACACAGTGAAGCGAGCGGCTCCGGCCGCTCGCTTTACTGTGTGCTATGGTAAACTCTGATGCGGGTGCATGCTGATTCGCCCGCATCAGAGCTCTGTGGCCAGAAAGATCATCTGGCCGGTACTTAAGTACCGGCCGAGATGATCCGTCCAGAGACTGGCCGTTCCGTGACCCGGCCGGGGTCACGGAACAGCCGGTCTCATTTGTAATGTGAACATAGCCTTAAACTGTTTCGGAGCTCCTAGCATCATCGCGGATGATGATGTCAGGAGTTCCAAAGTTCCGTTTCGTGGCACATTGTCCGTAATTGCGGACTGTGCAAAGAATGTGAGAATGAGAATGTTAGAATTAATTTAATGATCTACTGTCTGAATTGCTTTTTGGTGTCTTGTCCAGGATTTTCTTGTGGATTTTAGTGTGGATAATGCAAAATAATATAAAAAAAGCGAATGTATTTAGAAATTTATGACATTTATGTGTGAATTTATTGCAAATTTTAGCTCCCCCTTCGAATTCAACGGTCAGTATTTGAAATAAATTGAGGTGGAAAAAAAAGTGCAGTTTTTGCAAAACAGGTTATAAATAATGAGCATGTTTGTTAATTTTTACACCTGTACTCAATTACAGCTGTTTTTTCTCTGCAGCACAGGTGTCAAACTCAGGCTCTCCAGCTAAAGCTTTGTTTGTCCAGGCATGATGGGAGTTGTAGTTTTGTAACAGCTGGAGGGCCGGAGTTTGACAACCCTGCTCTATCTACAGCATGGGTCTCAAACTCAATTTACCCGGGGGGCGCTGGAGGTAGAGTCTGGGTGAGGCTGGGCCGCATCAGGTTTTCCACAAGAAGGGGACTGGGGGGTGACACAGGGGACTAAGGGGAGCTGGGGGTGACATAGGGGACTGGGGGGAGGAGAGGGTGACACAGGGGACTGGGGGGAGCAGGGGGGGTGACACAGGGGACTGGGGGGAGCAGGGGGTGACACAGGGGACTGGGGGTGACAGAGGGGACTGGGGGTCTCTGAGAGGGGACTGGGGGTGACACAGGGGACTGGGGGGAGCAGGGGGTGACAGAGGGGAGCTGGAAGGGTTTCACAGGGGACTGGGAGGAGCAGGGGTGACACAGGGGACTGGGGGGAGCTGGGGGGTGACACAGGGGACTGGGGGTGACAAAGGGGACTGGGGGTCTCTGAGAGGGGACTGGGGGTGACAAAGGGGACTGGGGGTCTCTGAGAGGGGACTGGGGGGAGCAGGGGGTGACACAGGGGACTGGGGGGAGCAGGGGGTTACACAGGGAACTGGGGGTCTCTGAGAGGGGACTGGGGGTGACACAGGGGACTGGGGGGGGCTGGGGGTCACTGAGAGGGGACTGGGGGCCACACACCCCTCCTCTCACCCCCGGCACCGGTGCTCTCCTCTCAGCCGCACATGCAGCTCCTCGATCTTGGGACTGCAGGATGAGGTGATCGCATCGCTGCAAGTCCTAGGGCTGTAAAGCAGGATCGGGGGTCTGCACTGCATCCCCCGATCCTGCTGAACAGCCCCAGGACTTGCAGCGATGCGATCACCTTGCAGTCCCCGCGGCCTCCTCCTCCAGAGACCGGGGAGCTGCATGTGCGCCAGGGACGCCAGGGGGCGGCGGCTCTGCTAGGCGGCTGTAGGCCCCTGCACCGCACCGCCGCCGCACACCTCCCCTCCCACCACAGTTGGCCCACGGGCCGCGAGATTGAGACCCCTGATCTACAGTGTGTACACTAATGGTCAATTCCCCATAAACTTCAATAGTGCACATTATTAGGCTATGTTCACACAACATAAGTTTCGTAGTAATCATGGCCGTTGTTGAAAATCGGCAACACCGGTCGTGATTACTACGGAACTTACATTGTGCTGCAGACTGAGGGAATCACGGCCGGAGTGTATGCACATAGGGGGAGATTTATCAAACATGGTGTAAAGTGAAACTGGCTCAGTTGCCCCTAGCAACCAATCAGATTGCACCTTTCATTCCTCCCAGACTCTTTGGAATCTGATTGGTTGCTAGGGGCAACTGAGCCAGTTTACACCATGTTTGATAAATCTCCCTCATAATATACACTCCGGCAGGGACCACTATCGGCGCTGCAAAAAACTGACATGTCAGTTTTCTGCGGACGATATTCATTGAATAGCAACCGCAGAGAACCTGTCAGTGCAGACAATGGAGTGAGCGGCTCCGGCCGCACGCTGCATTCTGTGGAGCACTGAAGATGATCTTCTCTGACACCGGCCATTCTGTAACCCGACCAGGTCACGGAACGGCCGGTGTATACTATGTGGGAACATGTCCTTACATTGCAAATACAGCCATATTTTTATATTATTTCACTGTGTGTGAATATAGCCTTAACATCCGCTACACTGATCAAATTCTTTCAATTATAGGGAATTTTCAGATTTTTTTTTATTCCCTGCAAAACAATAGTTGCATTCTCAAAAACGTTGCTTTTATATGTCACTTTTATAGAAAGTGGGCGGTGCTTAGAAAGACACGGCGCTTATCAGGAGCATATCCGCCATGTATAGTAGTAACCTAAAAAGTGAAATTGCAATAATTCCCTCCAATAATCCAGAATATTTGATAATCCGGCACCATCAGATCCCATATAACTAGATTAAAGGAATTTTTTTCTATTAAACAGCAAGTACTATTAACTGTGTATTTAACATCTGCTAGCCGGCGTTTCCACCATTTGTAGGATCTCCGTCTGACTAACCACATAGATAATTCTTGACGACAGAGTTTGTAAACTTAATAGTGAGTTTCCTGATTTTCTCACTTGGTGTCGGCCTGAGGAGCGAGCGTTCCCTATCTGATGCATCAGTAACATCTGTGACTCCGGGGCAGGGGATGGATACTTGGAGGGTGACTCTCATTTCCTTCTTTGTTTTGGGATCTTTGTCTGTGAAGTTGTGGAACCGACAATTACAGGGAATTTACTGTGTGGAGTGAGCGGAGGAGACGGCGGTGGTGGAGAGTCTTGGAAGCAGTCCTGCCGCACATAAGTGAAGCCTGCTCCTCAGGTACGTCCTTGCTGCTGTTTTCCTGCTTTGGCTGAACTTCTGCTTTTCGCTGGTAAATGGAGAAGAAATGCGGCTCCTGGCAGGAGGCCGGATATTGGGATTTCTGGAATTTATTTTTTTTCCATTGGCAGGAGAAAGAGAAATATTTTCAAAGCTGAGTTGTAGTATCTGCAACTTACAGCACTGCCAGGGTCACTGTTCTGCATATTCTCAATGATGATAACCGTATATGACGGTGTAATAGTGTGATAGTACATATGGCGGTGTAATAGTATAATAGTACATATGGCGTTGTAATAGTGTGATAGTAAATGACAATGTAATAGTGTGATAGTATATATAATGGTGTAATAGTATGATAGTACATATGGCGGTGTAATAGTGTAATAGTACATATAGCGGTGTAATAGTATATATAACGGTGTAATAGTGTGATAGTATATATAACGGTGTGATAGTACATATGGCGGTGTAATAAAGTGATAGTATATATAATGGTGTAATAGTGTGGTAGTATATATGACGGTGTAATAGGTTGATAGTACATATGGCGGTGTAATAGTGTGATAGTATATATGACGGTGTAATAGTGTGATAGTATAAATAACGGTGTAATAGTGTGATAGTATATATTACGGTGTAAGGCTATGTTCACAGTGTGTAAAATAACGGACGTTATTTTGAGGCCAAAACAACAGCCGTAGAATTACTATCGTACGGGCTAGTCGTGAAACTACGGCGGTTGTTTAATTTTGATTCCTAGCATGATTATAGACGGGATGAAACAGGTCATTTACTTTAAATACTGCACCCAGCCCGAGAAACCAAATCAAGTTTAATTTGGCAGATATAAGTTTTACGTTCGCGGCCGCATTGAAATCCATGGCCGTTGTTGCAGTATTACAGGCCGGAAATAATTGACATGTTCATTTTTCACGGGGCCGTATAAACAACGGCCGTTATCTGATACGTAGTGTGAATTCAACGGCCGTAGTTACATTCCATTGCAGTCATTATAGGGAACCTCAAAACTACGGCCGTATTTTGCGGCACGGACAACGGCTGTTATTTTACGTAGTGTGAACATAGCCTAATAGTGTAATAGTACATATGGCGCTAAATAAGTGTGATAGTATATTTGGTGGTATAAAAGTGTTATAGTATATATGGCGGTGTAATAGTGTGATAGTATACAGTATATGACGGTGTAATAGGTTGATAATACATATGACGGTGTAATAGTGCAATAGTGTGATAATATATAAGACGGTGTAATAGTGTGATAGTACAGTATGTATGACAGTGTAATAGTGTGATAGTACATATGGCGGTGTAATAGTGTGATAGTATATATGACGGTGTGATAGTATACAGTATATAGCAGTATTACTGCTCTGAGTTGTATTGCAGCCACGTAAGTTTATTTACCTCCATAAGCACTCAGTTTCATATCACATAATGCACTCCTGTAGCTCTGTAATGTAGGTCATATTTGGGCACCACATGGCAGCACTATATGGCAGTTTATGCATATACAACTGTAAAAATGTATGGGCCAATTATGGACCAGGAATGTTGCTTAAAACTATGCTTTGGCCAATAGTCGGCCTGTTTAAAAGTAATAGTGATCAACGAAGGAGTGTGAAAACTAAATGGCGGCACTATATTGCAGTTATGTATATACAAGTGTAAAAATGCATTTACACTCTAATTCTGCACTGACTTGGACGGGTTATATGGATGTAAAAAAAAGGATGTATTAAACCCATGTGAAAGCAGCCCAAGATCTCTACGTATGCAAGGGTATGCCAAGCCTCCAGTCACACAGCCAACGCCACATAGCCACCTAAGAGCCATGTTCATACATTGCATTTTATTACGTTGATGAAATTTCATCCCCTTCATTCAGAACCTTTAAATCCTTACTAATAATTAAAAAAAAAAAATGCAAACTTAAAAAATAAAAATGAATATAAATTGAAATAATAAATAAATAAAATAAATAAATAAAAATTCTAAACAAACAATAATTAGTATGGAGCGTGTAAATAAATATCATCCTCTCCTCCATTCTCCATGTAAATGTTTCTTGTCTTTTACTCAGATGAGATCAGTCTCTGCCGGGGAGAGCGCGCCGCTTCCTGTTGCGCCTATTGATATTATGATGGATAAAGACGTTCTTCTTTGCCAACGTTATAGACTAAGCGCCGTCTAAGCAAATTACTGGCACGCGGGCAGACGGATCTGAAATCTGCTGCTTTAATATTGAGATTCACTTTTTGGCAGGTGGAGCGCGGCTGTTTTCTATAACAAATGCCCGCCACTTACTTTGATGCCAGTATTGATAATCTGAATAATCCATTCACTTACAGCTCTGATTGAAGAGGCAGCGTCTACCCTCGCTATCGGGTTTCAGAGCAGACACACCTGCATGCTCCAGGCTGTCAGGTGCTGAAGAATTCCAGGCATTGTGCGGTCATGCAGCCTTATCTGTGGAATCCTGCGCCCACCATACCTCAGCTCTCCTGCACAAGAGAGACTCCTCTTTTCTATCTGCCAACTACACCAACCAGCACTTCATATTCCTCCAACATCCCCCCAATCCTGTACTGCTAATAATAAAACTACACAGATGTCTGGTATCCGCTACACTGGTATAAAAATAACTTCACTAAATGGAGTCTCAAAAAGGAGCAAAATCCGACAGAGCAAGTACATTCTCACATGTTCTTGTTCTAATAATCCCAATCAGAAGTATTATAGTAGTTATATTCTTGTATATAGGAGCAGTATTATAGTAGTTATATTCTTGTATATAGGAGCAGTATTATAGTAGTTATATTATTGTACATAGGAGCAGTATTATAGTAGTTATATTCTTGTATATAGGAGCAGTATTATAGTAGTTATATTCTTGTATATAGGGGGCAGTATTATAGTAGTTATATAAGCACAAGCCATTGAGATAGACAGTAGAAACCAGCGGCACTCACCGGGTTAATGCAGTAATCGTGGTTTATTTACAAGATGTCCTCATGCAGGCAACTTCAGGGCAGGGAGAGACAGGTCCAAGGGTGCTGTGCACCGTGGCTACAGCCGTTTTGCGGGCTAACTTTCCCGCTTCATCGGGCCAGATGAAGCGGGAAAGTTAGCCCGCGAAACGCCTGTAGCCACGGTGCACAGCACCCTTGGACCTGTCTCTCCCTGCCCTGAAGTTGCCTGCATGAGGACATCTTGTAAATAAACCACGATTACTGCATTAACCCGGTGAGTGCCGCTGGTTTCTACTTTCTATCTCAATGGCTTGTGCTTATTGAATGATCTGTTTTTCCATTCATGCTGAGCATCACTGGGATGCAGACACTGTACTGAGATTACTCAGTAAACAGAGATCACAACGCTCGCTATCACGTAAGGTCACTTAACCTGGACATACAAATAATCTCAGAATACCACGGTTTGCTGATAGTGCCAGCACATCTACTTGCTTGTGTTTATAGTAGTTATATTCTTGTATATAGGGGGCAGTATTATAGTAGTTATATTCTTGTATATAGGAGCAGTGTTATAGTAGTTATATTCTTGTATATAGGGGGCAGTATTATAGTAGTTATATTCTTGTATATAGGGGGCAGTATTATAGTAGTTATATTCTTGTATATAGGAGCAGTGTTATAGTAGTTATATTCTTGTATATAGGGGGCAGTATTATAGTAGTTATATTCTTGTATATAGGAGCTGTGTTATAGTAGTTATATTCTTGTATATAGGAGCAGTGTTATAGTAGTTATGGTTCAGGGAAGAAAAAGAGCGCTGCACCTCACACCTATGGCTGATACTAGTGCCTCTCTGCTGCATAAAAAACATCAGAATTTTGTGTATGAATTGATTAAGCCACACTGCCCCATGTACCGCTTGCAGGTATCTGATACACATGGGTCCCTACACTGTGCCGGTCAGTGACCACCACCCCTGCAGACGTGCATGGGCAGGGAAGGGGGGCCATGGAATGGCCCTGCAACCCCCATGCCACAGGACCAGACCCAAAATGCCCCCCCAAAAGAACTTCCAGCCAGCACAGCCGGCGGAGGAAGCTGCCCCCAAACAGCACAAGTCTGCATAAGGTATTGCGCTCACCATTGCTACTGCAGATAGAATGGGACAAACAGGAGGGATAAAAGCACATGCACTCAGGTGTCTCCTGCTAATTGCGGTCATGTGGGTCTTCCAGGAGGAGTGCAAAACCCAGAGAAAAGAGAGAAACAAAATACGGTTCAGGGTATTATAGTAGTTATACTCTTCTACATAGGAGACAGTATTATAGTAGTTATATTCTTTTATATAGGAGCAGTATTATAGTAGTTATATTCTTGTATATAGGAGGCGGTATTATATTATATTTTTGTACTTAGGAGCAGTTTTATAGTAGTTATATTCTTGTATATAGGGGCAGTATTATAGTAGTTATATCCTTGTGTATATAGGAGCAGCATTATAGTAGTTATATTCTTGTATATATGAGCAGTATTATAGTAGTTATATTCTTGTGTATAGGAGGCTGTATTATAGTAGTTATATTCTTGTATATAGGAGCAGTATTATAGTAGTTATATTCTTGTGTATAGGAGGCAGTATTATAGTAGTTATAGGTGGGGTAAGTAGTAGAGACCCGCACCACACCAAAATATTCACTAAACGCAGTATATGGATCCTCTACTAAGACTAAGTCTAGGATACGGCTGCTGACCAGGGTGTGCAAACAACGGAGTGAAGGATCATCAGCAAACATGAGAAGAGACGAGAAGTAGCACTCACCCTTGCAGTTCAGCTGAGCGGCTTTCTTGTATAGACAGCGGAGAGGGAGAGCGTACTGAGTAGTTATGGTAGTTATAGTTGTTATATTCTTGTACATAGGAGCAGTATTATAGTAGTTATAGTCTTGTATATAGGAGCAGTATTATAGTAGTTATATCCTTGTACATAGGGGGCAGTATTATAGTAGTTATATTCTTGTACATAGGAGCAGTATTATAGTAGGTATATTCTTGTATATAGCGGGCAGTATTATAGTGATTATATTCTTGTATATAGGAGCAGTATTATAGTAGTTATATTCTTGTATGTAGGGAGCAGTATTATAGTAGTTATATTCTTGTATATAGGGGGCAGTATTATAGTAGTTATATTCTTGTATATAGGAGCAGTATTATAGTAGTTATATTCTTGTACATAGGAGCAGTATTATAGTAGTTATATTCTTGTATATAGGAGCAGTATTAGGCAATGTTCACAATACGTAAAAGTACATTGGCAACAACGGCCGTACTTTGTGCAGAAGGGAACATAGCCTATTGTTCTATAGGATCCTGGTCGGAGTGTATACACATAGTATACGCTCCGGCCGGGATCCTGTGCAGCGCAGAAAGAACTGACATGTTAGTTTTCTGCGTCCGCAATTCAGTAAATTGCGGCCGTAGGAAACCCTCTCAGTTCACACAATGAAGTGAGCGGCTCCGGCCGCTTGCTTCATTGTGCCCTATGGGGAGTTCTGCTAATGTGGGCGCTCGCTGATGCGCCCGCATCAGAACACTACAGCCATAAAGATCATCCGGCTGGTACTGCAGTACCGGCTGGGATGATCTGTGCAGAGACCGGCCGTTCTGTGACCCGGCCGGGGTGACAGAACGGCCGGTCGTTCACGTTGTGTGAACATAGCTTTATAGTAGTTATATTCTTGTATATAGGAGCAGTATTATAGTAGTTACTGTTTATTCTTGTATATAGGAGCAGTATTATAGTAGTTACTGTATATTCTTGTATATAGGGGCAGTATTATAGTAGTTCTATTCTTATATAGAGAAGCAGTATTATAGTAGTTATACACTTGTATATAGTTATATCTTATTTTTATATTATCTTATATTATATCTTATTTTTGATGCTTTGGTGATTAAACAACACTTTTATCTGTACTGCAGACTGAGGGGGACATTTATTAAGTCCGGCGTTTTTTACGCCGGACTTATAAATGTCCCCGCATCTCCGGCGCTACGGGGATTTATGTAGAGGCGGACTGCCTCTACATAAATCCCGTGCGCGTCGGTGCGTACAGCCGAAAACCTACGCCAGATGAGGACTGGAGTAGGTTTTCGGCGTATCTTTTGGCGGAACGGATGGTGAATCGCGCGGACTCTGAGTCCGCGCCCTCCGTTCCGCCCCCTTCACACCCCCTCCCGCCCCCTGGTGTACTCGGCGGAAAGTGCAGATTTGCGAATATTTTATTCGCAAATCGGCCATTTGCGAATAAAAAAATACGCAAATCAGCACTTTCCGCTGAAAATCATCTGTACGCCGGATGATACATGTCGCCCTGAGTGTTTATTTGTGTTTGCACGCATAACAAAACAGTAGGGTGACATGAGAATGAGCCCCATGTGCCTAAGGGCTCGTTCCCACTGAGCAAAAGCAGCTGAATTTCTGCGCTGAATCAGCGCTGAAATTTCAGCCGTTAAAATAGATGCAGAGCTAATTTCCATTGTGTTGAATGGAAATTCTGCTCTGCAGTTCACACAGTGGAATTTCCGCACTGAACTAATCCGCTTTCCGCCAGAAGAATGAACATGTTCATTCTTCCGCTAGCGGAAGCCTATACAAATCAATGGGGCTCTGATTTTCTGTTTCAGCGCGGATTCAGCGCGGATTCAGCGCGGAATACAAGTGTAATACAAGCGGAAATTACTCGCTGAATCAGCGCGGAAATGGGGAAAAGGGGGGGAGGAGGATTCTAGTATATGTTCTGGTATAGTCTAGTTTACTCGCCAAATACTCGCTGAATTTCAGCGCTGAATGCATGCGGATTCAGCGCGGATTCCTCGAGTATTCCGCGCTGAATTTGTCAAGAGCTGATTACGAGCTGAACACTTTCCTAGCAGAATACACAGGGATTCTGCTTGCATTCTGCTTATATTCTGCTCGGAATTCAGCGTCAGTTGATTTCAGGCGAAAATATTTCCTTGCGTAATCCGCTCCTTTTGCTCTGTGTGAACGTAGCCTAAAGCTTAAACTGGAGGGTGGGAGTGCAGTATTAAGGAGACACCATAACTGTGTCTGTTGTCTTAAGGGGCAATGTGTTAATTCCCACAACCTTCTTTACTTTATCCCCCAAAATTTTCAGCAATGCTCCCATTTCCCCAGTGATGTTCCCTATTATTCTGCCCCTCCATGCTGTCACTTTGTCTGTAGCTGTTAGCCTGTATATTCGATATCCCTGTTTTGCATTGAACTGCAATAAGTTAAAGCTCTGCACAGTCCTTGGCAGCGAACACAGAGATGGCAAGTAATTTCATTAGCCCCAATCATTTTTATTGTGCCTCGGACGCACAGCCAAAGAACTTGCTGCCATCTTGGCTCCGAAATGCGCCACGAATTGCAAGTGAAGCGTTTTGGTGGGAGTCAAAGAGACTTATAAGCGATTAAGTTATATTAAAATGACAGGCAATTAACTGGATCACGGAGAGAGAGAATAAGGCAGTAAAATAAGTAAAGAAAGGCATATTTATTTATCCATTAATCTGACCCCGGGCTCAGCCAGCCGGCTACTCATAAAACAAGGCCCAATCAGCCCGTCTCCGGACGCCGCTCGCCGCTCCTATTTACCCTCCCTGACAAATGGACAGATTATTTTAATGTTATTACTGATTACTGTTTGGCTTGGAAAATCCACAGATGAGATTTAGGATTTAGAAAGAAAATGCTCATTTTTCTTAATAAATGGATAATTAATGCAAAAATAAATCATAGCTGGAAGAATAGATACACTTGGAGCAAGGAGACGAGGGGGCGAAATACACTGATCTGCCACTAACTGCATCCAGAATCCCTACAGCTATAGAGGAGACTACATACTGGACAATGCAGGAGGGGCCAATATATGAAGGGCCCCATAACCCCTCTTAAAATCGCCTGGACTATTGATTTCTGCAAAAAAAATAAAAAAATACGACAGTGACTCTGTGTATGGAAAAATGGGTCAACTTTTAAATATAACGTCTACATGCTTGTGGCTTCTTTATATACATTACATTACTTATCCTGTACTGATCCTGAGTTACATCCTGTATTATACTCCAGAGCTGCACTCACTATTCTGCTGGTGGACTTAACAGTATATAGTATCCTAGTGTTGTAAAAATCAATTCTCTAACAGCAGAATAGTGAGTACAGCTCTGGAGTATAATACAGGATGTAACTCAGGATCAGTACAGGATAAGTAATGTAATGTATGTACACAGTGACTACACCAGCAGAATAGTGAGTGCAGCTCTGGAGTATAATACAGGATGTAACTCAGGATCAGTGCAGGATAAGTAATGTAATGTATGTACACAGTGACTCCACCAGCAGAATAGTGAGTGCAGCTCTGGAGTATAAAACCTTTCTTAAGACCAACATTGTAAACCTCTGGAAAGAGAGGGCTCCTCCGTGGGTATTCTCCTGTATGGGATGGTTTCGGCCTTTCTTCCAGGAATGGGAGACAGGAGGGCAAGTGAAGATACTGCTGTTGAGATACTGAAGTATACGGCTTGCAGGCGCTGAACTTGGGCTTTTGGGCATGTGTGGGGCTGAGAAGTCTCATTATTGTTTGGTTTAGTATGTCTTATATTTTTTCAAAAGTTTGCGTATTGTGATTGTCTTTGTATGTTTGTATAAATTGCATATACTGTATATATTATATATGTTTTGTTTGCACCTGGGGTTGGGGTTTAGTGATAGGTTGGGTGGTGGGTAAAAGGGGGGAGGGGGTTTCTGTGGGACTTTGTTGGGACTTTTATATATATAAAATCCTGGGCTGGTTCATGGACGTCCGTGATCATGTACTGGGGGCATGGGATGCGGGACCAGCTCAGGGCCAAAAAAAAAAAAAAAATTATTAAAAATATTATATGTATTGTTTAGTTGTAGGTTATTATTTTGTATCGTGTCTTGTTTAGTTTTAGTTTACTTGTGTAATGATGTCTTGTTTAGTTGGTGTTGGGTTGAGTAGATTTATGTCTGTGGCATTAGGTTGTGCACAATGCAACTGGGCCAGGGGGTTCACATTTAGTTATTTATATAGGTGTATAGTATATAGTGGTGTATTGTATATAGTAGTGTAAATAGGTGTGTTTATAGGTGCATAGTATATAGTAGTATATATAGGTTTGTATATAGTAGTGTACATAGTTTAATATGTTTAGTTAAATAGTTTATATTGTGTATATATTGTATATAGGTATATGGGTTGTCTGTGTGGAAGAATGAGTGTGGGGATGGACCGGTGGTTTATGTTATGGTTTAATTTTTCTATTCATTGTTTTGTTCTGGTTAGATATGGTGTGTTATTTCTGTATTTATTTATTGTTATGTTTAAAAATTTAATAAAAGAAATACAGGATGTAACTCAGGATCAGTACAGGATAAGTAATGTAATTTATGTACACAGTGACCTCCTGGGGCAGGGGCTTTTTTTTTTTTTAACTTCCGTAAGACTTTAGTAATCTCTGACATTGCCATTCATTGCAGCTGCCATAAAGCGCACACGCCCTACTGCACTGTCTATACAGACAATACAGGAAGTTTGGGGGAGATTTATTAAACATGGTGTAAAGTGAAACTGGCTCAGTTGCCCCTAGCAACCAATCAGATTCCATCTTTCATTTTCCAAAGAGTCTGTGAGGAATGAAAGGATGAATCTGATTGGTTGCTAGGGGCAACTGAGTCAGTTTCACTTTACACCAATCTCCCCCTTTGTGTCTCCTCCAATATGGCCGCTCTAAGGAATGTTTTTCAAATGTAAAACATACAGATCTAAAACACTTACTAAGTAAAAGAACCACATGATTTGTCTTCTTCAGACTGGTATCTAATGAACAAACCAACATTCACACACACTGAACATCCCCTTGAAGTGTTTTACGCCAGCTGATCCACATCCTTAGATGACCCTGACTCCCAGATGCCGGTGTCTCTGCTGCCTGGCCATTACATTATTCATCTTATTAATGGAGTGTTAGTCATCTATAGATCACATTTGTGGTTACTTGTTACTATGTGGAAGCCAAACCGCTGATCTATGGGTGAGGTGTAGCTGATCTCACTGCGTACTAGGAGCCCTAAATGCCTCTTTACGAATACCAGGGATGCCACTCATCCAAGCAAATAGGTTGCTTTCAATAATTCATTGTGCTGACTTCAGTAAGGAGACTTGTGGGTTGGAGAGATTACACACTAACACTACACCAAACTCCGGTGCAAAATCATGGAGCCGTGGTAGCGGCTTGATAATAAATAAATTATTAGTGCATATTTCCAGTGAAATTCAGCGCTGGGACAGGGACGGGCAACGCGTGCCAATAAAGGATGTACAGGTTTCCATTCCAGCTGATAATGTAACTCTGTCTGAATTATTCCGTAATTGCTCGCGTCTTGGGATCTGAAGAGTCTGCTGAGCCGACTCAGTCACTGCGGAACGTCACGTCTTATGCTTTAACCCAATAAACTTCAAACACGACTCAACTATTTTCAATATAGAACCCTAAGTCCCAACGCTACTTCCCTGAGGTCGTAAATCGCAAATCTGCTTCCTTATTACTGAACGGGGTAACATAGTAACATTGACCAACCTTAAAGCGAATGTACCCTAAGGTACATTCACTTTAAGTGTAGCATATCGATAGAACGAAACGGGGCTGCGGTTCAAAAAAAGGAACGTGGCACTGTCTTCCCCCTGCCAGCGCCGTTTTATTGATATGCTACACTTACAGTGAATATACTGATGGTACATTCACTTTAAATTAGTCATCTGATCATTTTAATTAGAAATGTGTAATGCTTCTTTTCCCCTGTGGAGGCACTGCAGAGAAATTACACACTTGTTGCTGTTTGCTTTTATATCTGATCACTGGTACTAGCAGGAATATTACAATTGCCTTATATTCAAGGGATCCAGCTTAAAAAAAAACATTGGATTGTAAAAAGAGGACAGTCCCTTGAAATTTAAGGATTGAAAGCATGGCTGGTATCATGTACAAACAGTACTATATCTGCCTATAGACAGCAAGTGGTATTACAGCTCTAGAAGTAAAAAAGTTGTCATTACTTTACCTTAGGACTAATTAAAAGGAGATGACTCTTGTTTCAGACCCAAGGTGTACAGCAAAGCTGACAAGTGAGCTGAAGGAAGAAAATGACATATTAGCTTTGGCCATTATCAGTTCTAATTCATGGACTATTAATATATAGAGTTCTGCAGTAGCTGCATATAAACTTATTGTCTTACCTTATATAGGGTCCAGCAGTACAACAGAGCTGTCCTTAAATTTTCCTAACATAACTGATAGTGAAATGACTCTTCTCTCCTGTCCTAGTCTGAACAGCAAAGCTAAAACGTGAACTGCAGAAAAGGGCAATATTATCCTAGGGCAATATCATATGTCAGGTGTGTAGCTGTTTATATAAAAAGCAGCAATGTTTCTATAATCTTGGAAACTTCCTTTAAGTTTGTGATAAATTAGATTTTTAAAGGTGACCAGTTCTAATTCTTTGATACCGATAGAGCTATACAGACAGTCAACACTTACACTTACAAGACATCCCCTTTAAGTAATTTGTACCTGCTCATCCACATTCTTAGATAGCCCTTCCTAGCAGATAGTGATGTCTCCGCTGTCTGACCATTACATTATTTATATTACTTATAGAGTGTAAGTCATCTATAAAGCTGGAAAGTGAACCGCAGAAAAAAAAATATTAGCTTAGGCCCCTCTCATGTGGCAGGTGTGGATTTGTTTCTGGAAACAGCAGCCATGTTTTTATAATTCTGGACAGTTCTTTTAAATTTGTGAACAGAGTTATCATTAAATTCTCCTCTTATTGATAATGAGATGACTTGTCTGTTCTGCCCCTGTATATACAGTAAAGCTCAAAATGAATTAATGTGGACTAGATGGACCAGATGGTCTTTTTCTGCTAACAGTCCTCTATGTTTTTTGCACAACCACTGGTGCCATATTTGGTCTATTTAAAGGGGTACTCCAGAGGGGAAAAAACATTTTCAAATTAATTGCTACCAGAAATTTATACAGATTTGTATATAACTTCTATTTAAAAATCTCCAGTCTTCCAGTACTTATAAGCTGTTGTATGTCCTGCAGGAACTGGTGTATTTTTTACAGTCTGACACAGTGCTCTCTGCTGCCACCTCTGTCCATGTCAGGAACTGTCCAGAGCAGTAGCAAATCTGCATAGAAAACCTCTCCTGCTCTGGACAGTTCTTGTCACAGACAGAGGTAGCAGCAGAGAGCACTGTGTCAGACTGGAAAGAATACACCACTTCCTGTAGGACATGCAGCAGCTGATAAGTACTGAAAGACTTGAGGGTTTTTTTTTTTAAATAAAAAGGTTAATTATTTATACTTTATGGTTTCTTTTAGGAAAACCAAGATTATGTCTGTTAAACATCTGTGGAAAGTTGTTGTCCTCTTGCACCTATGGACCCAAGAACTGGTCCAAGCATCCAGCCTAGTCCTGACCAACAATGGTCTCCTTGTGGGAAGAGGTCAATCTGTTTACATCACCGAAAAGGACTTGAGCTTTAACATCCCGCATGATAAAGATTCCTGCAGAGTGGAGGTGGTCCTGAATGAGCCCCTAACCCAAAGAGTAGGCACTCTGTCACCCCAGGTAGGTGGTATGTATTGTGGTTCACCAACAAGGGGCCCCTATAGCTGTTATAGGACCCGTGTAGAGGGGAAATCCTATTCCACTTAGTCCAAACTCTCATCTCAATAATGTGTCACCCTCATCTCTACAGGTGTCACAATGTAGTCAAAATGAGAAGTTGTCCTTAGTTGTCTCCAAGAAATGGGTAGGGGGTGGGAATGTGGAGTTGTGATTCAAAGGACGCTGTAGACTCCTTGGTCAATTTCTTACCCTTACTCTGTTTATAGGGATTTGACTGTCATTTCCTCTCAGATGAAGTAAAATATTCGCACAATGGCTCCCCAATACTGGACGAGGATCAAGTCATGCTGAGGGTATACAGGTAAATGTGGAAAACCAGTGTATCTATCTATTATCTATCTATCTATCTATCTATCTATCTATCTATCTATCTATCTATCTATTATCTATCTCCTATCTATCTATCTATCTATCTATCTCCTATCTATCTATCTCCTATCTGTTTATCTCCTATCTATCTATCTATCTATCTATCTATCTATCTATCTCCTATCTATCTGTCTGTCTGTCTGTCTGTCTATCTATCTATCTCCTATCTATCTATCTATCTATCTATCTATCTATCTATCTATCTATCTCCTATCTATCTGTCTGTCTGTCTGTCTATCTATCTATCTATCTATCTATGTTACCAACTACACAGTGTTGCACTGATTAGTAGGCTGCACTTAGTGGCTGGCCGTAGATCCCTATAGGTGTGTCTGGGCTGTATTATGTCGTCTGACCTGCGCCTTACCGTGATTCCCGTCCTCAGAGGTTGGAGAATTGCGCCTGGCTGTTGTATTCCAGTAATACCTGGAAAACCTCACTTCACAAATGACTTTATTTCCTCACCCGTCATTTAATGTCGAATGATAAAAATGTCACCGGAGGCGTTAAAAACTGTAAAGAAAAAAAAAAAAGTGAATTGTTTGTATAGCGCGTAAAGCGATCTCACTTTAAAGCCGATCCAGGATGTTTAAATGAAAGTGTTTCCGTTCTATCAAAGCTGTTTAATTTCCTTCAGGCAGTCGCCCAAGAGATTGGCGCTGAATGGCTGCGCTTGTTATGCCGGTATTTTATGCGGAGCGGCTCAGATCTCTTGCTGAAGGGAAGGCTTTTATGAGTCACTAATGTAAAAGGTTTAGAAGAGAAAGGTGTTTACTAAAGATAGGAAGACGCGGTTTGTAAGTGAAAGTTATCAGGTGACGTCTCGCACATGAAAGTCTTCCCGGCTGAAAGCTTCTCTCTTCCTCGCAGACTTTTTATTGCGTGGTTGTATATTTAAGCGGAGGTGAAGCTATAGGGGGTGCAGATGTAGTGTGGCCTCTGGGCCCTGGTACCTGACGTGGCCCCTCCGTTGCGTAAGAATACACTAGCATTATAAATGGTCCAAATTATAACTTATTATATCATGTTTTATATTTCATTGGCAGTCAAAGCTGAATTTACTATTACGCTGTCTTAGGCCTCTGCACATATCAAGAACAACTATCAAGATTTCCTGGGTTCTGTTGGGCATGGACACCCTTCAGGATTTTTCCTGAAGGGTGTCCGTGATGGAAAATAGGCCCACAAATTATGTCCTATAATTGTACAGAATTCTGGCACCTTATAGGACTTTATAGGAGCATCCGGTATTGCGGATAGCTTCATATGCACATCCGGAAACAGTGTTTGACAGGGCAAGGAGACATTGGCTCCCAGCTCAATCACACCGGAGGCAACATTATGCCTCTTTCCACAAGAATCTGCTTGCTCCCCCCAGCATTGCAGCCCACGAGCGACATCAATCATGCTCTCGCAGAGCCGGAAAAAAGGAGAAGCCAGAGGGGCAGCACCACTGCAGCCATGCAGGAGGTGAGTATAGCTTTTATTTTTTCCTGTTCTTACAATTAGGAGATACTGAAGCCTCCTGAAAGACTTCCTGATCAGTATTTCCTGACCATAAAAAAACAGCCACGAACATGTGCAGGAGTCCTTACAGTTAGCTCTCAGGATATTCATCTCTGAATCGTGTACACCATCTGAGTCTTTACAGCATATACTGCAGAGTAGTTTGATGTTCAAAACACTTTGTATAACATCAGTCACTAAGGTCAGGGCTTTGGAGTGGTCACTTACACCACTTATGTCCTTTAAATTCTTGATGGTTTATACCAGGGATGAGAAACTTTTGTTCCACCAGCTGCAAAACTACATGACTACACTTGACGGCTTAGTGGTCAGTCGGGAAGGAGGGGGGGGCAATCAAAAGTTGCTATGGGGTCCAGCCATTTCTAGTTACACCCCTCTGTCCAGGTATGGGAATTGTAGTTTTACAACAGCTGGATAGCCATAGGTGCCCCATCCCTAGTTTTGATGGCAACCCGGGGGCAAGCATCTGCCATGGACAATAGATTCTCCATTCCAGTCAAAATTGGTGGTATAAGACATAAAAAGTCTAATAAGTGGTCAACATTTTATATATTTTACTCTATTTCAGATTTTCTGAGCAAGAGACCATTGTGGAAACTTTTCTACTTGAAGTAAAAGTTAGTGAACCCAAGGCTAGTATAGCACTGGTACAAAACTCCCTCGAAGTCCCGGAGTTTTATGGCATTTCATCAAAACCTCTGGATAAAAACATTCTGTCATTCAAGCCGAGCACCGAGAGACCGGGGACGAGTTGTGTGGTCAGGACTCTCGTCTCAGACTTAGGTCTTCCAGGTTACGGGCAAGTTGTGATTGAAGAAGCAAAGCGGGACAATAGACTAGTATCGGGGTCTTCAGGAAACCTTCGAGTGAGGAACTGTGAGTATAATATTCTTGATAATGGGATCCACTGTCACAGTGACCACTGTATGTGAGATGTAGTAGACAGGACTAAGCAGAAAAAGGAGGTCAGCCAATAGAATTCTACTATTTGGTAAAACATCGGTGTCGTGAGCCAAGAGGTTGCTCGTAAGTACTTTTTTTTTTTTACTCCCATCACCTACTAATAGACAGAATTGACCATAGCCCCCCCCCAATATCTCAATCCCTCTATTACATTAGCAGCCCATTGATCTTGACATCTGTGTAATGCTTCCTTTCACCCGGGGAGGTGCTGTAGAGCAGTGATTTTCAACCTTTTTTGAGCCGCGGCACACTTTTTATACTTAAAAAATCCCGGGGCACACCACCAACCAAAATGGCACAAAATGACACTAAAACAGTACATATTATACATATAGTTAATAATATAGATTCTAAATGTATTTATACTCACTCAGTGTGAAACCTGGGCCTGTTTTCTTCTACCCCCCATGCTTCTCTCCACCATACTTCTCCCCCCTGCTTCTCTCCTGTGCTTCTCTCCACCATACTTTTCCCCCCTGCTTCTCTCCACCATACTTCTCCCCCCTGCTTCTCTCCTGTGCTTCTCTCCACCATACTTCTCTCCACCATACTTCTCCCCCCTGCTTCTCTCCTGTGCTTCTCTCCACCATACTTCTCTCCACCATACTTCTCCCCCCTGCTTCTCTCCTGCGCTTCTCTCCACCATACTTCTCCCCCCTGCTTCTCTCCTGTGCTTCTCTCCACCATACTTCTCCCCCTTGCTTCTCTCCTGTGCTTCTCTCCACCATACTTCTCTCCACCAAACTTCTCTCCCCCCTGCTTCTCTCCGCTGTTTCTCTCCCCCATCCCCATGTTTCTCTCCCCCCTGCTTCACTCCCCTTCCTCTCCCCCAACAAACTCACAAGGGCCAGAAGCCCAAATCTCATCCAGCAGTATCTTCCACTAAAGTAAAACGTAGCTTTTATTGGCTCTCTTATTAAAATGTAACCAAGGTAATTGTTGTGACACATAAAAACCCACTGCTACTAGTAGTCATCAAAGTATTTGTTTCATGATACACATAGTGTTCGTAGCTGCAGACTACTCACTATATCAACGTTATAACTATCTAGCTATTAGTTTAGCTAGATAGTTATAACGTTGATATAGTGAGTAGTCTGCAGCTACGAACACTATGTGTATCATGAAACAAATACTTTGATGACTACTAGTAGCAGTGGGTTTTTATGTGTCACAACAATTACCTTGGTTACATTTTAATAAGAGAGCCAATAAAAGCTACGTTTTACTTTAGTGGAAGATACTGCTGGATGAGATTTGGGCTTCTGGCCCTTGTGAGTTTGTTCTAGATATATACCATCCAGAGTACCTTCTTGTAGGCACTTTGGTTTTTTGTTTGACTTCCTCTCCCCCATCCCCAGGTTTCTCTCCCCCATTGTTTTCTCCTGTTTCACAGGGGCACCATAGTTTGGGGAACTTTCCCTGCGGCACACCCGACCATGTGTCGCGGCACACTAGTGTGCCACGGCACACTGGTTGAAAATCACTGCTGTAGAGGGACTGAGCACTTGTCGTCCGAATGCTCATAGAATCTGACATCCTTGCATCCAGTTCACCTCCAGTGTTTCTATACAACACTAAAAAAATAAACACTGAATGGTGGGACGTAATTGTATGCTTCCTTATAGCAGCCATTGCAGGCCTTGTCTCTAACAGGCTTGGTTATTCCCTTTGTATCTATTACACTCAGACAGACAAGAGCGAGTGCGATGCTCTGGGAATAAGGCATGCCATCCAGGATTCCAGGAAATGAAATTACTAAAAACCAACTGTGCTGATTTTTTGGAAATGGGAATCAAGTATGAACATCTGAGTCCTCCGTCTCCTGACGTGGATTATATCCCGCTCCACATTGAGTATCGCAGTCAGGACAACCGGAAACAACTGCAGGTCAGATGTGTATAGAAAACATGTGATACCCTGGATGGAACTTCTGCTTCCTCTTCTTCTTATTTCTATACTTACTATACTTTCTATACTTCTATATTTTTGTTGTTTTTATTGTCTTCTTCGACTAAAACATTTTTCCTATTCCATCTTCTTTTCCTCTTCCTCCTATTTATTTTATGTTTTCTTTGACTTCTTTTCCTTCTATGCCTTAGTTTCTATCATTCAAAATTTCCATCTTCTGTTTTTTCCATTCACTAAGACCTGTGCAGTTACTATATATATATATATATATATATATATATATATATATATATATATATATATATTGTACTTCTCCCCCTTACATATTGATTTTTTTCATTATTTTCTCCTTTATGATAACCTTCCTCTTAATCTCCTATGTATTTTTTGCTTATTTTTTCTTTCCATCATTTTCCTTTGTTTCATCTTTCATGTTTTCTTTTGCTTCTTTTCCCTTCCTCTTCTTTGTCATATTCCTTTTCTTTTTTCTATTACTATTTATTCTTGTCTTTTTATCCTTTTTATATTACCAATTTTATCTTTTTTTCCACCGTTCTCCTTCATCTCATTCTCTTCTTATCTTTCTTATCTTCTTCTTCATTAGAGATGAGCGCAACCCAAGCATTTGATTATTACCGTTGGCTGAAGAAGTTGGATGCAACCCTAGGGCTGTCTGGAAGACATAGATACAACCATAAGCTATATCTATGTTTTCCAGGACTCCTTCGAGCTGCATCCAACTTATTTAGCCAACGGTAAACAAAATCTGCATGCTTGGGTAAGGACAGAACTGAGCATGCTCAAGTTGCACTCATCTCTATTCTTCATCCTTATCCCTGCTTTAATTCTCTTCATCTTCCTTTGTTCATTTTTCCTCCTTAGTATTTTCCCATATCATCTTGCATTTTTCTCTTCATCTACTTCATCTCCATCTTCCCTTTTTTTATCATTTGTGTTCTTCTCTTTGACAATTTCCTTATATTCTTCCTCAGCTTCTTTTACTTCATCCAGCTTCTTTGTTTTCTCTTCCATTTTCATCTTTTTTATCTTCTACGTTTTCATTCGCTTTCCTTTACCTCATCCTTTTCTAATCTTTACATTTTCCGTCTTCCTTTCCCTCTTTCTCTTCCTCTTCTTAATTCTTCCATTTCTCCCACTTGTCCATCTCCTAATCTTCCTCCCATTCCACCTTCTTCCATCTCTTCCTCTTTCCCTCCATTGATACCAGCAGAGTAATCTTATAAATAAGTTTCCCTCAAATTTCTTCCAGTCGCAAATTGTCTGGATTCCTGTAAGAATCATCGGTGCCATGCCCAACACTCCTCCCCGTGCCGCCTTCATGCCATCCTTTATTTTGGAAATTGACCAGTTTATCCTAACTCCGCTAACCACAGCCACCCTGGACGCCGAGGATGATGAGACTCCAAAGAACAAGCTCATGTTCAGGATAAGCAAGGCACCCCCACAGGGTTATATCACTCATCTGGATGACCAAACCAAACCAATCACATCCTTCACATGGCAGGATCTTCATGAAATGAAAATCGCCTATCAGCCACCCAACACCCCCCACGTGGAGAGACGCAACTATGAGGTGAGAACCATCAACATGTAGCCTGTTAGACTAGAATACAAGGGTGTGTGCAATAAAAAGGTAGCCACTATGGAGACTGAGAAAGAGCCTGACAACCCATAATCCTTCGTACCTTATGTTGGTGTAAAATGTTGGTGCTTTACAGGAAGGAACCAGCCTTGGGGGTCTCACCAAACATTTCAATTTGCATTTTAGGTTGAATTTCAAGCAGTCGATGGACATTTTATAACAAGTGCCCCTATAATGGTCCATTTCTCCATAAGGACTGCAGAGACAAATGCTCCCAGGGTCTCTTGGAATATGGGTAAGTGGCCCTTGGAAAATCATGGTAAGCCAAAGTGGATAGCAATCAGTAATGGAGCTGGACTCAAAGGCTAGGAGTAATATTTTGGAAGGAGTACAGTCTCACTGCAGCACAGAGTATTTCAGTAGAGGAATTTGATGATCTTGCAGGTGAGAAAAGGAGTGTTACCCACTGATTATGGCGAATAACTATCTACTTTCACCAATGCACTTGCCCCACAGGTCTAAACTTACTGGAGGGACAGTCACGGCCGATAACCTGGGATGTTTTTCAGATTGTGGATAATGATAATATTAATGCCGTTCGGCTTGTCACTGTGGATGGATTGCATCATGGACGTCTTACGGTTAGAGGTAAGTGATTTGTCGTCTGTCTTTTACCATTATTCTGATGAGAAACCATGCCCAGTCTAGGAGCATGCGTGAAACAGGATAAGCAGCACAGAGCATTTCAGGAAAAGAGTGAGTGGGTCTAGGGATCTTGTAAAAATTAGTGACCTATCTTTGTCATGTGGTGATGTTAGTGAGGACAGGGCAGAAGGTGAGAGACTGAAAGTTACATAGTCAAAGGAGCAGGATCCACAGCAGCACCAAGTATTTCAGGAGACGTGGAAACTGACTCAAGTACATTGCTGTGGCTTTAAAGCTGCTGTAAAACTACAATCACAGGTCTAATGTCCTCTTTAAACTTTTTCCCTTCAGGATCGAAGGCTTTTACATTCACTGTTCAAGACATCAAGGACGGGGTCATCCTCTACCACCATGATGACAGCGACACAACCAAGGATCACATTGTGTTCCGCATTTTTGATGGCAAACACACTATACGCCACAAGTTTCCCATAAACATCCTTCCTAAAGACGACAGCCCGCCATTTCTAGTCAACAACGTTGGGTTTGAAGCCGTTGAAGGTGGTGCCATCCCCGTAGAGAGAGACATGTTGATGGCGTCGGACTTGGACTCCAGTGATGACCATATTCTTTACAATATCACAAGGCCGCCTAAGGCTGGAGAGCTGGTGAAGAGATATTCTGCCGAAAGTCCAGGTGAATGAAAGATGGTTAGATTATCGGTCAAGGTCAATGATATAAGGTTGGCAATGTAGAAAGCCATGAATGTCATCATTGTCCTCCAATATTTGCATTGGGCTAAGGAGGTTGGGGTTACATCTCTGGTTATATGGGTGGGAGTCTGAGTGCTGGGACCCCCATGGATCAATGGTAGTGTAATCCTTGGTCTAGAGAAATTGTGTAAAACAATGTCTACTCGTGCATGCTATCACGTCATATTATGGAACTACAACTACCCCTCATGGAAGTGGGACAGGGTCCCTTTACTCGAGCAATTGGTGGGGGTCTGGGACCTTAAATTCAGCAGCCATCTGATACATAGTGGATAATAGTTAATCGCTCCGACCACCGATTCCATCCATTACTCTGCTCCCATTGAAGTTGTCCAGTATAAAGAAATCTTTGTTATTCCCTACCCTATGTGTATAGTCTTACTCCATTCACTAGAAAAGAGGACACAAAGAGGGTAGAGTGACTGCAGGATCAGACTACAAATGGTTTGTAGTCTGTTACCATGGAGACACATACTTGCACATGGCAGCTGTATACACAAAATTGTAGAAGATCTTAAAGGAGGCATTTTCTAAAACCCAGCATCCTGCAGGAGGAGGGGGAAATTGATCACAATTACTAACTTACCTCTCCTTGTGCTCACGGTGAGTGGCGGCAGAGGACGCGGGACCACGCCGGAAGTAATTTTCTCCTGGGTCATTTTCTCAACTCTCCTCTCCTTGTGCCTTTTTAACACCGGATCACCGCTCCGGGACCCCAGTTGAGCTTGGGGATCTCAACCAAAGCCGACATCAAAACCCAGTTCGGGGTTGCCCCCCTGAGCCCAGTGTCTGGGGGTGCCCCCCTGAGCCCAGTGTCTTTGGGTGCCCACCTGAGCCCCGTGTCCGGGGGTGTCCCCCTGGGCTCAGGGGGACCCCCCCCGGACACTGGGCTCAGAGGGGCATCCACAGACACTGGGCTCAGGGGGACAACACGGACACTGGGCTCAGGTGGGCACCCCAAGACACTGGGCTCAGGGGGACACCCCCGGACACTGGGCTCAGAGGGGCATCCACAGACACTGGTCTCAGGGGGGCACCCCCAGACACTGGGCTCAGGGGAACACCCCCGAACACTGGGCTCAAGTGGGCACCCCAAGACACTGGGCTCAGGGGGGCACCCCCAGATACTGGGCTCAGGGGTGTCCGCTCAGCCAGTAAGTGACTGGGGTGGGACATCGCTGCACTTGACCGGACATGTCCTTTAATGAAGATTTGCAAAGTTCTTTCCCGCTTTACTTTGGCTTCATTAGTACAAAAATTTTTTTAGAAAACGCTTACACTTATAATATATATTTAATTATATAATTTATACTGATCTTAAAATGAAGGTGTTATAATTCTTTTGGTTTTGAATAGTGTTTTTCCCCCCATTGCACTGTGTAATTGTAGGGGTGCCAGTGGAAACTTTCCTGCAGAGAGATCTATTTCGGGGACTGATTTATTACAGACACTTTGGGGGAGAAATCTTCCAGGATACCTTTGAGTTTGTGTTATCGGACAGTCACGACCCTCCAAACTATTCAGAGAGGCAGGTAAGTGTAACTATTGAGCCGCCTCCATGGGACATCCACCCAGTGATAGTGAAAAATAGTAATGGATGTGATAAGGATGGTAGACCAAAAAGAAACAATTAGTGTACAGACCTGAAGAAGAAAGCAGCATGCTGTAGAAACATGTTTTCCAATAAATCATGAATAACCTCCAGGCTCCATCCAGGAGGGCGGATCAGGATTCACGAGGAAGGATTAGGATTGGGAAGAATTAATAACCTCATTAAGGGGGTTATATTCATAAAGAAGAACTAATATTCAAGTGAAGGGACTAATATTGATCAAAAATGTATAAGAGGGGGTAAAGTATTCACGTGTAGGGACTAATATTTATAAGAAGGGGACAGATACTCTTTAAGAGCACAAATATTCATGGGGTGGAGCTAATAGGATGGGGCTAATATTTATGAGGAGGGACTATCCATGGTGTGGGGCGAATATTCATGAGGAGTGACTAATATTCATAGGGAGGAATTAAAATTTAAAGGGAGGGGACAAATATTCATTGGGAGGGCAAATATTTATAGGGAAGTACTAATATTCATGGGGTGTGGCTAATAGTCATGGGTGTGTCTTATATTCATGGGGAGGGGGTAATATTCATGAGAACTTTTTTTCTAGACAGTTGTCATCCACATTGCTCCGGTGAAGGATCAGCTCCCTAAAGAGGTTACTGCAACAATAAGACATATATCCGTGAAGGAGAATGAGATTGGACGTATTACCAGACAGAACCTTTATTTTACCGATACAGAATCTCCAGACAGTATGCTTGTATACACTGTTACTAAACCATGCTTCTCCGCTACATCTCCAAGGTGGGATGAAACTTTATTATATGTTCACTATGCATTATATTATAACTGTCAGGTTATTGCTCTATAATGTCCTCCGTGCTGCTGCTGCTGCTGCTTCTGAGGCTGTAAGTGCATTGTATGGGAGACATCATAGCCGCTAGTTTACAGTCACTCATATGTGAACATTAGAGAATGAGCCTTGAGAGGGGAAAGTTGGCGATAAATGGCCAGAAATGGCGCCGTTCCTCAAGCACACTGGCTTATATTGAAAGGCCAAGTGAAAGTGTGGTGACCATGCATATGGCTGGATGATCACTAAAATGGAAGATGCCCCCATCCCAAATAATATATCTTTCTTTCTTCCTTTTGTAGCTCACAAGATACTGGAAAATTGATTTTTGTAGACACTCCAAGTCTTTTAGAAAAGGATCCATCAGTTTCCAGCCTCAGCTCCTTCACCCAGGTATGTTTTTGTGTGTGTATATATATATATATATATCTGATAATGCTATATATATATATATATATATATATATAGCATTATCAGCATTCAGATATTGTAGGCCTATACTGTATTTTTACATTGTACCCTATTCCTCCACATTCAAATGCCAAACAGTCTTAAAGGAGTGATCTCATCTATAGATCCCCCTTTCATATTACCCAATTCACGCCCACCTTAAAAAACCCTGGTATCTGCAGCGCCCTCTGTAGGGGACACATATTTATGTACTGAGAAGCTGGGGGATCTTGTTACTCTGTATTTCTGACTGTGATATCAATATCTTGCCTCTACCAGCATGCTGTGAACCATATGAAGGTGGCGTACATGCCTCCTATACAGGATATTGGCCCTGATCCCCTCCAAGTCCATTTTGAGTTTTCTGTCAGTGATCAGCATGGCGGACGACTGACGGGACTTATATTTAACATAACCGTCCTTCCAGTGGATGATCAGGCACCAAAGGTGGGCACCATTAGACTTCATACTATGCTATATTTATTATGGTTATAGTCTTGAAAAGTTAAAGGGGTACTCTCTTTCAAATTAACTCGTGCCAGAAAGTGCCAGAGATTTGTAATTTACTTCTATTAAAAAAATTAAAAAAAATCTCCAGTATTCCAGTACTTATCAGCTGTTGTATGTCCTGTAGGAAGTGGTGTATTCTTTCCATCCTGGAGAGCAGGAGAGGTTTTCTATAGGGATTTGCTACTGCTCTGGACAGTTCCTGACATGGACAGAGGTGGCAGCAGAGAGCACTGTGTCAGACTGGAAAGAATACACCACTTCCTGTAGGACATACAGCAGCTGATAAGTACTGATAAGACTGGAGATTTATTTAAATAGAAGTAAATTACAAATCTCTGTCACTTTCTGACACCAGTTAATTTGAATAAAAAATAAAATGCTGGAGTACCTATTTAAATTGTTGAAATATTGTGGTTACTTCGTAAAGGCACCCTGTCACATTGAACCTGTCTGTATCATGGTGCAAAACAGACTTGATACATAGTGGTGAGGTGAAACATTCAGTATAACTTGACTTTTAATAATTTCCACCTCCACTAATTTCAAATTTAGGAGTCCAGTGGGTGGTACTACTCAGTGATTGACAAATCATCTATCCTTATGGTGCCTCTACACAGAGGCCAAAGCCAGGAATGGATTTGAAAAGAGGAGAAATCTCAGTCTTTCCTTTATGACCTGTTCTTTGTTTATAGTCTGTTTCTGGCTTTGGCTTCAAAAATCTGTCAGATAAATCTCTGTGTAAATACACCCTTATACATGCCCATACAGAGAAGGCTGTCACTCATTGAGTGGCTCCACCCCCTGGACTCCTAAAAAATCACACAATACATAATGCTCAGCTTGCTTCTAGTGAATCTTGTATACGTCTAACAGCAGAGTGTTTGTTACAGTTGTATCTAGTCTATAGACAGTCCTTTGTGAGCTAAACATATCAGCCCTACATCTCTGTCCTGTCCTGATAGTTATAGTATCAGTACCTGTGATCACCATGACCAGTGACCATGTATAGTGACCATATGTTTCATCAGATTTCCACCCACCCTGTAAGGACGGAGGAGGGGGCGAGTTGTTTCATCACCGGGGAGAGTCTTGTCTTTTCTGATGAGGACACAAAAATTGAAAATCTGAGAATCGTCCTGAAATCTGGACCCCGGCATGGAAATGTGGAGCTTCATGGAGTCCAAATAACTGAGGGGGGCACAATCACCCCGGAGGAGCTGCGGACCTTCAAAGTCCGGTACATGAGCTGTGAAATACAGTGTAGTTATATAAAGAGGGGGTGTTAGTTGAGGGGAAAATTGGGGGTGATCATAAGTCACTGCACCCTAATTATCAGCGTGTCAGTATCTGGCACCCCAAGTGTCATTATCCTGTACCCCAAGTGTCATTATCCTGTACCCCAAGTGTCAGCATGTCACTATCCTGTACCACAAGTGTCAGCTTGTCATTATCCCATACCCCAAGTGTCGTTATCCTGCACCCCAAGTGTCATTATTCTCTACCCGAAGTTTTATTATCCTGTACCCCAAGTGTCAGCGTGTCATTATACTGTACCCCAGTGTCACTATCCTGTACCCCAAGTGTCATTATCCTGTGCCCCAAGTGTCAGGGTGTCATTATCCTGTACCCCAAGTATGATTATCCTGTACCCCAAGTGTCATTATCTTGTACCCCAAGTGTCATTGTGTCATTATCCAGTACCCCAAGTGTCATTATCCTGCACCCCAAGTGTTATTATCCTGTACCCCAATTGTCAGTGTGTCATTATCCTGCACCCCAAGTGTCATTATCCTGTATCCCAAGTGTCATTGTCCTGCACACCAAGTGTCATTATCCTGTACCCCAAGAGTCATTGTCCTGCACCCCAAGTGTCATTGTCCTGCACCCCAAGTGTCAGTGTGTCATTATCCTGTACCCCAATCCTCCTGAGATGAAAGGGTTTCTATTCTCTTCTATGATGCAGTGTGGGGTACAGGAGTGTCCATTCACATAGGATTTTTCCACCACATATTAATAATGTGGGTTTGGTGCGCACATCTGCGCGGATTCCCCCCTATGTAACGCCGCTGTCACAATCCTCACTGCGAGTTGGTGCAGAATATTCGTCAGTAAATCTTTCCTCTATTTATAGCTGACTTTTATATCATTGTCTGATCCTGCGGGCGGCACAGACTGCTCCCATGCCTCATATGAATATGATCTGAATTAATGCGGCTGTTTAATACATTCTGGGATTGGGCTCATTTAATTGTGTATTTTTGGGGGAGATTAATCAAACATGGTGTAAAGTGAAACTGGCTCAGTTGCCCCTAGCAACCAATCAGATTCCACCTTTCATTTTCCAAAGAGTCTGTGAGGAATGAAAGGTGGAATCTGATTGGTTGCTAGTGGCAACTGGGCCAGTTTCACTTTACACCATGTTTGATAAATCTCCTACTTTATGTCCCTTTCTTGCTTGTTATTGTTTTCTTGTATAATTTTTGATCAAAATCACATAATTTGAAAAACAGTGTAAAGGGGACATCGTATATCACATACAGTATATAACCTTATACATAGCTCACAACTGTCCCGGATTCCGTGGGACAGTCCCGTTTTCGGAGTGCTGTCCCGCGGTCCCGAAACGGCACCCAGTGTCCCGCATTGTATGTGGCCCCAATGAAAAAAACAATAAACCAGTAACTCACCTGTCCGCCGGCCCCAGCAGCTCCTCTCCCGACAGAGCACGCACTCCCGTCATCCTCCGGAGCGGGCAGCGGGGGTATACAGACACTGACTGTGCCGGAAGTGACCTGCAGCCTCTATCATGAATTACTTCCGGCACAGTCAGTGTCTGTATACCCCACTGCCCGCCCCGGAGGATGACTGGAGTGCGCGCTCTGCCGGGAGAGGAGCTGCTGGGACCGGCGGACAGGTGAGTTACTGGTTTATTGTTTTTCTGGTCGGGCCACACTAATGGGGGGATTGGCTACTATGTGGGGCGCTATATGGGGGATTGGCTACTATATGGGGGGATTGGCTACTATGTGGGGCACTATATGGGGGATTGGCTACTATATGGGGGGATTGGCTACTATGTGAGCACTATATGGGGGATTGGATACTATGTGGGGCGCTATATGGGGGATTGGCTACTATGTGGGCACTATATGGGGGATTGGATAATATGTGGGGCACTATATGGGGGCATTGGCTACTAGGTGGGGCACTATATGGGGATTGGTTACTATGTGGGGCACTATATGGGGATTTGCTACTATGTGGGGCACTATATGGGGGGATTGGCTACTATGAGGGGCACTATATGGGGGGATTGGCTACTATGTGGGGCACTATATGGGGGGATTGGCTACTATGTGGGGCACTATATGGGGGATTGGCTACTATGTGGGGCACTATATGGGGGATTGGCTACTATGTGGGGCACTATATGGGGGGATTGGCTACTATGTGGGGCACTATATGGGGGATTGGCTACTATGTGGGGCACTATATGGAGGGATTGGCTACTATGTGGGGCACTATATGGGGATTGGCTACTATGTGGGGCACTATATGGGGGGATTGGCTACTTTGTGGGGCACTATATGGGGGGATTGGCTACTATGTGGGGCACTATATGGGGAGATTGGCTACTATGTGGGGCAATATATGGGGATTGGCTACTATGTGGGGCACTATATGGGGATTGGCTACTATGTGGGGCTTTATATGGGGGGGATTGGCTACTATGTGGGGCACTATATGGGGATTGGCTACTATGTGGGGCACTATATGGGAGGATTGGCTACTATATGGGGCACTATATGGGGATTGGCTACTATGTGGGGCACTATATGGGGGCATTGGCTACTATGTGGGGCACTATATGGGGCATTGGATACTATGTGGGGTTCTATATGGGGGCATTGGCTACTATGTGGGGCACTATATGGGGGCATTGAATACTATGTGGGGCACTATGTGGGGGATTAGATACTATGTGTGGCACTATTGGGGGGATTGGATACTATGTGGGCCACTATATTGGGGGATTGGATACAATATAGGGCATTTTTGGGGGGATTGGATACTGTATAGGGCACTATTCAGTCAGCAGCATGTGGTGACTGTAGGGTAGTGGCGATGGAGGGTTGCTATGGGGGCGTGGCTATGGAGGCACGTTATGGGGGCGTGGCTATGGAGGGTCGCTATGAGGATCGCGGCGCATATGTCCCTCTTTGCTCTTTGCAAAAGTTGGGAGGTATTATATACGGAGTACGGCTGTCAGCAGTAGAACACATGGGCATAACACGAATCTCCCGGGCCCTAAGGGGCCCTGGTTATGTGTGCTGTTTGTTTCTTGTGTGACACAGAGACCCTTAGAACACCCTAAGCAGGGCTGGACTGGTCATCAGGCATGTACGGTAAATGCCAGATGGGCTGGCCCCCTTTTTGTGCCGGTTTTGTCTTCCTCCTGGTCATGTGCTGGCTCCCTGCACTACTCTGCCAGTTACTCTTATGGAAAAAGGCAGGAATTGATTGATAGATAGATAGATAGATAGATAGATAGATAGATAGATAGGAGATAGATAGATAGATAGATAGATAGATAGATAGATAGATAGATAGGAGATAGATAGATAGATAGATAGATAGATAGGAGATAGGGCCCTTTTACACAGAAAGATTATCTGACAGATTATCTGCCAAAGATTTGAAGCCAAAGCCAGGACTGGATTTGAAAAGAGGAGAAATCTCAGGCTTTCCTTTATGACCTGGTCTCTGTTTATAGTCTGTTCCTGGTTTTGGCTTCAAATCTTTGGCAGATAATCTTTCTGTGTAAAAGGGCCCATAGATAGATAGATAGATAGATAGATAGATAGATAGATAGATAGATAGATAGGAGATAGATAAATAGATAGATGATAAATAGATAGATAGATACATAGATAGATAGATAGATAGATAGATGATAAATAGATAGATAGATAACATAGATAGGAGATAGATAGATAGATAGAAAGATAATAGATAGATAGATGGAAGATAGATAGAAAGATAATAGATAGATAGATGGAAGATAGATAGATAGATAGATAGATAGATAGATAGATAGATAGATATGTAGAGAAATACTCCGCAGCACTCCGATAAGTTCAAAGAAACGTGAAGTGAATTTATTGCATCCAAGTAACTCGAATCACAGCAAACAAGCAAAAACACGACGTTTCGGCGTACCTTACGCTATTGCTGGATAGATAGATAAATAGGAGATAGATAGATAGATAGATAGATAGATAAATAGGAGATAGATAGATAGATAATAGATAGATAGATAAATAGTTAGATAGATGCTAAATAGATAGATAGGAGATAGATAGATAGATAGATAGATAGATGATAGATAAATAGATAGATAGATAGATAGATAGATAATAGATAAATAGATAGATAGATAGATAGATAGATAATAGATAGATAATAGATAGATAGATAGATAGGAGAGAGATAGATAGATAGATAGATAGATAGATAGATAGATAATAGATAAATAGATAGATAGATAGATAGATAGATAGATAGATAATAGATAGATAATAGATAGATAGATGATAGATAAATAGATAGGATACATATTAGATCTGAAACCTTACCATGAATAAGACGTCATAATCATTTTTTATTGTCAAGTATGGGGAGGGGGTATAAAGTGTAATATATCCGCTCAAAGTATGTTTATATAGAGTGTATACTGCCCCCTGTAGGATAGGTCTGTCTCTTCAGATGGTCTCCAGAGTTGGTGGACTCTTTCCTAGTGAATCCCCTAATGCCCAGAGCCCTGGGTTTCCCACCATCAAGCATTATGACTTTATCAGTCACTATCCAATAAGACAAGTAATAAAGCGCTGCACAGATGCGGAGGAATAAACCACACACTGCATCATATAAGATAATAAAAATCCTTCCATCTCCGGAGACGCACAACATATTGTTTGCACTGATTGAGCAGAAGGGTCTCCTCATCCCATTATCAGGGACCACCACAAAAGCACAGCAGTGTGTCTGCACTGGAAGAATGGCTATTCCCATAGGTTCATTCATGGTATGCCACCGAGGGGCCAACACGTTAAATCTCTATTGAGAGCAAGAAGGGAAAATAAGGAAAAACATCCTACCCTGAAGATGTGCCGGGGGGACAAGCTGGTCCCTGTCGCTGAGTGATAGAGGGCGACTTTGAATTGTATTCAGTGGCACTGAAAGCCAGCAGGAGGTAGAGAGGACCATGGCCTCTCGTTATCTGCAGTGATATAGTAAGCAGAGTCCTCTACCCTGTCAGGAAAACTAATTTAAGAAAAGTCAGGAAATAATTTGACATGAAACATTTTAAAAAGGTATTTAAAGGAGAAGTCCAGAGAAAATTTTTATTAAAGTATTGTATTTCCCCCCAAAAGTTATACAAATCACCAATATAGACTTATTATGGGAAATGCCTGTAAAGTGCTTTTTTTCCCTGCACTTACCATTGCATCAAGGCTTCACTTCCTGGATAACATGGTGATGTCACTTCCTGGAAAGCATGGTGATGTCACTTCCTGGATAAAATGGGGATGTCACGACCTGACTCCCAGAGCTGTGCGGGCTGTGGCTGCTGGAGAGGATGATGGCAGAGGGACACTGAGGGACACAGGGCACTGGAGGGACACTGAGCATCCCCATGCCATCATCCTCTCCAGCAGCCACAGCCTGCACAGCTCTGGGAGTCGGGTTGTGACATCACCATGTTATCCAGGAAGTGACATCACCATGTTATCCAGGAAGTCAAGCCTTGATGCAGTAGTAAGTGCAGGGAAAAAAAGCATTTCCCGTAATAAGTGTATATTGGGGATTTGTACAACTTTTGGGGGGGCCATACAATAATTTAATAAAATTTTTCACCGGACTTCTCCTTTAAAGGGGTTATCCAGCAAAAATCTTTTTCTTTCAAATCAACTGGTGTCAGAAAGTTATATGGATTACTAATTTACTTCTGTTAAAAAATCTCCAGTCTTCCAGTACATATAAGCTGCTGTAAGTCCTGCGGGAAGCAGTGTATTCTTTCCAGTCTGACACAGTGTTCTCTGCTGTCAACTCTGTCCATGTCAGGAACTATCCAGAGCAGGAGAGGTTTTCTATGGGGATTTACTACTGCTCTGGATAGTTCCTGACATGAACAGAGGTGGCAGCAGAGAGCACTGTGTCAGAAAAGAAAGTAAATGACACTTCCTGTAGACATACAGCAGCTGATAAGTATGGGAAGACTTGAGATTTTTAAATAGAAGTAAATTACAAATCTATATAACTTTCTGAAACCAGTCGAGTTGAAAGAAAAATATTTTCGCTGGAGTACCCCTTTAAGTTGTGCAGTTTGTATCAATTTTACCATTCACCACTAGGGGCGCTTTTCAATGGAACAGGTGCTGAACACAGAGAATGCATTTCAATTGGTACAAAACTACAGCTGACATAGACATAAGCGATAATGCAATATGTGCACATATCAACAGTTTTATATATTAACTTTATAAGGGGATTGGAGCGCTGTTTAACTAATACGATGTTCCAAACCCCCTGCTTTCTATTATAGGGATACATGGTAAGAGCAGAAGGGGAAGCTCACTGCATGCTGTTTCCTCTGAATTCATCTTCAGAGAAAGATACCTGCAACTTAGTGGTGACTGCAGCTGCCAGACATTTATTATGTTGCTCTATGGCAGTGTTTTCCAACCTGCAAAACTACAACTCCCATCATGCCCTGATCGGCATGTATGAAATTTAGTAATCATAGATGTTACACGTATAAGTGATGTTTTAAATTGAATTTGCAGGTATCAACATGATGACTCTGAGTCACTGGAAGACACCATCGTCTTTACAGTTACAGACGGAATCAACTCTGCAGATGGAGAACTGAAAGTTCAGGTGGGTTACTAAGAGGGTTACAAGTTGGGGTCTGTACGCACTGCGGTACAGTTTACCGTGTATGGTTCTATATCAGAAAAGAGTCCATTGGTAATCTATGTGTTATTATAGCTTTTGTTTTTCTGTAAGGCTAAGTTCACACAACGTAAATTTTTTTATCAATCACGGCCGTTGTTGCCGACTTGCCACAATGGCCGTGATTAATTGAAAATTTATGTTGCACTGCAGTCAATGGAATCCCGGCCGGAGTGTATACACATAGGGGGAGAATTATCAAACATGGTGTGAAACTGGCTCAGTTGCCCCTAGCAACCAATCAGAATCCACTTTCCATTCCTCAAAGACTCTTTGGAAAATGAAAGGTGGAATCTGATTGGTTGCTAGGGGCGACTGAGCCAGTTTCACTTTACACCATGTTTGATAAATCTCCTACATAGTATACACTTCGGACGGGAGTCCTAGCGGCCGTACAACACTGACAGCTCACACAATGTAGAGTGCGGCTGGGATGCGGGTGTACACAGATGAGCCCGCATCTTTATTCAGCACTAATTAAGTTCATCTGGCCAGTACTGCAGTATAGGCCTGGATGATCTTCACTGACACCGGCCGTTCTGTGACCACCGGCCAGGTCACAGAACAACTGGTGTCATACAGCATGTGAACCTGGCCATAAAGCACTGTCTTTCCACTGTTTGCTGGGTAATTGAAACTCTATTGCCAATACAAAGGGCGTGTAGAATTTTGCAACAAGTTTTATTGCTCCAAAACAAGCAAAAAAGAAATGAAGCTATATTATAAATTGCCTAATTGCTGTTCAACTTCTGTTCAAAAAAATTTACTTTTCTACCGTTTTCAGCATATAACTCCAATGCAATCCTTTGTGTCTCCATGGTGACAGACTACAAACAATCCCTGTGTAGTCTGATCCAGCTTTTATGTGTTACTCTTCTCCTTCTGTCTGCCCTTCTTGATTTCCTGCAGACAGTAGAAGAGGAGGAAGACAGCTCTGTGAAATCAGACTACACAGATTGTGTTTGTTGTAACTAAGGAAACACATAATTTTTTTTTATATACATTTTTAATTGAGACTTTATGCTAAGTTGTTTTATTATTTTACTTAAGATGCATTGGAATAATTTTAAAAAATGTTGTACTATTGGAGCTGTATGTTCCTGTATATCAGGTTTTTGTGATGTTTGTCATTAAGATAGTTAACCTGATCTTGTATTTGGTCCCCAGATCTCCCCAGTAAATGATGAGGCTCCAGAGCTGCGATCTGGCCTGACGCCCACCCTGTTTTGTCCAGAGGGGGGTTACGTCTACATAACTGCTGAAAATCTGTACGCAACCGATCCAGACGGCGATGATATGAGGCTCACCTACATGATCGCCCGTATACCCCTGTATGGAATGATCCAGAGGGGGGGCATCACGGTGGAAAAATTCACTCAGCTCGATGTCATTCGAGGGTTAATCTCCTATAGACATACAGGTAACGTCTGAGGATCAGACTGTCTTCTCATCATGGGGCTGATGGGGGGAGGGGAGAGTGAAGACAAGGGACAGGGGCATTCACACATGTTTTAGACAGGGCTGCATAATGGAGCTGAGAGTTAGGGTTGTATTACACGGGACGATTATCGTTCGAAAAATCGTTAGTTTGTTCGGATTTGAACGATAATCGTTTAGTGTAATAGCAGACAACGATTAAACAACCAACAAGAAATTGTTAGTCGTTTGATTTTTATCGTTGATCGTTAGCGTAGAATAAGACGTCGTTTGGTTGATCGCAATAGCGACGGCAAAACGACCGCAAGAACGATCATCGCTCCGTGTAATTGGGCGAACGATTTCAGGTCGTTCGCAATAGCAGTCGTTTGAAAACGTTTATCGTCAATTGTTGATCGTTGAAAAATCGCTTAGTGAAATAGTACCCTAACAGAGAAGAAGGAGCAGGGTCTACAGGAGCACAGAGTGTTTCAGGAGAGGAGGGGGTTCTGCTCACTTTGGGGGGGGGGGGGGAATCACAGATTGAGATTTGGAGGCAATATTGTGAAATGGCAAGAGACAAGTGAAAGAGTAATGAAAAGTATATCGCCTAGGCAGGCACATAAAGGATTGACAGGCCAGAGTTTCATAGTAAAATGGACTGGATCCCTGTTTCCTGCAGCACAGAGTATTACAGGTGATTAATGATTAAATATAAGAAGAGAAGCAGAAATCCCCAAGAAGCACAGAGTATTTCAGGAGAAAATTGTGCTGAGTGTAGGAGATGGCAGACTACAGTGTCATAACAGAAAGCGCTGCAGCACAGAGTATTACAGGAGATGAGTTTGCTGACTATTGGGTGAAGGGTTGTGTCAGATACAAGTGAGAGATCAGAAATGGATAGTTACAGAGTAGAAGTAGCAGGGAGGCCCCAGTAGCGCAAAGTATTTATAAAGGATTGTGTTGATTTTGCATGGAGAGTTCCATAGTCCCAGCAGCACAGAGTATTACAGGAGAGAAGGGTGCTCTGCTGATGAAACATCTTTATATGTAGCAGCGCTCTATATATGACACACCGTATAAATGACTGTCTCTTGTATAGATGGTGATCGGCTGCCACTGGATCTCATCTTCCTGTAGCTGTCAGCCGCCGTCTTCCTTTCTGACGCACCTGTCAACATTCTAAAATGTTCTTCCAAAAATAATTACGATTTACTAAATTTTCCTTCTTTCGCCGCCCGTAACAGCCGAGCAGATGCTTCATAAATGGTCTAAAAAAAGATTTTTACTTGGATTTCAGAATAATTAGATAAGTTATGAGCCCGCATAAATTCCGAACCTGAGAGCGGCTTGTGGGAGCAGATGTACCGTCCTGGATCCACCTGCCCAACCTAAACATAGTTCATAGCTGTAATACATCTAACATGAAATAACAAATCTAATATTGTATGCATACAGCTCCTATGCAGGCCTATGGGTATTCAGGGCAACAGACTACAAATAAACTCTGTGTAGTCTGACCTTGCAGTCATATTGCCTTCTATCCATCCCCCAATTCTTAGTAACAAACTAAGAGAAGGATGAATGGGATATGACTGCAGGATCAGACTACACAGGGCTTCAATGTTGTCTGTTACCATGGAGACTAATGAGTCTGCATAGGAGCTGTATAAATAAAAACAAAAAAACTAAATTCTTATCCAAATCAATTAGCAGTCACTACCTACAGATTATGCTGACCTGCAGTTTACTTTCCTTGGTTTTGGATGCTTCAGGGCCAGTGTCGGACTGACCCACCACAGGACGGGAGAATGCTCCTGGCGACACAATAGTCTATGAGAAAACTCTTGCTTATATTCAAAGCCAACACACCAGTAAATAGCTAGTCTGCATCTGAATTTAAAAACTTTTTTTTTTTTATAAATATGTTTTTTCATTCACTGACAGCAAACACGTATATACACAAACACAATTATTTTATATAATGATTAAACTTTATTTACCAAATATAGTCCAGTCTGTATCCTCAATTCTTTACTCTGCAGCTCCCTCTCGTCAATGCTCTACACTGCAGCTGCATCTCCTCAATACTTTACACTGCAGCTGCACCTCCTCAATGCTTTACGCTGCAGTTCTGTCTCTCCTCAATGCTTTACACTGCGTCTCCTCCTCCTCCTCCTCAATGCTTTACACTTCAGCTCTGTATCCTCCATAATTTACACTGCAGCGCCACCTCCTCCTCAATGCTTTACACTGTAGCTCTGTATCCTCAATTATTTACACTGCAGCTCCACCTCCTCAATGCTTTACACTGCAGCTCCACCTCCTCAATGCTTTTCACTGCAGCTCCACCTCCTCAATGCTTTACACTGCAGCTCCACTACCTCAGTGCTTTACACTACAGCTGCACCTCCTCAATGCTTTACACTGCAGCTCTACCTCCTCAATGCTTTACACTGCAGCTCCACCTCCTCAATGCTTTACACTGCAGCTCCACCACCTCAGTGCTTTACACTACAGCTCCACCTCCTCAATGCTTTACACTGCAGCTCTACCTCCTCATTGCTTTACACTACAGCTCTGTCTCCCCTCCATGCTTTACACTACAGCTGCACCTCCTCAATGTTTTACCCTGCAGCTCCACCTCTTCAATACTTTACACTGCGACTTCTCCTCCTTAATGTTTTACACTGCAGCTCCACCTCCTCAATGCTTTACACTTCAGCTCCACCTCCTCAATGCTTTACACTGCAGCTCTGTCTCCTCCATGCTTTACACTGCAGATCCACCTCCTCAATGCTTTACACTGCAGCTCTGTCTCCTCCATGCTTTACACTGCAGCTCTGCTACTTCAGACTAGTTGCTGTGTAAAATACCCAAATCATTTGCAAGTGAAGTTAATAAACTACAATGAAATATGAAGCCTTATAAAATCACAATGAGAGTGTGTAAATCCTTTCTGACACCAGTGGTGGGGCACAGGGAAGAGGTCACTCAACGTATTTGGAATTCCGAGGTGCTTAACATGTTGTTCTGATCTTTAAGGAGGGGAGATGGGTGCCTCACCGCGAGTGGATACGGTTACTCTGATCGTGTCAGATGGGGAATCCGTCTCAGCCGACACCTGTTGCATTGAGGGTCCTCCTCCCCCGCCGATCCCACTTCACGCCAGCCTCCCCATCTATGATCTGAATATCACCCTTACGCCCGTCAATAATCAGCTGCCGGTGATAATCATTGGTAAGTGACAGATAATGAAGCGTTTATCACAATCACTTCATATAGGAGTGCCATCAGGCTCGGACTGGGCCACCGGGGGACCGGGGGTTTCCCCGGTGGGCCCCGGAGCTACAGTGGGCCCCCCCGGGCCCCCCAGCAGCCGTGACTGTGCCTGGCAGTCTCCATGATTCAGTATCAGCATCGGAGCTGCCTGTCACGGCACAGCGTAGTGATCTTCTTCCAGGGCAGGAAGTAATACGGTGGGGGCGTGGTTACAGTGCCTGGGTGCGCGGGGTTGTGGAGCAGTGTAGGCAGAGCCTTGAGGAGAGAGCAGAGAACAGCTCCTGGAAGGTCCCGCCGGTAACAATCATGAGGGGAGGGAGGGAGGGGGGTTGTGTGACTGGAGATGCAGCTGCTGAACATGATGCCGCGCTGCTGTGGAATTAGGAGTGTGTCTGGGGGAGGGGGGTGCCGTCAGGATGCTGCTGGAGATAACGCTGAAGGAATTTGGAGTGGCCTGGAAATGACTGGGGGGAGGGGGGGGTGCCGTCAGGATGCTGCTGCTGGGGATGATGCAAATTAAGAGTGACCTTGTAATGACCCCTTTGTGCCGTTGGGATGCTGCTGGGTGCTGAGCATGATGCTGGAGGAATTTGTGTGTGTGTGTGTGTGGGGGGGGGGGATGTGATCATAGGGATGATCATATTTGCCTTACTTGCCTGTGGCTGTAATGGTAGCTCCCAAGGACTCTTTCCTCTCTTGCCTTGCAGCTCATCCCATACTTTGTAATGAGACAGGACCATCCTCTGCAGGCATCCAGTGAGATTCTGCACATGGTCTGTTTAGCAGCTGCTCTTTCCCATCTCCCTACCTTCCCCAGAGGTCTGTGTGAGACAGCAGTGCCAGGGTTTATGTGGGGCAGCAGTGCAGTGGGACCCTGTTCAACTAGGTATTAAAATATGTACACATTAAGCCCTCAGTACAACACACATAACATATGCACAGTACATACATAACATATATACAGTAGACACAACCAAAAATACACACATAACATACAGTATACACATAACTTACAGTATATACATAACATACTGTATGCACATAAAAGTCTAATTACAAAGGGATAATCTGCCAGATCAGGCAGATATCTCCCTGTGTAATAGAGACAGCAATCAGCCAACTTGTGAGCAAACACTCACTTGTCTGCTGATCACTGTCTTTCAACATGTATAATAATCTGCCACTGATCACACACCTGTCCATGTAGTGATGTGTGACCAATAGTGATGCATGATGCACCAAAATATCGATACTACTACCGATATTCCGGGCAAAAAAACTATTCGGTACCAGGATTTCCTGGTATCGATACTTTATGGTAAGCTGCAAAATAGTGCAGCTTAACATAAAGTATAGAGCAGAGAACACGGCCAGCGGCTACCTGAGCGCTGGCCAGGTTCTCTGAGTGCTTCCCCTGCCCCCTAGTATCATCTCCTCGGCCCCGTGCACTGTCTGCTCCCAGCAGCGCCAAGTTCAAATAACCAGCACATAGCGATGGCTAGTGTTGGCTATTTTACATAGTACATGCCACTGTTACACTGACAGCGGCATTTAACCCCTCCCGAAACACTCCATATACAGCAGGAGTCTGCTGCATATAGAGCGGCCCCCACTTAACAATTGCCACCCGGGACCCACTGATGCAGTGGTCTCCCATCGCAAGCCCCTCCGCCCCGGGACCCGCCGGCGCAGCGGTCCTCCAGCTTAAGTCTTCCTCTCCCCAGCACAGCGGTCCTCCATCGCAGCAATCCTCCACCCCCCTTTCCCAAGACTCACCGATGCTGCAGTCCTACATCGTCTGCCAGTACAGTGGCAGTGGATCTGGTCCGGGACTTTGGGGGTGGGTGGGTGGGGGGGGGGGTTCTGCTGCAACTTCCATATCTCCTTGTGCACTACAGCTCCCAGCATACCCACTTGTGCACAGGGAGGTATGCTGGGAGTTGTAGTGCACCACTAGGTATGCTGGGAGTTGCAGTTGTGCAACAGAAGCCTCAGCATACCTCCTAGTGCATTACAACTCCCAGCATACCTCCTTATGCACAAGTGGGTATGCTGGGAGTTGTACTGCACAAAAAGTTATGCTGGGAATTGTTGTTATATTGGAAGGCTGTTGCAACTCCCAGCATACCTTCTTGTCCACAAGTGGGTATGCTGGGAGTTTGAGTGCAAAAGAAGGTATGATGGGAGTTGTTGTGTTGGGAGGCTCCTGCTGCAGAACTACAACTCCCAGCATACTTCCTTGTGCACAACATCTCCCAGCATACCTTATTTTGCACGACAACTCCCAGCATACCTCTTTGTGCACAAGGGGGTATGCTGGGATTTGTAGTACAAGGAGGTATGTTGGGAGTTGTTGCTGTGTGGGGAGGCTACTGCGATAGAACTGCAACTTCCAGCATACCTCCTTGTGCACTACAACTCCTAACATACCTCCTTGTGCACTACAACTCCTAACATACCTACTTGTGCACTACAACTCCCAACATACCTCCTTGTGCACTACAACTCCCAACATACCTCCTTGTGCACTACAACTCCTAACATACCTTCTTGTGCACAAGAAGGTATGCTGGGAGTTGTAGTGCACAAGGAGGTATGCTGCGAGTTGCAGTAGCCCCCCCACACAACAACAACTCCCAACATAACGCATTGTACTACAACTCCCAGCATAACTCCTTGTGCACAACAACTCCCAGCATCATAGCCACAGTCTGGGCGGGGGGGGCATTATATTAAGCATTTTTTTCAAACTTTAATAAAGTATTGAACTGGTATCGAGTATTGAAATAAAAAAAACTGGTATTGGTATTGAACTCAAAATTCTGGTATCGTGACATCCCTAGTGGCCAACAGCTGAATACAGCGAAAGGCTGCATGAACATTGCTAGCAATCATTGAGTAGTGTACTTGGCTCAGTAAGTGAGCACCAATCTAGTAATGTGGGTCTTGCCTTGTCATGTTGTAATGCAGTCTTAAAGGGTTACTCCGGCCATGCTTACTTTGTATGGAGCTCAGGTGCTGAAAGTTTGACATCATGGCATGGCATGCGTTCCAGCGCCACCATTCTGTGCCGTGATGTCAGCTGCAGAGGGTGTCTCTTGCTTCAGGCTGCGCTGCCCTCCTCTTCAGACACAGTACTGTGCCATACCCTTGCAATAAGCGAGAGTATAGCTCTGCTCTGTTGGCTGTACTCTTGCTTATCCAAGGGCTACTCTATTTTCAACACCGAAACTAGGCCATCTACAATGTTTTCAAGTGTTACTGTTGTTTCAAAAAATGTCATATAGACATGTCAAAAGTTTTGATCGGTGCAGGTCTGAGTGGGAATAAGTGGGGAGAAGTCACTCGCAGTCCTCTCCTGGGCCATTGTCACATGATAAATTTTACTTTTTATAACTGGCATAGAACGGGGGATGGACCACATGGCAACACAGTACTCTTACCGCTTGTTTTCACAATCTGTCTGGGTCTGAGTGTTCAAAACTTTTGACATGTCTCTCTGACAATATCAGAAGTTTTTTGAAATGACAGTGACACTTTAAAAATTAAATAATGCAGAAATATTTTGCACACTAGTATGCTTCCACTGTGATGAATGTATTGATGGTATTATGCATTCTTCTATTTAGAAATATTGTGACTGCTGCACAGTCTGAATGATTAAATGACGTCTTCAAGTCACATGTGAGTCCTGTGCTTGGGTAAACATACTGCACCAGTTCAGACGATTTGGATAAGGATACTTGCTTCACAGTGATACAGGGTAGGTGAAGCACACACAGCCTATTTTTTGATAGCCTATCATCTATTTTTGCATAAAACATAAAGAGAATTAACATCAGAATATTCAGAAGAGAGCTGAAGCCTCTACATTTAGATGGCTGACTGTATACCTGCAGGCCACCATACGAGGAGGTCAGAGCACTTGCATGAGCATTGTGGCCTTTCCAAGCAGTTCCAATCAGTGGGTGTTCAGAAACTTGGACTCAACTGATATTGATGACCTATCCTGTGGATAGTTCATCAGTGTTTTGATTGTGGAAAACCCCTTTAACCCTCTTCCTGCCAAAGGTGTGTCTTCTTAAATGGTTGTCCGTTCAAAATAAAAGAAATTGCAGAGCAGCAGGGTGGTTTAAAGGGAACCAATCAGCCCAATCGGGCTGATATGGTTCCCTGAACTGCTGTATACAGCTGCTGCAGCAGCCACAGCACGTACCGTCCACGGCTGCAGCAAGCGCTGTATACCCGAAAAAAGGACTTTAATCCCCCGGGCTTGTGACCAGCAGCGGTGGGGAAGTAGTCATCTGGGCTGCTCCCCGCCCGTATCTAGTCACCGCACTCTGCCTGTCAGCGTGCTCGGAGAGGATGAATGACAGGCACAGAGGTCCCTTACTGGCACCTGTGCCTGTCAATCATCGCTCCGAGCACACTGACAGGCAGAGTGCGGTGACTAGATACTTCCCCACGGCTGCCTGTCACACGCCTGGGGGATTAAAGTCCTTTTTTTTGAGTATACAGCGGCTGCTGCAGGAGCTGTATACAGCAGTTCAGGGAGCCATATCAGGGAGCCAATCATCAGATTGGGCTGATTGGTTCCCTTTAGACATAACAACCAAGTTATGCACACCTTCTGCTGGCCTCCAACAGCCCCCACTTGTCTCCTCTATCTCCTGATCCCTATGACATCATATCACTGCTGAACTAACCACTAAGACAGTCAGTGGCAGGGCAGCTCCTGTGGTGATATGACATCACAGGAATCTGGAGATAACTTGTTAGTTTAAACCACCCCTTGCTGGCCTGCAGTTTTTGTAAGAGCAACCCCTTTAATGGGAGCCAAGGATGTATAAGATAAGTCCTGTTCTCTATGGACTGTATAACACTTTGAGACTTGTTCCTGGCCTTGATTTAAAGCCAATAATTTTAGCTTTAGCGGTGCTTGGTGCATTTTTATCCAAAACTATTGCCAAAAAAGATTTTTTTTTTAGATTGTTGGATGAGTTTGATGAACAAGCTTCCAATTTTTTGAAACTAAAGATGAGTGAATTTACAGTAATAATAAAATTAAGCGCTCCATTATTTCTGCAATCCGCTCATCAGCCGGCTGCCTTTTAACTGACTACTGCTCTGTGCTGCTCCTTCCTTATTGCTGGGAAAAGCTGGATCCAGTCCTGGGGAACAGGGAGAAGTGTCCAAGGACTGGATCCAGCTTTTCCCAGCAGTCAGGAAGGAGCAGCACAGAGCAGTAGTCAGTTAAAAGGCAGCCGGCTGATGAGCAGATTGCAGAAATAATGGAGCGCTTAATTTTATTATTACTGTAAATTCACTCATCTTTAGTTTCAAAAAATTGGAATCTCTAATTAATTTATATCTCTTAATTAGAAGTTTTGGTCTAAAAGTCAATGCTGCATATCTCTTGAAAAAGATATAGGTGACATGCAATGTATTGGCCACTAGGTCAGTGGACCTGCTCAGGGTATATAATTGTGCCATGCTTCCAACCAATGACCTACTAGAAAACTTGCTGTGTTTTTTTTTTTTTTTTGTGTTCAGTAGTGCGTGGACCATACTTTTTTCAAATTTACCATTATGTTCAACCAGCACCCTTACTAGATGGTGTGCGGGGACATACTATTATTTGTGTTTAGCATGTCAAGATAATAGAAATCATCATCAGGTTGTCTGCTTTTAGGAAATATTTAGGGTTTAAACCAGTGCTTCTTAAACTGTGAGGTGGGCCTTACCAGTGAGGCACCCTGTAGTGATTGGTGAGGCACAGCTGAGGAGCCAGTTTTCACAAAAGCAACTATGATATGCGCAGTCCTCCAAAATCTCCATTTTAGCAACATTTATTTATTTGGTACTTTATTAGTATCTAGAGCTTGGGAGACAGGTAAAAGTTAGCCTTAGCAGTATTTTCAGCTTTTAAATCGACTTTCACCACAGATAGTGAGGCCCAGGCTCCCTCTTGGTCATTCTGGTGAGGCCCAGGCATTGCCTTGGTCTGTTGGGTGAGGCTCCAGTAGAAATAGTTTGAGAAGCGCTGGCTTAAAGTGTCACTGTCATCATAAAAAGAGACATGTCAAAAGTTTTAAACGATCTGGGCCTGAGTGTTCAGACCCGTACCCACCAGGAGAACATGCTGGCTCTGTGTTCTTCCTCTACCATCTCTGTGCCACGAGATCAGTCAGTCTCTGACTGATAGTCTAGGTAAATCTGTGGAGCCCAACTGAAAGTTAGCAGCGGATATGCTGCAGCGCGGTCCTCTCCCCGCTCCTTCTCCCAATCGGTACGTACCTGAACACTTAGACCTAAAAATGGACATATAGTTATGTCCTCGCATGAAACAGGCACGAGCCGTGCTCGGATCCCAGCAGTTAACCCTATAGATGCTGAGGTCAATGTGATCACAAGATGTCTCCAAACTTTACTGTAACAGTAAAATTGAGTGAAAATGTAAAAAAAAACACTAAAAATAATGAGTAAACAAAGTGAAATACACACATAATCCACATATCCTCCAATGCATATAATAAATGTACTTCAAAATCGATAGGATAAGTCATAGCATCACAGAGTTATAACCATATAAAGTGAGACAGGTCAGATTTGAAAAACGGGCCCAGGTCCTTAAACTGTCACTGTCATTATAACTTTCAAAATCAACAGTAGATGTGATATAAAGCAAGTTTGCAATATACAGTCTTTTTTTGTTGTTGTTATGCTAAAAATCAAGGCTGAACTTATCGGAAATCGAGGTCCAGTCTCCTGAAGGCTGCTATATAACAGCTATACTTACTGTATCCAGGTCCAGTCTCCTGAAGGCAGCTATATAACAGCTATACTTACTGTATCCAGGGCCAGTCTCCTGACGGCGGCTATATAACAGCTATACTTACTGTATCCAGGTCCAGTCTCCTGAAAGCAGCTATATAACAGCTGTACTTACTGTATCCAGGTCCAGTCTCCTGAAGGCAGATTTTCTGACTTGTGTTGATTGAAAAAAAACACATGAAGTCCCAGCGAGTACAGAGAGTCACGACTCAATGTGTCCATCAATCACATGACTGCCTTCTCTCTGTGAGAGCTCATATCAGCTGGGATACACAGGACTTCCTGTTATATGGCTGTTTCCTGTTCTTTGAAAAAAACAGTCAGAAAACAGGAAGTGCCGTGTTTTCCATGATAACTTAAAAAAAAAAAATTTAAACTGCAAACTTGCTTTATATCACATCTACTGTTGATTTAGATATTGAAAGTTATAAAGACAGGGACACTTTAAGGCCAAAATTAGCCCGACCATAAGAGTGTTTTGGTTATTGTTAGTGTACAGTACATAGGAAAGTATCATACAGTTAAAAAAAGCTAAGATTTTAATTACTTTTTATTTATAGGGCAATGTCTTCTAAACGACCTTGTCCTTCTCAAGAAGTATGTGAAGAAGCAGGCCCCAAAAAGAAAAAATATAAAACTGGCTCCCAAAAAAGATTAGAGGCTACCCGAAAAGATCTGGCAAAAGCTGGATCAGCTCCAGGGCAGCAGAAATTGTGGCACTCAGTAGGTGTGACAAGCCAAAGCTCAGTGCAGCCAACAACATCTTGCTCTAAAGCTCATGAGGCAGTGGCAGATGTGGTAACATCCATACTTGGTGAAGATGAAGCTGACAAATCATCTTTATCACAAGCAATAGAGGAGGTGTCCCCAGAAGTTTCAGCTCATAACTTACTTGAATTAGAGGAAGAGAGGGAGAATGAAAGCTCAGACTCTGACATTATATTGTCCGAACTGCCTTCCACATCCACTGTGTGCAATGCATTTGAGGCACCAGACCCCACGAGTAATTTGTCCACCAAATTGAATTTTATGAAAATGCACCCAATTCAGCCATTGACGGATGCTGTCCATACACTACCCTTTCAAGCACACAAGGTTTATCTACGTTCTGTGCCTGGTGGTAGTGCAATTCCAAGGAAATGGCTGTCCTATCATGTAGAAACACAGAACCTTTTTTGTTCAACATGTATGGCTTTTTGTCCAAACAGACGGAGTTTTTTTATTACTGGGTGGAAGGCTGACAAAGCGCATGTTTATGCACGCATTAAAGAACATGAGGAGTCAAATTTGCATCAGGTCTCTGTATCAGCTTTTTTGTCGGCGGAAAATAAAGCAGATATTGAAACACTGATTAATGTTGATTTACAAAATAGACATAAAGAGAAGGTCCAACAAAACCGTGCAGTTGTTAAGAGAACCATAGATATTATTCTTTGCATTGCAAAGCTAGCTCTTGCTTATAGAGGGAAGGATGAGGCTGCTCATTCTTTAGCCAATGTAGAACTAAATCATGGTAATTTTCTAGAGTTGGCAATACTATGTAGCAAATGTGATCCAACGCTCAAAAGACATGTTGATGAAGTCATATCCATGAGCCAAAAAAGAAAAAGCAAACACCCAGAAAGTAAAGGAAGAGGCAGTCTTGTTACCTTCTTAAGCAAAACATCCATAAATCGACTAATTTTAATAATGGCTAACATGGTAAAACAGAAAATCAGTCAAGAAGTAAAAGAAGCTGTGCAGTTTAGTGTAGAAATGGACAGCACACAAGACGTTTCCGTTAAAGAGCAATGTAGCATTATTTTGCGTTATGTGAAGGGCAGAAATGTACATGAAAGGCTCTTTTCTTTGATCAGTGTTAGCAACACAACAGGAGAAGAGCTTTTTACAAAGATGAAAGAGGAATTAGAACGATTCTCCTTAAGTGTTAATGATATCATCGGATGTTCATTTGATGGTGCCGCCAATATGAGTGGGTGCTACAATGGAGTCCAGGCCCACATAAAAGCTACATCATGCAACGCAATATATACTTGGTGTTACGCTCACATACTAAATTTAGTGATTGTTGATGTGACTCAGTGTGCCACATCAGTAAAATCATTCTTTGGACTATTGGAGAAAACATCAGTTTTTTTCTCTGAATCTTACAAGAGATCCTCTATCTGGACAGATCAGGTATCAGCTCAGTCTCAGGGCCCTGCTAAATTAACCAGACTAAAAAAAATTGGAGATACTCGATGGTGGAGTAAGCCAAGGGCACTCAGTACAATTTTTGGCTCATCTAGTGATTATTCGAAACAACTTTACAGTACTCTATTGTTCTGCTTGGAACACATCGCAGGTTCTTCTAGATTTGACAGCAAAGCTGTAAATGAGGCACACAATTTGCTTCATGGCTGGACAAAGTACGAAACTTTACTAATAGCTTTTTTGTTCATGCAAATTTTTGAAATTGCTAATCCAGTTTCTGAATATCTACAAACTCGTGGGCTTGATATTCTCCAGGCATGGAGAATGATAGAAAATGCCAAAAGACAGATTCTTAATCTTAGAGATTCATTTTCCGACTTAACTACAAGAGTAGACAAGTTCATTGATATGGCTGAAACAGTTTTTGAGGAACAATCCATGACAGTAGTAATTGAGCATAGTTTACCACAAAAAAGGCCAGCAAAGAAAAAAACTATGCCTGGTGAACTAGCCAAAGATGAGCCTTCTCCTGACCCCCTCAAGGGTTTTCAATGTAGAGTATACAACGTTGTCATAGACCAGGCAACAACTAGCATTGAGTCAAAATTTTCCAAAAATGAATCCCTTATACATGAACTGGCACAGTTAGACCCAAGAAGGTTTGACCACCAAACAAAAAAAGACATTCCCACTGAATCATTAAAAACAGTTGCTAAATTGGCAGATGTGGATATTGTGCTACTTAAACAAGAGCTTCTTAGTTTTCAAGAAAACTATGCTTCACTAAAAAAGCCATTCCCTTCTACCTCTGAAGTAATTGAGGGTGATGAAGATGATGAGGATGATTCCACTGAAAGTAGACATGCAGCATGTGAAAACTGTCTGACATGCTGCTACAGACTTTTGTATGATTATAACTTACATTCGGCTGCATATACAAATCTTTATGCAGCATACAAGTCACTCCTAACTCTTGCCTGTACTCAGGTCTCCTGTGAGAGAGTCTTTTCAAAACTAAAAATAGTTAAAAATCGCTTAAGGTCTTCAATTGGACAAGAACTCTTAGAATCCTTCATTTTATTGAACATTGAGAGGGATATTTCTATGATGTTGGATTATGATGATATTGTTGATAGTTTTGCAAACTCGTCTTCTGTTCTCCAAAAGATGCTACTATAAATAGGTTTTGTAGTGTAGTATTCTTTGTTAGTAATTATTTACAAAGCTCTGTATAAATTTTGATCAAAGGTTAGGATCCTCCATCATAAATTCCATCTGTCATACTGGACAACTTACTTTAGCATGCTGTATTATTCTGACATAATGACAGAAACTAGTCAGGCCCCTTTATCGTCAGTGGGGTACATCAAGCACCATTGATGACCATCATGTGGTGGATTAGATACCACCATAATGTTTCATGTTTGCTACTATGACAAAACTGAAGAATAGTCATTCTGACACAGATTTAAACAGGTCATAAGTTATTACATTAATTTTGTTTTATTTAAAGTTACTGTATTGCACTTTGCAGTTACTGTACACAGTAATTTCTTTAAGTTAATTTCATTTATTTATTTAGTTATTTATTTGGTTCATTTTGTTATTTATGCAACTAAATAATTTATTTTTGGTTTTGACTGACCATAATAAAATATGGTTTTTGTGGAAGGGATTTTTCATGACTTTATTTGGGATCCATATCACACAAATCACAAGGGTGAGATTTCGTAAAGCTGCGCCAGTGGCATATGTCATAGAGAAGGTGTAGATACATACCATCTCTGTGTCATACACCAACCGTAACCTCAGCTTGCATAATGGGTAGGTGAAGGCCTGGCCTCCTCCCACACCAGATTTACCATGATTTAAAGGTAAGCAATCCGCACAAAGAAATGGCTCCCTGCTGCACAGCATAGCTCAGAAGCTAGCTAGCAGCTGGTAGCTTTTTTGGGGAGCTGCACAGCAAAGCTATGCTGTGCAGCAGGGAACCATGTCAGCACAATCGTGCTGATTGCTTACCTTTAAGCCTGCATACTGTATTATGTGCTAAAAGGTGCGTTCATGTCAGTGAGGCCTACAAATGATCAGGTACTAGTTCCATGTACAGTTAATATTGGGTGGGCCCTCAGGATCAATTCCCCTGGTGGGCCCTAGGTGGTCCAGTCCGACCCTGAGTGCCATGTTACCATGTGTCCTATTGATGTAAGCGCAAAAATATCACAGCAAGCGGCAGCTGGACCAGCGACCAAGAGCCGGGACCATACACTCAATGTGGTGGTCGTATGGAGCAATGTGTTTACAAACTCATTATATAGTTATTACAGAAATCATTGTTTATTTTATCACTTTTCCCATGTTACCTGTAATACATTCCAAGGATATATTGATATATTGATGTATTGTGTTTAAAGGGAATCTGTCAGCAACCAGGCCCAACCTAAGGTGCTGACAGTGTGTTGTAGCTGGCCGTCCCCTAGTGGGCATGATGCCTTTTGGTAATTTGTCCGTGCAGTAGATTATGCACAATCTCACGTCTCCTACTGTACTGAAGTGTCAAAGTGTTGTATGTGCCACACTCTGGCACTCCTCACCACTCCTTCCTCCTCTTCATAAGAAATAAATGCTGCCCGGCCTCCTGCTCGCTCAGCTGTCAGTCAGTGTCTCTGATTGCAGATCAGTCCTCTGTAGGCAGACAGGGTACGGGAACACTACTAAATATCTGCGGAGATTTCAAGTGGATTCTGCTGCGCGGCCTCCACTTTAAGTTACACCAGTCCCATAGATTCAATGATATTTGCCGGTGCCCAAAGAATTGACACGTCAGGGGCGCAATCATAGTAAATGTCTCCTATAAAGTATATCAGAAAGGGTTAATGTATGTTCCCGCTGACATGTCATCGGTTCTTTTAAAATGACAGTACAGTTTAAGGCAATATTTGTAGCCAAAAATTGAAGAAAAACTGACAGAGTAAGAATATACTGGAAAGATTTGCACAGGGAGGCTGTGTTCACACATAGCATTTCCGTCAGCACCCAGTGATTTAATATCAGAACCAAAAGACACAATCAGCCCATGGTCGTTGTCATCAGCCGATCGTTGTTTAATGTTTTTATTACACACAGCGATGCTGAATCGGTCTGATTTGGCAGATTATGGTTCCGTGTCATAGGGCCCTCAGAGCTGTATTCTCTTGTCCCAGATTACCCATCTGCACCTCTGATATTCTCTATGGGGGATGAATTATAAACAGTATGGATGTTGTATCTTTGGACGCTTGCAGGAGACATCTTTGTTGTGGATGAAGGTTCCTCCTCACCTATATCTGTAAATCACGTGAACGCATCGGATCTGGACACCTTAGCCGATGACTTAATCTTCCTTATGGAGACTCAGCCACAGTTTGGATATCTGGAGAGCACCATACCCTCCCCGGGGTCCGAGAAAAGCGTCCCTGAGGCCAGAATCAGTAAGTCACCTATGTGTGGACTAAAACCTTAAAGTGAGTTTCAATATGTTTTTTCGTTTATTTATTTATTTATTTATTTTTTAATAGATCCAAGTTGTTGGGGCCATACTTGTAATCTAAATCCACTCTCAAATCCACTCTTAAATTTTCCCATAAGAAATCATAAAAATGTCGACAATTGGTTCCACACCCCCAAAAATCATTTTTTATTCTGAATAACATGTAAAACAAATGAAACAAACACTCAGAAACAGCTGAATATGTCATATTATAATTTACAGTACAGTATAACAATCACCATGTGGAGTATAATGTATAGTAAGTGCATAAACCTGAAAACACAGCAGCAGTTTGTAGATACAGGATGGAACTGCAGATCACCATAATGCAGTAGAGTAGTACAACAGGCTAGAATAGAGACAGGGCTGCTGTCAGAGGTCTGTGTGGTCACATGACAAAAATGGGGAAGGGGGTGTGTTCACCATGGCCCAATCAGGAAGTGAGAATCACAGAGCTGTGCAGGAGGACAGTGACAGAAACTTGTCTCTACAGCAGTGTGTATAGCTGAGTGTAAGTGCAGGCACAATATAGCAGGAATGGAGAGGATGAAAAACACAAGGGCTGACAGACAGCAGGGAGCATGAAGGAATGAGCAGGGCATATGTGGGTACATACATGCAGCACTCTGTCCGGGGAGAGAGGGGTTACAGCTATGACGAGATTACCTCCACAATCCTGTCCTCTGATGTAAGCCCCAGCCTGAAGTGGATCTGCTATGATTTGGAAGGTGAGGGAGTACAGTGCTGTAGACCCCCTATGCAGACCAGTAAATTGCAAATCTATATAACCTTCTTAAACCGGTGTATTTGGAGGGGAAAAAAAAAAAAGATTTTTGCCGGAGTACCCCTTTAAAAAAATTCCGCCACCACTGGGTGGAGGCTGAATGAATACTGATAGATGTGATCCCTTAAAGGGGTTATCTAGCGCTACAAAAACATGGCCACTTTTCCGTCTACTGTTGTCTCCAGTTCAGGTGCGGTATGCATTTAACCTCCATTTACTTCAATGGAACAGAGTTTCAAAACCCCACCCAATCTGGAGACAAGAGAGGGGGGAAAGTGGCCATGTTTTTGTAGCACTGGATAACCCATTTAAAGTCCCTTTAGAGGCACTGCAGACAGATTTATTATTTCACTGGAGCTGTCATGGAAATACGAGCAGTGTCACATCCTATGGATCTAATCCATAACCATTTCTGTATCCCATCAAGCCTCGTTCAGCCTACAGCATGTGAGCTCCGGCTACATCCGCTACGTCCAGTCACGTCATTGGCGCATTGAGCCCACGTCGGACTTCTTCATGATCTCGGTCACTGACTCCGCCCACAAATCTATGATTGTCCCGTTCTACATTGTCATCAAACCTGTAAATGATGAAGAACCTCGTCTCCACGGCATGAACATCACGGTAATATTAGATGTAAATGGCAGCGTTATGTGGGTACTGTATGGCGGTATTATTTAGCAATTGTATGTATGGAAGTATAATTTAGTACTTTATGGCAGTTTTTGGGTGTACATGTTTGAGTACATGCAGGAGGACCCCTCACTTGTTACTCAGAGCCCCCCACTCCATTATACCAGCTCTGCAGATTCTTGCAGCAGAGAAGATACCGTCACATCTCTGGTCATTAAAATGTGTCGTGTGACTGGTGGTGCAAACACCTGCTGAGCGGGGACGGGATTATCCCGCCGCAGTGTACACATCCCATCAGACAGCTGCTCATCATTAGCGGCTTCTTTTTTGGAAGCAGCTTCAAGGCTGGTGATACAATGAGTATCCAAGTATCCAATGCCCCAAAGTATCTAAATGAGTTAACACCGCACAAGCTATGCACCTGAATATATACTGCAGAATAGTGAGTGCTGCTCTGGAGTATAATGCAGGATGTAACTCAGGATCAGTACAGGATCAGTAATGTATGTACACAGTGACCGCACCAGCAGAATAGTAAGTGCAGCTCTGGAGTATAATACAGGATGTAACTCAGGATCAGTACAGGATCAGTAATGTATGTACACAGTGGCCCCACCAGCAGAATAGTGAGTGCAGCTCTGCAGTATAATACACAATGTAACTCAGGATCAGTACATGATAAGTAATATATTGTATGTACACAGTGACCCCACCAGCAGAATAGTGAGTGCAGCTCTGGAGTATAATACGGGATGTAACTCAGGATCAGTAATGTAATGTATTGTACACAGTGACCCCACCAGCAGAATAGTGAGTGCAGCTCTGGAGTATAATACAGGATGTAACTCAGGATCAGTACAGGATAAGTAATGTAATGTAATGTATGTACACAGTGACCCCACCAGCAGAATAGTGAGTGCAGCTCTGGAGTATAATACAGGATGTAACTCAGGATCAGTACAGGATAAGTAATGTAATGTATGTACACAGTGACCCCCACCAGAAGAATAGTGAGCGCAGCTCTGGAGTATAATACAGGATCAGCATATGTTATATATGTATACATCAAGTCCACTTTATTTATTGGGTAATTCTGTATGGGGGTCAGGGGACAAAAGCTTTAGTAGTATGGATAACCTCCAATTCCTGCAAAAGTGAAAAGAGCAATAGAAAAATCAGGATCTGTCGCCAGTTGTGAAGATGAATGAAGTGAGGTGACAAAGTGTCAGGCGGCAGGGAGACGCCATATTGGCAGGTCTGCGGATGAGTTTGCATTTGATCACTTCTTGTCCCCCGTGAAACGCGCCGACCACAAAGTATAAACAGATCGTCCATTTCTTGCGGCAGACACACATGGCACAGGATAAAGGGACGGTAAATCCCACCACCCATGTGTGCTTCTCAGATGGTATAAATCCCAATCGGTCGCCACACAGGGAGCGGCTATATTTAGGCTGTTCGGTGTTTATAGAGCCGCAGAGGAGCAGGGGATCCGGGAAGAGGCTGCTCTGCGCCGGGGGAGCCTGTGTGTCTTTCCATGACTAATATGGGGCAGTTTGGGACGATCATTGTTTGCTTTCTCCTTAGAACATAGAGCCTCTATGAGCCGACGCTACAATGTTACCAATCTGTCACACTCAGCCTTGCCGGGTTGGCAACAATGTTCTCATTTCAACCCAAAATCTTACATCCAATCCAGCTACATCCCAGCGTGATCCTGCCGCTGACGCCGTCCAAGTCTCAGAGTTCATTCAGAGGTCGGGCAGCAAATTCAATTCCTAATTTCCACCCTAAAAGGCATTTTTTTTTACCAAAATCAAGGAAATCACTCAGCTTTTCCAGAATCCTGAACGCATTCTCATGTTTACTGTCAGCCAGGTTTCCTGGAAACTTTAGCTAACCACAGTTGGTTGATGCTTAAAGGGGTTATCCAGCGTTAGAAAAACACTGTCGCTTTCTTCCAAAAATAGCACCACTCTTGTCCTCAGTTTGAATGAGGTTTTACAGCTCAGATCCATTTAAGTGAATGGGAGCTGAATTGTAATACCTAACACAACCTTAGGGCAGGGGTGGTGCAGTTTTTGCAAGAAAGCAGCAGTGTTTTCTCTAATCCTGGAGCATAAAAATGTAGTCGTAAAAAGTTTTGGCTCTTTGAACAAACTTTGCTGCAATTTCCTTTTATTTCCAACATCTCTGCTTGTTGTCAGTGAGTGGGAACATTCTGGAACAGACCTAATACTTATAAAAGCTGACATTTTGTCTAAGTCTGGGCATTTCTCTGTGTGCTAAATACATCATCGGCAGCCAACTCTCTTCTGTGCTGATAGTTTGGTGCAATGTATCAGTGCACTTAAAGGGGTATTCCCTTCTCAGGAAGCTGACCCGTAGGGGTCTGAAAGCAGGGACCCCATCGACTCTGAGAATGTAGGTGAAATGTCCCTTGGAAGGAACAGACCTTACTGGTCATGTGCAGCCAGTACTCCATTCCTTCTCTATGTGGCGTCTTTGCTGATCTTGGTACCGTGGCCCAGTCGGTGGATACTGGTGTACGAGTCCCAGGCCTGACTAGTAGAAACCTTCCTACTTAGTCGAGCATAGTTTATTAGAGAGCAGGTGTAGACTCTTCTCTAGCCAAACTAATACTTACTGTCATACACAAGAAGTGTGTGAGACAGGGGTAAACTGGCTAAACCTTCCTACTTGAACTGCCGCTGTGCACAGGGGGAGTGAGACACCTAGTGGCTACAGTAGGGCACATCAGCTACATAACCAAGCTGTGACACCTGGAAGAACTACTTTTACCTGGGTGTGTGTAGATAAAGAAAAACCTGTAATTTGACACTCCATTGGCAATACTTGGAAGCGCCATAGAGAAGCAATAGAGCAATGGGCGCACACACATACAATGGACTTCATCAATTTCCTCCCTGTTCTCAGTAATTGGTCCTGGTCCCAACCATCAGTTCCTAACTGCTCAAACTAATTGCTTCCAGGATTTTTGATGGTTCCATTTTCTTAGTGTCTAAGTTTTTCTTAGCTTTAAAAGTTATACTAAAAGTATGTGAATCCCTGTTGTGTCGTCTGTCTCGCCTAGATAATAGAAGGAGGGAGCTGTGAGATCGGCCCGGCCACGCTAAGCGCAGAAGACCTGGATGTCCCCCCAGACATATTACGCTTCTCCGTCCTAGCCCCCCCAGCGCACGGCTTATTATCCTACAGTCTGCAGCCTACAGATATCAGTCCCTACAAGCAGCTCGATCCCACCGGGACACGCAGAGAGGCCCTCAGAGACGCCTTCACCTTGGATGCACTGAAGCAAGGTCTGTCCTGTATACATCACCTGCATAGGGGTGCAGTTATATAGATACTATGGTCTAAGGGAGATGGGGGGCGTCATCTCTAGACCCTTGAGTCTCTGCTTCCTCCCCATATCCTGTCAGGCAGATGAGACTTATTGCTCTGGGACCTGGTCTGTGTTTGTGAAGCCTCTTTAATTCCTTCTTGTCCAGGATCCAGTTCTTTAGAGGCTTCTCTCTCCCAATCCGCATTACGTACAGCTCGTGGGTGCCCTCTGCTGGCGCCCTGAGGTTACTGCAGCCGTGGCCACACACGCTTCCTATGTAGGGTCAAAAAAATTCCGAAAAGAAAAAAAAATAGTGTCTAATGACAAGATTTACCATCTGGATATGGTAGAAAGTCTTATGAAGTAAGTGAGGAAGTTTCATGGAGAGTGAACACACATACGGTCACCAATCGGCCGCCAGGAAGATGGTTTTGATTTTGTACCTTGTTCCAATAACACATTTCTTATGAAAATAGATGGAAGTTCAAGTGAATTTCCACTTAGAGGTGCCTGTATTTTATAGCTGTTTGCCCTGATGGCCTCCAGGGTGCACGTGGGCGGTCATGTGGACACTTCAGTATGGGAGTGCCTATATGTTCTAAGATATAGGCAGTGGGGAAATCTGGGGATGGGCTTATTTAGTGGTAGGGGATAAACATGCTGATTTTTGAACGTATGCATAGATGGTCACAACTATTCAGCCATAGAGGATACAGATATTGATAAAGATAGTGATTTGCATCCACAGCAGGTCCCTATGCCAACACAAAAACCTGGTAGACTATAAACAGGGACATGATGTCATCAGCATCTCAGTAGTGCAGCCTCAGCTTTCGGGCCTGGGACTTCAGGCTCGGTAACAACAGCTGCAATTTAAGCCAATGAGGATGTAGATATTGATAATGATGGTGATTTGATGTCAACACTAAACAAGTGGACTTTAGCCAGGGACATGATGTCACCAGAATCTCTCAGTAGTGCAGCCTCAGTCACATCTTATTAAGAATCACCACTCTTCAAGCTGCAGGAGATGTAGATATTGATGGAGATGGGGATTTGGGTTCACACCAGGTCTCTGTGACAACACTAAACATGGTAGAATTCAGACAGAGACACAATGTCATCAGAGTCTTTCAGTTGTGCAGCCTCAGGCTTCATATAGTCACATCTTAAGAGAAGACATGGATACGGCCATAGGCAAAAATTCAACCTAGAGTGTGAGATGGCCTTAAGCGATCTTAAAACGTTTTTTTTTTTCAACGATTTATCGATTCGTCTAAATGATCGGCATAAATCCAAATCGTTGCTTCAAAATGGTTGAACGTTCAATTGGGCGATTTATCGCTCCATGTAAACGGACCAAAAAGCTTCGGTCTTGGAATTTCCATCAGCCAGATCTCAGGATAGACGTTAGATATCAAGAGGTAGTTTTCATGTGATTAAAAGGGGTACTCTGGGGAAAATAACATATTTAAAATTAACTGGTGTCAGACATTTACTTCTATTTACAAATCTCAAGTCTTCCAGTTCTTATCAGCTGCTGTATGTCCTGCAGTGGTATATTCTTTCCAGTTTGACACAGTGCTCTCTGCTGCCACCTCTGTCCATGTCAGGAACTGTCCAGAGCAGAAAAGATTTTCTGTTCAATCTTTTTATTGAAAATTTTTCAAAAGTATTTTAACAAATGCCCAATAAAACATGTATTTGTACAAAGCGCGGCATAGTAGGATACAATAAAGCTTATGGTTACATGTGAGATATAGTAACATAAAAGTCCGGTTAACTAGGACCATGGTGAAAGAGGAATAAACAGGAACATTAATATAAACTAAAACAGAACCATCTTCATTGTTCATGGGTCAGTTATTAGAGGGGTTAGCTCTTACGTAGTTATCATGGGTACATAGACTGTGGAAAGGTGTTAGTCACGCAAGTGATGTCAACGGTTTATCTGACATAATGGTGTTGCAAGTCACAATTAACAATGATATATTGGGAGTAGAGAGGAGAGGTTTATTTCTCCTGAATTGAAGTTATACATGAAAGTAGGGAGAAGTGACCCAAGGGCGCCATTTGTTTTCACATTTTTTATGCATAAATTGACCTTTCATTATTATGTCTTCATAAGTGAACGTTATATTAATCATGTTTATTACTTCTGCTAGATTGGGGATTGTAGCAGATTTCCAGTATTTTGTAAGGGCCAATTTTCCTATAATAAGAAGTTGGCACAGTAGGGGTCTATGAATAGCTGAAATATTTTCCAAACCTAGGAATAATAATACTAATTGAGGGGTCCATGTAAACGAACATGGAATTACACTCATAATTAGACTTTTGAGCTGAGACCAGTATGGTTGTATCAATGGGCAGGCCCAAAGAATATGGAATATAGAACCCTTGCTTCCACAGCCTCTCCAACAAAGGTCAGATGAACCGGGAAAAATTTTTGCAATGCGTTCAGGAGTATAATACCATCGTAGAGATGTTTTCAAAGCTGCCTCAACATGAGATATGCAATGAAAAGTACGATGTATCAAACTAAATGCCTTTTTCCAAGAGGTATCAGAAAAGGTCATCCCCAAATCAGATTCCCAGGCTTTTTGTAAGTAGTTTTTGTTAAATAAGGAATATGCACAAAAACTGTCATATAGAGGCCTTAACCCCTTTTGATTTGTCATAAAGTATTGGAAAATAGACTTATCTATAAAAGTATGTAGGAATTTATGGCCTTGTAGAAGATGCCTTATTTGAAGGAATTTATGGAAGTCTAAAGAAGGCAAGGAAAACTCTCTTTGTAAATCTATAAATGAGCGTATAATATTATCTTTGTACAATTGGGATACTTTGGTTATACCTCTGTCTATCCATAGTGAAATGTCTAACTTAGGTAATTGTACAGCTAGGAAGGACAGGGGAATAAAACTTTTGGGTAATAAGGATTTAACCCCTGTTTGTTTGTGATAGTTTTTCCATATAAGTAAAGATGTATTAACTAGGGGATTAGAGCAGGCTGGTTTAGGGCTTTTCCAAAAAGGTGTCAACAACAGATGCTGTAGTTTAAGTGGTGATATTGATGCTTCTTCAGCCTGTTCCCAAGGCATTTCGCTTCTATTTTTCCACCAGTGTTTAAGTTGCAATAAAATTGTTGCCATGTAGTAACCCCTGATGTTTGGGACTCCCAATCCCCCTACTGATCTATGTTTAAATAATATGTGAGCTGCGATACGTGGCCTTTTCCCTTCCCATATAAGATTGGTTACGAGTTTCTGTGCTTTTGTAAGAAAGGTTTTGGGTATGGCGATTGGGAGGGAGCGGAATAAAAATAAAAATTTAGGTAAAATAAACATTTTAAAAAAGGCCACTCTCCCCATCCAGGACAATTCATTTTTTGTTAGGGCACTAATCTCTTTGTTTATATCTTTTAGGAAGGGAGTGAAATTAAGCTCATAAATCGATTTGAAAGAAGGGGGGATAATGACTCCAAGGTAGGATAGGCCTTTTTGAGTCCAATCAAAGGAGTATGAAGTCTGAAGGTGATTTGTAACATCTTGGGGTAAGTTCAGGGGCATAGCTTGAGTTTTTGATGAATTTAGGTGATAATATGAGACTGAGCCGTATTCTCCAATGAGGCGCATAACTGCAGGGAGAGAGGCAATGGGGTTGGTGAGAGAGAGGATAACGTCATCTGCGTATAATGTAATAGTATGTGAACTGTCACCTAATTGTATTCCCTTAATGTCAGGACTGAGGCGAATGGCTTGGGCTAGAGGCTCCATGGCTATAACAAAAATGAGGGGGGAAAGGGGGCAGCCCTGCCTCGTTCCATTTGTAATGGATATTTCTTCGGATAAGGTGCCATTAGAGAATACCTTAGCTGTAGGATTGGAGTAAAGGGCTTTTATAGCCGACAGAATAGGGCCCCCAAATCCCAGATGATGTAATACCGAGAAGGCAAACGACCACCGAAGGCGGTCGAATGCCTTCTCGGCATCTAGAGCCAACATCAAAGCCGGGACACCTCCCGATTCTACCCGATGTAAGATGTTTAGTATGCGTCTGGTATTATGAAAGGTTTGTCGGCCAGAAACAAAACCAGCTTGGTCTGTGGATACTAAAAGTGGTAAAATGTCTGCTAAACGTAAGGCTAATAGTCGTGCATAAATTTTTGTATCCACGTTCAACAACGAAATAGGGCGGAAATTTTTGGGGCAGTCAGGAGTTTTTCCCGGCTTGGGCAAAGTAATGATCAAAGCCTGGAGGTTTTCTTTTGGGAGAGTCCCTGTGTCTAAGGCTTGCTGACACATATTTTTTAAATATGGGAGCAATATATGTGAAAATTGTTTATAATATCTGTTGATAAAGCCGTCCGGGCCCGGAGCCTTATCTAAAGGTAAATCATGGATAATTTTATTTAATTCTTCTATAGAGATATCTTTATTTAATAATTCTAATTGGCTAGGGGTTAGGCTAGGGAGCTGGAGGCGACTCAAGTAATCGTTAATAGTTTCCTCTGTTACAAGAGGGTGATTTTCAGATTCTGCTAGGTTGTATAATTTGGCATAGTATTCCCTGAACCCATCTGCAACATCTTTAGGGGAGATAAGTTTGGCTCCTGAGGATGGGTGAAATAGAAAGGGAATTTTTGCCCTAGTGTGCCTGGCCTTAATGCGTGCTGCTAGAAGCTTCCCTGCCTTATTGTTTTGTGAATAGTAACGAGCTTTTGTACGCTTCAGGTTGCGTTCATATGATTCAAGGAGGATGCTTCTCAGCTCTAATCTTAATTTCCTAAGTTTATCAGCTAGTTCCGGGGAGGGGGTGGATTTGTTGTTGGAGTCAGCTATCCTGATTTTAGCTAAAAGGTCTGACATTTTTTGATCTTTTTGTTTTTTCAGAATTGCCCCAAATTTTACAAATGTGCCTCTTATATACGCCTTGTGGGCGTTCCAAAGTAGGGTCGGATTAGTGACCGATGGTGTATTTATTTCAAAAAATTCAGTTAGGTCTTTTAGTATTAAGGGACCGTAATGAGGGTGGTTCATTAGTGAGGCGTTACAGCGCCATAAATAGGTGGGAGCAAGATTATACCCTTCACTCAGTGTTAAAGTAATAGTGGCGTGATCAGACCACGTGATATTTTCTATTGTAGATTTATCCGCTAAAGGTAAAGAATTAAGAGTTAATAGAAACATATCTATTCTAGAATATGTATTGTGCGTATGTGAGTGAAAGGTATAATCCTTTTCAGAGGCATGATGCAAACGCCAAATGTCATATAGGTCCTCGCTCCTAAGCAGTTCAGAAAGGGGTTTTGTAGAGAGTCTGGGAGGGTTAGATAAATCAACTTTTGGGTCCGATGTGATATTAAAATCACCACAAATAATTAAATGACCTCCACAATTTTTCTTTACAAGCTTAATTGTTTTCTTAATAAATGATAGTTGTTGGGAGTTTGGGGCGTATAATGATGCAATAGTATATTCTATAGAATTGATTAGACATCTCACAATCACATATCTACCTTTGGGGTCTGCAATATGTGAAATGAGGTTAAATGCGACTGAGTTTTTAAAAGCTATCGCCACTCCTCTGGTTTTTGTGGAGAAGTGGGCATGAAAGATATTGGGAAAGTTGCGGTTTTGGAGTCTAAATGCATCATTTTCCAATATATGTGTCTCTTGGAGACATATGACATCACATTTTGTTATTTTTGTTTCTCTCCATACTTGAGCTCTTTTTTGTGGGCTATTTAAACCGTTAACATTTAAGCTTGCAATTTTAAGTACCATGTAAAAACCAAATTATATGCATAGAATTGTTGCATAGAATGAATATTAGGTAGGGCATATAGTGCCTCCCAGCCAGAGAGCACATGCCAAGAAAGCTATTGATACTAAGCATCAGCCCCCCTGTCAGGAAAAAAAAACTGTAGGTTAAGTGAGATGGTAAACGTACAAAACTATTTACAAAGGATAACTTGAGTACACAGAGTACAAAAGTGACCAACATATTTTTGTTAGTCCCAAGAGGTTGGGGAAATGAAACAACGTCCAACCTGAAGCCTAACATTGGAGGCAGTAAGCGCAGGGTCCGTCAGCACCTGTTAATTTGTGAACCGGCATTAATTAATTAGTGGAAGTCCATTCCTTCTGCAGCCTTGAGCGTGAAGCGTTTGGAGATCTTGGTTGTACAATATCGATTTGCCAGGTGTTCAGTAGCTGTTTTCCTTCTTCAGCAGTTTTGGCAACATGAATTTTGTTGTTATATGAAATGAGTAGCTTTGTCGGGAACCCCCAGCGATATAGTATTTTGTTGTGGCGCAGCGTGGTAGTGATAGAACCCAGTGCACGTCTGGCTTGCAAAGTAGCTGCGGAGAGGTCCGCATAAACTGTGACGTTATGGTATGGGGCAGGCAGTCCATTATTTTTCCGGGTATATTCCATTAATTTTTCTTTTGTTTGAAAGAAGTGTATTTTAGCTAACACATCTCTGGGAATCGTGGCATCCAGGTGTGGTGGTCGTGGCACCCTGTGTGCTCTATCCACTTCCAGCTCTATGGAAGGACAGCTGGGCAGGACTACTTTCAGAATGTCTCTGACATATTGCGGGATGTCCTTAGGATGTATTGTTTCAGGGATACCACGTAGTTTTACGTTGTTCCTGCGACTGCGATCTTCGAGATCTGCGATTTTTGCTTTAAGGAACACAACTTGCTCTTCCAACTGATCATGTGAATCAATAACTGTATTATGGGAGCTGGCAAGCTCCTCCATCTTGGATTCTATATGGTTTACTCTGCCTCCCAGATCATCTACTGTCACTTTTAGTGGCACATAGAGGGTTGCAATGTCTTGCTGAAAAGACTTGTGCAGTGCTTTCAATAGATCTTTCATATCACCCATAGAAGGATTTCCCTCATGTATTGGTAGGCTGTCTAAAGCATCCTTGGTATGAGCCACCAAGGTTTGTTCAGACCCCTCATTTTGCTCAGTTATATATTCTGGGGACAGTCTCTGCCTCTGTTTTGCAGGGCTAGATACTGGTGACACTGTGTTGCATAAGCTGCTGTGTGCTGCATCACAGCTGTTAAGTAGTGCGCCATCTACACTTACTGGAGACGAGGACCGAGACCTACCGACACCTTCTTCTGACTCTGGTGATGACTTGGTGAGATCTGGAACTGATGAAGAACGTCTGATGTTAATAGAGTTCTGTAGAGAGGGAGATGATTGTAGAGCAGGCTGAGAGTGCAGCACGCCGGAACTACTTTCTCCCTCAGCTCCATCTTTGCTGGGATCCATCCCTCTTTTAAAGTGGAATTTAGCAGGGTTTGTGGACTTGGAGGATCTTTTTCTCCTGCTGTACATGTCTGGGAGAGGTTCCGGTGTCGGATGGTGCTGAGAATGTCCGGTTTTGCTGGGTTTTAGTTGCTGATATTAGGTGCTGATCACAGAGCCTCAGGAACTCACATCCACCCTGCTAGGCAGCCAGACCACGCCCCCAGCAGAAAAGATTTTCTATGGGGATTTGCTACTGCTCTGGACAGTTCCTGACATGGACAGAGGTGGCAGCAGAGAGCACTGTGTACGAGTGAAAATAAAACTGCAGGACATGCAGCAGCTGATAAGTACCAGAAGACTTTAATTTTTTAAATAGAAGTAATTTACAAATCTGTTAAATTTTCTGATACTAGTTAATTTGAAAGTGAAAAATAAAAAATATTGCCAAAGTATCTTTAATATACAGTAAAGTGCCTTTTATAGTACATCTATTATAAAAGCATTTTGGTTAGTACTATTTGTGCAGCGTGCAAAATAATACACGGAAGAGTTAAAAAAACAAACAAGAGTCACAAGACAAGACACCAATTGGGTTCAATTATTAACCCTTCACATCACCATTTCAAGCTTCCCTGAGTATTAGGTGGTCCAGCTGACCTAGTGGGGGCCATGTAACTATATGGGGGGTGATATGTTGTGGTGGTTAGAGGAGAGCAGGTAAGTGCTCGGTGCCCCTGATGTTCTGCAGCTCCTGTCGTCTTTCACCCGTTCCTGGGAGGGATAAATTAATGACTTGTTTTCCTACAGGAATGACCATTGTGTACACGCATGATGACACAGAGACGCAGCACGACCGGTTTATGGTGCAGCTGACAGATGGCAAACACACAGTCCAGGAGACACTACATGTTCACATAACGCCAGTGAACGATGAAAAGCCGCAGCTCATCAGGTGACGTGTGCGACAAAGACCAAAGAATAACTCCTCATGTCATAGCCAATAAAACCGCCATCGTGTGTCAAAACATATCCGAAAGTCAGATGTAGCAGAGCTGAGCTAGTTGTATGACAGAAGTGGTGGAGCTAAATTTAGGGGATGAAATAGATATGAATAGATAGATAGCACTATACAAATAAATATATTATTATTATTATTATTATTATTATTATTATGATGATAGATAGATAGATGATAGATAGATAGATAATAGATAGATAGATAGATAGGAGATAGATAGGAGATATGCTGCGTTTACATAAAGCGATAATTCGATCGTTTAACGATTTTGAAGCAACGATTTTGTTTTTATAACGATCAGCATTTAGACAAATAAATCGTTAGAAAAATCGTTAGAATATTCTTAAGAACAATCGTTATTGCGATCTTTTTTAAGATCGCTTAAGCCCATCTTTTACATAGGGTGAACCTTTAAAAGACTGTTTACACAAAGCGATCTGCGAATTTTTAGCGAACGACGAACGATGAACAATTTTTCGCTCGTCATTTGATCGTTTGCCGTGTTTACACAGAACGATTATCGCTCAAATGCGATCGTTATTGCAAAATATCGAACGATAATCATTCCGCATAAGATAGATAGATAGATAGATAATTAGATAGATAGATCATAGGCGATAGATAGAAACTAGATAGACAATTAGATAGATAGATAGATAGATAGATAGATAGATAGATAGATAAAAGATAGATAGATAGATAGATAGATAGATAGATAGGAGATAGATACATAGAAAGATAGATAATTAGATTGAAGATAGATAGTTAATTAGATAGGAGATAGATAGATAGATAGGAGATGGATAGATAGATAGATAGATAGATAGATCATAGGCGATAGATAGAAGCTAGATGGACAATTAATTGGATAGATAGATAGATAGATAGATAGATAGATAGATAGATAGATAGATATGTATATAAATTAAGGAGAAATTCTGATAATGTATATTACTCTGTGGTGAACTCAGCATGTAATTTATGAATTATGATGATAATAAAAATAAAAAAAATTAAATAGATAGATGATAGATTATCTGTAGATTGGGAAGGGGAACCTTTGGTTCTCCAGCTGCTGCAAAACTACAATTCCCATCATGCCTGGACAGCTGAAACCAACGCTTTGGCTGTCCAGGCTTGATGGGAATTGTAGTTTTGTACCAGCTGGAGGGCCCAAGGTTCCCCATCCCTAATACATTATTACATTAGAATACAGCTACAGCTCTGCTACGTCACTCTCACCATTTCTGCCAGCATTGTGGAGCCGACACATAAGGGCCATTGTATTCTTGAAATAATTATGGTATAATAAGTATGGCTGAGGTCACACAATGACACACCAGTCACCTGCATCCCCTGAGCGAGCGTAAAGCGAGCGGACAGATTACGCCTGCTCTAATTACATGAGTGTCCAAAACTATTAAAGAGACCACGGCCATAAAATTCCTTAATGAGGACTATAACACCCAGCAAGTCCCAGGGGAGCTTTGTACTGGGCTGTGATGGTGAAGGTAGAGATAAGGGCTCAGACAAGACGCTGGGAGCCCCCGGGGGGCAATTGCCCTTCAGGCTAGTGAGATGTTAATGATTTGGACCACCATGGGAGGGCACTTGTCTGCCACAGACGCCTGGGCACTGAAGTCCGCAGCTGCCATCCCATCCCTCAGGACATGCCGCCGTCAATCACCATTGTGCTTCACAAACTGGGAACTGGTTCAAGTAGCCGGGGCAGGATTTGGTTTCCCAAGAGGCTCTGCAGCAGCTGAGGCCATTCAGTTATCCTCTAGCTTATCCGAGTGGAGTGGTCTGGACAGGACTGCAGATGTGATTGTGGCTTTCTATAATTACTTTATAATCTGCCACATGTTAGGAATGCGGGGGCTGAGCACAGGCGCGTGTGAACTGCGCCAATCAGCCTCTCGCAGGTTGTCGCAGGGAATGTCGCAGCGATACGTCACCGCTTATCTGCAGGGTATTGTGTAACCAGCATTTACCCCCGGGGCAAAGATTATCAAAGATGGCTGCCCATACAGCTCACACAGGGGCTGTCACCCAGCTTTCCCAGTCTACTGAATGGTATATACTAGAGAGAAGGGAATGGATACATGGATTACTAGGCATCTTTGCTATTCAGGAGATCAGGAAAGTTGGGTGACAACACCTGTAATCTGTATCAACCCAAATGGATGCTCCTTCAAAAATTGTCACCCAGCTTTCCTTGCCTGCTGAATGGTTTCTCTACCTAGATATACATTGATATGAGAGCAGGGAATATATACATGTATAACTAGGCAGCTTTGCTGTCAGGATTCTAGGGAACAAGAGTGACAATACCACTAGGCTACAAAACCCCAGCAAGCTGTCATTACAGCGCTCTCCAGGGTGGTCACCCAGCTTTCCTAGTATACTGAATGGTTTCTCTGCCTCGGTATGCTGTAATATGAGAACTTGGGGTGTATATGCGGGATTTAAATTTACATGTATAATTGGGTTGCTTTGCCTTTTGGGAGTCTGGGAAAGTAGAGTGAAAACATCTGTAAACGCTCAATAAATCATTTATTAGACTTCTAATAGTAGTTGTTACCCAGCTTTCCTAGACTTCTGATGGTTGTTGTTACCCAGTTTTCCTAGACTTCTGATGGTTGTTGTTACTCAGTTTTCCTAGACTTCTGAATGGTATATCTGTCTAGTAAGACAATGATATGAGAGAATGGAACATGTAAGTGGTGCTGCCTTTCTGAGGTCTGGAAAAGCTGGTTAACAACCCAAAAAGTTGCCATAATAGATCTCATGATGTATGTCACCCGGCTGTCCTAGAATCCTGAATGGTCTACAGTATCTGTGTAGTTATTTTGAAATAAGAGGACGTGGGATATGGCTTTGTATGACACCACCCAGCTTTCCCAGGAACAGATACATCATTATATTGGCTGCCGTCTCCTCTATAATCCCTTCTTTTCGGTCTCTCTCCTATCTAGGAATGGTGGACTGGAGGTGGACGTGGCCGATAATAAAGTCATCTCTGCCCTGGTGTTAGAAGTGGAGGATAAAGATTCCCCGAGGACATTGCTGTACTACATTATCAACAACACCCCCACATTCGGGGAGCTAAAGAAGAAGGTCAGTGTGGCCCCATGGATTATGTGGTATAAAGTGCTCCCTTAACTGTGCCCACTCTATAACTGTGATGGTCATAGTGTCCCCATAACAGTGCCAGCCCCAGCACCCACACAGTAGGGCCAGCTCCATAACAGTGCAAGTCCCAAAACCCACACAGTAGGGCCAGCTCCATAACAGTGCCAGTCACAGCACCCACACAGTAGGGCCAGCTGCATAACAGTGCAAGTCCCAAAACCCACACAGCAGGGCCAGCTCCATAACAGTGCCAGTCACAGCACCCACACAATAGTGCCAGCTCCATAACAGTGCAAGTCCCAAAACCCACACAGCAGGGCCAGCTCCATAACAGTGCCAGTCCCAAAACCCACACAGTAGGGCCAGCTCCATAACAGTGCCAGTCACAGCACTTACACAATAGGGCCAGCTCCATAACAGTGCAAGTCCCAAAACCCACACAGCAGGGCCAGCTCTATAACAGTGCCAGTCACAGCACCCACACAACAGGGTCAGCTCCATATCAGGGCCAGTCATAGCACCCACACATCATGGCTAGCTCCATAACAGTGCCAGTCACAGCACTAACACAACAGGGCAAACTCCATAACAGTACCAGTCCCAGCAACAACACAACAGGGCCAGCTCTGTAACAGTGCCAGTCCCAGTACCCGAACAAAAGGGCCAGCTCCATAACAGTGCCAGTCCCAGCACCCATACAACAGGTCCAGCTCTGTAACAGTGCCAGTCCCAGTACCCACACAACAGAGCCAGCTCCATAACAGTGCCAGTCCCAGTACCCACACAACAGAGCCAGCTCCATAACAGTGCCAGTCCCAGCACCCACACAACAGGGCCAGCTCCGTAACAGTGCCAGTCCCAGCACCCACACATGAGGCCAGCTCCATAACAATGCCAGTCACAGCACCCACATATCAGGGCCAGCTCCATAACAGTGTCAGTGCCAGCACCCACACAACAGGGCCAGCTGCAGAACAGTGGCAGTCATAGTGGGGTTTCCCCGCACAGGTGTTTCTAGTTTGGGCACCTGTTGCAAAAGTCTTTTTCCATAGAGTAAAGTGGTAATGAAGGTGCATTCTCAGGTTTTACCCCAAGATGTCACTGTATATATTTATGCATGTTGCACAGCTGTAGTAAGTCAAGGATTATTGTTGCATTGTGTAATTCTCTGCACCAATGAGAGATGCTCTTCTCTTCCTACCTATCTCTATTCTCTTCTATGCACTCACTTCTCCACCACTCACAGGAGCTGTTACACGCACCCTGTAGGAAGTAGTCACATGGTGAGAGGAAGTGTAGGTCCACTTTAGTTAGTACTTTTCTGATACTCAGTGGAGTAAGACACACAGATCAGGCATCCCTGCTGAACTTAGCCAGGAGCCTTGCTCTGCCAGTTTCCCTGTCTGGGACAGACCAGCTGTGGTTTTAGGACTCACGTATGGAGAACGCAGAGACTTTCTTTCTTTAAGCTACATTTATAGTCAAGATGCAGTGCTAAACACTAAGAGGAGGACAAGTCAGAGAACACCTCAACCCATGCTGTGAACCTCTCTATATAGTGCAGGGTGGTATCCTAAAGGCAGAGGAACTGACCTGGATAGACCAAAGCAGCCATAGTCGAGGCCTACGTACTCTATCTCGCAGTGCAGATGACAACGGGACACATTCGGACATTCTGCTCAACTCAGGTAACCAAGACTGGAGCTTGTGTCACCCATGTAGGACAGGTAACCAGACACTGCAGGGCAGAAGGTGGTTTTAGTGACAAAGGTTGAAACACGGGCACAAGTATTTTTCTTTCAAGTATTTCTTCTTCAAGCATTTCTCTTCACAAGTTCCGGCACAGCACACTACTAAATTGGGTTGGGGCTCTCCCGATAAACTCCTCTCTACCCTTCTGAACTCTCTACTCAAGCAAACCCGCACTACTCTTCTACCTCAGCACTTCAGCAGCTCTCAGCACAGATCCAGTGAAAGCAAGTCTGTAATAATTACCTATTATTCTATCATCCTGTATTACAAGAGACTTATCAGTAAAGATCAATTTATTTATTCAACTGGGACTCAGTGACAATTGCACCAGCACCTCTATACACACAGGCTACACACTCCTTGGGTCATTTTTCCCTTTCTGTGGGTGGCGGTACAGACAGTCATGGTGGGTCATATCTCAACTCTGGACCACCGTGATAAGAGCCCAAGGGCCCCATCACAACCTAGCGGGTCACCGACCATTAGGGGTCAATACAGCCAGCCACAAAAAACTAAAAGCAGGTACGACACCATACCTGTGTGCTGAGTTAGCACTGGTGTTACGTCTATATCATCATTTGCTGAGCTGTATTCCAACCACTGACATAACATCATCCCGGTGGTTGGGCACCGGATCACTGCAGTGGCACAGCACTCTCGCACTCACCACAATGGCATCCACATAACAGGGCCAGCTCCATAACAGTGCCAGTCCCAGCACCCACATACCACGGCCAGCTCTATAACAGTGGCAGTCACAGCACCCACACAGCAAGGCCAGTTCCATAACAGTGGCAGTCACAGCACCCACACAACAAGACCCGCACCATAACAGTGCCACTCACAGCACCCACTCAAGAGGGACAGCTCCATAACCGTGCCAGTCACAGCACCCACACAACAAGGCCAGCTCCATAACAGTGCCAATCACAGCACCCACTCAAGAGGGACGGCTCCATAACAGTGCCAGTCACAGAAACAAGAGCAGCTGCAGCATCCCCATAACAATACCTGTCACAGCACCCACGAAACATGACCAGTAGTGCGGCTGATATAACAATTCTATCTACAATGCTCATATAACGACCACTCACAGTACACCCATAACTGTGCCTGTCACAGCACCCACATAACAAATGCAGCCACAACATCCCCATAACAGTGACAGCATCTTAGTGCCCACATAGCAGGGTCAGCCACAGTATCACCATAACATAGCCAGCTCCATACCAGTGTCAGTGTCAGTTGTGCATGTATTTATCTATGTGTGTTGTGTCTGTATTGTTCTAAATTGATTCCCATGGAATTTTTAGTTCTTGAAGTTCCCATACTCCTCCCACGCACATATCAAGGGAACCCCATTACACAGGACTGCATTGTATATGGGGTATTAGCCATACGGCACGGACAGATGTCCACGGTTTATAGATGTGTCAGTTGATATTTCTGCATTTTTATAGGTTTGGGAATAAAGAGAGAACATCTGATGGGAACATTCTCATATCTTCACTTTTTCTCATAGAAGAATAAAGCCTGTAAAACCTGACAACTCAACTAATGTAATAACGGAGCATCACTGCCTCTCTTTCCAATAAACTTTATCAATTTCTGTTTTCAAGATCTCTGCTTGCTGTCATTCCATGGATTTCCATTATTGACACTAATCAGTTCTTCCATAACAGTATCCAACAGGACCAGTCATAGTACCCTTATTACAGTGCCCTAACAATAGTGCCATTCACTGACAAAGTAACCTAAGCTCCATTGTAATAGTAGAAGCTAAAGGACCAACCATAGTGCCCATAATGGTGCCATCTCCACAGCAATGCCAACCTCAGCTCTCCTATACCATTGCCAACAAGCCATGCATCTATCACATGACCAAATTGTTATCCATCAAAAAAGGTTTCTACTGTATGAGAGCAAGCAGAGATCTTGAAAACTATGAAGAATTGATTCATAAACAATATTAGACATTAAATTTGACAATTGATACATAGAAATTATACAATCTTTAATTGCTGGAAGCATAATCTCCTACCATTTTGTGTATACAGCCCTATGAGTTGCCATGGTTACAGACTACAAATAAACACTGTGTAGTCAGATTCTGCAGTCAGATTCCCTTCCATCTGACTCCTGCGTTGTGTAATTTAGGGCAGAAATACACCCAAGATCAGACAGTGTGGTCTGTAACCATGGAGACACATAAACCTGCACTGGAGCTGGATACCCCAAAACAACTATTAGCAATTTGCTTATTCTCCCCTTCCCTTTTAGATCTATTGTTTGCACACTTTTTTATATTAGATGTATCCAAGCAACAATAAGCATGGTTTGCAAAAGTCTACACACCCTTATTATTTTTGTTGTTGTTAAATAATTTAACTTCCGGCTCATTATTGCACCTTTGACGTGAATATTTGACTGTTCCCCTAGGTTGACTCTTCGTGGGTCACACTGCACCCCGGGATGAATTTTACCCAGGAAGATATAGACATGAATCATATCTGGTATTTTCACACCATTATCCTCGGCTGTAAGGGACATGACAGCTTCCGATTTTACGTAACAGATGGAGGACACCATACGGCCCCGCAAACTTTTTTCATCTCCATTCTAAACATAGAGAAAGGTAAGTTTTATGGGTCGGGGCCTAGTATGGGTTTGTATCCAAGGCAGACAGGGAAAACGCCGTATTATCCCATGAATACGAGACAATTATACGTCTCTTCTGAGTGGAACAAATACCTCGGGATCCTTCAAAACCAGCGGCGCTCTGCAGACATGCAAATTAACATGGTATCCATTATCCGCTTTGCTGAATCAAGGAGTCAAGTTTACAAGACAGCCGACAATTGAGTGTCTGTTTTCAATGACCATTCCGACGGGCCATCTGTAGCGATGTCATTGCCATGGCGACCAGTCACCAAGTCCAATTATTTCAATAATAGCCAAAAATTTTCCCACGTGTGTGGCAAGGTCCCATTCTCAATTACCCCCTGTCTCACAAATGGAAAAAATATTAGATTTAAAAAAAAAAAACTAAGATATTTCAAGGCTTAATTGAAATATATATTATTTGTAAATTAATAGAATTAAAAAATAAAAAAATACACATAAAAATATAAAATTACAAAATGAATAAAAATAATTTGTAACTTCATTTCACACATTGCAAAAAAAAAAAAAGTTTTTTTTTTAAAATTAGAATTATTTGTATATTAGGCAGGATAGTAGAATGAAAAACTATTATGGAAACGTATAAAAGTAATACATTTTTTTAAATTGACTAAAAATGTCACTGTTTGATAAATTCTTAAAATTGTAAACTATTTGGATTTTTTACTGTTTAGCGTAGTTTACTTTTCCTAAATTTTCTTAATTAAAAAAAAACAAAACAACAGAGTAGACCCAAAGTCTTTAATAAGTATATTTGAAAAATAAAATATTTTAAATAAATCTCTTTAAAAAATCTTTTCTAGTCTGCATGGCATTTTTTCAAAAAATGTGAATGAAAATATTTCCAAAATATTATTGATATTTTTTTAATCAGTATTATTGTTATCAGGTTTTTTTTCTTTTACATAATGACTAACTGAATTAGTCCTTAAGGGTATGTTCACATAGGCAGATATGTTGTTTCTTTTCCCACGACATTATATATATATATAGTGTATATATTATATACACTAACGCTTTTGTTTTGGTGCAGAAATGCTGGGACTATTCTGCTGCAGTAAATCTTCCTGTGTGAACATACCCTAAGGGTGAATTCACATGCAGCAGATTGGTTGCAGAAATTTTTTGCAAATGAGCATTAGTTCCAATTATCTGAATTGGGGTATTTAAGATGAGTGGAACTGATGCAGATGTGTTCTGAAACGTATTCATCCTACAGTAGAATTCACACTGGGAGAAAAACTGCATGCATTTTAGCTGCAAATTTAAAATAAAATTACATTTATAAACAGAGCAATTTTAAACCCTTTTTTTTATTTACCCGTTTTACCTGTTTGATCCAATCTATAAATAAAATATATATAAAATTTCCCCCCAGAACTTCAAAGTGCAATAGAAACTCACATGTTGATTTACTAAAATCTGAATTTTCATGAAATTTTATTGAATTTAGTTTAGAAATTCGATCCTAGATTTTGTGCCCTCGGAACGCGCTGTGATTAGGCCCCGCTACCAAATCAAAATTTAAAACTGAAGACAAAATCACTTGGAAATATAAAAATTCGGGAAAACCATGCCAGCCGCTTTTGAAATGTGAATAGTGAATATGTGTTGAATTTCGTCTGTTGCCAATGAGAGATTGGCACTAGAAAATCAGATGCTGCGAGTTCCCAGGAGGTTGAGGGGGTAAAGGGGAGGGGGGGGGGGGGGGTCCCTGGCAAAAACAAAAACAAAAAAAAAAATCTCCCCCATTCATCCACAATGCAACTTGTGCTTAAAACTCCTAAGAATCATCAGCGCCATCTGCAAACTGTGATTCATAAACACTTTGTCAGGGTGCCATGCTCCCTGACATCATAGAAAAAAACACAACATAGTAATAAAGAGAGAGGTGCTTGTTCTACCCGGCAATTAAATGCATCTCATTGCTTTCTCCTACAGCTGAGGCTTTATTTATTAGTAAACAGCTGCATCGGTAACTTTTGTTTTTTTTTCTTGTTTTATTTTCTTGTTGGGGGGGGGGGGGGTAGATGATTGCCAACTGGTGCTCCAGATAATCCATTAATTCATGGTAATGACGGCACAGGGCAGAAAATTGCAAAATACAAAGGGTCATCTAAATTATAATTTATAAAAAGAAATCTAGAAAAAATGGCAGGATTTAGGCAAACAAAAAGTTAGATTGAAAAGAAAATGTAATGATAATGAAAGGTTTGGAAATTGCTACAATTGTTTCCTTTTCTTACGGAGGTTAATAATAAAGATGGACTAATCAGGAGGTTAGAGCGAGAGGGAACGGCACTCCAATCCTGTAGGCTTATTTTATTTCATGTTTTTTAATTGAATTTTTTATGGTGAATAATGTTTATTATATCAAGTTAAACGTCAGAATTTTTTTTTTTTTTTTTTGCTGGCTCTTCTTAAAGGGGTTATCACAACAGCAAACATTATCCCATAGATAGGAGATACCTGGATGATCGGTGGGGGTCACATCAATGGGACACCCATTAATCCAGAAAATGGAGGTCAAATGTCCCTCGAGCAAAGGGAGTGACAGTGCACATGCACAGCCAGCACTCCTTTATTCTCTATGGGTCTTCCAAACACTGCAAAACTCAACAAGATAGAGGACATTACTGAATTCCACACAATAGAGGATTATGAGTTGATTGTGGAGGTAAGAGCGATCCAGACAATGGAGGTGAATCATCCCCAAATAAAAGGAGTGACAGTACACATGCGCGCCCAGCACTCCTTTATTTTCTATTTGTCTTCAAAACATTGGCAAGTTCCACATTATAGAGGACATTGTTGAGCTATGAGCTATTCACAATATTACTGAATAGCGGGACACCCTCTGATCCTGGAAAACTGAGGTCCCCAAGTAAATGCAGAGGTAGCAAGCGTGCCAGTGCAGCGATCCATTAATTCTCTAAATATTGCCAAATGCTAAGCTCAGCAAGGATTGCGAGTGCTGGCTGCGCATGTGCATCCAATTTCTGGATTGGTGGGGGTCTTATTGGTCAGCCCCCACTAATCAGCTAGTTATCCCCTATCCTGTTCTAGAAAGTGACCACAAAATAGCCACAGAGAAGTGGGTAGAGCCAAACTGTGTTCCCTCTCTCTCCAAAAACACAATGTCATAAAAAAACAATAGGATAGGCCACGTATATTTGGTTGGAAGAGGTCGAATTCTCAGCACCCCCGCTGAGAGGCCGATTCACTGGGCAAGTATTGCGCTTCTCCACTTCCTACCAGGCACTGCTCCATACACTTGGTAGCGGCTGTACCTGGCATTGCAGTTCATCCCATTCAGCCTGGAGAAAGAGCATAGTTTGTCGACCTTGTTTCTGTTGCCAGATGCCCCTGTCCTAAAAATAAATCATGAATGAAAAAATCATGATAAAAAAAAATTCTGGAGAACCCTTTAACATTTACTGTTCTCATACTCTACGATGGCGTACAAGCACCATAGAGTTGGGTCTTCTAATCAGGACATGCCCCTATGAAGGGAGAACTACTAAGAAGCAATGGAGGACTTGGTCCATCCATATATTACATGAATAGCTTATGTAATATCATCACCTTTCACCTAAGGTGCCCACTGCAGAAAAAATGCTTAGTCTGAAGGATCTTCCCCAGTTAGATCTACTTATTGTCATGATGGCTGTCTATCGCTATAGGTAGGTTAATACATTTTATATAGGGCATCCTTTTAATCTGATGCCAGTTTGCTTTACCTTAGTTTTAATTTCTTTTGTACCTGCCTCATTTTGGCAGCCATTGGCAGAGTATACCCCAAGTTCACCATTGTTGCAGGACCCGTGCACAGGTTCTTACTGGGAAGAAATCCAAGCTCCACCCACCAATGGGAAAGACTATGTATGATAATCCATAATGATTGATTCTCTTAAAGAGAACTCGAACGGTAAACATAGCAAAGGGGAACCCTAAACAAAATCGTAATAGGGTGCCCTTGTCTCTATTGGATTCTACCATTACACCAATTTGATACAGGAAAGGATTGGCAAGCACTTTTTTGCAATCCTTGCCCTTCAGGACATGACCCTATAAGCTATTTCTTCCCCTATAATGGGACTTGCCTGGGCTGGACCCTCTTCTTTTCAGGCCTCCCATCAACTGCATAATCTGCCTCCCCGGTATGGACTCTCTTGGGGCAGTTTGACTCTGACTCTTGAACAGATTAGGCAGTCTGTTGTCATTATCATTACCTCGAGGCTATATCCAGATGAGCGGAATATTACCATAGCAGAATCCTTAGTGAACCTGCAGAGCAATGTGCATGTGTCGCACACAGATTGTGCTGTTTTGACAGGTTTATCCGACTACTATATAACAATATTGCACACTGTATGGTGCCCAAATAAAAATGGCGCATGTAAGCCAAATAACACATCCTCACAGTTGCCTAAAAACAATGCAATACAGTGCCAATTCTATTGTATACTACAAACATAATAGATTTGGCAGTGATTTGGAGTCTAGGCTAGAAAATGCACAAAAATAGCACCAAACATTGAATAAATAATGACCATCATAGAGGGCTTAAATAATAAAAAATACCATCATAGAGTGCTTAAATAATACTGTCATACTGTGGTTAAATAATACCACCATGCAGTGCTTAAATAATACTACTATCTGTTGCTTAAATAATACTGTCATACTGTGGTTAAATAGTACCACCATACCGCGTTAGAATGTCACTGCCACACACTGACTATATAATACCATAATATAGTGATCATATAACAGATCCATATTTAGAGTATTGTTATATGTTCGTCCAACTGGTATCTTTCCCAACCCGGAGGTTTACTTATCTCATCCGGCCAGCTCTATAAATGCTGCATGCAGTGTCCCTGGATCCTGCTGGAGGGCAAGTCTGCCGCATAGTTTGTCTGTCTGATACCTTGCCCCATTTCAGCCTATGGGGCAGGGTACCAGACACAGGATGCCAAAGGCAGTTAGATTTCAGTATGCCTGATCCTTCTCTCCTTTCTATATCATGGCTTAGAGGTCAGCCGATTCTGCGGAAATCTATTGGGTAGCTTAACTACGGCCATTTTCTTGGCAAACTCTAATCTTCCTGGTTCACCAGGGTATTTTGAGTTACAGGATTTATGCAGCATTAGAAAAACAAGGCCATTTTCTTCCAGACACAGTCCGACTCTTGTCTCCAGTTTGGGTGCAGGTTTTGCAACCCATTGAAGTGAATGGAGCTTAAAGGGACTCTGTACCCACAATCTGCCTCCCCAATCCGCTTGTACTATCAAACAGCTGCATTTAATCCAAGATCTGTCCTGGGGTCCGCTCAGGGGGTGATGCAGTTATTGTCCTAAAAAACATTTTAACTTCGCCTGTCCGTCCCTCCTTCCCGCCCCCTTTACCATTATGCCCCAGGCAGGATTTCTCCTAATCATCACTTGTCTGAACACTGCACATGTGCTAGATTGTTAAGGCTGGGGATGGTCCGAACCTGCTGAGGTTCGGGTTCGTACGAACCTGAACTCTCGGCAATGATTCACGCTGTCTGCCCGCTCCGTGCAGCAGGTGGATACAGCCAGAGGACCGCCTGAAAAACTGGGATACAGCCATAGCCATAGGCTGTATCCCACTTTTCCAGGCAGTCCTCCGGCTGTATCCACCCTTTCCACGGAGGTGGAAGACAGCGGGAATCATTGCCGAGAGTTCAGGTTCGTACGAACCCGAACCTCAGCAGGTTCGGACCATCCCTAGTTAACGCCCATTTGCAGTGTTCAGACAGGTGATGAATAGGAGAAATCCTGCCCCGGGGCGTTCCTAATGATGAAGAGGGCTGGGAGGAGGGACGGAGAGGTGGTGCAGGCCTAGGGCACAGACACTCTAGGTCACGCCAATTTGACACAGGGCTGCAAGTTTAAAAGTTGTTTTTTAGGACAATACACCACCTGCCGAACGGACCCCAGGACAGATCTTGGATTAAAAGCCGCTATCTGAAGGTACAAGTGGCTTGGGGGGAGGGGCAGATTGTGGGTACAGTGGGTCACTTTAATTGCAAACCACACCTGAACTGGAGAAAGGGGGGAGCTGTCTCTGGAAGAAAGAGGACATATTTTAACATTGCATAACCTCTTTAAAAAGAGTTCTTTGTTCAGGATCCACATCTCTAGACTAGAGTAGAGAGCAACTACAAAGAGCGTCTTCCTCTGGAGGATCTGACATGTCCTGTATTACCCAGACAAGCTATTGATATGAATGGACACAATGAAATGGCTCATTTCACCTGTGGTGGCAATGTAGTGGAAGCTAAACACTTACTACCAGGATTTCCATAGATCACAGCTGATCTATGGATACAGTCAGGGTCTCTATGGTTATCTGCCATATTTTTCATGTTATTATATCCTCCCCAAATTTTCTTTATTTAATTTTCAATTTTTTTTTGGATGACTGCTTTCAGGTGTTGAGTTGCCTTTTCAAGGATAAGTAAGAACAGAGGTTGGCCTTCACATTTACCGCCAACCTGTCAGATGCACACAGCATCTAATGTGTATCATCCCTATGACCCCTTATGTCATGCGTGTCATCCATGAAGTATCCTTCGATCGGGCCCCTGTGATCTGGTAGGGGTCGGAGTGGTGGGCTAATAGGCTGATCTCAGCAGTGGGCACCTCCAGGCTCCTCTCCATACAGCGCGTGTGTTTGTGACCATGCATTCAAATTGGTTTCAAAGGTTTTACAGCAGAGACTACAGCCAAACACAGCTTGTTGCTCCCTAAGTTCTTTGTCCGTCATCACTTTTAATATAATTAGGAATCCTTTGCCAAAACCAATAAGCTGCACGACATAATAAAGCCTGTATCTGCTTAACAACATCCAGGCTGGAAGCAAAAGCGTTTAACACATTGTGGTCCTTTTCAGGAGCTCACAATGCGGATGCTGAATCATAAGAGCCGAGAGAATAAAGCAAAGCAATCAGCCCTCCGAGTCATTTAAAGATGGGAAATCTAGGCCAATTATTGTGAAAAAATTCGTTTTGAAAAGGAACCTTTTTTGTTAAAGGTTCACAATCATATAGTTATAGAGCAGTAAAGGTGTGCCAATATAATGTACCATGTACCTCCAGGAAACGGGACGTAGAATAAATATACATTACATTACTGATCCTGAGTTACATCCTGTATTATACTCTAGAGCTGTACTCACTATTCTGCTGGTGGGGTCACTGTGTACATATATTACATTACTTATCCTGTACTGATCCTGAGTTACATCCTGTATTATACTCTAGAGCTGTACTCACTATTCTGCTGGTGGGGTCACTGTGTACATATATTACATTACTTATCCTGTACTGATCCTGAGTTATATCCTGTATTATACTACAGAGCTGCACTCACTATTCTGCTGGTGAATTCACTGTATACATACGTATGAGTTATATAGTGTGAATCTCAGAGATGCATTGGGAAGGTGGCTTCTGGCCCACACAGCAGTCATTGTGGGAATTGTACAGTCAGGTGAGTGAGTAGTTGGACAGCATTACATTGTGGGGCTAAATTGTGTTATTGTGTTACTGCCAGAGAGTAATAAACAAAGTTATCCTGGAGTGCAACTTTAATGTGTGGAGTTAATTTGTTTATTTTTATTGTTACTATTGTTATTATTATTATTATTATTATTATTATTATTATTATTATTATTATAGCATTTTTGCAACAATTGGGCAGCAGGGACTATATAGTTGGCTCTCTCGTCTTTTACCAATGGGTTCTGGATGTAAATCCCTGGAACTTTGATTTTCTCCATGTGTGTTTGTACTTAATGGTGCGTTCACACCTACAGGATCTGCAGCTGATTTTCTGCAGCAGATTTCAGTTAAATAACTGAACACAGCATCAGATTTGATGCTGTGTTCAGTTATTTAACTGAAATCTGCTGCAGAAAATCAGCTGCAGATCCTGTAGGTGTGAACGCACCATAAAGGGGTTTTCTTAAAAAAAAAAAAAAAGTTTTTAAATCAGCTGGTGTAAGAGAATTATACAGACTTGTAAATTAGTTAGGGGGGATATGTGCATGTGTGCTGGGGGGGGGGGGTGATGTGTGCATGTGTGCTGGGGGGGGGGGGTGATGTGTGCATGTGTGCTGGGGGGGGATGATGTGTGCATGTGTGCTGGGGGGGATGATGTGTGCATGTGTGCTGGGGGGGATGATGTGTGCATGTGTGCTGGGGGGGATGATGTGTGCTGGGGGGGATGTGTGCATGTGTGCTGGGGGGATGATGTGTGCATGTGTGCTGGGGGGGATGATGTGTGCATGTGTGCTGGGGGGGATGTGTGCATGTGTGCTGGGGGGGATGATGTGTGCATGTGTGCTGGGGGGGATGATGTGTACATGTGTGCTGGGGGGGGATGATGTGTGCATGTGTGCTGGGGGGGATGATGTGTGCATGTGTGCTGTGGGGGATGATGTGTGCATGTGTGCTGGGGGGGATGATGTGTGCTGGGGGGGATGTGTGTGCTGGGGGGGATGTGTGCATGTGTGCTGGGGGGGATGATGTGTGCATGTGTGCTGGGGGGGATGATGTGTGCATGTGTGCTGGGGGGGATGATGTGTGCATGTGTGCTGGGGGGGATGATGTGTGCATTTGTGCTGTGGGGGATGATGTGTGCATGTATGCTGGGGGGGATGATGTGTGGATGTGTGCATGTGTGCTGGGGGGGATGATGTGTGCATGTGTGCTGGGGGGGATGTGTGCATGTGTGCTGGGGGGATGATGTGTGCATGTGTGCTGGGGGGGATGATGTGTGCATGTGTGCTGGGGGGGATGATGTGTGCATGTGTGCTGGGGGGATGATGTGTGCATGTGTGCTGGGGGGGATGATGTGTGCATGTGTGCTGGGGGGGATGATGTGTGCATGTGTGCTGTGGGGGATGATGTGTGCATGTGTGCTGTGGGGGATGATGTGTGCATGTGTGCTGGGGGGGATGATGTGTGCTGGGGGGATGATGTGTGCATGTGTGCTGGGGGGGATGTGTGCAGGGGGGGATGATGTGTGCATGTGTGCTGGGGGGATGATGTGTGCATGTGTGCTGGGGGGATGATGTGTGCATGTGTGCTGGGGGGGATGATGTGTGCATGTGTGCTGGGGGGGATGTGTGCATGTGTGCTGGGGGGGATGATGTGTGCATGTGTGCTGGGGGGGATGATGTGTGCATGTGTGCTGGAGGGGATGATGTGTGCATGTGTGCTGGGGGGGATGATGTGTGCATGTGTGCCGGAGGGGGGGGGGATGATGTGTGCATGTGTGCTGGGGGGGATGATGTGTGCATGTGTGCCGGGGGGGGGATGATGTGTGCATGTGTGCCGGGGGGGATGATGTGTGCATGTGTGCTGTGGGGGATGATGTGTGCATGTGTGCTGGGGGGGATGATGTGTGCATGTGTGCTGGGGGGATGATGTGGGCATGTGTGCTGGGGGGGGATGATGTGTGCATGTGTGCTGGGGGGGATGATGTGTGCTGGGGGGATGATGTGTGCATGTGTGCTGGGGGGGATGATGTGTGCATGTGTGCCGGGGGGGGATGATGTGTGCATGTGTGCCGGGGGGGATGATGTGTGCATGTGTGCCGTGGGGGATGATGTGTGCATGTGTGCTGGGGGGGATGATGTGTGCATGTGTGCCGGGGGGGGGGATGATGTGTGCATGTGTGCCGGGGGGATGATGTGTGCATGTGTGCCGGGGGGGGAAGATGATGTGTGCATGTGTGCCTGGCGGGGGGAGGATGATGTGTGCATGTGTGCCGGGGGGGGGGGGGGGGATGATGTGTGCATGTGTGCTGGGGGCAATGATGTGTGCATGTGTGCCGGGGGGGATGATGTGTGCATGTGTGCTGGGGGGGATGATGTGTGCATGTGTGTCGGGGGGGGGGATGATGTGTGCATGTGTGCTGTGGGGGATGATGTGTGCTGGGGGGATGATGTGTGCATGTGTGCTGGGGGGGGATGATGTGTGCATGTGTGCTGGGGGGATGTGTGCATGTGTGCTGGGGGGGATGATGTGTGCATGTGTGCTGGGGGGGATGTGTGCATGTGTGCTGGGGGGATGATGTGTGCATGTGTGCTGGGGGGGGGATGATGTGTGCATGTGTGCTGTGGGGGATGATGTGTGCATGTGTGCTGGGGGGGATGATGTGTGCTGGGGGGGATGTGTGTGCTGGGGGGGATGTGTGCATGTGTGCTGGGGGGATGATGTGTGCTGGGGGGGATGTGTGTGCTGGGGGGGATGTGTGCATGTGTGCTGGGGGGATGATGTGTGCTGGGGGGGATGTGTGTGCTGGGGGGGATGTGTGCATGTGTGCTGGGGGGATGATGTCTGCATGTGTGCTGGGGGGGATGATGTGTGCATGTGTGCTGGGGGGGATGATGTGTGCATGTGTGCCGGGGGGGTGATGTGTGCATGTGTGCCGGGGGGATGATGTGTGCATGTGTGCCGGGGGGGGAAGATGATATGTGCATGTGTGCCGGGGGGGGGGGGGGGGGGAGGATGATGTGTGCATGTGTGCCGGGGGGGGGGGGGGATGATGTGTGCATGTGTGCTGGGGGGGGATGATGTGTGCATGTGTGCTGGGGGGCGGATGATGTGTGCATGTGTGCTGGGGGGGATGATGTGTGCATGTGTGCAGTGGCGGTCTTTGGCACCAAGCACCCCAAGCGATCGCTTGGGGCCCCCAACATCATGGGGGGCCCCCACGACCCGCTCTTGTGCTCAAGACCGCTGGACAGGGCCGCTGCCCCGCTCGCTGCTGCCATCTGAACTGTAACTATGAGCACTCGTAATGAGCGCTCATAGTTACATGCAGCAGCACTGACAGGGCGGGAGACATTGGCTCCCTTCCTGTCAGTCACTCTTGTGGTCGCAGAAAGGGTTTTCCCTGTGGTCACAAGTGGCAGGTTTGTCCTTGTGGTGCCGGCGCTCCACTGACATCACTGGAGCATCGGCGCCAGGATAAGGGAAGTGCGGCCTCTTGTGATAGCAGGGAAAACCCTTCCTGCGGCCACAAGAGTGAAGAGAAGAGGAGACGCCCGGACCCAGGTGAGCATAAGTGTTTGTTTTATTGTGTTATATACTATATGGGAGGGGGAGCACACAGGGGTCTGTTTAACTGGGGGAGCGCACATCGGGGGTCTATATAAATGAGGCGAGCACACAGGGGGGCTATATAACTGGGGAAACACACACGGGGTCTATATACTACTGGGGGAAGCAAACAAGGGGTATATACTACTGGGGGCAGGACACAAGGGGTATATACTATTGGGGGCAGCACACAAGGAGTATATATTACTGGCGGTAGCGCACAAGGGGTATATACTACTGGGGGCAACACACAGCGGTCTATTGTTTTGGAGGGGGGGGCCCAGACAGAACTTCGCTTGGGGCCCCAGAAATGCCAAGACCGCCCCTGCATGTGTGCTGGGGGGGGGGGATGATGTGTGCATGTGTGCTGGGGGGGATGATGTGTGCATGTGTGCTGGGGGGGATGATGTGTGCTGGGGGGGATGCAATCCCTGATCCCTGCACCCTGTCAGCCCCAACCTCCTTGCACTCTGTCAGCGCTCTGTTTGCCCCCACATCCCTGATCCCTGCACCCTGTCTAACCCCCCATCCCTGATCCCTGCACCCTGTCTGCCCCCACATCCAAGCAGTATTATTTGGTACCAATGCGTAGAAATATTTTGTGGCCATATGTAGGGGGTTTGTGCTCCTGATCTTTTAAGACCCCAGCAACACTCCTCTCAGACCACCTTCTTTATTTAACTATGACTGTGTAGTGGTTTAATGTCTAAGCACTTGGGGCCCCACTTTTAAATTGTGCCCAGGCCTAAAACCGGCCCTGGCCCTTGGGTTCCATAGTTTTTATTTTAATTAATAGTGCACGGAAGTTGGCTGGCGTGGGATGTATCCAAAGAGACCCAGCTTTCCAGAATTATCCCAAAGCCACCCAGTTACTTCAAAGACATCAGTCAAAAATACGTCCCATGTTTTTTTGTTAATGGGGGGCCCAGACACTCCGGCTGTATGGGGCCCCGAAATTTCTGATGGCGGCCCTGCATATCTTGTTATGTGTCTATAGGGGGAGATCTGTCACTGGAGGTGGAGCAGTATGCAGCAGCTGGAGATCGCCCCTGTGACTACTTACTCCATTCCCAGTGGCTTGTAAAAAATAAAAAAAATCTAGTTTGATATGTTACTCTCGTGGTTCGGGCAGCATGGACAGCTGTCAGGTTCCCTTTCTTCCTGGAGGTTCCAGAGGTGAGACCCCTGCCTGTCAGGCACTTATGGTGTGGTTTAGAAGGGGGCGCTCACCTGTGTGGACTGCTCTAGTAGCTGTAAGGGGGCGCTCACCTGTGTGGACTGCTCTAGTAGCTGTAAGGGGGCGCTCACCTGTGTGGACTGCTCTAGTAGCTGTAAGGGGGCGCTCACCTGTGTGGACTGCTCTAGTAGCTGTAAGGGGGCGCTCACCTGTGTGGACTGCTCTAGTAGCTGTAAGGGTGCGCTCACCTGTGTGGACTGCTCTAGTAGCTGTTAGGGGGCGCTCACCTGTGTGGACTGCTCTAGTAGCTGTAAGGGTGCGCTCACCTGTGTGGACTGCTCTAGTAGCTGTAAGGGGGCGCTCACCTGTGTGGACTGCTCTAGTAGCTGTAAGGGTGCGCTCACCTGTGTGGACTGCTCTAGTAGCTGTAAGGGTGCGCTCACCTGTGTGGACTGCTCTAGTAGCTGTTAGGGGGCGCTCACCTGTGTGGACTGCTCTAGTAGCTGTAAGGGGGCGCTCACCTGTGTGGACTGCTCTAGTAGCTGTAAGGGTGCGCTCACCTGTGTGGACTGCTCTAGTAGATCAGCCGATGATTCTATGTTAAGGCCCTTTTACATGGGTTGATTATCAGCCGAAGGAGCATTTCTAGCATTGCTCCTTGCCAATAATCAGCTCTTGTACCGGTCTTAAGACAGAGCGCAATGCAAGCTGTGGCAAACTCTGATTTACTAGGTCACAACCTTTACCACTCATTTCATATGGTGACCTCCATCATCATCACAAGCAGGTCGAAAAAAAGGACCACGGACACTAATGGCAGAAATAAGTGTCCACTACCACTACACAAAGAACGATAAAACGGATAATACATAGGTGCACTGGAAAGTATTATCACACTGCCGACTAAAGTACAGAATGCAGAACTGATCAGACGCAGTCTCAGGCAGGATGTGCCATTGTAGAGAATCTCCCACCTTTCTTAAGTGACGCCTACCTATGGGGTTATCCAGGATTCAAGAAACATGGCTGCTTTTTCCCAAAAAACTGAATACTGATACAGAATAAAATCCACCATATAAACACAAATATTACCAATGATACCAGTATACACAGGGCAAATAATACACCCGGACCACTACCATCTTCACAACACAGTAACTGGATAATTCCCTAATAGTGACCATATAGAGGTAGAACCAGCATATGCAGGTTCTGCAAACATAATAAGTGATTATAGTGCAGCTACATCCAGTGACTCACAGGGGGCGTCTTCTCTGCAGGACGAGAAAGAAGTGTCCCCTCCCCCTGCAGATAACGGAGATTCTCAGCACTGTGCCCTCAGCCAGACAGATATATGTTAACCCCTTATTATAGATGGGAAATAGTAACTCTGTGTACTCCGCCAACCTATAGGAGCCGCTCTGCCAATGATATCTAATGACGCGCAGTGATAATCAGTAATATACCGCGATATACAAAGATAGACATTTATATGAAATTATATTCACTAATACAGAGTATTATAATTATTTACAATGACGCACCGGGATACACAGTGATAGACTATGATGCATAGTGATATATAATTATGCAGAGTGATATACAATGAAGTATAGTGATATACAGTGAATACAATGATATACAGTCATGCACAGTGATATCCAATGATGCTTAATGACATGCAATGATACACAGTGATGCACAATGATATAAAATGATGCACAGTGATGCTCAGTGACATACAATGATGCATAGTGATATACAATGATGAATAGTGATATGTAATGGTGCATAGTGTTGCACAATGACAAATAATGATGTACAATGATATTTATTGATCAATAATATTCAATAATGCACAATGATGCACAGTAATAGGTAATAATACACAATGGTATACAATGGTGCACAGTGCTAAGCAATAATACACAATGGTATACAATGATGCACAGTGATAGGCAATAATACACAATGGTATACAATGATGCACAGTGATAGGTAATAATACACAATGGTATACAATGGTGCACAGTGATAGGCAATGATACACAGTGCTATAGTTATATACAGTGATGCATAGTGCTATACAATAAAATTCAGTGATATAAAATCATGGATGTTATATGAGTTATATACGGTAATGCACAGTAATATACACTGATATTCTATGATATAAAGTACAGTTCGGTTATATACAATGATGAAAGGTGATATACAGTGCTATACAATGATATTTGATTATATAATAATACACAATAATATTCAATGATGTACAGTGATATACACTGATAATTAATGATGCACAGTGCTGTAAAGTGATATTCAGTTATGCACAGTGCTATACAGTTATATACAGTGATTAACAGTGCTGTACAGTTATATACAGTGATGCTTAGTGCTGTACAGTTATATACAGTGATTCACAGTGATGTACGGTTATATACAGTGATGCACATTGCTGTACAGCTATATACACTTATACTCAGTGATGCTTAGTGCTGTACAGTTATATACAGTACACTGATTCTCAGTCATGCACAGTGCTGTACAGTTATATACAGTGATACTCGGTGATGCACAGTGCTGTACAGTTATATACACTGATACTCAGTGATGCACAGTGCTGTACAGTTATATACAGTCATGCACAGTGCTGTACAGTTATCTACACTGATACTCGGTGATGCACAGTGCTGTACAGTTACTGTATATACAGTAATGCTTAGTGCTGTACTGTTATATACACTGATACTCGGTGATGCACAGTGCTGTACAGTTATATACAGTAATGCTTAGTGCTGTACTGTTATATACACTGATACTCGGTAATGCACAGTGCTGTACAGTCATCTACAGCAGTGATTTTCAACCTTTTTTGAGCCGCGGCACACTTTTTATACTTAAAAAATCCCGGGGCACACCACCAACCAAAATGGCACAAAATGACACTAAAACAGTACATATTATACATATAGTTAATAATATAGATTCTAAATGTATTTATACTCACTCAGTGTGAAACCTGGGCCTGTTGTCTTCTCCCCCCCCCTGTGCTTCTCTCCACCATACTTCTCCCCCCTACTTCTCTCCTGTGCTTCTCTCCACCATACTTCTCCCCCCTGCTTCTCTCCTGTGCTTCTCTCCACCATACTTCTCCCCCCTGCTTCTCTCCTGTACTTTTCTCCACCATACTTCTCCCCCCTGCTTCTCTCCTGTGCTTCTCTCCACCATACTTCTCCCCCCTGCTTCTCTCCACCATACTTCTCCCCCCTGCTTCTCTCCACCATACTTCTCCCCCCTGCTTCTCTCCTGTGCTTCTCTTCACCATACTTCTCTCCCCCCTGCTTCTCTCAGCTGTTTCTCTCCCCCATCTCCAGGTTTCTCTCCCCCCTGCTTCTCTCCCCCATTGTTTTCTCCTGTTTCACAGGGGCACCATAGTTTGGGGAACTTTCCCCGAGGCACACCCGACCATGTGTCGCGGCACACTAGTGTGCCACGGCACACTGGTTGAAAATCACTGATCTACAGTGATGCACAGTGCTGTACAGTTATATACACTGATACTCGGTGATGCACAGTGCTGTACAGTTATGTACACTGATACTTGGTGATGCACAGTTCTGTACAGTTATATACAGTAATGCTTAGTGCTGTACTGTTATATACACTGATACTCGGTAATGCACAGTGCTGTACAGTCATCTACAGTGATGCACAGTGCTGTACAGTTATATACACTGATACTCGGTGATGCACAGTGCTGTACAGTTATATACACTGATACTTGGTGATGCACAGTGCTGTACAGTTATATACAGTGATGCACAGTGCTGTACAGTTATATACACTGATACTCGGTGATGCACAGTGCTGTACAGTTATATACAGTGATGCACAGTGCTGTACAGTTATATACACTGATACTCGGTGATGCACAGTGCTGTACAGTTATATACCCTGATACCCAGTCATGCACAGTGCTGCACAGTTATATACAGTGATGCACAGTGCTGTACAGTTATATACACTGATACTCGGTGATGCACAGTGCTGTATATAGATGTTGTTCTCCATCCTTTCTGGACACATTGCACATTCCCTCACCCTCTGTTTCCCGTTTTTCTTCCATAGGTGACATTGTTTTACTCACCAGCCCTGTAACTTTAACAGAGGGTGACAGGGTGACCTTGATGACAGATGTTCTTATGGCAACAGATGGCACGGGAAAACCAGAGAAGCTGCTGTACGCCGTTTCTGTGCCACCTGTTCATGGTCAGATTGAGTACATCAATTTTCCTGGCGTGCCCATTTCCAGTTTCAGCCAGTTGGATGTGGCGGCTCAGAAGGTTTGCTACGTCCACGACAACAGCCGTGAGGCTGACAAGGACTCAGTCAGGTGAGAAGGATCCGCTGTGGGCATCTCAGAAAGGGTTAAATGTGTTGGAATTACACCATATGGCGAATGCAATACCAGTCATGTACAGGAATAAGGATGATGCCACTATCTGGGGGGTTGTAGTATCAAATACTTGTTAAGGAGATCTTTATGTGAGTTATAGGAGAATTTCTCCAAGATTTTAACCACATTCCTCTCCCCTTCGTCCCTCAATCTTCATCCCTATACATTATATTGATATCAATTAATATTATTGCAAATACTAGGATGATTATTTATAAAGATCCACAGCAAAAAATGAGAATGAACAATCTTATGTCTATAAGGCTCCCGACCCTCCTGTAACTTCTCATGTCAGGAGCAGATAGGCCGGACTTCTCGGATGTCTCTGATGAGATACAGCAATAGGCTATGGAGATATGGTGACCGGACATCTCCTAAGGTTGTATAGAAGAAGCTACATGTTAATAGGGACCATGACATCTTTACTTTCCCATTAAGTATTTTTTGCCACTGGTTATTGCACATCTTTGGATTTCTTTAGACTAGACCATCATGGAGCCTGCAGTATTTGCCTTGCCATTTTGCCATCGTCTATAGAATGTTTGTTCTTCTGCGTCACAGCTACCATGATTCTTTGGAATACAACTTGCACCCAGCACCATCTATAAGGTCAAGTTAGACATCAACCCAACCAGTCTAGTCATTCCCTTAAAGGGGTACTCCGGCACTGAGAAAAAAAAAAGGCCATAGGCTGTATCCATGCTTTCCTGGCGGGTTTAAGGGGGTATTCCGTGATAAATAACCACAGGATAGGGGAAAGGTAGGAGATTGTGGGGGGTCCAACCCCTGAACCCCCTAGCTATCTCTGTATCAGACCCCGCCGGCTCTGCTATGAATAGAGCCCTGGGTCAGCACGCTCTATTCATTCCTATGGAGCCAAGTACAGTGCTCTTCCAGTGTACTCGGCTCTTTCCGCCTATCTATAGCAATAAATAGAGCCGTGAGTCATGTGACGACTCGGGGCTCTATTCATAAGAGAGCCGGCAGGGTCCCATACGAAGATTGCGAAGGGGATTCAGGAGTCGGACCCCGCACAATCTCCTAATTTTCCCCTATCCTGTGGATAGGGGAAAAGTTAATTTTTCCCGGAATACCCCTTTAAGACTGCATCCGACTCTGGCAGTCTGTACTGGAAGATCTGTCATGGCAGCTTTGGAGGATTTAAGAAAGGCCATAGAGTGTAATTTGTGGGCTGTCCACAATCACAAACTGCATTTGTGAAAGACCAAAGTCTATGGAGCCCAGATCACATTATAGTCCTTATATGTGCAGGCTGTGGTGACCATGGCATCCACAGTTATGTGCTTCAGCCCAGGGACTAGAATGGGCCGGATACTCTTCGCAATTTGCAGATCCACAGACAGTATGTAGCCTGTGAGGCCTAAGAGGCCTAAGTGTCTAGATTGCTGGAAATTGAAGGGGTACTCCAGCAAAAAAAAAAAACAATCTTTAAAATACACTGGTTTCAGAAAGTTATATAGATTTGTAATTTACATCTATTTAAAAAATCTCCAGTCTTCCAGTACTTATCAGCTGCTGTATGTCCTGCAGGGAGTGGTGTATTCTTTCCAGTCTGACACAGTGTTCTCTGCTGCCACCTCTGTTCATGTCAGGAACTGTCCAGAGCAGTAGAAAACCTCTCCTGCTCTGGACAATTTCTGACATGGACAGAGGTGGCAGCAGAGAGCACTGTGTCAGACTGGAAAAAATACACCACTTCCTGCAGGACATACAGCAGCTGATAAGTACTGGAAGACTTCAGATTTTCAAATAAAGAATGATGATGACGCGTCTACTAGATCCAGCACCCACCATGTATAAAGCATGCATATATTTAATGGGTCAAGAAGGAGTTAAAGATATATGAACTGCTGTTGCCTCACCTCCAATAAATAGATCAAAATTTAAGGGGAGATTTATCAAACATAATGTAAAAGTGAAACTAGCCCAGTTGCCCCTAGCAACCAATCAGATTCCACCTTTCATTCCTCACAGACTCTTTGGAAAATGAAAGGTGGAATCTGATTGGTTGCTAGGGGCAACTGAGCCAGTTTCATTTTACACCATGTTTGATAAATCTCCCCCATCTAACCCCAAAATGGCAACAAGAACAAAGCAAGTACATCCATTCTAGAGGCCAAAACTGGCTTTACCATTAGGGGGATCCAAAGATCTCTATAACAGTATCACTGGCGCTAACCTGCTAGCAGATACATTAACATTGCTGAGACGAGGTAGAGACGGCGCTCCTTGCTGCAGCGTGTCAGACCGTCCCTGCTATATTACACTTACTATGACATTTCATGGAAGTTTTAGCGCTGAGTATCTGAGGTGAGACTCGCGACGTATTATCCCAGATGGCGGCAGCGCAGTCTCTCAGATAAACATATGTCGTCTATTATGTCTCCTAAACACCTTAGTCGAGAATGTAAATAGATTTTCTCGTAAAGATTCCGCTCCTCTCCAGTCTTCTCGATAAAATTGCTATAGAGTCATGTCCCTCAACCTGCGGCTCTCCAGCTGTTGCAAAACTACAACTCCCAGCATGCCTGGACAGCCTCAGGCTGTCACATTTTTCTGTTTGTATAGCCTGCAGCTGAAAGCTTCTCCCAAATTCACATCGTATCCGCATAGATATGTTATAATTAATATATCAGGTCCATTCATTAAAATGGGACTGTTTGTGAAACAAAATAAGCTGGGCATGATAGGAGTTGTAGTTCTGCAACAGCTGGAGAGATGGGGGGGGGCACTGCTCTAGAACTAGGGCCCCCTGGTGGCCAATTATATGAAAACAGCAAATGGGTTGTTTACAGCTCCCAAGGGAATGAAGCGGCCTTTGGGACATCCTCCTCTATAGGAAATGTGTATAAAAATTTTGTGTTAGGCTGCGTTCACATTACGTTTTTGCAATCCATTTTTTTTACCCATTTTTACAAAAAACGGATGAGAAAACACATGGAAAGACTTAGAAAAAATTTGAACAAAACATCAGTATTTTTAACGTACACAAAAACATAGTTAACCTCATTTTTGTGTCTGTTAAAAAAAAAAACAGATCCGTTGTTTACAAAACAGCACCACCCCTGTCCACAGGTTGTTTGTGGTATTACGACTGGGCTCCATTCAGGCTCCATTCTGTGATGTCCCGTGTTCATGGAGGGCCATTGTGAGAGCTGTTTGCTAGGCTCTGAACATTTACTACGGAGACACAAAACCAGAGGCTGGCCAGGTTGGTGACGTCACTGCACCATGTGACACGTGCGGAAGATAATAGAAAGAGACAGAATTGACGGTAGAAATCAATAACAAACATTAAGTATATAGCAAGACCAGTTTATTAAAGGTATGTCAAAATAAGTTGAAAAACCCCTTTAAATAGAACTGAGCTGCAATACCACACGTACACTGAGGACAAGAGTGGCGCTGTTTCTGGATGAGAGAAGCCATGTTTTTCTAATTAGGTAACATAGTCATCTGTGTCACCCAATAGAATTCTACACCACTATATTTTCTTGTACTTAATTTATATAGATGGTTTATATAGATGTAGGAAAATGGCAATCCCAGTTAAATTAGTGGTGCTCAAGTACGATCCTTCGTAACAAAAAGAAAACATTCAGGCCCACATTCCAAAAAAGGAGCCCACTAGCCAGAATCCTGCTCCACACTGATGAGGGGCAACACCCCAAAACAGCTGTACGTGGATGGCTACCTAGCCTTGGCTTATCCCTTGTCATTACATTGACTTATATGGCTACTTAATATGGTGGTTTTAGTGGTTTCCCTACAGAAGTCACCCATTGGCTGGGTCCTTCCCGGAGGGATATCTAGCTAGTCCTGTGTTTTGAGATGCGCAGCCAATGGCTGACGATTACCCAGACAATTGCACCACAGCCTCCCTGTCCTGGTGTCTGAGTGACTTGTCAGCAGACAGGCTGCTCAGCCAATCATAGGCTGCGGCGGTCCCAGCCTGTGATTGGCTGAGCTGCCTGTCGGCTAACGCCGGGATCAGTAAGCTGCGGAGCACAGGAGAGAAGACCGGGAGTGGGGAGAGGTAAGATATCAGGTGTTTCGGCAAGGGCTGCATGGCCATCGCAGACCTTGCTGCCCGATTATCAGGCCGTCTAATAGGTCCAGTAAACGAGCAGATTGGCGCTTGTTTACGAAAATGAAGGGGCCATAGTCGGCCCGTGTAATAGGACCCTAAGGTAAATGGTACTAAGGAACTTAACGCCTGTGTATATGGTGTTAAAAAATGACAATAGTGCAATATCAATGGCGTAATTTTCTATATTATATGCCAACATATTTTAACAATAGGTGGAAGAAAACAGTAAACAGTAAAGACTCCTACATTCAGAATCCTGTACATTGTTAGCTACAGTATATGCAGTATATGCACGATGCTGATAACTGAGAACAATGCAGCCTGGTAATATTATTTCATTGATTATCTCCCTCTATATACGGTCTACACTTTGGAAAGCAGCATTTTGTTTTTGTCTTTTGTTGTTGTGTTTCTTTGTACCATTGCCAATCCCCTCGTGATCTACTACCTGGCGTGCCATACATTAATCTGATATTGACTAAGCCCTGATCTTAGCGTCGGCCTCTGCATGCCATCCATGTAAGCGGACAAGAAACACGAAAGAGATTGCGTGCTAAGTATCTGCCAGAGACGGTACCATCTGCGCCGCTCGCCCCAACACCCTAAGAACCAGTTATATTAACTTCTGCAAAAACATCCCTCTCGCCCAACCGGCAGCTACGATGCCTGCCTGTCACCCTTCATGCCAACCAGATGCCAAAATGCAGATTACAGATGAGCAGGGGAGCATGAAGGAGCCGGCCTTCCTTAAATTAATTTCTTGGGGGTGAGCTATATTGGGTTAACTATCTCCTTGTTATTCTTCTCCACAGCTGAGGCTTCTCAAAATGTTTATCTTGTATTGTAACCGGTACCTTCTGGTGCAGCGCGCTGCCAGCTTCCCCTGCCGCCCTCTGCTATATTTCATTCGCACTATTTTAGGAATTGAGCTTCTGGTTCCAGGTGATATAATTTTTTTTTTTTTTTTAATATACTTTTTTTTTTTTTTTTTTTTTGTACTTCTTTAAACTTGTCCATCTGCTCAGCACATGTAATACTCCTAATCTGCGAGCATTTACAGACAGAACGGGACAGGTCTCTTATAAGAATGAGAACAGTTTTAGCCTCACTAACCATGTAAGACAGCAACATTTTATAGTCTGCATTACAGCTAATGGACCGGATTCCAGCTCTGGAGGACTTATTGTGACTATATATTATATAGAGAACCATATGCTTGAATGTCACATTTCTCTTGTAGTGGCCGCTTAACAAATGTTCAGTTGTACCTTGTGCATGAGAAGGCACTTTTTAAAGGGGTACTCCACCATAAGAAAATTATATTTAAATAAAACTTACCCCATGATATATAACTTACTAATATATTATTATTCCTAATAGTGATGACCTCAGCATGTTTTTTCCTTGAATTACCCCGACAGGAAGTTGAAGTCATTCATTTTTATTGTGTTGCCTTAGCAGCTTTCCAGCTCTGTCTCTGCCCCTGCCTTCTAAGTGATGTCACCACCTCTCACCAGCCCCTCCAGTGACATCACCATCTCCCTGTCCTATACAAAATCAGCTTTCAGTATGATTTGCTATAAAAAAAATCTGTAATTTTCTAAATTCCATCCATTTTTTTTATTTTTCATGTACTTTTAATAATATACTTTTAATTTTATTATTTTTTCTGTACTGTATTTTATAAATTATTATTTTCCTAGTAAAATTCTATAAATTATTTTATATTTTATTTCTATTTCATTTTCTTTTGATTTTCCAGTGCATATTTTATTATTATAATTTCCCCTCATAAAACTAATTTTTTTTTTTTTATGAGTGGATTTATTTAACATTTTATAAATTTTATAATAAAGGTAATTTTACCTAAAAATCTCTGAGTTATTGTATTCATCTTTCGTTTTAATAATATTTTAATTTAAAATTCCATTCCTTTTAATATTTCCTTAACATTTTCTCCTCGTGAAATTTTACTTCTTTATTTTGTTAATATTTTATGTGCAATTTTTTATTACTTTGGATTAATTTCCCTTATTAAATTCATATTTTTTTCTATAATTAATTTTCCTTAAATGATTCTATGTTTTGTTTTTCATTTCGTATTTTATTGATATTTTAGGTTATTTATTAGGTTACAAAATTTTATTTTATATATTGTTTTCCTAGAGTCCCTAGATGTCTCTGTGCTGTTCTTAGGTTTGTCTGTTTTTGCAGTGTGAGGTTATCTCCTTCTGCCAGGTTATGTAGCCCAGTAGCTTTAGCTGACATGACTTCTCCGCACCAGGCCAAATGATCAAGGGCCAAGGGGGAAGGGGTGGGAGCTGCGGCTTCTGGACGCTGTGACAGAACACGCTTTTTTACACCCTAAGGCTATGTTCACACTACGTAAGAGACCGGCTGTTCCGTGACCCCAGCCGGGTCACAGAACGGCCGGACTCTGGCCGGATCATCTCGGCCGGTACTTAAGTACCGGCCGGATGATCCTTTCGGCCGCAGGGCTCTGATTCGGGCGCATCAGTGTGCACCCACATCAGAGCTTACCATAGCACACAGTGAAGCCAGTTGCCAGATGTTAGGTCACGGTTATGGCACGAGGGAAGCTGACCATGCGGGGCCCCAACGATTCTTTGTTGGCCTTAGTCAAGGCACCAATAACTAGACCAATGCCAGGGTTCATATATTCATTTATATTCTTGTATATAGGGACCAATATTATAGTAGTTATATTCTTGTATATAGGGGCAGTATTATAGTAGTTATATTCCCAGATATAGGAGGAAGTATTATAGTAGTTATATTCTTGTATATAGGAGCAGTATTATAGTAGTTGTATTCTTGTATATAGGAGCAGTATTATAGTAGTTATATTTCTGTATATAGGAGCAGTATTATAGTAGTTATATTCTTGTATATAGTAGCAGTATTATAGTAGTTTTATTCTTGTATGTAGGAGCAGTATTATAGTAGTTATTCTTGTATATAGTAGCAGTATTATAGTAGTTATATTCTTGTATATAGTAGCAGTATTATAGTTGTTATATTCTTGTATGTAGGAGCAGTATTATAGTAGTTATATTCTTGTACATAGGATCAGTATTATAGTAGTTATATTCTTGTATATAGGAGCAGTATTATAGTAGTTATATTCTTGTACATAGGATCAGTATTATAGTAGTTATATTCTTGTATATAGGAGCAGTATTATAGTAGTTATATTCTTGTACATAGGATCAGTATTATAGTAGTTATATTCCTGTATATAGGAGCAGTATTATAGTAGTTATAAAACCAAGTCAGTAGAGAGCAAAGCCCGCACTAGAGGTGTATAAGGCTATACAGATGGATAGGTACGTAGACAGGCAATATCCAGTGGACCTGGGGCTGGGGTGCAGCGGCAGAAAGGGAGACTGTATATGGCAAAAGCAGATAGAGGCGAAAATCCAAAGCACTCACCAGCCGATGCGGTCTTTAAAGGTTTATTGGATACAAATCACCATCGGGAGGGGGAGAGTGGACCAGGTGCGGGAGCGTAGGCAACACAACAGTTTCACGCCGCAGCGCTTTGTCAAGTTTGGAAGTTTGTATCCAAACTTGACAAAGCGCTGCGGCATGAAACTGTTGTGTTGCCTACGCTCCCGCACCTGGTCCACTCTTCCCCTCCCGATGGTGATTTGTATCCAATAAACCTTTAAAGACCGCATCGGCTGGTGAGTGCTTTGGATTTTTGCCTCTATCTGCTTTTGCCATTATAGTAGTTATATTCTTGTATATAGGAGGCCGTATTATAGTAGTTATATTCTTGTATATAGGGGCAGTATTATAGTAGTTATATTCCTGGATATAGGAGGCAGTATTATAGTAGTTATGACATGGAGAAAGAAAGGAGCTGCTGCACCTCACACCTATGGCTGACATTTAAAAACCAACACCAGGATGTTGGTATATAATTTGATCAAACCATATTGCCCCATATACCACGTGCTGGTCTCCCACTCCCTACACTAAATCGGTCAACCTCGATGTCACAGGACCAAACCCAAAATGCCCCACCAGAACCCGGCCAGCACCACCGGCGGGGAAGGCTGCCCCCAAACAACACAAGTATGAATAAGGTATTACACTTACCACTGCTGCTCACACAGAATGGGGAAGACATAGGGTCCAGACATGTGAGCACAGACATATCCTGCTAATTTTGGTCATGTGGGTCCTCTCTATCCATGTCGTGTTTTACAGTTCTCCCTTTTCTGAGCAGCTGGCACTCCCCCTTAAGACCCACATGATCCAAATTGGCAGGATATACCTGTGCTCACATGTCAGTACCTCATGTCCTTCCCATTCTGTTTGCAGCAGCATTTGTGAGTGCAATACCACATTCATACTTGTGTTGTTTGGGGGCAGCCTTCCCCGCCGGTGGTGACGGCTGGGTTTTGGGGGGGAACATTGGGTTTGGTGCTGTGACATTGGGGTTGCAGGGCCATTTCATGGCCTCCCTTCCCTGCACGTGCACGCTTTGCGGGGGTGGCGGTCGCTGACCGACACGGTGGTGAGTTAGCGTAGGGACCCGAGTGAACCAGGGGACCTGCACGTGGTACACGGAGCTATTATAGTTTGATCTAATTATATACCGACACCCTGACGGTTTTTAAAATAGGCCTAGCGGCACTAGTGTCAGCCGTATGTGGGATGTGCGGCCGCTCCTCTCTTATCATGTCGTGTATTATAGTAGTTATATTCTTGTACATATGAGCAGTATTATAGTATTTATATTCTTGTATATAGGAGTAGTATTATAGTAGTTATATTCTTGTACATATAAGCAGTATTATAGTTGTTATATTCTTGTATATAGGGGGAGTGTTATAGTAGTTATATTCTTGTATATAGGAGCAGTGTTATAGTAGTTATATTCTTGTATATAGAAACAGTATTATAGTTGTTATATTCTTGTATATAGGGGGCAGTGTTATAGTAGTTATATTCTTGTATATAGGAGGCAGTATTATAGTAGTTATATCCTTGTATATAGGGGGCAGTGTTATAGTAGTTATATTCTTGTACATAGGAGCAGTATTATAGTAGTTATATTCTTGTATATAGGAGCAGTATTATAGTTGTTATATTCTTGTATATAGGGGGAGTGTTATAGTAGTTATATTCTTGTATATAGGAACAGTATTATAGTAGTTATATTCTTGTATATAGGAGCTGTATTATAATAGTTATATTCTTGTATATAGGGGGCAGTATTATAGTAGTTATATTCTTGTACATAGGAGCAGTATTATAGTAGTTATATTCTTGTATATAGGAGCAGTATTATAGTTGTTATATTCTTGTATATAGGGGGCAGTATTATAATAGTTATATTCTTGTATATAGGAAGCAGTATTATAGTAGTTATATTCTTGTATATAGGAAGCAGTATTATAGTACTTATATTCTTGTACATAGGAGAAGTATTATAGTAGTTATATCCTTGTTAATAGGGGGCAGTATTATAATAGGCATATTATTGTAAATAAGGGGCAATTAAGTAGCATTTTTGCTCCTGTAATAAACTCTTGAAGCAATGCCTGTTTGTCACCTATTTTTCAGCGTTCTTATGTTATAGTCTAGAAAAACATATATTTTATCATAAACAAATGTGATTTATTTATTTTAATCTTTGTTTTCAGCTTTACTGTGAGCAATGGCCTGCAAGCAAAAGATGGGTCATTAGAGTTTATCATCACACAGACAGACAGGATTCCACCCACGCTCCTAAACAATAAAGGGCTCCAGATCTTGGAAGGAGAAGCCATGGTCATTACCTCGGATCTCCTGCAGATTACTGACCCAGACAGCCCATTGGATAAGCTGATGTACACTATTACAGAATATCCACAGTATGGGCAGTTGTACCTCAGCGGCGCCGTTCTGCAGCAGAAACATTTCACACAAATGGATATTGACAATTTATACCTGTCTTACCGACACCATGGAGGACAGGGACAAGTGGATCGCTTCTCATTCACAGCTACAGATGATGCCAACATTGGATTTTTGCTTAATGGCCAGTTAAAGAAGGATTCTGCAGTGTTTGTAATACAGGCAAGTAAAATTATTCCTTGAACATCTATGTCCTTAACAGTGTCGTCTTCAGATCCCGCATTATAGTGTTATCTACAGATCCCCTATAACAGTGTCATCTACAGATCCCCTATCAGTGTTATCTACACACCCCCATAATAGTGTCATCTACACATCCCCCAAAACAGTGTCATCTACGGATCCCCTATAACAGTGTCCTCTACAGATCCCTCATAACAGTGTCATCCAGAGATCCCCATAACAGTGTCATCTACAGATCCCCCATAACAGTGTCATCTACAGATCCCCCATAACAGTGTCATCTACACATCCCCTATCAGTGTTATCTACAGATCCCCTATAACAGTGTCATCTACAGATCCCCATAACAGTGGTCACCCACAGATGCCCCCTTACGTACTAATATGCTAAACCTAAGTAAGTCTGTTACGTGTTTTTTTTTTCCATTTGCACTTCTATTTCTGAGAACGAGTAACGTGACCTTTGGGAGGCGCTATTCTGCTTCCTATCAGCCTAATCTAACCCTTTCAATGTATGAAAACCAAAGTTTCAGAGAAACGTTTCTTGTAAACCGAGGACAATTTCCCCATAAGTTCCCCTCCTTTACCGAGAAACCATGTGTGTATTTTCTAAAGGAAATGAAATCTTAAGTCCACATATTTATTATTTGTGAAGAGGGTTATATTAAGCCTCCTATCACCCTCTACCGTATATTACTTGACCACAAGAGGGACCAGTATACTGGCCTAGTTATTACCTTGTGGCTTTCAGGCCTTTTAAGTAAAACAGTGAAGAAACCATCATTTTCCTGCCATATGCAGAACTGGGAACAAGAAGATTTACAAAAAATGTTAGAAAAGTATCAAGTAAAGTGTGAAAATAAACGCAGCCACTTGTATGAGATCCAGAGCATGGAATAGCTTTGGCTTCAAATTCCTTTCATCTTAGTCCTGCTGTGACACCAGTTGTAAAAACTGATTTCCCGAAATCCTCCAAGATTTCTGACCAATAATGCGCTCACAAAATAAACGTGTTCCTGCTGACATTGCACGACCTCAGTATAGCTGACCACTCTGTTATATAACTATACTACTACCTCCTCCAAGTATAGAAGTACACTAATAATGCTCTGTCATCCAATAGAGTGACAATTAATAAGAGATTACCAAAGTCTCATGAGTCGCCGCCTGACAAAATGGAGCTAACCGCCAAACCTTCGGTGTTGCTCAATAGTATAGTGTCACTAGGCCAGTAAGAATTTCAACAAGTGAACAACTGTGGCACTCACCTGATATGGCTTGGAAAAACAGAATTTATTCCATTAAAAGGAGAAGTCTGGCAAAAATGTTTAATAAAGTATTATATTGCCCCCCCAAAAGTTATACAAATCCCCAATATACACTTATTACGGAAAATTCACATAAAGTGTTTTTTCCCTGCACATTCTACTGCATCAAGGCTTAACTTACTAAATAAAATGGTCACTTCCTGGATAAAATGGTGATGTCACGACCCAACTTACAGAGCTGTGCGGGCTGTGGCTGATGGAGAGGATGATGGCAGGGGGATGCTCAGTGTCCCTCAGTGTCCCCCTACCATCATCCTCTCCAGCAGCCACAGCCTGCACAGCTCGGGTCGTGACATCCCCATTTTATCCAGGAAGTGACATCATCATTTTATCCAGGAAGTGAAGCCTTGATGTAGTAGTAAGTGCAGAGAAATAACACTTTGTGTGCATTACCCGTAATAAGTGTATATTGTGGATTTGTATAACTTTTGGGGGGCAAAACAATACATGAATAAAAATATTTGCCGGACTTCTCCTTTAAAAGCATAGTCTCAGGACACTGACAAGTACAAGAGCAACAGCCAATGCATCACTTGTGCGTGTCACCCATTTAAAGGTATACATACATAACACGTGTACATACATTAATACTGTACACACAATAAAAACACATATTCCAGAGCAGGACGTCTTGTAGATTCATTGGAACATTAATAAGATGCCTGTATACAGGAAAAGAACTACTATATGGCTATGCTCACACAATGTAATATTTTAGTACAGAATGGATGCTGACTGCAATGGAATCAGCGTCTGTTCTTTACTGCTCCACAAAACCCTCCCTGCACTGATGAGGTTAAACCCCGAATAAACTGACCTGAAGTCATAGACAGCTGGTGAGTGCCCGCTTCTATTTCTTACCATTTTCACATAACTACTAAAATACTGCTCCTATGTACAAGAATATAACTACTATAATACTGTTCCTATATACAAGAATATAACTACTATAATATTGCTCCTATATACAAGAATATAACTACTATAATACTGCCCCCTATGTACAAGAATATAACTACTATAATACTGCTCCTATATACCAGAATATAACTACTATAATACTGCTCCTATGTACAAGAATATAACTACTATAATACTGTTCCTATATACAAGAATATAACTACTATAATACTGCCCCTATATACAACAATACAGCTACTATAATACTGCCCCCTATATACAAGAATATAACTACTATAATGCGGTTCAGGGAAGAAACAGAGTGCTGCACCTCACACCTATGGCTGATACTAGTGCCGCTAGGCTAAATAAAAAACACATCAGAATTTTGTGTATGAATTGATCAAGCCATACTGCCCCATGTACCTCGTGCCGGTATCTGATACACATAGGTCCCTACACTAAGTCCACACCGTGCCAGTCAGTGGCCACCAACCCCGCAGGCGTGCACAGCCAGGGAACGGGGGCCATGGGACGGCCCTGCGTTCCCCATGCCACAGGACCAGACCCAAAAACACCACACCAGAACCCGGCCAGCACCGCCAGCGGAGAAGGTCGCTCCCTGGCTGTGCGTGCCTGCGGGGTTGGTGGCCACTGCCTGGCACGGTGTGGACTTAGTGTAGGGACCCATGTGTATCAGATACCGGCACGAGGTACATGGGGCAGTATGGCTTGATCAATTCATACACAAAATTCTGATGTGTTTTTTATTTAGCCTAGCGGCACTAGTATCAGCCATAGGTGTGATGTGCAGCACTCTGTTTCTTCCCTGAACCGTATTTTGTTTCTCTCTTTTCTCCGTGTATTGCACTCCTCCTGGTGAGACCCACATGACCGCAATTAGCAGGAGACACCTGAGTGCACATGGTTTTAATCCCTCCTGTTTTTTCCCATTCTGTTTGCTGCAGCTATGGTGAGTGTAATTCCTTATCCAGACTTGTGCTGCTTGGGGGCAACCTTCTCCGCCGGCGGTGCTGGCCGGGTTCTGGTGTGGTGTTTTTGGGTCTGGTCCTGTGGCATGGGGGTCGCAGGGCCGTCCCATGGCCCCCATTCCCTGGCTGTGTGTGCCTGCGGGGTTGGTGGCCACTGACTGGCACGGTGTGGACTTAGTGTAGGGACCTATGTGTATCAGATACCGGCACGAGGTACATGGGGCAGTATGGCTTGATCAATTCATACACAAAATTCTGTGTAGCACTCTGTTTCTTCCCTGAACCATAACTACTATAATACTGCTCCTATGTACAAGAATATAACTACTATAATACTGCCCCCTATGTACAAGAAAATAACTACTATAATACTGCTCCTATATGCAAGAATATAACTGCTATAATACTGCCTTCTATATACAAGAATATAACTGCTATAATACTGCCTTCTATATACAAGAATATAACTACTATAATACTGCTCCTATATACAAGAATATAAATACTATAATACTGCCCCTATATACAACAATACAGCTACTATAATACTGCTCCCTTTGTACAAGTATATAACTACTATAACACACAAGCTTCAAAGAGATGTCGGCACTATCGTATTCAGTGGTGAGGAATGTGTTCACAAATGTGTTTTAAGTGTAGGAAGTGTCACTCTTGGTATCTCGGGTAACAAGATTGTTCCAACCCAATCGTCTTGCCTATATGTGGTGCTCAGACAGGTTTGCAGATATAAGTCCATCCAACATAATGCACAAGCCAGGTAGGAAAGCAACAGAAAAGTAACCAGTAGCACTCAAGGGGCTTGAGAAAGCGGGAAGTTTACCCGCGAAACGGCTGTAGCCTGAGGGCACGGCATCTGCTGGATCTGTCTCCCCCTGCCCCACACCAACCTGTTTGATGTCACCCTGAAATAAAGATACGTACTGTCTGAAGACTGGTGAGTGTTACTGGTTACTTTTCTGTTGCTTTCCTACCTGGCTTGTGCATTATATAACTACTATAATACTGCCCCCAATATACTATAATATAACTACTATAATACTGCCTCCTATATACAAGAATATAACTACCTGTAGTTGTCTCCTATGTACAAGAATATAACTACTATAATACTGCCCCCATGTACTACCTACTATAAGACTATATTCACACACTATCACAATGATGGCCGGTTTCATTGGACAGCCATTATTTAACAGCAAATAACGGCCATTATTCATGAAACTGACATTGCTTTAAAATAACAGCCGTTATTTGTTGTTTAATAACGTTCATCCAATAAAAACAGCAATCATTTTGGCGGTGTGTGAACCTTTAAGGTCACGGAATGAAGAGTAAACCACTGATATTTTGCACTGTGCAGGCAGCACAATACAGACGCGAACTTACACTTAAAACAGAACAAAATAAATTCTGTAGTTTTTGAAATTTTCTAATTATTTTGAAAGGGCTGTAGTATTTGTGACTCTCGATTTGAAACCAGAAATCTATATTTTCTTTAGTGTCATCAAAGAAGGTCCAGAGTTCTCTCCCCCGTCTTGTAAGATTCTTGACACCAACCATAAAATCTACATAAATATTTATTTTTGTAACTTTTTGAATACACAGTTAACAAACTTGTTTGAGCAGATTTGCATCCCTGTCGCTCAGACTTCACATTCCTATGAATAATTATGAGTTTGTATAGCAGTGACTTATTTTGTTAGCATTGGGTAGGGGCACGGTCCAAGATGGTGGTTGAGTAGGAGGGAAGGTGGGGAGGGGGGAGGAGAAGGTGGATGATACTGAGATTTGGAACTTGTTAGGATCAAAACATAACAGTATTGGATTTTGAGGAGCTGAGCTTACCCTGCGGGATTTTATACAAACTGACCATTGTGAGCAGGGTTGTAAAGTTGTCCTGTTGTGCTCCGGGGTGTCGGATAGACCCCGGCATTCATTTAATAGGGCATGTTCAAATAACACATCTTCATAATTTGAAATTTACGACCTTTGGATCTTGCAGCCTCCTTGTTGGAAGTTCCTGTGGCTCACCGGGGGTAAATATGAGGTTTGGCATTCGGAAGGAACCTCAAATCTGCATTCATTTGGAACGAGAGGTGTCGGAGCGGTTCCCGGTCTGTGCTCCTGTAATGTTGTGTGAGCCTTCAGATTTGTGTTTCGCTATTAGTGAATTTCAGTAAATGACCCCCGGGGCTTGTTAATAGGAAATGATTTATTTGCAGAGCATTTTTGGAGGTAATTAAATTAAATAGAAAAATGTATTTATCGCTGTCGTTAAAACAAACCACATCTGCTTCAGTTTTGCATCAACAGTCCAGAAATATCCCCGTCACTCGTTCTTCTCTGGATCATCCTCACCCGCCCTATATCTGATCTAGTAGCTCATGCCGCGTCTGTGTCGTGTCCCATATCTCCATCAGATATCCTCCTGTTCACAACCATTTTCCTTCTCCCCGAAACACCTTGATGGTTCTGATTTTTCCCGTCAGGGTGACTCCATGCTGGAGGTGGTTGGCCGAGATACAGCCGGACCTTGGAGTGTTACTTTGTGACGCCAGTGCCGGTTGGGCACACAGGTGTGATGGCACGCCTGCTTTTATTTTACAAGGCTGTTTTGTACCTTTTTCCCCAGTGGTCATGGTCCAAAGGTGCCCCTTTGGTTAAAGTGATCACGGATGACCTGAATGGTATGATGACCCTCCTGGACTATCAGATCTACCACCCACAGAAAGGGGAAGTGTCCCAAAGTTGTGGTGTGTACTGTGTTGGTGTAAGGCGAAAGATAACAGAGTCTCTTTATCATAAATAAAGCTGTTCTTTACTGGACAGAGGCTAATGTAGTGACCGTGGTGTACCACGGTGGGTGTTACCACGTGTGCTGCCCTGCCGGTGAGCAGTGACAGACGGCCGGTCACAAGTTAGGTGGAACAACATGACTCCACTGATGTAGTGGTTGGCCGAGGTATAGCCCTGCCCTGTGTTCAGTCGTGACACCAGTGCCAGTTGGGCACACAGGTATGGTGGCACACCTGCTTTTATTTTGAGCGGGCTGGCTACACCTTTTTCCCCTGTGGACCTGCCGGGCTGTTGTGGGGTGCCTTGGGCAATTATCACGGTGGTCCGGAGTGGAGTAGTGACCCACCCAGACCATTGGCACTGCCACCCACAGAAAGGGGAGATAACCCAAGGAGGTGCAATTCCTGTATTGGTGCTTAGTAAAGAACCACAGAATCCTGTTAAAATAAATACAATCTTGTTTACTGTGAAGATACTTGACACAGGAGAATACAGTGTACTTTAGTCTTGATAAATTACTTAATAAGTTAGAGTTCAGATCTGTACTGAGAGTAGAAGGAGTGACACAGCCGTGCTGTCTGGGTTGTGTGATGAGAGATAGAAAAAGGATCAGAAGAGTAGAGAGGAGGATGTCGAGTAGTACTGTGCTCTGCCAGAACTTTAGAGGTAGAATAAGTAGAATACTTGAGAGTATAGAGAGAATACTTGTGCCTGTGTTTTGACTCTTTTGGTCTTTGCACCACCTATTGCCCACCAGTGTCAGGTGACCCGTCCTAGAGGGTGACACAAGCCCCAGACCTTGTTACCTGGGATGAGCAGAGTGGTCTGAGTTCTCTGATTAAACCCGCGCTGCGAGATCTTTGCTCTATCCGGATCAGTTCCTTTACTTCTTGTTTGGATACTGTCCTGTACTGTGTTCCCCTGGTCCACTGTGTGGGTTAGGATGATCCCTGACTTTTCCTCTCTAGTAGTAGCTTAAAGTTACTGTACCACCAGGCCCAGGCTAAAGCACTGGAGGCGGGCCAACCCACCCTTAGTGGGAAGAAACCCCAGCCCCTCTATGATGTAAATCCATTAGAATCAATGGAACCCTATCATAGAGGGGCTAGGGTTTCCTCCCACTAAGGGTGGGTCGGCCGCCTCGAGTGCTTTAGCCTGGGCCTGGTGGTACAGTCACTTTAACACTGCATAGTGTGGAAAACGGTCACTTGAAGAGAAACTTGGTCTAGATGCATGTGCTCTCCGTCTAGACCACAACTTAGACTGGGGAGCTGGCAGGAGACAGAGCCCAACTTGACTGCTGTAGGGAGAGTCCTAGCTTGTGTCCTACCTCTACAGAATCCAAGGCAAAAGGACCCTACATTATCTCTACCCATGTGACTTCCTTCCTACAGCATGTTTAAACTGCTGTGAGTGGGTGAGGAGTGTGTGTGTAAGAAGTAAAGAGAGAGATGATAGGTTAAGAGAAGGAAAGAACTGTCATTTGTGTACAGATCCATGTGGTACATAAGCAAAACAATAACCCTTTCATTACTACAGCTGCGCAATATCTGGATATACATACTTATAGCGACATCTAGAGGTAACACTCCGGTACTGCTACATTACCACTTACACTTAAAAGTACAGGCTTTTGCGAAGGGAGTAACCGATAGCAACACCCGTGGTGGGACACCACACTAACAGCGTCTCACACCAGTGCTCCGGCCGCACACTCCATTGTGTGCAGTTGGGAGTTCTGATGTGGATGCGCACTGATGTCACGGAACGGCTGGTCTCTTACAGCGTCTCACACATAGCCTTATAGTATTTATATTCTTGTACATAGGGAGCACTATTATAGTAGTTATATTCTTGTACATAGGAGCAGTATTATAGTAATTATATTCTTATATACAGTATAGGAGCAGTATTATAGTACTCCGACACGGTGTGGAGTTAGCGTAGGGACCCGTGTGGACCAGAGGACCTGCGCGGTGGTACACGGGGCAATATGGCTTGATCAATTCATATACAGACACTCTGGTGTTGATTTTTAATATAGGCCTAGCGGCATTAGTATCAGCCATAGAAAAAAAAAAAAAAGGGATGTGCAGCGGTTCCATTCTCTCCAGTTCGTGTATTATAGTAGTTATATTCTTGTATATAGGTGCAGCATTATAGTAGTTATATTCTTGTATATAGGGGGCAGTATTATAGGAGTTATATTCCTGTATATAGCAGCAGTATTATAGTAGTTATATTCTTGTATATAGGAGGAGTATTATAGTAGTGATAGTATGCAGATAGATGAATGAATCCAGCACTCACCGTGATTCTGATGACAGGTAGGCTTCTTTATTTCTTTTTTAGTTCATGTGCAGGGAGAGGAGGGGTGCGTGGCGTGTCTCAATGGTGACTGCCGTTTCTGGCCACTAGGGCCTGTCGTCTAGCCGTCCCACCAAGGGCAACATCTGCAAAAAGTTTGTATGTTCTCTCCGTGTTTGCATGGGTTTCCTCCAGGTACTCCGATTTCCTTTCACACCCAAAAACATACGGATAGGTGGATTTAGATTGTGAGCCCTATTGGGGACAGGGAGCAATAATTGGCGAAACTATGCAAAGTGCTGCGGAATCTGTGTATATATAGATAAATATATTTATCTTTATTTTTATTCTTCATATTAACAATAAGAACAAAATCATTCTACATCCAGAAGAAATCTACAGAGCTACAAATACTCTTGCATTTAAAAATGCAGATGGAGCAGATCAAGGCAAAAAAAGAAAAAACAATAAAGAAAAACAAAAACAACCCCGACAACAAACGGCAAGTCTTATTACTCTTTCCCGAGGGCATGTCTCCTTAAACATCACAAATTTAACATTAGATTGGGATCCTATAAGACCCTTACCTCTTCCCATTAAATAATAACTGTCTCGGTTGAGCACCCCCCCCAAAGCAAGGCGGACCCCAGGACGCGCCCCCACCTCTCCACCCCCCAGCACCCACGCCCGGCGCCCCCCCTCCCCCAGCCCAGCCAGTCTAAGAGCAAAGGCACCTCTTCACATCTCATTGCCTCCAAACAAAAACAAAACAAAAAAAACAAAAACAATAAAAAAGAAAGAGAGAGAGCAATTTTGAATTACTGTCCGAGGCTAAATATATCCTTTATTTATCTCATACATCTCAACCCTCCCGAGCAAAGCAACACCCACCGATGCCACACTCCCGGGAAAGTATATCACACCCATACTGGCACCACAATCCATGTATATTACATGATCTCCTGGTGCCCTCCTGGTGTAGGTTTGCAACAGACCATCAAGGATACCTCAATCGGTCCATATTGCCCCCACCAGTGTACATACTCTCATTCCATATCTCCGCTAAGTCTCAGACATCAAAAGCCCATTTCTCTCTTCAGCAAAAAGATAAAGAAAAGTCTACCCTTTTTCTCTTGCGTTGTCCACACACTTCTCCCAAGATCGGGCCAGAGGAGGAGGCTCTCCGGGCCGACAGGCAGAGAGCACAGTCCTACGATCCCCACCCCTGGGGCAATCACCCCACCGAGACAACAATTCCACCTTATAGTCCTAATAGGCAGTAATATATTGGTTATATTCTTGGGCATAGGGGCCAGTATTGTGGTAGTGTTAATACTTGTTCATATGCAGTGTTATATCACATATGGTATAGATTCAGAGCAGCTGTCACCTTTCTGCTCATACATAGTGCATACTTTGGCAGAAAGAATAATGACATTTTTTATATTATATCACATAGAATACATTGGATTCTTTACCCTCAGTCCATTGCCTTTATCATCATTTGCACGGTAAACTCAGAAATAAAACAAACAAGGAGGAAAGTAGTCAGAATGATTTGTACTTTTTCTGTTATTGAACCAGTCCTGGTTTTGGATTCCAGTACTGATCCATAATCCTGACCTAATTCCTGTAATGTGAATGTGGCCTGAGACATTTCGCTGTAACATGATGTTTATGGAGATGCTTGGATGCAAACCCTGTTTGATGGGAGCCGCTCTGCAGCCTGCAGGTTGCCTCCAGCATCAATAATGTAAGGACTTATATGTGCTGCGTCCTTATATTCCTCCTGTCCTATGATTTACCGCACATACTAAACTGCTTACAGAGGGCTGACAGTTCTAACATGTCGGCTAATTCTGCATTCACAGTCACCGGGGAGAGATTCCTCTGGCAAAAGTTCAGGAGTCAGTGTTTTGGAAAGATTTGTATGCCCTGATCCCTTATGGATGGAAGTCCCATATGATGGACGTGGAATCATAAAGAACTTAACTCTTACTCTGCTGGTTGTTTACTTGGTTGAGCAATCACATTCAGCCTTTGGTGGAAGTTTTTAAGGCCACGTTTACACACTGTATTTTACCAATAAACAGGTTTTGCAGGTTGAAACAACAGCCATGCTTCATTGACAGCTATCGATCACATTGTATACACTACCGCCGTGGTTCTCTTCGGCCGCACAAAATAATTGACATGTCTATTTTGTGCGGCCACTGTTCAGCGAACAGCGGCCGTACAAAATAGCCTGTGCTCACATTGTAATTACGGATCCCAGACGTGGTGGTGTATGGTGTATGGCAACTTGGAGCGCGGGCACAACCGAATCTGTCTGCATTCCAATTAAAATAAAGAGATGTTCATCTGGCTGATACTGTAGTATCAGCCGGGTGCACATCTCAAACGTCAGCCGTTGTTTGACCCAGTCGGGTCAAACAACGGCCGATGTTCATACAATGTGGGAGCATGGCCTAAATCTGGATTTTTCCCCAAAATTTGTAGAAACAGGCAACTTTGTTGGAGATGTCTTTTGTGCCACTGTTGTTTCGTTTTTTTTTTGTTGTTGTTTTTTTTTTTTGCATAAATTAAAAGTCCAGGTGTTTTTAAGAAACTTTGTAGTTGGGTTTATTAGGCAAATATGCCATTATTTGCATTCAAAAAGACTTTCCGCAGGTCCCCCCTCCCCCCTTCTCTCATTCACTGCTCATTAATCAGGAAATCTCAACTCTTTTACATCAGTCGGGCCCTGTATAATCTATGGAGAGGGGAGGGGGGAGGAGGGAGATTAGTCGCCAGCAGAGAGCAGGGAACAAAGGATTACACAGTGGGAGCCAGTGCTGACCTCAGAGGAGATAGCCCAGTGATGTAGCTGTAAATTAACTCTTTGTTGTCCTCTGTTGGTGCCTCATCTCCCTCCACCCCTCACCTCTCCATAGACAACGATGAAGACAGGGGGGAGAGCTTCAAACTGCTTTTTCATTATAAAAATGCATTATTCGGCTAATAAACCCAATTACAAAGTTTCTTAAAATGACCTGTACTATTGATTTCTGCAATAAAAAAAAAAAAAAAGTTAAACGACAGTGACACTTTAAGATTTCAAGTTAACTTGGTCTTTTCCATGGGTAACAGGCGCTAACTGATTACCACTCACTAGAATGCATATTCACATACTCTGCTTTCCAAAGACTCTGAACAAGTAATACTCTAGTCTAAACTCTAACAAATACTCTAAACTGCTAACATTCTGATATGAACAAGGAAGCTCAGGATGAGCAAGGCTTTTACATAGGGAATTCCTGCAATGCACTTGTGACTTACGTGCGGGTCAATATAGAGATATCAGAAATCCAAAAGGATAAGGCTTTTTTGAGAATGGAGGTTTGGACAGCCCTGCAGTTCCCAACACCAAACCTTGGTGGCAGCAGAGAAGCCTTTGTCGCCCCATACTGCTACCACTCAACATATAGTAGTAAATAAATAAATAAATACTATATATTTTTTTATTATTATTATTATTATTATTATGAAGTTTTATTACAAAGTATATATATATATATATATATATATATATATATATTATTTTATTATTTTATTTTTTTTATAAAAATTCTCAAACACCCCCTTAAGCTTCAAAATGCATGCGAAACAACATACAATGTATCTTCTATTGCTCCATATGTTTTTTTATTACCTATTTCATAGGATATCTGTACATTTGGAAAGATACACTAAAAAGTACATGACAATTTTGTTCACAAGCAATGAGATGCACATTGCACTTATTCATATTCCAGGTAGAATAAAACATTTGTTTATTACATGTATGTAATGTAGGAATCACCAATGACCTATCCCTAGAAAGCTGACGGCTGCAGACTGGAAGCTGTCAGGTTCACAAGGGGTTAACAAGGCACGACAGGCGAAAGTGCTTATTTCTTAACTTGGTGGCCTAGTTTACTAATCAGATGTCACAAGACGTCAGGTAGGGAGCCATCACTTAAGAAACACAGAACGCATTTAGTGAAGCAGCAAATGAGCCGGACAGAGGCGGGAAGGTGAGCGGCCCCCGGGGGCCGAGCAAATTATCCAAACAGGTGAAAAAAAGAAAAAAGTTTCCTCCCTGATGATCTCCATTGTATAAAACTCAGAGAAATGAGGAATCTGTGGGGATGATTGTTTCCTCCTCTCGCCCTCCCTCACTTTTCTAAGTAGGCCAGTTTCTGGTCATTGCATTTACAAACATTTGATAATTTTTTTTCCTATTGGGACTAATTGTTTTTTGTCTGGGGAAATAGACCAGTTGGTCCAGTGGCAAAGCAAAAGAGGGTTGGGGTCTACATGCCAGGTTGAGGGTGGGGGTCCTTGTCCTACAGTACCTTATAAAATCCCTGCCTAGCCCACCATCCTTAAAGAGATCCCATCTTTCCCTATCATCTGAGACCACCCAAGAAGTCCTACTGTGCCTCCAGTGGCATCTGACTGTACCTGTAGAGGTGGCTGCCCAACCCATCAATGTTAGTGGGCACCTAGACCTCTTCTGTAAAAGACTAATTGGGAGAAAAGTGGCAGAAATCAATGTATTATAATTTCCTGCCTGTCTATAGGTGAACCATGTGGATAAAACATCTCCGAAAATACTGAACAAGGAGAATCCGACCACCGTGGAGACCATGAAAGATGGAAGGTCCGCCGTCCAGATCACATCCCGGAACCTGAGAGCCTCAGACTCTGATAGCGCAGATGAAGACCTGGTATATGTTATCCTGAGGTCTCCACGTTATGGACACCTGGAGAATGCAAAAACAGGTAAAGGCAATGTTCTGCTTGTAGACCAGGCTTCTTGTAGACCGTACCATAGAGCATAAAGTAAACCATAACTTGGATTATAATTTGAATCATAACCATGGGCTCACTGGGCCATAACTTAGCCCTCAATTTAGACCATACATTGGATCATAAGCCTGGACCATAATCTGTACTATAACTTGCAGCAAACCTTGAGTCCTAAACCAGACAGTAGCCTAGACCATAAGATGGATCATAACTGGAATTGAGCGAATATCGAGCACGGTCAGGTTCATCTGAACTCGAACACTCTGTATTAGATTACAGGTGGCTGAGGAAGTTGGATGCAGCCCTAAAGCTGCATGGAAAACAAGGGTATATATCAATAGGCCATAGGCTGTACCCAGGTTTTCCAGGAGTCCCTAGGGTTGCATCCAACTTCTTCAGACACTGCTAATCAAATGCAGAACATTCTCTACATGATCTCTAATCCTAATATATTCCATAAGCCGAATAAGGCTGGGTTCACACAGTATTTTTGCAATCCGTTTTTTTTTCATCAGTTTTTGCAAAAAATGGATGGAAAAACGGATGCAATTATGTGCGCCTGTTGACTTTCGCTATAAAAAAAAAAAAAAAAGATCAAAACACATTCACCTTTTTTAATGTACACAAAAATAAGGTCAGCTACGTTTTTGCATGTACAGTAAAAAAAATGAATGCATTTTGATCCTTTTTTTGTAATGGAAGTCAATTGAAAAGGGATGTACACAAATGCATGCCTTTTTCCATCTGATTTTTATTTTTTTTTGCAAAAACGATGAAAAAAAAACAACAAAAGATGCAAAAACGCAGTGTGAACCAAGCCTAATATTATAAACAATACCATTGGCCATAACCTGGACTGTGACTTGGGCCATAACCTCAAACTCCAGACCATAACTTACCCCACAGGTGTTAAACTCAGCCCCCGACAGCTGTTACAAAACTACAATTCCCATCATGCCTGGACAGCCAAGCTAAAGCCTTGTCTGTCCAGGCATGATGGGAATTGTACTTTTGTAACAGCTGGAGGGCTTGCATTTGACACCCCTGATGGCTCATTATCACATTGGAAACTCTTGTCTAGGTCTTAAGATGTAAAGATTGGTTATAAATTCATGTTTTGCTTCCTCCAATACTGCGATTATCACGATCATCACGCTTTATGTCATCAGTTCAGATATAGGACCTGCTGCAATAAAGAATTTCTCTTGCTCGTGTCCTAAAAAAAGTTGATTGAGTGAATGAGCGTAGAGTGTGAAGCTTTGTGTTTTGCAGGGGATCACATAGGGCGAACATTTACTCAAAGAGATATAAACCAGAGGACGATTCGCTACATCATAAACCCCCTGTATGAGGCCAACGCAGATAGTTTTGAATTTGAAATTTCTGATCCAGCCGGGAATAAGATCCCTGCACAAACGTGGGTTTGTCTATCTATCTATCTATCTAATCTATCTATCTATTTCCTATCTATCAATCTATGGGTCAATTTACACAGAAAGATTATCTGCCAAAGATTTGAAGCCAAAGCCAGAAACAGACTATAAACAGAGATCCGGTCATAATGGAAAGGGTGAGATTTTTCTCTTTTCAAATCCATTCCTGGCTTTGGCTTCAACTCTTTGGCAGATAATCTGTCAGCTCTTTCTGTGTAAATGGGCCCTATCTCCTATCTATCTATCTATCTATCTATCTATCTATCTATCTATCTATCTGTCTTCTATCTATCTCTATGTTTTACCATTGTACCTATTTGAAGGCTTGAGCTGACATGGTCCGTGATAGGACTGGCTGAATCCCATTACCGTATCTGTGAGGATGCTGGGACTCTTGCAGTGAAGGTGATCAGACGGGGGAGCAGTAAAGATCCAGCGTTTGTTGGAGTAAAGGTAATATATGATATTTGGCTGGAAAATGATGACGTTATGTTAGCATCTCCTGCTGTATTTGGCATTGTCTACATATATATATAATACACTTAATAGTTTAAGACCTCTGCTTTCCGTCAGTGAATGTGAACATTGTTAGCTCCCAATCTACCCGCATCTACCTAAATAGGGAATCTGTTCAAGTCTATACAGAAAAGCTGACAAGTAGTCTGCAGAGAACGTGACGTGTCGGCTTATTGGGAGATACTTTTTACATGGAGAGTCCCCTGTATATTCACACACAGCAAAATAATACCAAAATAAGGACGTAAGTTTGCGTTAAAAATACAGCTGCATTTTTAATATAATCATACACTCTACTGAAGTCAATGTGAAATTGTGTGGCAGTACAGATATAGAATAGAGTTTACAATAACGGATGAGCATCCTTATTATTTATGACACGCTTTTGCAAAATACAGCTGTTTTTTTCATGCTTTTCTTTTTTTTTTTTCATTTTCACTCAAAATTACAGCCATATTTTTATTTATTTATTTTACTGTGTGTGTGGCTAAAGGGCTTATACAGGATTAGAAAATATAGCTATTTTCTTCCAAAAAACACTGCCACCCCTGTACTCATGTTGTGTATGGTATTACAGCTACATTCACTTCAACAATTTACTGTAACTAAGCTGCAATACCACACCCAAACTAAGGACAGGGGTGGCGCTGTTTTTAGAAGAAAGTGGCCATGTTTTTCTAATCCTGGATAACCCACATATATACATGAACTCAGGAGTAAAAGAGAGGGGCAGTGAGTTTATATTATAGCATTCAAGTCCTGCAAAAACCTGTATGGCACCTCCTACAGGCACTGCAGTGGTACTGCGATTGCTCTCATTAGTATTTGTTGAGATTTTTCAGGGTCCAAGAGTACAGTGTCCAGGGTGACTGGTCTCTGCACCATTAGTAGTTGTCATAGGGGCCTCAATGTGTCCTCTTATTTATAGCGCCATTAGCAGTTCAGACACAACCGGGACTTCTACTTATTCCCTATATTCCATTGTGCCAATGCAATCTTTATATTATAGGATTCCTGTCCATGTAAATCCTGATCATACATGTCGCTTCTATCAAATCTTGGGGATTTTGTGACTTCAATTAATATTTTTGTCAACGTGCAAAATCCGGGAAAGTTTGGAGGCTTTTGACAGCCCAGGCCTTGGAAGCGACTCCCCTGCAGCGAAGGCTTTTACCTATTTCAGCTTGCCAAATCCGGAAGGTGTTTAGGCTTTAGAGAGGCGCGTTGATGAGGGGCCACCGGTGGTGATGTGTGCAAGGAAATGTAAAGGCAAAGATAAGGGGCCGTGAGAATGTGCTCCACCACGATAAGCCAAGCCAAACGCATCGAGTGTGCAAGCAGATAACAAGGCAGCCTCCGATAACACTGACTGCCTCAATCCTGCCCGCATACATGGCCCCTTTAAGCAATGACCATTTGTTTATTTTCTTTGCATTGTTCAGTTTTTTTGGGGTTTTTTTTGCTTGTTTGGTTTCTACCCCCGGGGACGGCTCTGGGGCTGATGGTCGGAAATTGTATCATGTGCTTTAATATTATTATTATTATTATTATTATTATTATTATGTTGTTGTTGTTGTTGTTGTTGTTAGATTTGCAAAAAACCTGGAAAAAAATTATATTTATATATTTTTCATATACTATTATTTTATATTATTTAATATTGTGGTAATAATAATAAGAAATACATATTTACTTATACTATTTGTATTACTATTTTATAGATTTTATTTTAAAGGGGAGCTATCAACAAGACAGACGAATCTAGCCTGCTGACAGCTCCTTTATAGCGCATGGGGTGCTGAGGAGGAAGGTATGTGTGTTACCTTCCTCCTCGGCACCTGTTCCACAATATAAGTCAGGCTCCGCTTCGGAGCACTGTCGCGTCTGGCCCGCTCCCTCCATTGAATATCATTAGAAGATGACCAGGCAGTGCTCCTAAGGGTGCTCGGGAGCGGAGTTTAACCCAACTAACAGCGCTGGACCAGGGCCAAGGAGGAAGATAAGACACATACCTTCCTTCCCAGCGTCCCAGGTACTATAGAGGACTATCAGCAGGTTAGATTCATCTAAACTGCTGATAGTTACCCTTTAATAGGCGGTGATACATATATTATATATTATTTATATTTGAGGACAAATATAAGTTTATAATAGGCACACTTTAAGGAATTATCCAAGACTAGAAAACATAGCTGCCTTCTTCGAAAAACAGCGCCATTCCTGTCTTCAGGTTGTGTGTGGTACTACAACTAAGCCCCATCAGAGAGCACTGTGCCAGACTGAAAATAAAACAACATTTCCTGTATGCCATTTAGTAGCTGATAAGTATGAGAAGACTTGACATTTTTTAATAGAAGAAAATTACAAATCTATATAACTTACTGACACCAGTTGATCTGAAAGAAAAACATTTTTGCTGGTCAACCCCTTTAAAATAATAATATATGATATAATAAAGACTATTTCTTTCTATAGGTGCAGGAGATATCAGCCAGATTGGGCCAGGACTTTACTCATACCAGCGCCAGTCTGGTGCAGTTTGATCCAGGTCAGTTTTCTTCATTGTTTTTTTTTTTTTAATGAGTTATAAAAGAGAAGGCCAACAGGCTATGTTCACACAACGTCAAAAACGTCCGATTTTGCTATTTTTAAAAAAAAATGTCAGTTTTTGCTGCGATTTAACTGACTGCAATGGCAATACATTTCAGTCAATGGGAAGACGGACGTCCAATGCACACTATGCATTGAAAAATGGACGTTTTTGCCGCGGACGTCAAAATAATGAACATAAACATTATTTTCGGACGTCTTTTATTAGTTGTTCACACACAGTTCTTGTTTTGTAACCGTTCTTTCTCCGTTTTTACTTTTAAATTCAATGGACTTTTAAATTAAGACACACCCAAAGGGCAATTATTAATCCCAAACTAAAATAATGTGCAGTCATTGCACTAAGGTGAGGCAGGCTGCTAAAAACGTCCGTTATTTAAACGGACGTCATTTTAAACAGAGCTGAAAAAAACGTGTGAACATAGCCACACAGTTACTTTCTTCAGAAAACAGTGCCAGGGGACCCCTGTTCTCAGGTTTGCGTGGTATTACAATTTAGCTCCATTCTCTTCATTGGCACTCAGCTGTAATACCACACACAAACTGAGGACAAGAGGGGAGCTGTTTCTGGAAGAATAGAAAATGTGTATTTTTTTATATTCTTTTAATTAAATAAGTTTAATTCTTAATGTTAAAATTTTATGACACGTTATTATATACAAGTGGTGGAGTAAAATTAACATAATTTTTAACATAGTTCAACATAATTTTTTTCCCTATTTAAATATTTACATGAACTATTTATGTTTTTATGGATTTATTTATACCTTTTGGATCATATAATAGACAATAAAGTAGCATATCTATTAGTACAATAAGCTATAACATCAATATTGACAAAACGAAACATAACAATACATTTAAAATGAAACAATTAAATGTGTGTATTGTGAAGAATAGCTGGTAACTGGATATAAAAAAAAACTTTAACACATTTAGTACAAAATAGTGAATGTCCTGAATTGTCCCCTTAAAAATGACATTGTTTCAGTACAATGCTCAGTGCTATGATGTATAGGTTTACTGAAAATACACAGCGAATTACAAGTGAGCTAAGCACCCCCCCCCCCTCCTCCCCCCATCCCCCAATTGGTTTTGGACCAGGAACAATGTGATGTCTGTTCGCTATATGGGAAAATCCACATCTCAGTCTTCCCTACAGAACCCAGAGCGTTTACAGAGACAAAAAGGGCACAGATGCAGAACTTCCTGAGAGCTGCCGCAATTATGGTTGAGACAATACATGTGCTGGACGGCTCATCAGTACTAATAATGACACCCATTACACAGTGTAAAAGGCAATCTGGATATATTGTGTCACCTGCAGCCAGTACCACATATAAATATATATAGAGGGCATACGACTAAGCAGCCAACATAGCGACCCTTATGTACGAGATTATTGCTACTATAATACTGTGCCCTACCTACAAGAGTATACCTTCTTCAATACTGCTCCTATGTACAAGAATATAACTACTATAATACTGCTCCTATGTACAAGAATATAACTACTATAATACTGCTCCTATATACAAGAATATAACTACTATAATACTGCTCCTATATACAAGAATATAACTACTATAGTACTGCATCCTATATACAAGAATATAACTACTATAATACTGCCCCCTATGTACAAGAATATACCTACTATAATACTGCTCCAATGTACAAGAATATAACTACTATAATACTGCTCCTATGTACAAGAATATAACTACTATAATACTGCTCCTATATACAAGAATATAACTACTATAATACTGCTCCTATATACAAGAATATAACTACTATAGTACTGCATCCTATATACAAGAATATAACTGCTATAATACTGCCCCTATATACAAGAATATAACTATTATAATACTGCCCCCTATATACAAGAATATACCTACTATAATACTGCTCCAATGTACAAGAATATAACTACTATAATACTGCTCCCTATATACAATAATATAACTACTATAATACTGCCCCTATATACAAGAATATAACTACTATAATACGGTTCAGGGAAGAAAAAGAGTGCTGCACCTCACACCTATGGCTGATACTAGTACCTCTCGGCTGCATTAACAACATCAGAATTCTGTATGTGAATTGATCAAGCCACACTGCCCCATGTACCGCGTGCAGGTATCTGATACACATGGGTCCCTACACTAAGTCCACACTGTGCCAGTCAGCGACCACCACCCCCGCAGGCGTGCACAGTCAGGGAAGGGAGGCCATGGAACGGCCCTGCAACCCCCATGCCACAGGATCAGACCCAAAAATGCCACACCAAAACCCAGCCAGCACCACCGGCGGAGGAAGCTGCCCCCAAACAGCACAAGTCTGGATAAGGTATTGCACTCACCATAGCTATCAAAGATAGAGTGGGACAGACAGGAGGGATTAAAACCATGAGCACTCAGGTGTCTCCTGCTAATTGCGGTCATGTGGGTCTCACCAGGAGGAGTGCAAAACACGGAGAAAAGAGAGAAACAAAATACGGTTCAGGGAAGAAAAAGAGTGCTGCACCTCACACCTATGGCTGATACTAGTACCTCTCGGCTGCATTAACAACATCAGAATTCTGTATGTGAATTGATCAAGCCACACTGCCCCATGTACCGCGTGCAGGTATCTGATACACATGGGTCCCTACACTAAGTCCACACTGTGCCAGTCAGCGACCACCACCCCCGCAGGCGTGCACAGTCAGGGAAGGGAGGCCATGGAACGGCCCTGCAACCCCCATGCCACAGGACCAGACCCAAAAATGCCACACCAAAACCCAGCTAGCACCACCGGCGGAGGAAGCTGCCCCCAAACAGCACAAGTCTGGATAAGGTATTGCACTCACCATAGCTATCAAAGATAGAGTGGGACAGACAGGAGGGATTAAAACCATGAGCACTCAGGTGTCTCCTGCTAATTGCGGTCATGTGGGTCTCACCAGGAGGAGTGCAAAACACGGAGAAAAGAGAGAAACAAAATACGGTTCAGGGAAGAAAAAGAGTGCTGCACCTCACACCTATGGCTGATACTAGTACCTCTCGGCTGCATTAACAACATCAGAATTCTGTATGTGAATTGATCAAGCCAGACTGCCCCATGTACCGCGTGCAGGTATCTGATACACATGGGTCCCTACACTAAGTCCACACTGTGCCAGTCAGCGACCACCACCCCCGCAGGCGTGCACAGTCAGGGAAGGGAGGCCATGGAACGGCCCTGCAACTCCCATGCCACAGGACCAGACCCAAAAATGCCACACCAAAACCCAGCCAGCACCACCGGCGGAGGAAGCTGCCCCCAAACAGCACAAGTCTGGATAAGGTATTGCACTCACCATAGCTATCAAAGATAGAGTGGGACAGACAGGAGGGATTAAAACCATGAGCACTCAGGTGTCTCCTGCTAATTGCGGTCATGTGGGTCTCACCAGGAGGAGTGCAAAACACGGAGAAAAGAGAGAAACAAAATACGGTTCAGGGAAGAAAAAGAGTGCTGCACCTCACACCTATGGCTGATACTAGTACCTCTCGGCTGCATTAACAACATCAGAATTCTGTATGTGAATTGATCAAGCCACACTGCCCCATGTACCGCGTGCAGGTATCTGATACACATGGGTCCCTACACTAAGTCCACACTGTGCCAGTCAGCGACCACCACCCCCGCAGGCGTGCACAGTCAGGGAAGGGAGGCCATGGAACGGCCCTGCAACCCCCATGCTTGGGGGCGACCTTCTCCACCGGCGGTGCTGGCCAGGTTCTGGTGTGGTGTTTTTGGGTCTGGTCCTGTGGCATGGGGGTCGCAGGGCCGTCCCATGGCCCCCGTTCCCTGGCTGTGCACGCCTGCGGGGTTGGTGGCCACTGACTGGCACGGTGTGGACTTAGTGTAGGGACCCATGTGTATCAGATACCGGCACGAGGTACATGGGGCAGTATGGCTTGATCAATTCATACACAAAATTCTGATGTGTTTTTTATTCAGCCTAGCGGCACTAGTATCAGCCATAGGTGTGAGGTGCAGCACTCTGTTTCTTCCCTGAACCGCATTTTGTTTCTCTCTTTTCTCCGTGTTTTGCACTCCTCCTGGTGAGACCCACATGACCGCAATTAGCAGGAGACACCTGAGTGCACATGGTTTTAATCCCTCCTGTTTTTTCCCATTCTGTTTGCTGCAGCTATGGTGAGTGTAATTCCTTATCCAGACTTGTGCTGCTTGGGGGCGACCTTCTCCGCCGGCGGTGCTGGCCAGGTTCTGGTGTGGTGTTTTTGGGTCTGGTCCTGTGGCATGGGGGTCGCAGGGCCGTCCCATGGCCCCCGTTCCCTGGCTGTGCACGCCTGCGGGGTTGGTGGCCACTGACTGGCACGGTGTGGACTTAGTATAGGGACCCATGTGTATCAGATACCGGCACGAGGTACATGGGGCAGTATGGCTTGATCAATTCATACACAAAATTCTGATGTGTTTTTTATTCAGCCTAGCGGCACTAGTATCAGCCATAGGTGTAAGGTGCAGCACTCTGTTTCTTCCCTGAACCGCATAACTACTATAATACTACTCCTATATACAAGAATATAACTACTATAATACTGCTCCTATGTACAAGAATATAACTACTATAATACTGCTCCTGTATACAAGGATATAACTACTATAACACTGCTCCTATGTACAAGAATATATCTACTATAATACTGCTCCTATATACAAGAATATAACTACTATAATACTGCTCCTATATACAAGAATATAACTACTATAATACTGCTCCTATATACAAGAATATAACTACTATAATACTGCTCCTATGTACAAGAATATAACTACTATAATACTGCCTCCCATATACATAAATATAACTACTATAATACTGCTACTATATACAAGAATATAACTACCATAATGTAAACAGTGAAGACAGAGGTCCGGGCACTCACCGATCTTCAGGTATGTTTATTCAGGCTCAAAACACATCAGGGAAGGGAGGACAGGTGGAGGTGCGGGCATATGCTACCCCAGGACAGCTGTTTCACGGCTGATTGCCACTTCCTCAAGCTAGGGTATACCCTGGCTTGGATACCCTAGCTTGAGGAAGCGGCAATCAGCCGTGAAACAGCTGTCCTGGGGTAGCATATGCCCGCACCTCCACCTGTCCTCCCTTCCCTGATGTGTTTTGAGCCTGAATAAACATTCCTGTAGATCGGTGAGTGCCCGGACCTCTGTCTTCACTGTTTACATTACACATTCTTCTGTTGTACGGAGCACCCCGTTGGAATTTCTGTGTCACTGCATATCCTCCTGCTATCACAGCGTCAGTGGTGCCGACCGCATTCTGTTTCAGAGACGATAACTACTATAATACTGCTCATATATACAAGAATATAACTATTATAATACTGCCCCTATATACAAGAATATACCTACTATAATACTGCTCCTATGTACAAGAATATAACTACTATAATACTGCTCCTATATACAGGAATATAACTACTATAATACTGCTCCTATATACAAGAATATAACTACTATAATGCGGTTCAGGGAAGAAACAGAGTGCTGCACCTCACACCTATGGCTGATACTAGTGCCGCTTGGCTAAATAAAAAACACATCAGAATTTTGTGTATGAATTGATCAAGCCATACTGCCCCATGTACCTCGTGCCGGTATCTGATACACATGGGTCCCTACACTAAGTCCACACCGTGCCAGTCAGTGGCCACCAACTACTATATCTACTACAATAACTACTATAATACTGCTCCTATGTACAAGAATATAACTACTATAATACTGCCTCCCATATACATAAATATAACTACTATAATACTGCCCTATAAAACTACATAAAACTACTATAAATATAGCTCATATATCATAGCTGCAGATCCCTTGCCGAAGGACACCAGGCTGCAGGTGATGTGTAAGATTCTCCATACATTTGGCCATTGTATCAGTTTCCTGACTTGTAAAGCTTTGTCTTTCAGCTGGGAATATAAAATTCATTACTTTCATAGCTTGAGGATCACTTAGCTTGTCGGGATTATAAGAGGACATCTGTTTTGAAGAGCGAGTAAATAATGTGACACAGGTGCGATACAAGAGCTTAAGCAGAAAACGTGAAGACAATCTATAAAGCAGCACCAGGCAGGATGGCTCTCCTCCCAGCGGGGGCCGATGCTACGTATCCCCGGCAGTCACCGTCCTGGCAGGAAGATGAGAACAGAGGCAACAACTGTGATAGTTCATTATGTGAAGCAGTTGTACAGATCTGTTCATATCTACAATGGAGGCTCCGTCAGCAATATTCAGAGATATAGTGCTAGGTTTTCATTCAGTAATAATCTTTTTAGTATACCATCAGCAGAAATTATCTATCTATCTCCTATCTATCTATCTATCTATCTATCTATCTCCTATCTATCTATCTATCTATCTATCTTCCATCTATCTATCTGTCTGTCAGGATGGTATCTTTGCGGAGCGTTATGCGTCCCTCTGCTCGTGCTGTGCGGCCGAGAAGGCTCTTATTCTCTTATTCTGTTCTGTGTTTTGTTTTGCTGTGTCTGAACACTGGTTTATTTGCTCTCTTTGGGAGACACACCCAAATTCACCTGCTGAGTTCTGTCTGGCCATGTCAAGGTTAATCTGTGTTCTGGTTCTGCTGTTACTGACAGGTAACAGCAGGATCTGTCTTGTTCTCAGGTGTCTGTGCTTGGAGATCAGGGGGATGGTCTAATGATGTTCTGGACCAGAATCCTGGCCCTTTTACACAGAAAGATTATCTGACAGATTATCTGCCAAAGATTTAAAGCCAAGGCCAGGACTGGATTTAAAAAGAAGAGGAATCTCAGGCTTTCCTGTATGACCTGATCTCTGTTTATAGTCTGTTCCTGGCTTTGGCTTCAAATCTTTGGCAGATAATCTGTCAGATAATCTTTCTGTGTAAAAGGGCCCTAACCCAGTCTGTGCACTCATTGTTGGTTATTGACTAAGGCTGGGTTCACACACTGTATATTTCAGGCAGTATTTGGTCCTCAAGTCAGGTCCTCATAGCAACCAAAACCAGGAGTGGATTGAAAACACAGAAAGGCTCTGTTCACACAATGTTGAAATTGAGTGGATGGCCGTCATATAACGGTAAATAACTGCCATCATTTCAATATAACAGCCGTTGTTTTAAAATAACAGCAAAAATTTGCCATTAAATGACGGCCATCCACTCAATTACAACATTATGTGAACATAGCCTTTCTGTGTTTTCAATCCACTCCTGGTTTTGGTTGCTATACAGCCTCACAAATACAGCCTCAAATATACATAGTGTGAACCCAGCCTAAGGTGCGTTTACATGTAACGATTATGTATAATCAGTTTTTATTCAAAGTTTAAGTAAAAACAGGAAAATACAAATACAAAGAGGAGTCCATCACAATAGACATGGACCCACAAGGTTACAACACATAGTAACACAAATCCGCTGTAGATAGGAAATGGTGCGAGAGGAGCTCCCCTAGGTGAATGCAGTGTCCAGATGCAGCGGTATACCTAGGAGGCTGAACCGAAGCCCCGCGCACCCCCCAAGCGAAATGATAGCTGGATACTAAGGAACTACAACGCGCTCGAGGAGCATCTCTCCGAACATAGACCTTTCAGCGAAGAAAGTGAGAAGAAAGAGATATAGAAGGGAGTATAAAAGTAGGGAAAGTAGAAGGAGGGCCGGATAGGGGAAGAAGGGGGTACTTGCCCTGACCAAAGAGATCATCTCCCCCGGGGGAGAGAGCGGCAGAAAATTAAGTGAGTAACTCAGGAGGTACCCCAGCAGTAAACAATGTCTGAAATGCAGGAGTATCCCGGAATAGCAGCCAAGGTAACCACACTGTCTTGTACCTTTTGTTGGATCCCGAGGCCTCAGCCGACAGCTCCTCCATACGGTGGAGGTGCGACATTTCGGCTTGCCACTCTGCCAGGGTGGGAACCTGCGTGGAACGCCAATGGCGAGGAATAACCGTCCGAGCTGCAGACAGACAGAAATGTAAAATACTCTTTTTCTGTCGGCCTACAGCACCAGGGAGAATAGAGAGGAGTGCCACCTGAGGCGTCATAGGTGCCGACTGCCCCGAAATCGCCCGGAAGGCATCAAAAACACCTGACCAGAACGGAGTCAGCTTGTCACACCCCCACCACATGTGGAGCATAGTGCCCCTCTCACTGTTACACCGCCAGCACAGATCCTGCACAGACGGGAACATGGAATGTACTTTAGTGGGGACCCGGTACCATCGGGATAGAACTTTATAACTCCGCTCCTGAGCGGAACAGGCAGTGGACAGTTTGTGTGAAGATGTGTGCTTTCAGCCTGTCCTCAGGGGATATTATGGCTGACAAGTCTTTCTCCCACGTGTCCCAGAACCCAGGGGGATCCTCTCCCCCGTCCAGTTGGATACACGTAACGATTATTGTGCGAATTTGCGCGATAACGATCGAATTCGAACGACAATCGTACGTGTAAACGCAGCGAACGATCAAACGACAAACGAGAAATAGTTCATTTTGATCTTTCAACATGTTATCAAATCGTCCTTTGTTGTTCACAAAAAAATTCACCAATCGTTCCGTGTAAACAGTCATCGCGTGAAAGTCTGGCCGCCCGCAGCGCCGCCCGGCCCCCCGCTCGCAGCCCGGCCCCCCGGTCATCCGCAGCCCCCTGCGCCGGCTCGATCGCCATCCCCGCTGCCGCTCTGATCGCCGCCGCTCTGATCGCCGCCCCGATCGCCACCCTCGCCGCCCCGATCGCCACCCCCACCTTCGCTCCGATCGCCACCCCCGCCGCTCCGATTGTCCCCGCCCTCTGACGCGGCCGCCCCGGCCGCGAGCATACGTTACCTGCTCCGCGTAGCAGGTCTTTGAAATCCCCGGCCCCCCTCTTCAGTGCATTGATTGGCTGAAGAGGGGAGCCGGGAATTGCAAACGGCTCCTCTTCAGCCAATCAGTGCTCCTCTTCACTACTGATTGGCTGAAGAGGAGCCGTTTGAAATTCCAGGTTCCCCTGTTCAGCCAAACAATGCAATGAAGAGGGGAGTCGGGGATTTCGAAGACTGGTACGCGGAGCAGGTAACGTATGCTCGCGGCCGGGGCGGCGGCGGCGATCGGTGCGGCGGCGGGGGGCTGGCAATCAGAGTGCCGGCGGCGGGGGTGGCGATCGGGGCAGCGGGGGTGGCGATCAGAGTGGCGGTGGTGGCGGGGGTGGCGATCAGAGCGGCGGGGGTGGCGATCGGGGCAGCGGGGCTGGTGATCAGAGCGGCGGCGGGGGTGGTGATCGGGGCGTGGGGGTGGCGATCAGAGCGGCGGCAGGGGTGGCGATCGGGGCGGCGCAGGGGGCTGCGGTTGACCGTGGGGCCGGGCTGCGGATGAGCGGGGCTGGGGGCGCGCGATAGCCAATCAGCTTTTCTACTCCCCTGATGGTTTTAAAGGGCTCTGAAGGGTTAAATCATAACAAGCCTCTTTTGTATTTAGTATTTTGTATTATTTCTCTACATGCCCAGTGCTGATAAGATTTTCTATAACAATTTCTGTATTTAGAATATATGTGGTAGTAGTAACAGAGAACCCAGGTGGCGTTGTGTGTTCCTGTCGGTTGACCTAAGATTTCTCCCAGATAGACATGATTTCATAAGGGGTAGCGTTTGACCATCCGGCACCATTCCGTCTACCATCCGTTAAAATCCCCATAGACTCCCATGATATTTTAGTGTGCTCTGTTTGCCCTAATTGTGCTCCGTTTGCATGCAATCCGTTAAAGATCCGTTTTTTTGAACGGAAGAAAAAATAGTGTTTGCAGTATTTTTCTTTCCGCTTAAAAAAAATGGATCACGAACGGAAAGTGCACTTCCGTTTTTTTTTTTACATTGTAGTCAATGAGGACGGATCTAAAACGGAAGGTATTTCCGTTCACATCCGTTTTTTTTTTTCATCCGTTTTTGCACTGAGCATGCGCAGAAACAGCAAGAAACCAAAGAAGAAAAATAAATTGATAGAAAAACGGATGCTGACTGATGCAAACGGATGCAAACTGATGTACAAAAGTCATTTTTTTTAAGCCAAAATACAAACGGACCATTAAAAAAAGATGCAATCCGTTTGCATCAGTCTGCTCATCAGTTTAATTAATATAGACGGATCCGTTAGAAACAAAGAAAAACGCTAGTGTGGCCGAGCCCTAACACTGTCTATCTATCTCCTATCTATCTATCTATCTATCTATCTATCTATCTCCTATCTATGTATCTTCTATCTATCTATTTTCTATCTATTTCTCTCCTATCTATCTAGCTTCAATACACCAAAAAGCAGCCAGTAGATTGGTCTTAACCACGGACCTGTTCAATATAGTTCAGATAATCCTGACATTTGCTGTGCTGCACTGTTAACTTTGATTTATCACAAGATGGAATAAATTTGATTCACGTTGAGACACTATTTGGAGTTGCCATGGAGTATTATCTAAACCATATCTATCTATCTCCTATCTATCTTTCTATCTACCTACACTTACTACTGCATCAAGGCTTCACTTCCTGGATAAAATGATGATCTCACTTCCTGGATAAAATGGTGATGTCACGACCCGACTCCCAGAGCTATGTGGGCGGTGGCTGCTGGAGAGGATGATGACAGAGGGATGCTCAGTGTCCCTCCAGTGCCCTGTGTCCCTCAGTGTCCCCCTGCCATCATCCTCTCCAGCAGCCACAGCCCGCACAGCTCTGGGAGTCGGGTTGTGACATCACCATTTTATCCAGGAAGTGACATCACCATATTATCGAGGAAGTGACATCACACTGAGCATCCCTCTGCCATCATCCTCTCCAGCAGCCACAGCCTGCACAGCTCTGGGAGTCGGGTTGTGACATCACCATTTTATCCACAAAGTGACATCACCATGTTATCCAGGAAGTGAAGCCTTGATGCAGTAGGAAGTGCAGGGAAAAAAGCACTTCATGCGCATTTCCCATAATAAGTGTATATTGGTGGTTTGTATAACTTTTGGGTGCTAATACAATACTTTAATAAAAATTTTCGCTTGACTTCTCCTTTAAGGTACATGTAACCTCCCTGTCCATTGCCCTATTAGAATCTATCAGCTGGTTAGCATTGCCCAATGTGCTGCTTTAAAGGACAACTCCAGCCCAAACTATTTTTAAATATGTTATTACTTATGGAAAGTTAAGCAAATTTCAAATGTACATTAATTATGGGAAATGCACATATTGTAATTAAAACACTGTATATTACATTTACATACACATCCATTGTAATTCCAATGGAGTGTCCAGCAGGGGCGCACTATATATAGAAGTCAATGAGTACCATTGACTTCTATATATAGTGCGCCCCTGCTGGACACTCCATTGGAATTACAATGGATGTGTATGTAAATGTAATATACAGTGTTTTTGATTAAATACATTTATGGAATACTTTGGGGAGCAAGTGTCCTTGCTCCCCAAAGTATTCCATAAATGTAATCAATCAGTACATTACATCACTTCTTCCGGGATCCAGGCAAACTTTACACTATCTGATGGCTGACTCCCGGCCGCCGGCAGGTGTGATCGAAGAGCGGCGGCCGGGCGGGGAGTCAGCCATGAGATAGTATGCCCGGATCCCGGAAAAAGCAGGAGGGGGGAGTGGAGGGGGATGATAGCTGCTGCACAGTGATGAGCGGCTCCCCTGCGCGGCAGCATCAGCGGCGGCGGCGATCTCAGCCATATAACCCAGCTACTACCTCCCATCACCTGCTCATGCTATGACCCATGTGATGAGAGTAGTAGTTAAGTGTAGTCCAGAGCAGCGGCGACAGTTCGGCGGGCTTACTGTGATGTACTGATTGATTACATTTATGGAATACTTTGGGGAGCAAAGACACTTGCTCCCCAAAGTATTGCATAAATGTATTCAATCAAAAACACTGTATATTACATTTACATACACATCCATTGTAATTCCAATGGAGTGTCCAGCAGGGGCGCACTATATATAGAAGTCAATGGTACTCATTGACTTCTATATATAGTGCGCCCCTGCTGGACACTCCATTGTAATTACACCCCTGATTCGTGACGTCACGGTTTTTTAGATAATCTGAAGTCTCCCTGATCTACTAAATTAAGGGAAATAGCCCTATATGTGCCTTTCCCATAATTAATGTACATTAGAAATTTGTCTAACTTTCCATAAGTAATAACATATTAAAAAATAGTTTTGGCCGGACTTCTCCTTTAAACTCTGATCAATCACTTTGTATGGCAAACACTTGAGGGGCGGAGTCTTAGTTGAGGGTGTGGCTTCCCATTCCTGATATCCTGATGCAGGCGGGATAATGGGGAGAGGCTCCTGCTGCAGCAAGATGCTTCACAGCCAATTGTGTGACACAGAAGGGGAGTAATGGCTTATCTCTTTGGACACACAGAGCTGAATTCCGAATTCTGCTTTCATGCACTATACAGTGCGAATGCTGGAATTACTGGTATTTTTTTGTCAATTGTTTATATGTAGTATCTCCAATTTTTAACCCTTTAGGGTGGGCCCCTAATGCAGAGGAGAAAACAAATACCTCATATAAGACCCTTATACACTGTCACTGTTGATATATTTACCCCTTTAATTTTCTTTCTTATATTATAAAACCACCCAAAAACTCTAAATTCACTCGTAAGCTCTGCAGGAAGTTGCAGATCGCAGCGCCCCACTCTGGTCCCCGGCCGCCCCTCACACTCCGTACAACAGCTAACATGTAATTTATAATCCAGTTACCGGTACAAAGCTAATTTATTCATCCTGATGAATTCCAGCAAAATAAAACGTTCCAGTAAATCAAATCCTTGAAAGCTACACGGGTCAGCGCTCAATTAAAGGTTGTAGTTTGAGAAAGCATTTCATTAGAAATCCCATTAAATCTACTTACCGCTTTATAAAAATGACATCTGTCCCCCTTACATTTACTTACATGATTTACTTAAAGATCTAAAATGTTTCTGCTCTTTTTTTTTTTTTTCCTTGACAGTTGCAGGTGAAGTTTCTCAATTATCAGATAGATGGCGCTGTCCTCTGCAACTAAGCTTGATGCTTATGGCAAGGAGTCTCTCCACTTTGTTGCAGCTGTAACAGTTTTCAGGGGTTGTCTAGTTTACAAAACTTATAGTCAAACAATAGAGTAAAGAACTTGTCAAGAAGTTATCAATCAGAACTCAAAATTATTAGCCATAGTGCTGAATGGTGACCCAGCATACCTAAATAGGAAATGTGAAATGCTGCACTTCACCTGTGTAGGCGCTGCCTGGTTCCTGCACAGAATACAGCTAATCTCTGGTGATCTTAGCAGCAGCACATCACTCGGTCAGATTATAAGTAATAAAATGGGTTTCCAAAAAAATAAAAATTTTGTTCATAATGACTACGACTACAGCAAGTACTAAAAAAGCACATTTTTAGGAATTTATTAAGCAAATGCACCAGTTGTCTGGTGTACAAAAAAATTTAACTCTGAATGCATTAGAACACTCATGTAAGAATAGGTCATCATTATAACATGGTTGGGGGTACATCAGCTAAATCAGGGGTAAGGAACCTTGGCTCTCCAGCTGTTGCAAAACTACAACTCCCATCATGCCTGGACAGCCTTTGGCTGTCCAGGCATGATGGGAGTTGTAATTTTGCAACAGCTGGAGAGAAAAGGTTCCCTACCCCTGAACTAAATGAAAGGACCAATGAATCTGAGCATGCAGTACCAGATTCGGCCACTACACAATATATGGCGCTGTTACTAGTAAACAATGAAGGGGACGCGGAAGATCACTACAATTCCTTCAATCAGCTGATCAGTGGGAGTGCCAGAAGTCAGTCTGATATTGATGACCATGCCTGACTATTGGTAAAGCCTGTGTATTATCAATAGTCATGTGACTCCTCTTCATCCTGGTCTATCTATGGCTGCCTACACTGAGGTATTTTCTTCATGTGTTTGTTGACCTTTTACTCTCACCATTGATTTATTTTTCGTTTTTCTTTCAGCCGTTTCCACAAAATCTTGGAATATTTACTTGAAGAACGACGGTCTGGAGGAGAACCATGAATTCCTTAAAGTTATTCTAAGGTCACCCAAGAACGCTGTACTGGGCAAAATTACTGAGGCCACGGTGGAGATAACGGATCTACGACAAGGTGAGGGCGGAGTCTACTTGTCGACCAATCAGGTGAATGCTGCATCTACAGGCTAGATCCAGGGTAACAGATAGGGGGAGATTTATCAAACCTGGTGTAAAGTAGAATTGGCTCAGTTGCCCCTAGCAACCAATCACATTCCACCTTTCATTTTCCAAAGAGTCTGTGAGGAATGAGAGGTGGAATCTGATTGGTTGCTAGGGGCAACTGAGCCAGTTTCACTTTACACCATGTTTGATAAATCTCCCCCATGTATCTAAATTTTTAGGTTAGGTACAGTATCTAACTGGTGCCATCCCTTATAAAACAGTGTCCTGGTCACTGGACCTCAACAATCACGATCACTATCCTTTAACATGAATGGGAAGGGTTGTAATAAAGCTTCTGATCAAATATTGATGACATCACAGATTGACAGTGATGTAAAGGAATTTTGAAGACAACCCCTAACAGACTCCTCCAATCCGAAACAATAAAGAACAGATTTAGGGTAAATTCTTTAGAAAAATACTAGTTGATGAAAGTCACAAGCAGTCTGTGTCCCTATGACAACACTTCTTGTACTATGACATTCCACCCTCATCATAGGGACTCTGGATTTTATAGCAATAAATTAAAATTAAGCCATCACTTTTTAGCACAGAATAAAAGCAGAGATCCTATTGGTGTCTATGAATCTGAACATCCCTATGATAACACTGAGCTGCCAGAATACGGTGACAGGAAGTGTTCTCATTGTACTCTATTAGAGAACATAAACTATTTCACTTGTGACAGTACAATACAGTACAATGCTAACGGCTGTTCCTTGCCATTTCAGTGTTCAGCGTCGCCCTCTATATAATGATGCATTGAGCAGTTCACTTTTTACCAGACCCCACAGATAATATTAGGTGATATGAGCTTATTCTGATAGATGGAGCTCTGACACCGAGATGTAGTTTCATATCTACAGGCCAAAATCTGGGTCAAGAGTGACACCTAGTGGACAAATGTGACACAAGCGTCATCTCCTTGATCTATTTATTTGTGGTCCTTCCTCCAGTTATGATAGGCAGCATGTGCTCCAGGGATAGACCTATTATAAACATTCTGGGGCTGCTATGAGGCCCATGCCACAAAGAAAAAGGCCCATTTTCCTTCCCCAGCGGTTGATGGAACCTGCACTCATTTTGGAGATTGTTTGGAGATTGTAGAAGAGCAGAGAGACAGATGTTCCATTTGTGGTGGAAGTTCACTTGAGGCACTATATGGTGTATGCCTGACAGCTCAGCCAGAGATGGTATTGTCGTGACTCCACTGCTAGTCCAGCAGACAGGTGTGATGTTGGTACCTGCTTTGTTTAGGTGGCTGGCTGGGTTTCCCAATGGTTGGTGATCTGCCGGGTTGTAGAGGGACCCTAGGGCTTTTGTTACGGTAGTCCTGAGTGGCAACTGACCCACCTGAACTATTGGTACCGCCACGCACAGAAAAGGGAAAAATTAACCCAAGGTGTGCGGCTTGTGTCTGTATGGGTGCTGGTGCGGATAAAGTATGACAGAGTCCCAGTGATATAAAAATAGAACAGCTTTAGGCTGGGTTCACACTACGTATATTTCAGTCAGTATTGTGGTCCTCATATTGCAACCCAAACCAGGAGTGGATTAAAAACACAGAAAGGATCTGTTCACACAATGTTGAAATAGAGTGGATGGCCGCCATTTAATGGCAATTATTTGCTGTTATTTTAGAACAACGGCTGTTATATTGAAATAATGGCCGTTATTTACTGGTATATGGCGGCCATCCACTCAATTTCAACATTATGTGAACAGATCCTTTCTGTGTTTTTAATCCACTCCTGGTTTTGGTTGCAATATGAGGACCACAATACTGACTGAAATATACGTAGTGTGAACCCAGCCTAACTGTGCAATCCTTCAGTAATACAATACACTTCAGTAGAATAGATAAATCTTCACATAGACTTTAGTGCTGGAACTTGTTTGTACTTAAGGAGGTGTTGAGAGAAGTAGAGTAGAAGAGAGGTAGAAAGCACCTCCTATTGGTTAGCACTGAATACATGGTACAATAATAACAGTAACCCATTACCTTCCTCAGCTGTGCAAGGAGTAACAAGACCTATAGATAGCACTGACACCTAGTGGTGAAACTGTAAACTACTTCATCAGCACTTAACCTGGAGTGAGAACTGTGCAACAGGTGCCTAAAGCACTTGATGGTGGGACACCACACATTTACCAGGTGCCAAATCTCCCCCATAATGGTGGTAATCACTGTCACCCAACAGTAGCTAACAGTGCCTAAGAGTCCCAAGGTGCATCCTCTTTCTGAAGTGACATCACTGAGAATACAGCCTATCCATCACTAGAGAGCAGTGGCATCACTGAGAATACAGCCTATCCATCACTAAAAAGCAGTGACATCACTGAGAATACAGCCTATCCATCACTAGAGAGCAGTGACATCACTGAGAATACAGCCTATCCATCACTAGAGAGCAGTGACATTACTGAGAATACAGCCTATCCCTCACTAGAGAGCAGTGACATCACTGAGAATACAGCCTATCCATCACTAGAGAGCAGCAGTGACATCACTAAGAATACAGCCTAACAATCACTAGAGCAGTGACATCACTGAGAATACAGCCTATCCATCACTAGAGAGCAGTGACATCACTAAGAATACAGTCTATCCATCACTAGAGAGCAGTGACATCACTAAGAATACAGCCTATCCATCACTAAAGAGCAGTGACATCACTGAGAATACAGCCTATCCATCACTAGAGAGCAGTGACATCACTGAGAATACAGCCTATCCATCACTAGAGAGCAGCAGTGACATCACTGAGAATACAGCCTATTCATCACTATAGGGGCAGCAGTGACATCACTGAGAATACAGCCTATCCATCACTAGAGAGCAGTGACATCACTGAGAATACAGCCTATCCATCACTAGAAAGCAGCGACATCACTGAGAATACAGCCTATCCATCACTAGAGAGCAGTGACATCACTGAGAATGCAGCCTATCCATCACTAGAGAGCAGTGACATCACTGAGAATGCCGCCTATACTTGTTTTCACATTTCCTAATATAATTAGTTGTTGTATTTATTGAATTACATATAGGTCAGTGCCGGAACCAGGGTCCCAAACCAGGCGAGACCCTGTATCATGCCATAGTCGGCGGCTCCAGGGGGCACCAGCCAAGCACGGATGCAGGAAGACTGGCCACGTCTCCTAAAATCACCCAGATCTTACTGACCAAGCCGCACCCATCTGACCGCTCCAGAAGCAGCGACCTGTCCTACCACCGGCCCGGACCACCACGGCGGCTCCCTGCAAGCGGCATTCTCGTATGTTAATTTAACTTTCTGCATTAATGAGGGTGGGAAGAGATGAGACGGTATAAGTCATTCCTAATTGATAGTGTTCTTCCCAGCAAATGAAAAACTTCTATGGATTATTGCACAAATCTAATTATCTAATTAAGCTGCTTCAGGTTTGGTAAGTGGTTAAAATAAATTGCGCTCGCCGCTGACATCCCCTCTAAGAACGCTTGCTCCTCGGTCGGCGATTTAATTAGCGCAGGCTGATGAAGATGACACGACTCCTGTGATGAGATTAAGACCCTTATTGAGGGCTTGGTAAAAAGCATATTTAGGTCTCAATAACTCAATATTAAGGGTGATGAAGCTTTTACATGTCGCATCTTCTACATCCGAAATTACAGCCTCAGCCTGGAAGCTGCAACAGTGCAAGGGAAGAAAAGAAGGAGAAGAGAGACCATACATCAGTCATCTCCAAGCCGCTGCAAAACTTTAGCTCCCAGCATGCCCTGACAGCTTGCAGCCTAAGGCCTTATTCACACATTCAGTGATTTTCAAGGTCCGTGGACGAAGTCAGCTTTATTTATTTATTTATTTATTTATTTTTGCAGAAATCAATAGTACAGGCACATTTAAAAAAAACTTTGTAATTGGGTTTATTAGACAAATATGCCATTATCTGCATTTATAAAGCCTTTCCCCAGGTCCCCCCCCCCCCCTTTCTCCTCTTTCTCATTCACTGCTCATTATCAGGAAATCTTGACTTATTTACAAGTTGTGCCCTGTGTAACCTATGAAGAGGGGAGGGGGAGGAGGGAGATTAGTCGCCAGCAGAGATCAGAGAACAAATGATTACACAGCGGGACCTGTGTAAAAGCCGTATTCAGAGGTCAGAGAAGTCAGTGCTGACTGTGAGAGGACATAACCGGTGATGTAGCTGTAAATTAACTCTTTGTTGTCCTGTTTTGGTGCCTCATCTCCCTCCACCCCTCCCCTCTCCATAGAAAATCATGAAGACAGGGGGGAGAGCTTCAAACTGCTTTTTCATGATAAGGCTATGTTCACACTACGTAAAACTACAGCCGTTGTTGCCGATGGCCACAACGGCCATAGTCTTTGCGGGGTGGAACAATGCCTTAGTTTCAATGGGATCGTATACACATCGTATACGCTCCGGCCGGGATCCCGTGCGGCCCCGCAAATAACCGACATGTCAGTTTTCTGCGGCCGCAATTCAATGAATTGCGGCCGTAGGGAAACCCTGTCAGTTCACACTATGAAGCGTGCGCTTGCTCCATAGTGTGCAGGGGGAAGCTCTGATGCGGGCGCGCGCTGATGCGCCCGCATCAGAGCTCTGCGGCCGGACAGATCATCCAGCCGGTACGATCCGGCCAGAGATCGGCGGTTTCGTGACCCGGCCGGGTCACAGAACGGCTGGTCTAATATGTTGTGTGAACATAGCCTAAAAATGCATTTTTCGGCTAATAAACCCAATTACAACGTTTCTTAAAATCGCCTGTACTATTGATTTCTGCAAAAATTTCTGCTTTAATACTCTGATAACATCACATCAGCTGTCAGATCCGTGCAATCCGTGAAAAACACGGACCTCAGACTTCTGTGGGGGAATTCATGCTGTCATCTCATCCGAGTTATGACATGTCCTTTTTTTTTTACAGAACAGACTGTGGATCCATGAAAAAAACAGAACATGTGAATAGCTCAATAGAGAGCATTGGGCTATAATATTGTCCGTGATCACGTGTGAATAAGGCCTTATTAACAGCGATGTAGAAAAGGGGCCACAGTTTGAGAGAAGGGGGGTGCTGCCAGTCTGGGGGGAAACGCTTTGCTCAGAGTCAGTGTTGAGCGAATTGATTCCAGTGAACCTGAATATGGTTAAAACTTTGCAAAAATTTTGTATTGAAAGAACACAAATCTGAGGAGGTAATACCAGCCTGCTACTGCCCTGTTCAGGAACATCATTTTCATAGTCTGCCAGTACCCAGCACTCCCCTTGGTGCTGATGGGTACTGGGGTAATAATGGGGGAGGGCATGCATGTTATGGCTTAAGGCCGTATTGCACAGCACGATATTGAGGGGGAACCGAGCTCCAACCTTTCAGCTCAGTGCTTGCTTCCCCCTCACTGTCTGTGCTATATTATTCGCACAGACAGCGAACAGGGAGCAGCAAGAAGGGCTGCCCAGATGATACATAGATGGCTCAAGCTGGCCATTAAAGTCATCAGCTGTCTGCTGCCGCTGCTCCTATTACATGGAGGGAGGAACAGCAGGCCACCACTGACATGATAAAAGACCGCGATCAGCCGACCTCATGCATGATTCATTACACCAAACGATTGTCAGCTGGAACGGCCGGAAATCAACCAAGTACGTCCTATAATCGCTTGGTGTAATAGGTCCTTTACCAATGGAGGCCGCTTTCACTACTAGGCTACAAATAAGTCGGAAGCTTTCACTACTAGGCTACAAATAAGAGCCCTATTACACGGAACGATAGTTGGCTGAATCAGCCCTATCCGGCCGATTATCGCTCCGTGTAAACACAACGATCAGCCGGTGACAACGATCATCGGCTGATCGTTAATATAGGTTTGGACCTATAATTGTCGGGCACCGACCGCGCATCGCTACGTGTAATATTGGTGCGTGGCCAGCGGCTGACGATTTCCAAACTCTGTAGATTACCCATCTATGCTGCAGGGCTCCTCTTGCGATCTTCTTCTCACCGGGTTCGCGCACTGCAGCTCCAGAGCGGCCTGTCTTAGCTGACAGGCTGCTCAGCCAATCACTGCCCGGGACCGCAAGAGGAGCCCTGCAGCATGGATAGGTAATGTATAGAGTATAAGCAAGGGCTGCAAGGACATCGGTAATGATGTCCATGCAGCTCTTGTTAAACTGTTATCAGGCCGTGTAACAGGCTCAGTAAACGAGCGCCAATCTAGCAGATCGGCGCTGGTTTACAGTTACTATCGGGCCCGTGTAATAGTAACCTAAGTCGGAAAAAAATTGCCAATGCTTTTGCCCAGGAAAGCCCTGCACCTTTTGGCACTTGGCTGTATACAGCAGCTTTGGTTTGTTGTTTAATGTGTGTGTGTGTGTATGGGGGGTCCTAAGGTGGGGGTCCTGTCCGAAACAAACTATTGTGCAGGTTCTGCCAAAGTGGCCAAACTAAACTTTTAAAAACTTTAGCTTTTCTTTACACAATAGTGGAACAGTTTTATGAGCTCCAAGAACAATCCAGTGAGATGGCGTAACCCACAGCCGCTACATTGTATCACTGTATCTGATTTGTGTTTTGTCTATTTAGTATCACGGGATTACATCAAATGGAGCTGGACAGAGCCGGAGAGGAGACATATGGCTTGTCGGGGCCCCCTCTGACCTGTCTGTTGATGCTCAGGAGCGCCCCCTACAGGATTCTGCTCTACTGGATTCAGGGCGGCAGAAGAGTAACAGCCCTGAGCAGGTAACTATATGGGAAATGGGCAAACTCTTCTTTTATATAAGGATACAACTATAGTCAAAGATTTTCCTGTTCCATGTAAATCAGGAATGGGAAACCTACGACCCCAGCTGTTGCAAAACTACAACTCCCATCATGCCTGGACAGCCTTTGGCTTGCTGTCAGGGAATAGAAACTCGGTTCACATCCACTGCTAATACTTCTCACAGCTGAGGGCTTGTTACAGTTGCATCCAGTCACAGTTTGTCTTGTAAAGGTTCATAGGGAGGATAAATCTAGTGTGACCCAGGACCACCATCATATGGGTCTCATAGAAGCCGTATATTGCAGCATGCCTCCCCACAGTGTTCTGTATGACACCCACCAGCGTGTGCGGAGGGGGTCAGCATGACATTGTATCTGGAGGGTGTCGCTGTATCCCCTGCCATTAGATGATAGTTTGCAGACTGACATTACAGCAGGAACAGAACGAGATAAATCAGATTATGTCATTGAATTGCTTACATTACATAGATCACTGTGATGAATTCATCCCTCTGACTCGGCTTTGCAGGATAAGAAGCCAAGGAGATGTCCTGCGGGGTGGAGCCTGCACCAGAAATACTGTTATTACATCAGCGGCCACCAGAGGTCAACCTGGGAGGAGGCCGAGCGCCAATGTGCACAAAGGTGAGAGGCGGCGGCGCTCTATGGGCAATGCATGGCGGCATGTAGTGAGCTTATGAGAATAGTGTGCCAAGGGGGAGGGGACAGAACACTGCAGCCAATCAGATGATGGAAGCCAACAGTAGGGGAGGAGCTTTGTGGGCAGTGTGGGGGCAGTGACCTCTAATGTGATGATAGGGAGGACAGGGCTGATGTGAGATGGAGAATAGAGACTGGAAGGTCACAAGCTGAGAGCTACATAGAGAAATAAGTTGGGCCAAAGCAGCACAGAGTATTTCAGGAGAGAAGTGTGCCAGGGGCAGGGTCATGATGTGAGAAGGGGAAAGGAGACATAGGGGAGGTCACCGGCTGAGGACTTTGGCAGGACTTCAACAGTGCAGAGTATTTTAGGAATATGCTGGTCTTGTGGTGAAGAGACAGTGACCAGTCCATTTATCTGAGGATAGTGAGGACAGTGCTGCAGGTGACAGGGAGGCTGACCATTACACAGTAGAAGAAGTAGAAGCAGTGGCGGAACTACCGCCGTAGCAGCAGTAGCCGCTGCTACGGGGCCCGCCTTATCAGGGGGCCCGGTGCCCGATCCTGTAATGGACCGAGCCCCCTGAGAAGACACTCGCAGCACCCGACCGCCGAGCGGGCCTCACGGGTGCTGCAAACGGCAAGTCGCAGTGTGCCATGAGGCCCGCCCCCGTCCTCAGCGTCCCCTGCGGCACCCGCCCCCTCCTTCCCCTGTCCTGCGCACCCACTTAGCTGCGGGCACCCCCGGCCGCCCGCTCAGCCCATCACCTGCCCCTCTGCCCCATCACCTGGCAAGGCTGCCCTCCGATCGCCTGCCCGTAGCTCCGCCGCCCACCGATAGCTCCGCCCCCAGCCCGCCCGTAGCTCCGCCCCCGGACCCTTCGTAACTCCTCCCCCGGACCGCTCCGGCTCAGCCGAGCACATGGAGACATCTCCCTCCAGAAGCGCAGTGACGTCATGGAGAGAGAAGACGTTGCAGGGGCGGCAGTGGAGGAGGAGAGGGACTCCTATGCCAGAATAAGGTGAGTATAATGTGTTGTTTTTTTTGTGTGTGTGTGTGTGTTTGCCAATGCAGGGGGAGCAGAGGGGATTAGTAGTATGGGGGGGGGGGCACAGGGGGGATTTTTTTTATGGGGACAGCATGGAGGAATTACAATGAGGTCAGCACAGGGGAATTACAGGGGGTGGTCACCCAGTTTTCCCAGCATCCAGTATGTCAGTATAGTGGAGGTCACCCAGCTTTCCCAGCATCCTGTATGTCAGTATAATGGAGGTCACCCAGCTCTCCGCATCCTGTATGTCAGTGTAATGGAGGTCACCCAGCTTTCCCAGCATCCTGTATGTCAGTGTATAATGGAGGTCACACAGCTCTCCCCTAATCCTGTATGTCAGTATAATGGAGGTCACCCAGCTTTCCCAGCATCCTGTATGTCAGTGTGTAATGGAGGTCACCCAGCTTTCCCAGCATCCTGTATGTCAGTGTAATGGAGGTCACATAGCTTTCCCAGCATCCTGTATGTCAGTGTAATGGAGGTCACCCAGCTTTCCCAGCATCCTGTATGTCAGTGTAATGGAGGTCACCCAGCTTTCCCAGCATCCTGTATGTCAGTGTGTAATGGAGGTCACCCAGCTTTCCCAGCATCCTGTATGTCAGTGTAATGGAGGTCACACCTTGCAGACTTTACTGCACCAAGCAGCAGAATTACTACAGTTTAGGAGCCTATAGGAGGGAAAAGGGAAGGAAGTTGCCGGAAATGTGCAGAGCCTGAGATGTCTGTCTGGAAGGTTCTGAAGACACGAATTGTAGCTGCAAGAAATCATCATGGTGGTCCGGGCCGGATGGAGGAAAAGGAAAATGGCGCCTCAGATCAAAGAAGACGTCACCTGTGAGTCCCTGTACGATGATTTTGTATTCAGTTGAACTCTTAGGGGTGCAACGCTTTTATCAAGATTCGCCCTGTTGCCAAAATGATCTAAAAACTGCCCTGGTCCTGCGGCACCCGTCCCCTCCTTCCCCTGTCCTGCGGCTCCCGTCCTCCGCGCCCCCTGCAGCTCCCACCCTGTCCTGTGTCCCCCTGCGGCCTCTGTCTCCGTCCCGTGTCCCCCTCCAGCCCGTGTCCCCGTTCTGTGTCCCCCTGCGGCCTGCGGTCTCCGTCCCGTGTCCCCCTGCGGCCTCCGTCTCCATCTCCCGTGTCCCCCTGCGGCCTCCGTCTCCATCTCCCGTGTCCCCCTGCGGCCCCCGGCCCCGTTCTGTCTCCCCCTGCGGCCTCCGTCTCAGTCCCGTGTCCCCCTGCAGCCCCCGTCCCCGTTCTGTGTCCCTCTGCGGCCTCCGTCTCTGCGGGGTCCCTGTCCCCTACCATCACCATCAGTGCCCCCACAGACCAGAGAGAAGAGGAAGGCGGGCACAGAAGCCACACAGGACCAGAGGACAGAGCAGGAACCAGGACAGGTGAGATTACCCCAGAGAACTACAACCCCCACTATGTCCTGGTAACAGTTCATGATGGGAGATGTAGTTTTACAGCCTGTGGACATTCAAGTTGCAGAACTACAACCCTCATCATTTCCTATTGATGGTTCATAGTGGGGATTGAAGTTCTGCAGGGGATTAGAGGTTGACATAGTATAGGAGGGGGGAGGCAGTGGCACAGTAGAACTACTTCTCCCAGCATGCTGTGTGGTAATATGCAGGACTGCATCCCCCAGCTTTGTGTATAGGGTGGGCTGTAGAACTACATCTCCCATCATGGTGTGTGGTAACATACAGGACTACATCTCCCAGCATAGTGTGGGGTAATATACAGGACTACATCTCCCCGCATAGTGTGGGGTAATATACAGGACTACATCTCCCCGCATAGTGTGGGGTAATATACAGGACTACATCTCCCAGCATAGTGTGGGGTAATATACAGGACTACATCCCCCAGCATAGTGTGTGGTAATATACAGGACTACATCTCCCCGCATAGTGTGGGGTAATATGCAGGACTATTTCACATAATAGGAGTTGTAGTTTTGCAACAGATAAGACGATGACAGGGTACACAAGGGGGAGATGGTGGCACAGTAGACTAGCGGCTATGTGGGTGCATGTGTATATGTAGGGCTTGCAACACATTGCCAGAGGCAGCATTCCTTCCAGGAGTATGCTGAGGAGGGGGGCCCCATACAGTTTTTTGCTATGGGGCCCCATGAATCCTAGTTACGCCCCTGAGTAGAAGCCCAGAGTTTTTCAGGCAGCACAGAGTATTTCAGGAGTATGCCAATTCAGTGGTAAAGAAGCAGTGACCTTATGGGTTGCAGAGTCATGATGTGAGGAGGGGAATGGAGACAAGTGCAAGGTCACAGACTCAGTGTTACAAAGTGGAAGGAATAGAAGCCACAGCTGCACAGAGTTTTTCAGGAAAGAAGGAGAAGCCTGGGAAGCATTAGGTGGTAGGTCACATTGGAGGGGTTGGGCATCCTGACATGTCCAGTCATCTAAGTTACATTACATTACATAGAGCTGTATGTGACAGTTACACTGATGGTTTACATGTGCATTATAGCAGAAGTGTAATCCTTTGCTTTGTGCAGGGAAGGCAGCCATGTCACCATTGTGCACTCAGACGCGGCAATGAGATGGCTCTGGAAGTTTGCTGACAAAAAGCCATTCTGGATCGGTAAGGCAGAGAATAAGAATAAGAAGAAGAAAAACACATCTGCTTTCTTCAAACAACAGTGCCACCCCTGTCTACAGGTTGTTTGATGTATCGCATCTTAACCTTATTCACTTTAAAGGGGTTATCCAGCGTTACAAAAACATAGCCACTGTCTTCCAGAAACAGCACCACTCTTGTCTCCCGCTTGGGCGGGGTTTTGCTGCTCAGCTCATTGAAGTGAATGGAGCTCAATTGCAAAGCGCACCTGAACTGGAGACAAGTCATGTTGTCTCTGAAAGAAAGTGGCCATGTTTTTGTAGCACTGGATAACCCCTTTAATAGAGCTGAGCTGCAATACCAGACACAACCTGTGCACAGATGTGGCGCTGTTTTCATAACAAACCATTCATTTTTTTTTTCTTATTATAGACAATCACACAGATTATTTAATACCGTCTCTATTTCAGGGCTCAGACTGGTGGGGAATCCTTCTAGCTGGCGGTGGTCGGACGGACAGCCATGGACTTTCACCAACTTCAAAAAGACTCTTCTTCCTGAATCTGCAGAGAGTTGTGTCCTGGTGGGGAGGAGGAGAGAATGGCAGAGAAGCAGCTGCGGCCACAGACACCGATACATCTGCTCCTTACCTGTATAAGAACCGCCACCCTCCTGCAGCATATGGGGAGGATTTATTCATCCAATCACAGATCACATGGGGACAGCGCCCCCTGAAGGCGGAGGCGACTTATACCCTTTTTATGGTAACTTACAAATTAGAACGGGAGACACAGTAGGCGAGAGCCTATGTACCATGTAGCTACCTGGTCTTGCCATATTACAATGAATGATGGGAGTTGTAGTTTTGAACCGACTGGATAGCCACAGGTTGTGGAACATTACCCTATGACTTTCCCTGGCTTTTGAAAGTCAAAGGTGCATCCATACCTGCGTATTTCACTATATAACTAAGCAGATATGATGTTCAGGAGCCTGGGAAAGCTGGGTGACAGACCTTATGGAAACACTTATGGCAGCTGCAGTGGTTGCTGAACTTTTCCTGAAAACATATAAATAAAATAATTTTTTTCCTATTTTTTTTTTTATGTGAATTCCTGTTATTTTGAATAAACGAGCAGCCGATGCAATTCCTTTCATTGTCTACATTACAATACGGTGATACTTGTATCATTTCTACATTTAATAAAAAAATATTTTTTTATCTGATTAATTGTGAATTTTTAAATTTATTTATTTATTTATTTTTTAATTGTGAATTATTTGGAATATCTGAGTCACCTGAACACAAAGGGCGACATGTATCATTACAAAAATGCGTATTTTTCGGCGGAAATGGGCGATTTGCGAATATTTTATTCGCAAAACGGCCATTTGCGAATAAAATATTTGCAAATCGCCCCTTTCCACCGGGTACGCCGGGGGGGGGGGGGGGGGCTTGGGGGGGCGGGGAGGGGGTGTTGAGGGGGCGGAACTGGGGGCGCGGACTCAGAGTCCGCAGGATTTATCATTTTTTACACCTAAAGATACGCCGAAAACCTACTCCACCTTTCAGGTGGCGTAGGTTTTCGGCTGTGCGCACCAACACGCAAGGAATTTATGTAGAGGCGGTCCGCCTCTACATAAATCTCCGTAGCGCCGGAGATGCGGGGACATTTATAAGTCCGGCGTAAAAATACTGAACAGTGTAAATTGTGAATCCAGCACTGGATTGAGATATAAAATGAACTAGCAGCAGCAGCATAGAGAAAATTATAGAGCAGTGCTGGGCATAATAGGCTGTGACTCCAGCACTGGGGTGAGATATAACACTTACTAGAAGTCACAGCAGCATTATAGAGCAGTACTGAGCAGTGTTGGCTGTAAATTAGCACTGGGGAGAGATATAACACTTAACAGAAGCAGCAATGTGGAAGACTTTATAGAGCAGTACTGAGCTATGACTCCAGCACTGGGGTTAGATATAACACTTATTAGTTGGTGCAGCAGCATGCCTGACATTATAGAGCAGTGCTGAGCAGAGCAAGCTATGAATCCAGCGATGGAGTAAGATATAACACTGAAAGCTTGTGTGTCTCACCTCACCCTTTCTTCCAATAGATTTCTAGAAGCAGCTGTAACCTAATCCCTCAGTGAGCTGACTTTTAACAGTATTGTAGGGTCAATAATCCATTTAGGAGATGGAGAGGATAAATATTTTTTTTTCTCTGATAAGAAATATTATAATATTTCTATTCGGTTACAGTGTTGACTCACTTGGTGTAAGTGCAGTGACCAATGTAAAGGAAACATTCTTGTGTGTTATCATTCTCTTTGTGGTTACATTTATTGTTTCTAAAATGCCTGCTTGCAGTCAGTGAATGGGAACATTCTTGTCTATATCCAGATTCTGGAAACCTGTACAGATCGAATACAACTGTATCCAGCCCAGGCAACCGCTTTTAGCTTAAAGGAGCTAAAAATATTTCTACTTTCCTCCAAAAACAGCGCCATGTCGGTCCTCAGGTTGTGTATGGTATTACTCTCACCTCAACTCCTTACAGTTCCCATCATGCCCTAACAGCCAATATGGCTGGCCACAAAGGACTGTCCAGTCATGATGGAAGTCATAGGGAGTGCATACAGTTACATGGTGCTTGAGGGGTTGGGAGTTGATGAAGAGCCAAAGGTTGGGGAACATTATCCTCCATGGTGCCCCTCAGATTGGAGGGCGTTCCCCGCTACAGCCATAGCCAAGCTCTTATGAAATATAATGCAAGTATCAATATTTGACTGCAATTGCGAAAGGTGAAAATAAAGTTTTGTGGTGGTCGGGCACTCGGTGGTAACCGGATGGTATTGCGTCTCGGGGTTGTTTAGGGTTACTTGGGCACTTGTCACAGTAGCCTGGAGTGGTCTTGCACAAGACTTGGGTACTAATAGCTGAGGTGCCTTGTAGTAGAGCGAGAGAGAGAGAAAGTAGAGGAGTTGCCAGAGGGGCCCTGCCCAATGTAGTAAGTGTAAGCTCTGCTGGAACAGGTGAAGTACAGAAGAGGTGAAAAAGAATACTCGTACTCACGGATGACTTGCTGTCTCTGACAGCCTCATGCCCCCTAGTTGAGGGCTACCCGTCCTAGGTGGGTAATACGAGCCCCAGTCATCGGTTATATGGGTGTAGCAGACTCCTAGGATTACCCAGTTTTCCTGCACTGGGTAGTAGGATACGTAGACCTTTTTTTTTTTTACAGTAGCTTTGTCCCACTGCGGTCAGTTCTTATTGCTTCAGGTAACTGCCCTGCACGTTTTAGAGAGGTTCCGGGCGTGGGTAAGGTGTTCCCTGTTTGCCTGTCTTAGAGTTCAGTAGGAGAACTTTGTAACTCAGCTGCTTCTCACACATCCATTCGCTTTGACTTCCAGCCACTAACGCTCCGACAGGGGACCTGGCTTAATGGACCCTGACAGCTGTGCATAGTACAAGACAAGACAGTAGTGGCACCTAGTGGAGAGAACCCAACAGCACACCATCCCTCACTTTTGTGAACCTGAGGGAGTGACATACTAAGATGCCATAAACAGCACCCTGTGTTGGGACACCACAGTTTGATCCTATTTTACCCCATCTATACATCCAGCCTATAGACCATGGGCAGTGGGGTGCGTGGCATCTTCGCCAGGGAGGTTTCCAGAGGGATCTATACACATTTCATTATGTATTCATCAGGGGACAGTATGCAGTTTCTGAAAAGTGGTGACAATGCAGATTTATGCCTGGTGCATTATAAAAGGTCACCGGCACCAAGACTGGAGAACTCTTAATCTCATCCTCCTGACTTAATGTATTCGTGGAGTCGGCGCTCCCAGAGCGGATATTGTATTGTCTAATCAGTGTATTTAATGTAATTATATGACAAACACCGATGTGCGGGGGAGGAGGCAGTGCAGGGAATTCTAATAGCGGCTTCAGGTGCAAGGAGCCAGAAGTCAGATCTGTCAGATCTGGGCGATATCTTATCCGTCACCGGGAGAGAAGGGCGAGGCTGTACCGACAAAAATAAAAAACGTGATGACCTAAGTGTCTGGAAGAAAAGCGATTATCACGAGTCATCTTATTCTGTGAAGTCTAAGTGCAGGGATGGGAAACCTTCGGCCCTCCAGCTGTTGCAGAACTACAACTCCCATCATGCATAGACAACCAGAGCTTTAGCTGTCTAGGCATGCTGGGAATTATAAACACCTATAACCTCCAGAACCAATTATAATCTCAACAATATCATAGTATCCCTGAATACAGACTATCAGCTATCAATACACCTACAATGGTATTCAGTACCATAAAAACAATAAATAAATATATAGTAAATTGTAGAAAAATAACAAGTCTTTATTAAGTTTATCACAAAACAAAAATTAAAAACGACCTGGGAGATGGGAGACTATACTGTCGTTACATGGTATATGTTACTTTAAAGTGCAAATGCAAATAATCTTGTAAGCACTTTGTTTGCTTGCATAAAAAATTTATTAAGTGCAAGTGCCAAACTCAGTATGCACCAATACGCTAACAATAGTCCCAGTACCTCAGGCCTTAGACTCTAACGTCGGAGCACTAACCGCTTCCTGAGGAACAATAGTTACACAAGAGTGTGCGGTGTGATAACATAGAAAACTATTAGATTCGATAGTACTCTGGCTCCATCTGCTGGCTACACACAATAATACATATAGAGTAATTAAAGTGCTTCGTGCATTTCTGTAACTGCCTGTAGCCTTTACACCAACATCACAGAAAGGTGAAAAAAAAATCAAAAGAAGCACTAAAATAAAAACGGTAAAGAAGGACCACAAAATTTTTTTTGGCAAAAAAGAAAATTAAGGAAAACACATTGTTGCCTTACTTCAACACTTCCCTGGGACCCATGAGACCACCCGACACATGTTTCGCACATCCGTGCTTCGTCAGGAGATGATGCTATTGACAATTGAGGCTACTTATATAAACTGCATACTTCATCCACCACTTGTTTAACCTGAGAACTTTAGGACAGGTGCATAAAAGAAACACTAGCAGTGGGACACAACATTTGCCCTAGCACCATCTTCACCTCTATACAACTTCCCCATCTGTCTTGCTCCACATTGTAACGGTGCCCACTATGTGCTCCCATGAAGTATTTAGGTGCTCAAATAGTACTTAGCTCCCCCTACATGAGGTGCCCATCTGTACTTTCATGTAGTAGATAAGCTCCTCTGTGCCTCCATATAGTACTAAGGCTCCTTTTGTGCCCCCATATAGTAGGTAGGACCAGGGGCGGATTAACTTTACCTTAAGCCCCGGGCTGTTCACCAAGCCTGGGTCCCCCCACCCCACTGTAACTATGGCAGCACTAGCCTGGCGTTCATAGTACAGGATAGATAATGTCATGATGTCCTGATTTGTGAAAAATTGCCATAAAAAAACAGTGATTTTTTGCAAATCATGGCGGTCGTGTAGCCAGAAGACAGTACACCACTGAAAGTATAAGTCTTTTTGGGTGGTCATGGGCCCCCCAGGAGCTCAGGGCCCCGGGCTGCCGCCCAAGACGCCCCTATTATAATCCACTACTGGGTAGGACCGTCTCCGCCACCTTATGGTAGCCTGCTTGGTAGGTAGTCATCCCCTGTAAGCCAATTCCCAGTATAAAGTCTTCCCTGTGGGTAACTAACAAAAAAAAATCCATACTCACCTACATGCAGTGCTCCTCCGTGCTCTGCACGAGTAACATCACTTATACCTTGGGAGCTGAAAAGATAGAGCGGTATTTTGTGTGGTGTGCGGACGCGTCCCCCATGGTCTCACAGAATCGGCTTAATTATTCCCAAAAATATCTAAAATAGTTTAGTTTTTTTCACTGTTTTATGTGCACTGGGGGTGGGGCTACCACTTTCAGTGAACTGATTCACCCCGTCGTCCTGCTCCTTCTTATGAATATTCATCCCGTTTTCTGCCGTGACGTCACTTCGGCTGCTCGGCACTGCAGATTGCCTGATGAATATTCATTAGGGGAGGTGATGTGGATCGGTGCACTTTAGTCCCGCCCCAGTGCAGCAAACTGCCTAATTTGCATATTGAACTGAAGATTTAGTAAAAACTGCACAAGGGTTGCACAATCAGGCATGTTTGGCATTCAGGAGTCTGGAAAAGCTGGGTGCCAAACGTTATCAGGGCAGTAATGGCTATAACGGTCACCCAGTTTTTCCACACACCTGAATGGCCTATCTGCCTACCTATTCGAAGGTTTGAGGCGGCCATATTGTTCATCACCCAGCTTTCCAAAAAGCCAGCATGATTCTAACAACTTACAGGAACGAAATATTTCCTGCATCTCCTAGGCAGGCGGATAATAGAGGACGATTATCTGTACCTTGATTTTATCTCCTCCCATCCCCCGCTGGGCCGCCGCCATATTAAACCCGTCATTGCATCTTATGACCGCCATATATCTCACGTTTCTTATGTCGTCCCCTTTACCGTCCCCTCGACTCTGACACGAGATTAGAAACGTAACAAAATCGAGATCCCTCGTCTCCGTCCATCACGTTACAGAATTTTAAAAAGGTCAAATCTTAACTGTATCTCGTGCGCCTTAATCCTCCATAACGCAAATCCTGGGAGCCGGAATCTCCGTCTGGGGGGTCATAGGAATCCCTGTTTCTGAAGAAGCTCATAAACTATAATTAAGCAATGATGGCGGCAAATGGGGAGGACATCACTTTAATCTCCTGGTGATAAATTTGCAGTTCTTAGTGTAAATGGCGTCTTAGAAAAATTTCAGGGATCCGTCATTCCAGAGTCACGCTCATGCCATGTGTTTTATCTAGTCATTTAAAGGGGTAGTTGTCTTTTTTTTTTACAGGATTATTAGTGATATTACTACTCAGGTTCAAGATTCCATTGACTCAACCAAAAAGCGCCTCTCCCCTGCTGTAAAGAGGCTTACTAGGGGTTATCAGCTGCTGTATATCCTGCAGGAAGTGGTGTATTGTTTCCAGTCTGACACAGTGCTCTCTGCTGCCACCTATAATTCTATAGTTATATTATTATAGTTCTATAGTTATAGTAACTGTATATAGGTTATCACAGAAATGCACAGAGCACTTTAATTACTTTATATGCATTATTGTGTGTAGCCAGCAGGTGGAGCCAGAGTAGTATGTACAGTGGTACCTTGGTTTAAGAGTAACTTGGATCGTGAGCATTTTGCAAGAAGAGCTCACAGTTTTTAAAAATTGAAACTTGGTTTAAGAGCATTGCTTTGCTTTGAGAGCTCCCTGTACTGGGTGGGAGGGTGAGTGGAGGGGGCATGGCCTGCACAGGGTGGTCTACAGCTCTGTACTCTTACTGGACTGTGGAGGTAATCTCTTCATAGCTGTAACTCCTCTCTCCCTGGACAGAGAGTGCTGCTATACTGTGCCGACATATGCCCTGCTCATTCCTTCATACTCCCTGCAGTCTCTGTCAGCCCTTGTCAGCTATACACACTGCTGCTATAATGTGCCTGCACTTACACTCAGCTATACACACTGCTGCTATAATATGCCTGCACTTACACTCAGCTATACACACTGCTGTATAGAGAGGTTTCTGTCACTGTCCTCCAGCACAGCTCTGTGATTCTCACTTCCTGATTGGTCCATGCTGAACACGCACCCCTTCCCCATTGCTGTCATGTGACCACACAGACCTCTGATAGCAGCCCTGCTTCTCTATTCTAGCCTGTTGTACTACACTACTGAATTATGGGGATCTGCAGTTCCATCCTGTATCTACAAACTGCTGCTGTTTTTTCATTCTTATGCACTTGCTATACATTATACTCCACATGCTGCTTCTCTATACTGTAAAGTAACTTATAATATCACATAGTCAACTGTTTCTAAATGTTTGTTTTACCTTTTATTCAGAATTAAATAAATCATTATTTTTGGGGTGTAGAACCAATTGTCTGCATTTCAATGATTCCTTATGGGAAAATTTACTTTGCTACAAGAGTGGATTTGGATTACAAGCACTCTCCCGGAACGAATTTTGCTCGTAATCCACGGCATCACTGTAATTTAATACTTTTCTATGTTATCACACTGCACACTGGTGTGGAACTATTGTGGCCTGGCTTTTTTTTACCAGTACCCTGTGTAATCTCCTGGTTGTTGTTTCTTTGTCTGTATAGTAACCAGTAATGTACATGATTTAATATAAATATTTTTATTATATCTGTGCAATAAAGATGAATTGTTTCTCTACTTGATTGTGGTGTTGATATATATATATATATATATATATATATATATATATATATTTATATATATATATATATTTGTATCTTAACACCCTAAATGATGATACATTATGAGGGTACAGCTGATTTTTTGGGGTGTGTATGTCAAAAGTTTAGCAAAACAACAGTGACACTTTAAACTATATTATGGCACAACAAATAGCCAAGAGTATTATAGTGTATTGCACACCCATATAAAAAGACGGTACTAACTTAGTTACCAGTCCCCTTTATCTGGAAGGATGAGATTCTGCCTAAACAGACCAACAAGGACAGGTCTGGCTACGAGTGACTTGTTACCGTCCAGAACCTGGCCGACTTCTGGCCAGGCCTGGTCAATTAAGATTGGCTTGAGATGCTACAAACCTCAGGTAGGAACTATAAAACACTTGAGGAACTACAGGTAACAATAGTATTGTACTGTAAGTCGATTGGTAAAGTAGTGTGTGCTCCATGGGAGAAGAATTATGGGTACTGTGAATATTCTTAACCCTTATCTTGTGGCTAAAGAAAGAAACCACAAAGTTTAGGGACTCCCTTATCTGTTAGGTGACATATAGATGTACTTAGCCATAAAGCATCTATACCCTGCTGTAAAGGAGGGGTGCGGTCACATAACCTGCCCAGGTAATCCCTTGCCATATGATTGTATGCTAACAAAGAATATTTATTTGTTACATAGTCTCAGGAAATACTTGGAAGAAACTAAATATTAGCAATATTGGCTCTCCAGCCATTGAAAAAACTACAAATCCCAGCATGGTGGAAGCTGTAATTAATTGTTAAATAGCTGAAAAGGTGCAGGTAGGACAGTGTATAAGTATATTAATGTTTCCCTATTACTCAACAGCAAACTCTGCTGCCATCTAGTGTCATAAAATAAGAATGCCTCTTCAGATTTGAACTGCTGAGGATAAGGAATGTTTCTAATTATTTGTTCACACTTTCTTGGAAGGATCGGACCTCAGGGTAAAATTTTATAAACACAATGGGGGAGTGTCATTGAAGTAAATAAGGTTGCACTGCAATACCAGACACAACCTGCTGTCATTTGTGGTGCTGTTGCTCTGTCCTGGGGTGCTGAGATGTTACGCAGCGGTGGGCGTATGATGTTTTGTGGCTGGTTCACTTGTCACGTGGCCAGGAGTGGTGTTACTCCCCCCACAGACACACAGGCACTGACACTTGTAGGGGTAGCACAATGTAAGGTTATGTTCACACAATGTATGCTTTCGTAAAAGCAAGGCCGTTGTTTTAATCTGCAACAACGGCAGTACTTTTCACGAAAACATATGTTGCCTATTCCTCTATGGGATCCAGGCTGGATCGTATACACATAGTATATGCTCCAGCTGGGATCTATTGCGGCGTTGCAAACAATTGCCATGTCAGTTTTCTGCGGCCACTATTCAGTGAATAGCGGACGCAGAGAACCATGTCAGTGCACACCATGAAGCGAGCGGCTCCAGCCATACGCTGCATAGTGTGCAGTGGAGTGTTCTGATGCGGGCGCACACGGATGCGCCCGCATCAGAACTCTGCGGACCGAAAGATCATTCGTCCAGTACTGCAGTACCGGCCAGGATGATCTTTTCAGAGACCGGCCGTTCCGTGACCCGGCCGGGTCACGGAACGGCTGGTCTCTTACGCTGTGGGAACATAGCCTAAGGGTGCAGGTGCGGCAAGTAAATGAGTACAGAGTCCGGCACCTAACCAAATGAGGACTTTACTAAAGATCTTCAGTGCAATACACAATAACCAAACTGGCCACTAGGTGTAGTTGACTGCAGTGTAGGTGACTGCAGTGCTTGAGGTAGTGACTTAAGAAGTTGGTTGATAGAAGAAGTGCAATAGAACTTAGGAAAAAGTGTAGCTTGACTGAAACCAGGTATAGGGGACCTTCTTAGGGACCCTATCTATTGTAGAAGGGTACTCTGCCGGGATTGTGTGGAGACAAAATACATAGTGTACTTGTGAAGAATACTCACGGTTAGAAGCACCACCCAGAGAAGACTGCCTTTTGCCAAACTAGATCAGGGAGTGCTAGATTTGCTAGTACGACCCCCAGCCTTTTACAACTGGGTATAGCTAACTCTTCGAGCCTTCCCAAGGTAGTCGAGCGTGTATCATAAGGATGTCAGCTTAAGCTCTTTGTCCTACTGCGGATCAGTCTCTTGATTTCCCAGGGGGCAATGTTCTAGAATACACTGACATTGAGACATGTGATGGTGTCTCTGCAGTGTTTTGGTTAATCTCCCTGAGGTCGACCAGCATCCTTTTGCATGCACTGCAGGCATTGCTCCCACTGGCCAGAATCCTACTCCACACTGATGAGGGGCAAATACCCCGAAACAGCTGTCTGTGGATGGATAACTTGCTTGGGTGGTTTCCTTGATTGGAGACATTCCTTGGCCAGGTTGTTCCTTACCGGAGGAAGGTCTGGCTAGTTCACTGACGTCAAGACACGTGATGGTGTCTGCAGTGTTCTTTTGCATCTTGACTCTTGAAGACTGTCCTGACAAACTGAAGAAGAATCCCTGGCATAGATAATGTTGCCCTAGAGAAGGGTTATCTTTCCTGTGGGTTTAGCACTGCATTTTGACTACAGAGTCCAAAATCTCTGGCTGTGTCTAAGTCTCTCTCCAACCCCTACTGACACAAGACCTCCTAACTAAGATTCCAGGGCCCTGGCTTAAGCCAGTCCTGGCTGGAAACTGCAGCAGAAACTCTACCTGTGTACCTACTTCACTGCAGCTAACTAGAAAAGACGTCCCACCAGGAACTAACTGTCCTTATATAGGGGTGACTGGGTCTAACCTCCTACTGGTGGGGCACTGTAAAAGAAAGCGAGGGAAGAAGTGAAGTTGGCTGTGTGCTGAGTGAGGCGCCTGCACACAGGGGCGGATTAACTTTACCATAGGCCCCGAGCTGTTCACCTAGCCTGGGCCCCCCACCCCACTGTAACTATGGAAGCACTAGGCTGGCGTTCATAGTACAGGATAGATAATGTCATGATGTCCAGATTTGTGCAAAATTGCCATAAAAAAACTGTGATTTTTTGCAAATCATGGCAGAAGTGCAGCCAGGAGACAGTACACTACTGAAAGTATAAGTCTTTTTGGGTGGTCATGGGCCATCATCTATAACACCTGACAAAGTTACCTTTACCCATACCCGAACATAAAACAGCATCACACCTATCTATGGGTCATGTCTGGTATTGCAGCTCAGCTTTAATGTATGGACAACCCCTTTAAAAGAACCTGCCAACAGGTTATACCTGGTAATCACCTGATGGGTGATTGAAGAGAAGACAACTTTTAAATTGGCTTCCTTAAAGGGGTTGTCCAGGATAGGAAAAACATGGCTGCTGTGTCCCACAATCAGAGATCCTTTAAATGAGCCCACCAACAGATTATGTCTGGTATTGCAGCTCGGTCTTATTCAAAAGGACTGACCTGCAACAGTGCCACCAATTCCAACAGGTTATGTCTGGTATTGAAGCTCGGTCTTATTCAAAAGGACTGACCTGCAACAGTGCCACCAATTCCAACAGGTTATGTCTGGTATTGCAGCTCGGTCTTATTCAAAAGGACTTCAAAAAGGAAAATCCCGGCACTCGCCAAATTCTGCAAAGTGATTTTGACTTTGACACAATATCTCATGGGTCGCTTCGTGTTAACCCTAATTTATCTAAGAGTGAGAGATTGGCACTCCATGAGCTGGCTGACAACAAGGAAGTTACAATTAAACCAGCCGACAAACGCGGGTCCATCGTTGTGATGGATACGTCTAATTATGATAGAGAAATTGTCCGCCAACTCACTGACACCAATACCTACGAAAAATTACCAGGTAACCCCTTGGTTAAAATCCAATTACAGATTAAAGATCTTCTGAAATTATATGTGGAAAAAGGGACTATTAGTCCCAAATTAGTCAACTACTTGCAGTCGGACTGCCCTGTGACACCTGTTTTGTACATCTTGCCCAAGGTGCACAAGACTCTGATTAATCCTCCAGGAAGACCCATAGTGGCGTCGATTAATTCTGTTTTTTCTCCTTTATCAATTTTTTTGGACAGAGTCTTGACACCTTGGGTAAAAGGTACCAGATCATACCTAAGTGATACGTCTGATTTCTTACAGGTTATTGGTGAATCTCGGGCTTTGACCGACGTGGACATCCTCGTTACTATTGATGTGGCGAGTTTGTACACGTCGATTGAACACCATAAGGGACTTGAGGCAGTAAAATGGCTCCTTGACGTGAGCACATACACTCCTGATGAAAAATGTTTTTTTCTTGATTTACTCACAGTGGTTTTATATGAAAATTATTTTATGTTCAAGGACACTTACTATTTACAGAAAAGAGGCTCGGCGATGGGGTCCAACGTGGCCCCCCCCTACGCAAATGCCTATATGGCTTATTTTGAAGATAAGTTTGTATACTGTAATGCTCTGTTTCTACAGCACGCCAAAATATGGCGTCGATTTATTGATGATATTTTTTGCGTTTGGGGGGGGCCACCTGAGACCCTCATTACCTTTATTACTTACTTGAATTCCATCTGGCAGGAGCTGCAATTCACTTACACTAGTGATCATGTGTCCATCAGTTTTTTGGATGTAATGGTAACTAAGGATGTACAAGGTCATTTTACAACAGACCTATTTCGGAAGTCCACAGATAGGAATAGCCTCCTTCACTATACTAGTTCCCATCCCCTCCCTATGAAAAAGTCTATCCCGAGATCTCAGATCCAACGGGTCAACCGGCTGGTTTCAGACCCTGTTGTCCGACAGACACGGGTTAATGAGATGAAGGACCGTTTCCGCGATCGGGGATACCCAGTACAAGTGCTCAATGAGGCTAGCACACCCAGGCCCCCTAGAGAACATGATCAGCACAAAAGAATCCCTTTTGTAAGAGAATACCATCCGTACAGCGTTAAAGTGGACAATATTATTAAAAAGCATTGGCACATACTGAGACAGGCACACCCAGAGATAGAGGAATTCCATGATGTCCCACTAATATGTAATAAACGTGCCCCTAACCTACACAACACTCTGGTGAGAGCAGATAGTTGTACGAGTAAAGAAAAAAACGATCAAAGGGTACTCATGCAGAGAAAACTGGGTACTTTTCCCTGTCTTAGATGTGCCCAATGTAACAATGTCCAAAAGGGTAGTACGTTCAGCCATCCTTTGACGGGTAAGAGCTATCAGATCAAGGGCCAGTTTACTTGTGATAGTAGAAATGTAATTTATATTATCATATGCCCTTGTGGCAAACTCTATGTCGGTGAGACTATTCAGTCCATAAAAGATAGAATTTCGAAACATAAATCTACTATCAGATGCGGTAACTGGCTCTTACCGATACCTCATCATTTTAAAGAGGCACATCATAATATTGCCCAGCTACGTTACCAAGTCATTGAAAAAGTACAGATACCAAGACGGGGTGGCAATATTAAGAAACTATTGCAGCGCAGAGAAGCGTTTTGGATCCACACGCTCCAAACCCTGGAGCCTATGGGTCTCAACAGAGATTATGATCTAACTACATTCACTTAGGCTGTATGGAGTCATCTATTTATGTATTTATGTATTTATTTATTTATTTATTTGTTCTTGTAGTTGTAATCACTTTTGTATCTTCTAGCTAATTCCTATGTTCTCTTTTCTAGATAGGCCTCTTGGAAAATAATGAAAATAACGAGACAGTAGAGGGTTAATGTAAGCTATTTATGTGATACAAGATTACTAACTATGTTTTCACTGATTATCTGTATCATTTTGTATGTTGTATATTTAATCTGTATTTTGTCTGACTGTTTTTAGCTTATATGTATAGGTTATAGTTCACATACTGTTCACACTATTTATATTTATATTTATATTTATATTTATATGATGTATTTACCTAGTATATTACGGATCGACCGCTGAGCTACATTTCCCGTTCATCTCTTTACTTCTGTTCAGCTTATACAGCATCACTTCACTAGATTACACAGCGATCAGCTGACTTCGCTGTTTACAATCTTTGGGACACGTGTCTACGCAGCTGATCTGATGACACTCTACTCTACTACAGCGATCAGCTGACTTCTATGTTTACAAATTCTTGGGACACGTGGCTGCTCAGCTGATCTTCGGTCCGGACTTACTCTGATGACGTTGGAGTTACTTCATTGTTTTCAGCTGTAGTGACGCCAAATTTGAGCACCTATCATATGTATAAATTTGTGATACGTTTAGCTTTTGTTAGGCTTGTTGAGAAAGGCTTTACGCCGAAACGCGTCCTTTATCCGCCTGTCTGTACATGCACCAATAAATCACTTTGCAGAATTTGGCGAGTGCCGGGATTTTCCTTTTTGATGTCCGATTTCCTACCCTGGCACCACCTGAGATCGGAGTGCCGACCCCTTTCCAGATTATTCAAAAGGACTGACCTGCAACAGTGCCACCAATTCCAACAGGTTGTGTCTGGTATTTTGGTGCACAGTCACACACAAGCCACACCTCCTTGCCAACAGGCCACGCCCCATTGCCGAGCAAGTCACTAAAGCTTCTAAAAAGTTTAATAACACATGAAATTGCAATAGTAAATCCACACTATACAGACAAAGAGAATGAGTACATGGAGGTTTAATCACTGGGGCGGAGCGGCACTTATACCATGTACTGATTTTAATCCATGTAGATAAGGAAAATCCACACTAGACAACACTATATAAATAATAAGAGACCCATCAGTCACTCACATAATACAGGACACACCTACAGAATAAACATGACGGTAATGCACATTGTGCTTCTGGATATACATGAGTATATCTGATATGGAGCGCACAGTCTTGCTTCAGGCTGGGCCTTCTGTTTGCCACCGACACCTTAGTAACAACGAGTGGGAGCCGGCACCTAAATACACAGGATCCCAGACACATTATTAGACACTGGCTGCACAGGAAAACTCATTAGAGGCGGCGGAGACTGGGAATGGTTCACTGCGGCATTAAGAGGCAACAGGATCATAGGACCCCAGACTGACCGAGAGGTAGGCCTGAGAGACTAAGGTTACTGATAGGAATATGATAAATGATTGCATATTTGAGGGATTTTGAATAATAAAAATTTTTTGTTGATATAGGATCTTAATTTATCAGCCAGAACAGAAAACAGATACAAGGAGCATCTTTGGAGGAACCAACAGGTCCTAGTCCTACATGGACAAGGGATCTGGAACCTGCAGCCTTCTAGCTGTTGCAAAACTACAATTCCCATCATGCCTGGACAGCCTTTGGCTGTCCAGGCATGATGGAATTGTAGTTTTGCAACAGCTGAAGGGCCACAGGTTCCTCATCCCTGATGTAGAAAGATCAGTGACTTCAATCAGAACATTGTAATAAATATATTCAGTGAAGCCATTGCTTAGAATAATCTCTGCCTGAGAAATCTAATTACCAATATGTTGTTTTCTAAGGCCAATAGCCTATTCTAGTTTCTTGAATAGAGAATTTGCACAGTAATATAATAATACAAGTGCTGCTCCTGTGATCTCTTATTTAGGGACCAGGACATTGGAGTATTCTACACTCGGATTTCCTGACCGTCATTTTATGTCTCACATGAGGAATCCCCAGAATGTCAGAGAGAGAATGCCTGAAACTATTGTAAAGATTATCGGGAGCAAATATGTCAGATTTCCAGTGGAGAAGCCAAAAGAGTAAGGGAAAATTATCAATGAGATCAAGGAATGAGAATACTGATGTTGTGTAGAAGAATATAACTACTATAATACTGCCCCCCATGTACAAGAATATAACTACTATAAACTGCCCCTATAAACAAGAATATAACTACAATAATACTGTTCCTATATACAATAATATAACTACTATAATACTGCTCCTATATACAAGAATATAACTACTATAATACTGCTCCTATATACAAGAATATAACTACTATAATACTTCTCCTATATACAAGAATATAACTACTATAATACTGTCCTATATACAAGAATATAACTACTATAATACTGCTCCTATATACAAGAATATAACTACTATAATACTGCCCCTATATACAAGAATATAACTACTATAATACTGTCCTATATACAAGAATATAACTACTATAATACTGCTCCTATGTACAAGAATATAACTACTATAATACTGCTCCTATATACAAGAATATAACTACTATAATACTGCTCCTATATACAAGAATATAACTACTATAATACTGCTCCCTATATACAAGAATATAACTACTATAATACTGCTCCTATATACAGGAATATAACTACTATAATACTGCCTCCTATGTACAAGAATATAACTACTATAATACTGCTCCTATATACAAGAATATAGCTACTATAATACTGCCTACTATATACAAGAATATAACTACTATAATACTGCCCCCTATATACAAGAATATAACTATTATATTACTGTTCCTATATACAAGAATATAACTACTATAATACTGCTCCTATATACAAGAATATAACTACTATAATACTGCCAGGGGCGGATTAACTTTACTATGGGCCCCGGGCTGTTCACCAAGCTTGGGTCCCCCAACCCACTGTAACTATGTTGGCACTAACTTAAAGGAGAAGATAAAATGGTGATGTCACAACCCGACTCCCAGAGCTGTGCGGGCTGTGGCTGCTGGAGAGGATGATGGCAGGGGGATGCTCAGTGTCCCTCCAGTGCCCTGTGTCCCTCAGTGTCCCCCTGTCATCATCCTCTTAAGCAGCTACAGCCCCCACAGCTCTGGGAGTCAGGTCGTGACATCACCATGTTATCCAGGAAGTGAAATCACCATGTTATCCAGGAAGTGACATCACCATGTTATCCAGGAAGTGACATCACCATGTTATCCAGGAAGTGAAGCCTTGATGCAGTAGTAAGTGCAGGTATAAAGCACTTTATAAGCATTTCCAGTAATAAGTGTATATTGGTAATTTGTATAACTTTTGAGGGGCAATACAATACTTTAATTTAAAAAAATTGCCGGACTTCTCCTTTAAGTCTTATTCTTCCATAATGCAGCCTGTAAAGAACCTGTGGTGACATCATTTTCACATGACGAAGTCCTTCACTATATTCTCTAATGTTACTGCATTGTCTCCTGGCTGCAGTTTTACCCTCATTTGTGCAAAATTGCAGTACAAAGCAGCGATTTTTATGCAAATCATGACTAAACATAAGCCTGTTTGGGGGTCATGGGCCCCTCAGGAGCTCAGGGCCCCGGGCTACGACCCGAAAGGGACCTATTATAATCCGCTACTGAATACTGCTCCCTATGTACAGGAAAATAACTACTATAATACTACCCCCTATATACAAGAATATAACTACTATAATACTGCTCCTATGTACAAGAATATAACTACTATAATACTGCTCATATATACAAGAATATAACTATTATAATACTGGTCCTATATACAAGAATATAACTACTATAATACTGCTCCTATATACAAGAATATACTACTATAATACTGCCCCCTATATACAAGAATATAACTACTATAATACTGCTCCTATATACAAGAATATAACTACTATTATACTCCCTCCTATATACAAGAATATAACTACTATAATACTGCTCCTATATACAAGAATATAACTACTATAATACTGCTCATATATACAAGAATATAACTATTATAATACTGGTCCTATATACAAGAATATAACTACTATAATACTGCTCCTATATACAAGAATATACTACTATAATACTGCCCCCTATATACAAGAATATAACTACTATAATGCGGTTCAGGGAAGAAACAGAGTGCTGCGCCTCACACCTATGGCCGATACTAGTGCCGCTAGGCTAAATAAAAAACACATCAGAATTTTGTGTATGAATTGATCAAGCCATACTGCCCCATGTACCTCGTGCCGGTATCTGATACACATGGGTCCCTACACTAAGTCCACACCGTGCCAGTCAGTGGCCACCAACCCCGCAGGCGTGCACAGCCAGGGAACGGGGGCCATGGGACGGCCCTGCGACCCCCATGCCACAGGACCAGACCCAAAAACACCACACCAGAACCCGGCCAGCACCGCCGGCGGAGAAGGTCGCCCCCAAGCAGCACAAGTCTGGATAAGGTATTACACTCACCATAGCTGCAGCAAACAGAATGGGAAAAAACAGGAGGGATTAAAACCATGTGCACTCAGGTGTCTCCTGCTAATTGCGGTCATGTGGGTCTCACCAGGAGGAGTGCAATACACGGAGAAAAGAGAGAAACAAAATGCGGTTCAGGGAAGAAACAGAGTGCTGCACCTCACACCTATGGCTGATACTAGTGCCGCTAGGCTAAATAAAAAACACATCAGAATTTTGTGTATGAATTGATCAAGCCATACTGCCCCATGTACCTCGTATAACTACTATAATACTGCTCCTATATACAAGAATATATCTACTATAATACTGCTCCTATATACAAGAATATAACTACTATAATACTGCTCCTATATACAGGAATATAACTACTATAATACTGCTCCTATATACAAGAATATAACTACTATAATACTGCTCCTATATACAAGAATATAACTACTATAATACGGTTCAGGGAAGAAAAAGAGTGCTGCACCTCACACCTATGGCTGATACTAGTACCTCTCGGCTGCATAAAAAACATCAGAATTCTGTATGTGAATTGATCAAGCCACACTGCCCCATGTACCTCGTGCAGGTATCTGATACACATGGGTCCCTACACTAAGTCCTTACTGTGCCAGTCAGCGACCACCACCCCCGCAGGCGTGCACAGTCAGGGAAGGGAGGCCATGGAACGGCCCTGCAACCCCCATGCCACAGGACCAGACCCAAAAATGCCACACCAAAACCCAGCCAGCACCACCGGCGGAGGAAGCTGCCCCCAAACAGCACAAGTCTGGATAAGGTATTGCACTCACCATAGCTATCAAAGATAGAATGGGACAGACAGGAGGGATTAAAACCATGAGCACTCAGATGTCTCCTGCTAATTGCGGTCATGTGGGTCTCACCAGGAGGAGTGCAAAACACGGAGAAAAGAGAGAAACAAAATACGGTTCAGGGAAGAAAAAGAGTGCTGCACCTCACACCTATGGCTGATACTAGTACCTCTCGGCTGCATAAAAAACATCAGAATTCTGTATGTGAATTGATCAAGCCACACTGCCCCATGTACCTCGTGCAGGTATCTGATACACATGGGTCCCTACACTAAGTCCTTACTGTGCCAGTCAGCGACCACCACCCCCGCAGGCGTGCACAGTCAGGGAAGGGAGGCCATGGAACGGCCCTGCAACCCCCATGCCACAGGACCAGACCCAAAAATGCCACACCAAAACCCAGCCAGCACCACCGGCGGAGGAAGCTGCCCCCAAACAGCACAAGTCTGGATAAGGTATTGCACTCACCATAGCTATCAAAGATAGAATGGGACAGACAGGAGGGATTAAAACCATGAGCACTCAGATGTCTCCTGCTAATTGCGGTCATGTGGGTCTCACCAGGAGGAGTGCAAAACACGGAGAAAAGAGAGAAACAAAATACGGTTCAGGGAAGAAAAAGAGTGCTGCACCTCACACCTATGGCTGATACTAGTACCTCTCGGCTGCATAAAAAACATCAGAATTCTGTATGTGAATTGATCAAGCCACACTGCCCCATGTACCTCGTGCAGGTATCTGATACACATGGGTCCCTACACTAAGTCCTTACTGTGCCAGTCAGCGACCACCACCCCCGCAGGCGTGCACAGTCAGGGAAGCGAGGCCATGGAACGGCCCTGCAACCCCCATGCCACAGGACCAGACCCAAAAATGCCACACCAAAACCCAGCCAGCACCACCGGCGGAGGAAGCTGCCCCCAAACAGCACAAGTCTGGATAAGGTATTGCACTCACCATAGCTATCAAAGATAGAATGGGACAGACAGGAGGGATTAAAACCATGAGCACTCAGATGTCTCCTGCTAATTGCGGTCATGTGGGTCTCACCAGGAGGAGTGCAAAACACGGAGAAAAGAGAGAAACAAAATACGGTTCAGGGAAGAAAAAGAGTGCTGCACCTCACACCTATGGCTGATACTAGTACCTCTCGGCTGCATAAAAAACATCAGAATTCTGTATGTGAATTGATCAAGCCACACTGCCCCATGTACCTCGTGCAGGTATCTGATACACATGGGTCCCTACACTAAGTCCTTACTGTGCCAGTCAGCGACCACCACCCCCGCAGGCGTGCACAGTCAGGGAAGGGAGGCCATGGAACGGCCCTGCAACCCCCATGCCACAGGACCAGACCCAAAAATGCCACACCAAAACCCAGCCAGCACCACCGGCGGAGGAAGCTGCCCCCAAACAGCACAAGTCTGGATAAGGTATTGCACTCACCATAGCTATCAAAGATAGAATGGGACAGACAGGAGGGATTAAAACCATGAGCACTCAGATGTCTCCTGCTAATTGCGGTCATGTGGGTCTCACCAGGAGGAGTGCAAAACACGGAGAAAAGAGAGAAACAAAATACGGTTCAGGGAAGAAAAAGAGTGCTGCACCTCACACCTATGGCTGATACTAGTACCTGATACTAGAGACCCACATGACCGCAATTAGCAGGAGACATCTGAGTGCTCATGGTTTTAATCCCTCCTGTCTGTCCCATTCTATCTTTGATAGCTATGGTGAGTGCAATACCTTATCCAGACTTGTGCTGTTTGGGGGCAGCTTCCTCCGCCGGTGGTGCTGGCTGGGTTTTGGTGTGGCATTTTTGGGTCTGGTCCTGTGGCATGGGGGTTGCAGGGCCGTTCCATGGCCTCCCTTCCCTGACTGTGCATGCCTGCGGGGGTGGTGGTCGCTGACTGGCACAGTAAGGACTTAGTGTAGGGACCCATGTGTATCAGATACCTGCACGAGGTACATGGGGCAGTGTGGCTTGATCAATTCACATACAGAATTCTGATGTTTTTTATGCAGCCGAGAGGTACTAGTATCAGCCATAGGTGTGAGGTGCAGCACTCTTTTTCTTCCCTGAACCGTATAACTACTATAATACTGCTCCTATATACAAGAATATAACTACTATAATACTGCTCCTCTATACACGAATATAACTACTATAATACTGCTCCTATATACAAGAATATAACTACTATAATACTGCCCCCTATATACAAGAATATAACTACTATAATACTGTTCCTATATACAAGAATATAACTACTATAATACTGCTCCTATATACAAGAATATAACTACTATAATACTGCCCCTTATGGACAAAACTAGGAGTTTGTTTTTTACTTCTAGTTGCTTCTATACTATTGATTTGTATTAAGACTTTTTACTGCAGGTGCCAAGAGAGACATAAAGATGCAGAGAGGAACATGTCACATGTACAGAAGACCTTTAGGGGGATACAAGACATAAAATCTTTCAGGCAGAGTTTGTTCAGAAGAGACCGGTCATCGTGTGGTCTTCTCCCAGTTTCAGAGGTGAATATCTGTGGTTTTGGTGATATCAAAAATGTTATGGTTTTTGAGAGCATGTGGGGGAGGAGAATGGCACAGAGACTCCCACTCTGTTGTACTTACCATACCTGTGTGATGCTCCACCACTTCAGATTATAGCATCCTCCAGAGCTGAAATCACAGTTATTCCACTCTTGTAGGAAACAATCAGCATGCTTATTATCAGATGGTTACCATCTGCTCATTGTATAATGCAGGAGGCAGTTTTTTCTTACATAAGGTGAGAGTCCCAAGCCTGGTGCAATCGCTGCACTTAGAATTCAAAACTCTGAACAAGCAGGGAATGCTGGAAGATTTCAGCTCTGAATACTGCAAAATTAAAGGGAATCTGTCAGCTCGCTGTAGCTGTTAGTCCCCTAGTGACTTTGGGTAATTTCCTGTGCAGTGGATTATGTACAATCTCACGTCTCCTACTGTACTGAAGAGGCAAAGAGGAGTTATTTGTGCCACACCTCACCACTCCTTCCTCCTCTTCATGAATAATCAATGCTGCCCCGCCTCCTGCTCACTCGGCTGCCGGCCAGTGTCTCTAATTGCAGATAAGTCCTCTGTAGGGGACTCAGGGGATCTGAACCAGAGACCAAAGTGCTGGCAGGTCGCTAGACAGGCGAGTTAACCCTATCTGAGTGTTTCTTTCAGACATGCCTTCAGAGGACTGATCTGCAATCAGAGACACTGGCTGACAGCTGAGTGAGCAGGAGGCTGGGCAACATTGAATATTCATGAAGAGGAGCGAGGAGGAAGGAGTGATGAAGTGTGCCAGTGTGGCACAAACAACTCCTCTTTGGCTCTTCAGTACAGTAGGAGACGTGAGATTGTGCATAATCCACTGCACGGAAAATTACCAAAAGTCACCATGCTCACTAGGGGACTGCCAGCTACAGTGCACTGTCAGCACCTTAGGTAGGGCCCGGCAGCTGACAGATACCCTTTAAGCACTAAAAAAAAGTCAATGACATTTAAACATTGACCAATTTGCAGCCCCTATTATTACATTACTGTCTGTACTGTTGTACGTTGTATGTTCCAGTTTCAGGCAGTATGTGCGTCTCATGGAACATCGCTGACTCTTCCCTCTCTGGCTCCACTCTTAGAAGATGATGCGTTCAGTGACCAGGGCAATATACGGCAAGTTGTCACCACTCACTTCTTATAACAGTGACATCATGAAAGAGTGAATTTGGTCACTCTAACAGCTGCTCTTTAAGCAGTTTTACTGAAAAAAAGTTCCTGAATAAGTTTAAGCCCACAAAGACTTAAGTGCTGCAGGAGAGTCCTTGTTCAGCATTCCCTCTCTTGTCTTGCCAACTTTCCCTGTCAGGATTATAGACAGAGTCTTTGAAGTAGAATTGTCCTCTCAGTGTAGACTGAAGCCCTCCTAGACTCTTGAGTCTATTTAAAGATCTGGGGTCTGTAAACCAAATGCTCGGCATTTGACTCCCGGTGGCTGGAGAAGTTGGATGCAGCATACGGGTCGAAAGAAAAACACTGACACTGTCTATGGGAGTCTAATGCCGAGCATTCAGTAAGTTCACTCATCACTACTGGTCTAGGGTCTATGAAGGTCTAGAGGGGTCTGGTTTAGGGTTCATAAAACAATCTGGGATCTGGGATAAAGGGGTATGGTGTAGGGCCTATATAAAAGTTCGGAGTCTGTATACAGAGGGTCTGGTTTAAGGTCTAGGTCATAAAGGTCTAGAGGGGTGGGGTCTAGGGTGTATATATAATGGTCTGGGGTCTGTATACAGGGGACTGGTCAAGGCCCTATATATTAAATGATGGGGACTGTGTATAGTGGCTCTTGTTTAGGATCTATTTAAAGGTCTAGAGGCGTCTGGTTTAGGGTTTATATAAAGGTCCAGGGTCTGTATACAAGGGTCTGGGTCTAGGGTTTATAAAAAGGCCTGGAGGGGTCTGGTCTAGGGTCTATATATAAAGGTTTGGGGTGTTTATACAGAGGTTCTGGTTTAGGATCTATTTAAAGGTCTAGTGGGGGCCTGGTTTAGGATTTATATAAAGGTCTGGGGTCTGTATACAGAGGTTCTGGTTTGGGGTTTATATAAAGGTCTAGAGGTGTCGGGTTTAAGGTTTACAGTCGGGGTCTGTATACAGGGGTTTGCTCCATGTAAAGTTCTGGGGGAGATTTATAAAACATGGCGTACAGGTAAACTGGCTCAGTTGCCCCTAGCAACCAATCAGATTTCACTTTTCATTCCTCAAAGACTGTTTGGAAAATGAAAAGTGGAATCTGATTGGTTGCTAGGGGCAACTGAGCCAGTTTCACTTTACACCATGTTTGATAAATCTCCCCCTGGTGTCTATTTATATAAAGGGTTTACGGTCTATATAGGTCTGGAGGGGTCTGGTCTAGAGTGTATATAAAGGTCTGGGGTCTGTATACAGAGGGTCTGGTTTTCGGTCTATATAGGTCTGGAGGGGTCTGGTCTAGAGTATATATAAAGGTCTGGGGTCTGTATACATAGGGTTCTTAAAGTGAACTCGTCTTATCCTTTATCCTTCTTTACAGGTGGAAGCAGATTGTAGATTTGTTACTGGAGACTGAAAAAGAAAAAAAATCAACTGAACAAAAACAAACAGGTAAAAGAACAAAGGTAAAAAAAAACAAAAAAACAATGGAGCAAAATCCCTGGATGTCCTCAGGCCGGGATCTGTCCATAAATAAATGTTTTGGGGTTTATGTTTCTTTCTCTATGACATATTTCCTTTTTCTGTCTCCCCTGTAGCCGCCTCTGTGCCAGAAGTCAAAGAAGACGCAGTAGGTAACAAGATGATAAAAAATAACCCCAGCAGCACAGAGTGTTTCAGGATGTCATATTGTAGTAGCGAGGACAGGGCTCTGGGTGGCAGGGGCAGGATCATAATGTGAGGAGGGGAATGGAGACAAGTGGGAGATCACACAGACTGAGATTTACATAGAGCAGCAGGGTGCCAGCAGCGCAGAGTGTTTCAGGAGAGGACTATGGAGAATTTGTGGTAGGTCACTTATCTGAGTGGATCATGCAGGGTTCACAACAACAGGGGGTATTTCAAAAGAAGAGTACTGATCTTGACAGAGGTTACATTCTAAAAGTTACATAATGGAAGTAGCAGGGTAACCAGCAGCACAGAGTGTTTAAGGATACCAGTGGCGGACATGTGTATGGTCGAATGGTGGGAACCACAGACAGTGTTTCAGAAGAGCGGTGTGCTGATCTTGTGGTAGGTCACAGACTGAATGTCAAATGGAAGCAGTAGGGTCCCTCAGCAGCACAGAGTATTTCAGGAGATGAGTATGCTGATTTTATGGGGGCTGTGACTTATACTCTCAAGTAAAGATGTCATCAGGGACAGGGCTGCATGTGTCAGGCAGGGAAGTGGGGAAGGGAGGCAGAACAGGGCCATCTATGGCCGAAGGAGCAGGGTTCACAGCAGCACAGAGTATTTTAGGAGAGATGCATAAATACATAAATAATAATATAAATGAGCCCTACTGTACTCACAGACAGGTATAGGGAGGGATAAAGCTCCTTCCCTCTGATGAGTGTCAGCTGTTTGGTCTAGGGCTGGGCACTGAATGGAAGCCTTTATGTAAGGAGCTTCTGATGTGAACTGCGCCCCATGTATAGGAAGAGAAATATGTTGAGTTGGGTAATGTGGGACTGAACGGGCAGCCATCTGTCGGAGGAGGAGGCATCTGTCTGGTGATCTGCGCTCGCTCTCTACTGTGATTCCTGTCATTAAAAATGTATATTACAATCTGTGCGCTCGGCATAAATCACACTCACGTCTCGCTGGGAACGCCGCTGACAAGTGATAGCTAAAGGATGTCGCTAAATATCGCTGGCGCCCCCTACAGGCTCAGATAACCCACCCAATCAGGACTCTGAGAATGCTGGGTGAGAGGCCATATTGGATGTCACCCTCCAACTTTATAAAAAGTGTTCCAACTTTATAATATACTTTGTATATCGATTCATCAATGCTTGTATGATCTCTACTTGCTGTCAGTGAATGGAAACATGTAGAGAGCAGGTTTAAAGTATTTGTATGAACAAATGAATACGAGCCATATCACCATATCTACCTATTATTTCTTTTATCAAGAAAAACAGAAAGACTCCATCATTGATGAAGAAGATGAAGAGGGGTTGGGCCATGGGGTAAGTGTACTTTGGGATAGATAGTATATGAGTGATCTGCAAACTAGAGCTTTCTAAATGTAAAAACATACATGACCGCCTGCAGCCACCACTAGGGGGAGCTTACTGTATACAGTGCTATTATTGAGTTCAATTGGAGTTTTACAGAATCAATTCACAATAAGCGCCCTCTAATAGCCTACATAATCCTCAGGGTCCATTACAAAGCAAAACTAGACTGCCATCGGGTGTGGCCTGCAGGATGAACGCAGCACCGTGGGATTTCAGGCCCCTCTCAGAGCCCGCCATTCATCTCTATGAACCGCACAGATCAGACAAGGAGGAGGAAGCCTGGATAGACCGATTCATGAAGCTGGAAACTGTGCTAGAGCTGTGCCAGATACAAGACACCGGTGATGTATCCACAGTGACTGATACCTATAACCACAGCGAGATACTAAGTCACCTTCCTGTACATGCAGGCAATAGTATTATATTCTTGTACACAGGAGGCAGTATTATAGTAGTTATATTCTTGTATATAGGAGCAGTATTATAGTAGTTATACACGAACTGGAGAGAATGGAACAGCTGCACATCCCATCTATGGCTGATACTAATGCCGCTAGGCCTATATTAAAAATCAACACCAGAGTGTCTGTATATGAATTGATCAAGCCATATTGCCCCGTGTACCACCGCGCAGGTCCTCTGGTCCACACGGGTCCCTACGCTAACTCCACACCGTGTCGGTCAGCGACCGCCAACCCCGCAAAGCGTGCACATGCAGGGAAGGGAGGCCATGGAACGGCCCTGCAACCCCCATGTCACAGGACCAGACCCAAAAAGGCCCACCAAAACCCAACCAGCACCACCGGCGGGGAAGGCTGCCCCCAAACGACACAAGTATGGATATGGTACTACACTTACCATTGCTGCTCTCACAGAATGGGGAAGACATAGGGTCCAGACATGTGAGCACAGGCATATCCTGCTAATTTTGTTCAATACCTCATCCAGACTTGTGCTGTTTGGGGGCGACCTTCTCCGCCGGCGGTGCTGCCTGGGTTCTGGTGTGGTGTTTTTGGGTCTGGTCCTGTGGCATGGGGGTCGCAGGGCCGTCCCATGGCCCCCGTTCCCTGACTGTGCGTGCCTGCGGGGTTGGTGGCCACTGACTGGCACGGTGTGGACTTAGTGTAGGGACCCATGTGTATCAGATACCGGCATGAGGTACATGGGGCAGTATGGCTTGATCAATTCATACACAAAATTCTGATGTGTTTTTTATTTAGCCTAGGGGCACTAATATCAGCCATAGGTGTGAGGTGCAGCACTCTTTTTCTTCCCTGAACCGCATTATAGTAGCTATATTCTTGTATATAGGAGCAGTATTATAGTAGTTATATTATTGTACATAGGGGGCAGTATTAAAGTAGTTATGGACGGAAACTGGAGAGAAAGGAACGGTTGCACATCCCATCTGTGGCTGATACTAATGCCGCTAGGCCTATATTAAAAATCAACACCAGAGTGTCTGTATATGATTTGATCAAGCCATAATAGCCCCGTGTACCAACGTACAGTTCCTCTGGTTCACACTGGTCCCTACACTAACTCCACACCGTGTCGGTCAGTGACAGCGGCCCCCGCAAAGTGTGCACATGCAGGGAAGGGGGGGCCATGGAATGGCCCTGCAACCCCCATGTCACAGGACCAGACCCAGAAAGCCCCACCAGAACCCGGCCAGCACCACCGGCAGGGGAGGCTGCCCCCAAACGACACAAGTATGGATATGGTATTACACTTACCACTGCTGCTCTCACAGAGTGGGGAAGACATAAGGTACTGACATGTGAGCACAGGCATATCCTGCTAATTTTGGTCATGTGGGTCTTATAAAGGAGTGCGAGCTGTTCAGAGAGGGAGAACTGTAAAACACGGAAACTGGAGAGAAAGGAACGGCTGCACGACCGACACGGTGTGGAGTTAGCATAGGGACCCGTGTAAACCAGAGAACCTGCACGTTGGTACACGGGGCAATATGACTTGATCAAATCATATACAGACACTCTGGTGTTAAATTTTAAATATAGACCAAGCGGCATTAGTATCAGCCATAGATGGGATGTGCAGCCGTTCCTTTCTCTCCAGTTCGTGTTTTACAGTTCTCCCTCTCTGAACAGCTTGCACTCCTTTATGAGACCCACATGACCAAAATCAGCAGGATATGCCTGTGCTCACATGTCGGTACCTTATGTCTTCCCCACTCTGTGAGTGCAGCAGTGGTAAGTGTAATACCATATCCATACTTGTGTCGTTTGGGGGCAGCCTTCCCCGCCGGTGGTGCTGGCTGGGTTTTGGTGGGGCTTTTTGGGTCTGGTCCTGTGACATTGGGGTTGCAGGGCCGTTCCATGGCCTCCCTTCCCTGCACGTGCACGCTTTGCGGGGTTGGCGGTCGCTGACCGACGCGGTGTGGAGTTAGCGTAGGGACCCGTGTGAACCAGAGGACCTGCACGGTGGTACACGGGGCAATATGGCTTGATCAATTCATATACAGACACTCTGGTGTTGATTTTTAAATATAGGCCTAGCGGCATTAGTATCAGCCATAGATGGGATGTGCAGCGGTTCCTTTCTCTCCAGTTTCCGTATTATAGTAGTTATATTATTGTACATAGGAGCAGTATTATAGTAGTTATAATGTGTAGGAGAAATTCAAGCACTCACCGATATTGTCTTCCAAATCTTTATTACACAGAAGTGGTTGCAGGGAGGGGATGGTGGATCAGTGGAGGTGCAGGAGCCTGCACCTCCACTGATCCACCATCCCCTCCCTGCAACCACTTCTGTGTAATAAAGATTTGGAAGACAATATCGGTGAGTGCTTGAATTTCTCCTACACATTGTTTTGCATCTACCTTTTCTTCTGAGCACCCTGTTGTCTCCATACAAGATACACCATATGCTCCACCTTATCCACCAGGGGTTTATGTTGTAAGCAGTGCGGGCTAGCTACGTATACCTGCTACCAGTATTCCTCCATTATAGTAGTTATATTCTTGTATATAGGAGCAGTATTATAGTAGTTATATTCTTGTATATAGGAGCAGTATTATAGTAGTTATATTCCTGTATATAGGAGCAGTATAATACTGCTATTGTAGTAAATATGGATCTACATATATTTTCAACTGATTTCTCTTTATTATTTTAGGTCTAGTTGATGCAGAGAGAGCCAAGCAGGTCATCAATAAATATAACGTCATCTACAATTTATGTCTGAGCCCTGAGAAAATCAGTGAAGCAATAGACAAGTTCCAAGTCGGGGCGCACATACTTTTGGGGCCGACGCTGGATTTCTTGAAAGAGTTGTAGTATGACTATGAGGTGGGGAATTGCCGGGGCAGGGGATTCATTAGCAACGTAAATGAGGAGATGCATTCTGTACATTTTGATGAAATCCTCTCTCTCTTGATAAAATCTCACTTTCCCTGTTTATTTGTGAGAAGGCTGGCAGATTGGGGACCATTTTGGTTACAAAAACAACAAAATCTATTCATCAAATAAAAAAAAGAGAAAAATGTTATTTTAAAGGATGTTTATTTTGTTCATAAGTGAGTCATATAGGGTTAGAGAAACATGGCTGCCTTCTTTAAAGAACAGATCATAGAGATGGTGTCTGGCAGGGCCGCCATCAGGAATTTCGGGGCTCCATACAACCAAAGTGTCTGGGCCCCCCACATTAATAAAAAAAAAAATTGTGTGTTCGACCCACGCCTTGCTGGGAGGTATAATTTGGTTCAGATCAATTCTAGAGAACTGGCTCATATACCCCATTTTTCCCAGTGACTTAAAATGTAACCTCTGTTATACAGTTATAAAATTGTAGAAACTAAATGTGAACAAGGTGCAATTCAAACAGACACTTACTTGTATAGCTGCCTCTTGTGCTCTGTATGCAGTGCATTATACTCACCCCTGCAACGTACAATTTATAGCGTGTCTACAAGCCCAGCGGGGCTCATTATGATGGAGACTAAAACTTATACAAGAGTGGGGTAGGGGTTCCCCTGTATTCAGAATGCTGTTGAGTACTAGGCAATGCCCCGTTTGGGGTTATTGAATTTCGAGGGTCTGGGGGGCTGTTTGATTTGTATATGTTCACCAATAATCCCCCCCGGTATGCTCACTAACATAGAATATGTTGATAAGGCTAATATAATCAGGCTGTTCCATGTTAGTGAGCATATACAAATCATCCCCCCCCCAGGCAGACTAGTTTAGCTCACCCAAGCCAGTGATAGCGAATACATGGCGTTGAGAACGCCTTCTAGGAGATCCTGTTTGTGCAGCAGAGGTGTCTTTATCCTGCTCTGCATAGACCCTCGAAATTCAATAATCCCAGACGGGGCATTGCCTAGCACTCAACAGCATTCTGAATACAGGGGAACCCCAACCCCACACTTGTATAAGTTTTAGTCTCCATCATAATGAGCCCCGCTGGGCTTCTAGACACGCTATAAATTGTGCGTTGCAAGGGTGAATATAATGCACTGCATACAGAGCACAAGAGACAGCTATACAAGTAAGTGTCTATTTGAATTGCCCCTTGTTCACATTTAGGTTCTACAATTTTATAACTGTATAACAGAGGTTACATTTTATACCACTGGGGAAAATGGGATATATGAGCCAGTTCTCTAAAATTGATCTCACACACAGACACCAGCACACATGTATACAGACACCAGCACACATGTATACAGACACCAGCACACATGTATACACACATACAGACACCAGCACACCAGGGCACGATGAAGTTTGAACTTCTGCAACCTGGAGAAATCACCTGATATCACCTGCAGTCCTATGTAACACCACATAACACAGTGGTATCTCTGAGTACAGATAATGTAGTAGTCACCTGCAGTCCTATGTAACACCACAGATAACACAGTGATATCTCTGAGTACAGATAATGTAGTAGCTGTCACCTCGGGGCGCCCCTACTAAATGATGTTCTACAAAATAAGAAAAGTGTCATACAGTGACTCACAGGTGACGTCTTCTTTGATCTGAGGCGTCACTTTCCCTTTTCCTCTCCATCCGCCATAATGATTTCTTCCAGATATGTTTCATCTTTTCAGAACCTGCAAAACAAACAATTTAGGCTCCGCACATTTCTAGCAACTTCCTTCCCTTTCTCCCTCCTGTCGGCTCCCAAAGTAACTGCGCTGTTTGGTGTTATGTGCAGTAAAGCGAGTAGGAATGTGGGATGCCCCCTGTATATAGGATCCCCTGCTGTGCCCCCTGTATGTAGGATCCCCCGCTGTGCCCCCATGAGCTAATAATGCCCCCAGAGGTGCCCCCATGAACTAATAATGCCCCCAGAGGTGGCCCCCATGAACTAATAATGCCCCTAGAGGTACCCCCATACACTAATAATGCCCCCAGAGATGCCCCATGAGGTAATAATGCCCCCAGAGGTGCCCCCATGAACTAATAATGCCCCCAGAGGTGCCCCCATATACTAATAATGCCCCCAGAGGTGCCCCCATGAGCTAATAATGCCCCCAGAGGTGCCCCTATATACTAATAATGCCCCCAGAGGTGCCCCCATATACTAATAATGCCCCAGAGGTGCCCCCATATACTAATAATGCCCCAGAGGTGCCCCCAAGAGCTAATAATGCCCCCAGAGGTTCCCCCATATACTAATAATGCCCCCAGAGGTGCCCCCATGAACTAATAATGCCCCCATATACTAATAATGCCCCCAGAGGTGCCCCCATGAACTAATAATGCCCCCAGAGGTGCCCCCATATACTAATAATGCCCCCAGATGTGCCCCATACACTAATAATGCCCCCAGAGGTGCCCCCATACACTAATAATGCCCCCAGAGGTGCCCCCATATACTAATAATGCCCCCAGAGGTGCCCCCATACACTAATAATGCCCCCAGAGGTGCCCCCATACACTAATAATGCCCCCAGAGGTGCCCCCCATGAACTAATAATGCCCCCAGAGGTGCCCCCATACACTAATAATGCCCCCAGAGGTGCCCCCATGAGATAATAATGCCCCCAGAGGTGCCCCCATATACTAATAATGCCCCCAGAGGTGCCCCTAAAAAAACAAACATCCTACTCACCTAATCCGCGCTGTGCAGGCAGCAGCTCTTCCTCCTCTTCGGGCTCCATCTTGCGAGCCGCAGGGACGGGACTTCCGGCAGGCGTGATGACGTCACATCATCACGCCTGCCGGAGAGGTCACGTCCCGGCCTCCCATAGGCTGCTGGTATGAGGTGCCGGCAGCCTATGGGAGAGAATACAGGAGTAGGACGCTGCCAGGTCCTGCTCCTGTATTCTGAACGCTTTAATGTTCCGCCCGCTCAATGTGCGGCCGCAGCTTCTTGGGATGCTCAAAAACAGGCGGCAAGGGGGGGACGTGCGGGCCCCCTAGCGTAGCGGACGGGGGTGGCGGCCGGCGGGCCCCCCCCCATGTCTCTTAGGGTCCGGGCCCCATACGGCAGTACCAATTGTACTGCCCTATCGGCGGCCCTGGTGTCTGGTACTGCGACTACCTGGATGTGAACAGGGATAAACTGCAATACCACACACAACCTCAGGACATCAGGACAATGGGGGGGAGGGGTTGTTGAAAGACAAACGACAGCAATCTGAGCTTGTTGCTATAGATAGGGGATGACAAGCTGATTGACAGGGGTTTGACTGCTGGCACCCCCACCAATCCTGAGAACGGGGACACAACTGCCCCACAATGAATGGAGCACTCGCGCTCCTGCACGGCCAGCGCTCCATTCACTCTCTATACTACACAGATTTGGGTGAAGAACAATTACTATATGGATTTCCCATAATTATACAGAGATGTCATTCATTAATATTTCTTTTATTTCTTATGTTGTATTTCAAGTGAATGAAGATTTATTCCAGAGAAAATCAGAAATTACATTCAGTCTAGTGTAAAAATCCTGGAAAAAGTAACATTCGCGTCAGATTACGACATTTAGTGTTAACAGATGACATCTGCAAATCACATCAGGAGTTAGGGTATGTTCACACACTGTTTATTTTCGTAAAACCACAGTCGTTGTACAATGGCCGTGATTTATACAAAAATATCATTGCTGCCTAGGAATCCCGGCTGGAGCGTATACACATAGTATACGCTCCGGCCGTGATCTCTCGCGGCGCCCCAAACAACTGACATGTCAGTTTTCTGCTGCCGCTATTCATTGAATAGTGGCCGTAGACAACCATGTCAGTGCACACTGTGGCCACAGCCGCTCGCTCCATAGTATGCAGTGGCCGGCCAGGTCACGGAACAGGTCTCATACGAGCTCTGAACATAGCTTAAAGGGGTACTCCAGCGGAGGGCACTTTTTCGCTGGGACCGGGGAGGAGGTGGCCGAGGGAAAAGACGTCCACTCACCTCCCCACTTCCAGCGGCGGGTCCCACATCGTGGCGCTCCAGTGCCCGGCCGCTTCCGGGTGTCTGATGCAGGCCCGAGACGTGACGTCTCAGGTCCGCTCAGCCACTCAGTGATGGAGGCGGGATCCATTTCAAGTCCGATCAGATCCTCCTTCACTGAGTCTCGGGCCTGCGTCAGACACCCGGAAGCGGCCGGGAACCGGGCACCGGAGCTGGAACCAGGGAGGTGAGTGGACGTCTTTTCCCTCGGCCACCTCCTCCCCGGTCCCAGCGAAAAAGTGCCCCCCCCCCCCCCGCTGGAGTACCCCTTTAACTCTGTACTTCACACCTCCATTGTGTATGTCTCCCTGGTGATTGCAAGAGGTTCCATTACTCCCTCACCTGATAAACTACCAATATACATCACAGCTGATGCCCTGCTGCAGCGTCACAGTGTAGACCCCATCCACAGAATACGCCAACAGATCTAACAGCTCTGGTGTAAACAGCATATAGTTATAAAACGTATCACTCCTGAGCTGTCCACACTGAAGTGTACTGATCCTGAGTTACATCCAGTATTATACTCCAGAGCTGCACTCACTATTCTGCTGGTCTGGTCACTGTTTATATACATTACTTATACTCTACTGATCCTGAGTTACATCCTATATTATACTCAAGAGCTGCACTCACTATTCTGCTGGTGAGGTCACTGTGTACACCAGCAGAATAGTGAGTGCAGCTCTGGAGAACGTAACGTAACCTGTAATATTGTATAGACATGTGAAAAGTAAACTTTCCCAGGTATCACATAAAGGAAAGACCAGGATTATATATACATACAGAGAAATAACTTTCCATAGTCGAATATCACAAAAAGAAAATTGTGCGCACAACATGGAAAGTGATGGTGTATTTGTTACCCAGACATTGTCACCAGTATTACTAGGAGAATTAGTATTCCTTGGACCAATGTTGATAGACCTGTCACAAGTCAGCCAACACCCTGCCCTGCACTGGAGAGGGGCAACAACCCAAAACAGCTGTCTGCAGATGGGAAGTCTTTCCTATCGGGGACATTGTTTGGCTTGGCATAAAATCCCCAGTCAATGTTCTAATTAGGGATGGTCCGAACCTGCCGAGGTTTGGGTTCGTATGAGATTCCAGTTGTCTGCCCGCTCCGTGGAGCGGGCGGATCCAGCGGGAGTGACACCCTGAAAACTGGGATACAGCCTATGGCTATGGCTGAATCCCAGTTTTCCAGGGGGTCCACCCGCTAGATCCGCCCGCTCCACGGAGCGGGCAGACAGCGGGAATCATTACCGAGGGTTCGGGTTCGTACGAACCCGAACCGAACTCGGTTCGGACCATCCCTAGTTCTAATGACTCCTAGATGGAGAAGGACTTGACTTAGGGGGACATCTCTTTGCTCTAGAGGTGTGAGAGCTATTTTGCATATTTTTTCCCCAGAATTGCCAGTGGAGCAGCAATAGTCTGTAAGGGCCCTATTACACAGAGCGATAATCGGCCGAATCGGTCCAATCCGGCCAATTATAGCTTTGTGTAATAGAGACAACAATCAGCCGATGGTAATGATTATCGGCTAATCGTTGTCTTAGGTTTGGAGCTAAAATAGTTCGGCGCCAACCGCGCATCGCTATGTGTAATAGTGATGTGCGGCCGACGATTCCCCAAACACCTGACACCTTACCTCTCCCTGCTCCCAGTCCTCTCTCCTGTGCTCCGCAGCTTCCTGGTTCTAGCGGCAGCAGAGTCTGAGCGGCCTGTCGGCTGACAGGCCGCTCGGCCAATCACAGAACGCAGCGGTCCCGGCCTATGATTGGCTGAGCGGCCTGTCAGCTGACAGGCCATTCAGAAGCTGCTGCCGCCAGGACCAAGAAGCTGCAGAGCACCGGAGAGAAGATCAGGAGCGGGGAGAAGCCCAATTATCGGGCCGTCTAATAGGCTCAGTAAATGACCGCCGATCCAGCAAATCGTTTACTAAAATGATTGGGCCGTAGTCAGCCCGTGTTATAGGACCCTTAGTCTCCACACGTCTCTATGACAGACTCTCTTAAAGGGTGCCTTCACACACACCGGATCTGCAGCAGATCCACAGCAGATTTGATGGTGTAGATTTGATGCTGTGTTCAGTTATTTAGATCAAATCAGCTGCGGATCCACAGCAGAAAATCCGCTGTGATACAGTGTGTGAAGCTACCCTAAAGGGGTTCAGTGTACAGTATTAGTAAGTGTACTCACTGTATATACTGACAGCAGCTCCCTGTGTACCTCATAGAGATAAAATCAGACCCCCCTCCTCCAGGCTGTGCTGCCCTGCTCTGTGGCAAGTCTGTCCATAAGATGGTCGACATGTAGGAGCATTTGACTATGCCCCGCCCCCCAGTGTCCACCACTGAGTCTGTATATGCCTATGGAGGACACTGGGGGGGGGGGGTATGGTCACATGCTCCTCCATGTCAGCCATGTTATGGACAGACTCACCACAGAGCAGGACAGCTCAGCCTGGAGGAGGGGAGTCTGATATTAGCTCTATGAGGTACACAGGGCACTGCTGTCAGTAAGGGCTGTGAGTACAGTTACTAATACTAAACATTGAGAAATTTTACTATAAAGTGGCCAACCCCTTTAAGGAGAATTAGTATCCCTTGGACCCTTATCGTTTCTAAGGACATTTCTCCTCGATTAGTTGGGACAGACAGCTTGCTGAGACTTGTAGTTCCTTGTCTGCAGGCATGTAGTGTTTTCCAGTGTATAACATGTCATTCAGCCTCTATGGAAAAGGGACATTCATCATTTATTAAACCTGGTGACTGAGACATGAAGAGGTTTCCTTACAATGTCATCTGTGTCACATCCTATTCCAGTGTAAATATTGTTAGCCCTTTACTTTACTTCTCTTACACTCCAATTACATCCAGAGCTGCAATCACAACTCTACCGTCTGCTGCTGGAATCTGTGCAGACAATCACTCCCGTCAGACCTTCATGTGTTTATTGCATCTGCCACAATCTGGGAACATGTAATACAGACGATGAACCAGCAGAGGGCATCAGCGACACGTCTAGGGACCTCAAAAGAATTCTGATCGTAGCTTTGTATGTGAAAGGAATAACAGACATGAACTTATTGTATTTGTGCAGTTTACTGAAGCTTTTAGCACCTTGTATATTGCACTGAAGATTATCGAACTAATACTTCATTGGACGCTTCATGCAGATCATTCACAGACGCATAAGTCACATGATAGACGAAGCGCCAACCCCAGCCCAGGCATCCCAAATAATCAATGTTGTGATACAGAGGCTGGACAAGGGACCTAAAGGCTACTCGTTCCTTCTGGGCATTCTGGGAGATGTAGTTCTTCCACTACCTGAGACCCATATGTAAATATCTTCATGGTGAGCAAAAACCAGAGACCTAACTTACTGCCACCTAATGGCCAAAGAACAATCCTTTTTTTTTTTTTTTTTTTTTTTAAGGGGAACATCATGAACCTAAAGCTTTGTCCTCTGATCAAGTAATTTTATAACTTCAGACAAGAGAAGGGCGCCCCCTACAAAAATACATACAACCGAACCGCTCTCAATGTGGAATAAAATAATTTCATTGTACATACATTAATAAAAATAGATTTGTGATGATCGTCCCCATCATCCAGCACCGCCGCCTCAGCTTATAAGGATTGTGATATGCAAAATAGATCCGCATGATAATCACTTCTATTCACACAGAATTCTCTAAGATTCCTTCCTATTTACACTGTGCTATATGTATTGTATATACTCCCCTCTGACCATCATCCTACAACTCACATACAGCATAATCTACACATAAGGTTTATCGCACTATATATTCATTACTTATCCTGAGTTACATCCTGTATTATACTCCAGAGCTGCACTCACTATTCTGCTGGTGAGGTCACTGTGTACATACATTACACTACTTATCCTGTACTGATCCTCAGTTACATCCTATATTATACTCCAGAGCTGTACTCACTATTCTGCTGGTGGGGTCACTGTGTACATACATTACATTACTGATCCTGTACTGATCCTGAGTTACATTGTGTATTATACTCAAGAGCTGCACTCACTATTCTGCTGGTGGGGTCACTGTGTACATACATTACATTACTTATCCTGTACTGATCCTGAGTTATATCCTGTATTATACCCCAGAGCTGCACTCACTATTCTGCTGGTGGGGTCACTGTGTACATACATTACATTACTGATCCTGAGTTACATCCTATATTATACTCCAGAGCTGTACTCACTATTCTGCTGGTGGGGTCACTGTGTACATACATTACATTACTGATCCTGTACTGATCCTGAGTTACATTGTGTATTATACTCCAGGGCTGCAGTCACTATTCTGCTGGTGGGGTCACTGTGTACATACATTACATTACTGATCCTGAGTTACATCCTATATTATACTCCAGAGCTGTACTCACTATTCTGCTGGTGGGGTCACTGTGTACATACATTACATTACTAATCCTGTACTGATCCTGAGTTACATCCTGTATTTTACTCCAGGGCTGCAGTCACTATTCTGCTGGTGGGGTCACTGTGTACATACATTACATTACTTATCCTGTACTGATCCTGAGTTATATCCTGTATTATACCCCAGAGCTGCGCTCACTATTCTGTTGGTGAGGTCTCTGTGTACAGACATTACATTACTGATCCTGAGTTATATGCTGCATTGACTCCACCAGCAGAATAGTGAGTGCAGCTTTGGAGTATATAATGCAGGATATAACAGTATGGGACATAATATACGGGCAGTGACCTCAATTCTGTAGATTGTCTAACATATATATTGTGTAATCTGATGATCAGAGGTGGATGGCCCCTTTAACAATATCAATAAAACACCGGCACCAATTTGTGGTTAATCCTGGAGACTGATTAAACCAGTGCAATATACATGCAGTGATGTCACTCGTAGTGGCGGATCGGTTTTTAGCCCTCATATCTCGAGGCAGATTGCATAATAAGTGATGATGTGATGTCATCGCTATCAGTCGCTGTTGTGAGATCACATGATGATCAGGAATATACAAAGTATCAGTTTACTAGAAACAGAAGCAACACCAGTGAGGTCACATCGATGATGTCACTCCATGGAAAAGACTTATGGATAAGCCCTCGGCATGGCCGACTCCATACAGTTATGTGACAGATACAAAGTAAAAGCTTCCTCTACATCTATATTAACAAAGAAATAAAATCCAGTTCCTATCCTTATATACAGAGAGACATAAATAGAAGAAATTCTGTGTAAAACAAAAGAACGCCAAGGGGACTGACATTGATTTAGTCAGTGGGTTGCATCGAGAGAACTTCAAGACCAATTGTCCACTAGGGGGAGACACAAGCTGATGACCTGCATCGCCTTTGCTCTTGTCACGCTACCGCCGCGTTTCATTTAAATACTTAAGTGCACTTCAGTGTTTGCGCCATCGCCGGCGCTTTAATTAGGGGAAGCGGAATGTACGGCCACCGCCACGTTCTTCCGCGAGTTGGTCACATGACGCTGCTGAGACAGAAACGATCTTCCCAAGGAACCTGAATCCTTGCCTCCGCGTCCGGCTAACCGAGACTCCATGGCCAACTTCTGGTGCTCAATACTCTGCAAGGGGAAAGTCGTCTGGAAATTATTTATCTTGTATCTGTCTATATTCCATCTGTCTACAGCATTATCTCCTATTTATCATCTATCTATCTATCTATCTATCTATCCATTATCTATCTGTCTGTCTATCTATCTAGATTGCTTACACAGCCTCTATATAGATGCGAAGGTATTTCCACACCACTCCAATTGTGTTAAAAAAGAAATTAATTTATTTCATGCAACAAAGTGGTGCAGCACAGCAAACTAGTGAAGCGACGTTTCGACGGCCTCCGCCATCATTTTCAAGCTCAGAATAGTGACGGATTCACATCCTATTATACACAGGTGCTAAATCACACATCAAACATGATTGGTGCCAAAACATGTCAATCAATTGACCATACTATAGCGCTAATAGGCAACATAAGTATCACTTAAACACGTGTTACATAATTAAGTGCATATATACATCTGATATTCTGTGATATTCAGTGCTTCTGTCATTATACTCCTTGTAATCGCAAATACAATAAAGTAGTGTACGATGTTCTTTAGAAAAAGTGTCTATCCATGTGTTTAAAAGTCCAAAGTGAATGTCCAAAAGGCTTGGCTTGAAAATCACTGTGAGAAAAAACATGGCGGAGGCCGTTGAAACGTCAATTCACTAGTTTGCTGTGCTGCACCACTTTGTTGCATGAAATAAATTGATTTCTTTTTTAACACAATTGGAGTGCTGTGGAAATACCTTTGTATCTATCTATCTATCTATCTATCTATCTATCTATCTATCTCGCAGCCTTCAGGATGAGCGCTCTCACCTTGTTGTACCACGCGGTCACTATAAGCTTCTCCTCGTACTCCCGGAGTTTTGCCTGCTGACACTCAGCCTGTGTGATGAGGAGGATAGGAGTTATACTCTGTGCTGTGTGGAGGCGGCCATCACAATGCATGGGCCGTCCATACAGTAATAATAGTCAGTGACCACCATGATACGCAGCTCACCTCCAGGCGCTCGATCCGCCGCTCTTTCTCGGTTAGCTGCTTCCTTAGCGACATTATTTCGGCTGAGGCCGGGTTCAGTTTAGGATCTAAAGTCTTTATCACCTGAAAGGAGAACAAATCAATACATACATAATATCATTGTATATAAGGGGCAGAAATCTCTCTAGCTTAGTCCTGGCTTGACCAGTGAGGACCCATCTGTGTCTCCTCCTGTATTCCAGGCCTCCCAACAAGCTTTATGCTCAGTTCCCGCTAAAGCAAGTAACTTAAGAGCAGCAGCTATTCCACTGGGGACCTTTGCTTCAGGACAGATCTGGGTGAATAAACGGTGAATCTTGTGCAGTCAGGAGATTTCACCCCAAACTGTCTACAGCCCACACTGAGAGGAAAGGTCTGCTCAAGCACCTGGTCCTAATCCAGGCAAGAAACATTGGAAAAGACAGGAGAGGTATCAGTTCTTCAAAGACTCTCCAGCTGCACCTAACTCTTTTGTAATGCTGCGTTTACACAGAGAGATTTATCTGACAGATCTTTGAAGCCAAAGCCAGTAACAGATTATAAACAGAGATCAGTTCATAACGGAAAGACTGAAAATTCTGGTGTTTTCAAATCCATTCCTGTCTTTGGCTTCATAAATTTGTCAGATAATTCTCCCTGTGTAAACGCACCATTACAGGTAGTGAATGTGGGTCTAAACCGGTTTGACTTTAGGCCAAGCCAGAGAGTGGGATCTAAGGGGCCTCCTCGACGGAGTGATAATTGGCCGAATCGTTCCGATTCGGCTGATTATCGCTCAGTGGAATAGAGACATTCAAACCTAAAATCATCGGGCACCGACCGCGCATTGCTGCGTGGAATAGCTGTGTGCGGCCAGCGGTCTGTCAGCTCAGACAGGCCGCACTGAAGCTGCTTCGCGCGGGATCGGCGCAGGAGAAGACCTGCAACATGCTTAGGTAATGTATGGTGTTTGAACAAGGGCTTTAAGGACATCTGTACCGATGTCCCTGCAGCCATCGCTAAACGATTATCGGGCCGTGTAATAGGCCCAGTAAATGAGCGCCAATCTAGCAGATCGGCGCTTGTTTACATTATTGATCAGGCCCCCATCGGCCCGTGGAATAGGACCCTAAGTGTCCTTTAGGGGCTTTCAGAGCAAGGGAGCACCGACCTGTTCTTATTCCCCGCCCACTGTCGGTGCTATTACACAGACAATAAGCAGGGAAAAGCGGGGGAGTGCGGGGATCTTTAGATCGTCCAGCTGGCCTATAGGAGATAGCGGTGGCCTGCTGCCGCTGCTCCTATTCCACGGAGCGACAGCAAACAGACCGTCACTATTGTTATCAGGATTTTAGGTAATGCTTTAAATCAACAATCAGCTGACATTGTGCGTGTTGGCTTATCGGTGATTTAAAACACGACCTAGCATATGAATTGATTATGGGCTAAGTTTACACTTTGTGTAATAGTACCCTAGGTCTTCAGTAGAGATGAGCGAACCGGGTTCGGGTTCGAGTCGTTCCGAAGCCGAACGTTCGGTATTTGATTAGCTGGGGCTGCTGAACTTGGATAAAGCTCTAAGGTTGTCTGGAAAACATGGATACAGCCAATGACTATATCAATGATTTCCACATAGCCTTAGGGCTTTAACCAAGTTCAGCCGCCACGGCTAATCAAATGCCGAAAGTTCAGGTTTGGATCGACTCGAGCATGCTCCAGGTTCGCTCATCTCTAGTCTTCAGTCTTTATCACACTCAAAAATGGACTTCTGCTAAAGGACACTAGGTTGCTCTACAAGTGTAGTCCCTGTGTGGGTAGCAGCTGGTACTAAGAACCAGACAATGGCGGGGCAAGGCATCAGAGAACAGGAGTGATATGCGTAGTCAGCAGGCCAGGTCATCAATGGGACAAACAGCGTGGTACAAGGGAGGAGACAGGGGCTTCAGGTGCAGGTCAGACAGTCTGGGTCAGCAACGGCAGAGGCAAACAGTACAGAAGGAGTCTGGCAGTCAAGAGTAATCCAACAAACAAGTATGGATCAGGATATATGGAATAGCACCCACAGGAACAAGAACCAATGACACTCAGAAAAGGAGGTACATGTAGGAGCTGCAGCAGTGCTGCATGGAGCCAGGAAGGCACAGTGGACACCTGCTGAAAAGGACTGAAGTGGTGATCTGTGGCAGCAGGGTGGACAGGACTGGGACCATGCTGCAAGCTGTATCGGAAAGCATACCCTGCAGGGTTACATCTTTGTTGGCTTCAGTTAGTGCTGTGTAGCTTACTAGTCTTAAACATCTTTTCTGCAATGCAACATAACCATGAGTAAAGTCTTTCTCACTACACTACATAAAAGTTGGCCAATTCTGCGGGAATCCTCTAGAGCGGAGCCTAAACTAACTGAATTCCATAACAACACTAAGCTGCATACACTGCCACCAGCTATACGTAAGAGCTGCAGGATACTAGAGACTGTATTGCCGTAACTGATGAGGAGAATTGTGACCAAATCTTTACTGTTCACTCCAGGTATTGTTTTTCACACACTGTGTCAAATGAGAAGGTTTTGCCTGTATTTTAACACAGAGACGGTCACTGAAGAGTTTCCCAAGATATCTTAGTGTCCGGAAGCCTCGCTCCTGAACTTTGCATCACTAAACGACAATGACACAGACATCGCTGGACTCACAGGCGAACACTGGGTTTGTTGCACTACCCTGCCATGTGACACTACTACTCCCAGCTAGCCTGCTGCATAACACACCGTAAAATTCCAATAATCTGGATCAATCAGACACCACCACTATCTCCCTCCACTCCCTTTACACTCACATTTCTGGCTTTTTCCAGGTAAATCTTGTAGCGGTCTTCCATGGCTTTCATGTCTTCATCTTTCTTGCGCAGCGCTGCCTCCAGCTCCTCAACTCGCTGAGCTGTATGAGAAGGAGGAGGAGTTGTTACAAGGTGGGAGATAGTTGTTGTTTTTTATTCAACAGCTTCCATTGAGCTCAATATTAGATCTTATGTCAGTGTTATGTGAGCTCCCCCTAGAGGTGACTGTGGGCACTTACTTTATTATTTACCTCTAGGACAGTGATTTTCAACCTTTTTTGAGCCGCGGCACACTTTTTATACTTAAAAAATCCCGGGGCACACCACCAACCAAAATGACACAAAAACAGTACATATTATACATATAGTTAATAATATAGATTCAAAATGTATTTATACTAAAAACCTGGGCCTGTTTTCTTCTCCCCACAATACTTCTCCCCCCTGCTTCTCTCCTGTGCTTCTCTCCCCCATGCTTCTCTCCCCTGTGCTTCTCCCCCCTACTTCTCTCCTGTGCTTCTCTCCACCATACTTCTCCCCCTGCATCTCTCCTGTGCTTCTCTCCTGTGCTTCTCTCCACCATACTTCTCCCCCCTGCTTCTCTCCTGTGCTTCTCTCCCCCATGCTTCTCTCCCCTGTGCTTCTCCCCCCTACTTCTCTCCTGTGCTTCTCTCCACCATACTTCTCCCCCTGCTTCTCTCCTGTGCTTCTCTCCCCCGTGCTTCTCTCCACCAAACTTCTCTCCCCCTGCTTCTCTCCCCTGTTTCTCCCCCATCCCCAGGTTTCTCTCTCCCATTGTTTTCTCCTGTTTCACAGGGGCACCATAGTTTGGGGAACTTTCCCCGCGGCACACCCGGCCATGTGTCGCGGCACACTAGTTTGCCACGGCACACTGGTTGAAAATTACTGCTCTAGGAAATGAACGGTTTGGAGCTCTGTATCAGCAAAACAGACCTACATCAGCACAGAATCATGGCCCTATGCATCAGTTCTTAAAGGGATTATACAGACTTAAAAAAACATGGCAGCTTTCTTCCTAAAGCAGCACCACTTCTGTCCACATTTTGGGTTTGGCGTTTTGCAGCTCAGTTCCACTGAAATGAATAGAGCTGAGTTGTAATACCACACACAACCTGAGGACAGAGGTAGTGCAATTTTTGCATTAAAGTGTCACTGTCATTTAATAATTTTTTTTTTGTTTCAGAAATCAATAGTACAGGCGATTTTACCTTAGTAATTGGGTTTATTAGTTGAAAAATGCATTTTTATCATAAAAAAGCAGTTTAAAGCTCTCCACCCTGTCTTCATTGTTCTCTTATGGAGAGGGGAGGGGTTGAGGTAGATGAGGCACCAAAACAGGACAACAAAGAGTAAATTTAAAGCTACATCACCAGGCGATCTCCTCTGAAGTTAGCACTGACCTCTCTGACCTCTAAATACCGGCTTTTACACAGGTCCGCTGTGTAATTCTTTGTTCTCTGCTCTCTGCTGGCAACTAATCTCCCTCCTCCCTCCTCCCGCTCTTCATAGAACAGACTGATGTAAAAGAGTCAAGATTTCCTGATAATGAGCGGTGAATGAGAGAGAGGAGCGAGGGGAGGGAGGGCGGGAAGTCTTTTTAAAGGGAACCTGTCACCCCCGTGCCGGGGTGACAGGCTCCCGACCCCCCGTTAGAGCCCCATATACTCACCTAATCCCGCCGGGTCCCGCTTCTGGAGGTGGTCGGGTGACGGAGATCTCAGCCGCTGCAGCCCGGCGCGCGCGCTGAGAGATGAGTCCAACACCCATAGAGAATGACGGGGCGCTGGACTCTCCTGTCATTCTCTATGGGTGTTGGACTCATCTCTCAGCGCGCGCGCCGGGCTGCAGCGGCTGAGATCTCCGTCACCCGACCACCTCCAGAAGCGGGACCCGGCGGGATTAGGTAAGTATATGGGGCTCTAACGGGGGGTCGGGAGCCTGTCACCCCGGCACGGGGGGTGACAGGTTCCCTTTAAATGTAGATAACGGCATATTTGCCTATTAAACCCAATTGCAAAATTCCCCCTTTAATCCTATCACTAAATAGAATCAATAGCTTGACTTACCACTCTGATCTGCTGTGTCAGGTTCCAAGTCTTCTAGCTGTTCTTTCTTGGTCTCTATGGCATCATGAACCTCTTTCAACTTTTCCCTGCACAGAAATATTGGTCAATATTTGGTCTTTTTTTGCCCTTTTCCATATCACCCAATACTTACATTTGTGCTTCGATTTTCTTTTTCAATGTGTTGTTGGACTGAAAGAAAAAGTGCGATTAGATGTAAGGCTGATAGGACCACATAATGCCGAGATGATCTATGTCAATATTCTGACTTACTCCGGCACCCTCTGCTTCGCTGCCCTGATTCTGCAAGGATTTCTGCAGATCTGCAACCTGAAGCTGCAGCTCCTCCACACGACCCAGGTTAAGCCTGTAAAACAGACGGTAATATTTGGGATCACATTCAAGGTGTTACGGCAAAGAATCAAAACTTCCTGCAAAGCTGAACAAAAACTAGTTTACAAGAACAATGTAGTTCCACCCTTTGGTCTCTAGATGTCAGCAGAGTACATACATCTCTATACAGCAGCCATCACCTGAGCAGCTTCACTGTATCAGTAATGTAGGTACAACCCTCATCTTCCACTATAGAAACTGCTTGCTGTTTGATGGCTGGATGAGACTGAGTCCCATGTTAATGATATCATCTGACAATCCTGCCCCCTAGTAGCAGGATGAACATTGTGGCCCCAACTCACCGGTTCTCTGTTTCCAGCTCGCTCATCGTCCTCTGTTTCTCTTCCAGCTGGACCTGGAGATCTGCAATGCGTTCATTCTCGGATCCTTCCTGCTGAACCCGCAGCATCTTATTCTCGTGCTGGAGTCTGATAAACATCTCCCTGCAATGGTGGCATTTCAGTCAATTAAAATATATATATACGTATAATACTGCATGCAGCTGCATCAATATGTCCTGACCCTGAAGTGCTCTGGTAGATGTTACTATATTGCTGCACATCATGAATATTTCTTTAGGATGGCTTCTTTGTTTAGAATGGAATGGCTGCTCCATTCACTGGCTATGGAGCTGCTGGAGATGGCCAAACACAACACTTGGATACCTTCAGTAGCTCCAATAGAGAATGAATGGAGCAGCGGTGTGCATACCAACCTGCAGCTCCACTTAAAACAAAGTAGTAACTTATACAGTTATATATGGGGTTTTCCCATCTCAACAAGCAGATTGGTTAGGACCTCCACTGATCCTGACAAAAGGAACATAATCTCTGAAATGAATGGTGCGGACTGTGCCTGTGTGGCCACCGCTCCATTAACTGTCTATGGGACTGTCAAACGTTTTCTGTGGATCGCTTACTGAGATGGGTCATTTACATGACTAGACTTTATTTCCACTCTTTGTCACAAACAAAACCTTTAATTCTGACCAGATTAGGATCCATTAAATAAAAATGGAGGAAAATCTCTGAACTCCGACACAATCAGCACTGTCGCTACTCACCGATACTCCACCGGAAGGAGCTCAGCAGCGAGATTGTCATTGTCCTTGAAACTGGCTTCCCCTACAGAAATATAGAGAAGATTATGGAGAATAAGAGTGAGGATTCTGACAGTTTTTGTATTATCTATAGAAGTCCAATCCCTAGCTGGACTAAAGTAGCCAGGAGCCGCTACAAGACACCAGTGATATTGCACAGCACCACTGAGAGCTCCATACAGTAACCACCAGGGTAGCGCCCCCTGCTGTCACCCAGGACTTACCTGATTGATTGAGGTGATCCTGCTGTACCAAGGAACATCGCAGCTCCTCATTGGTTTCCTTGAGGGTGTCTCGCTGGACGATGATTCTCTACATAGTGACAAATAAGAAGAATTTAAGGATTAAAATAAATGCAAAAATAAATTAAAATAAAATACATTTCTGAGCACATCCTGTGGTGTCTGAATATATATACAGTGTGCAGGGGACCAAGTAATTGTCTCTACTATTACACCGGCTCTAATGGCCCCAGAGCTGATACCTCTTTCTCTTTTATAAGTGCATCCTGCTTCTCACGGAGCCGGGTCATGTCGTAGGCCAGGGTGTCCGCTCGCTTGATCTCCATGGAGAGCTTGGTGTGCAGATCCTGGACCTGTAGAGAGAGCATGAAAAGTCATTAGAAGATGCAAAGGTGTCAAACTGGCTATACTTGCAAAACTAAAATTCCCATCATGCCTGGACAGCCAAAGCTTGACAGCCCTGATCTGTAGAAAGAAGTCCTGCAGTACCACTTGTTACCAGAAGAGGTGCTGTGCAGGCAAACCTGTGCTGCATCTCGTTCATTGTTTGTGAGAGGCCTCCTGGTATACTCTCACTCAGTCTCCCTTATGTTTCCCATGAATTACATCTATGAACAAGCATCTATGGAAGTGCAGCTGGTTGGATTCCTACCTGCCGTTTGTATGTCTCCAGCTGAGCCCGGGCGGCGTTGGCCTTCTTCAGCTCCTCCTCCAGGCTGACCGTATTGTGCATATACATTAAGTTTGTGTCTTCCAGAGATTTCACTTGTCTCCGCAGGTCGTTCAGGTCCTCCAGCTTCTTGCGGTAGGAGTCCACTGTAGATTCCAGCTTTGCAGCTTTATCAGCAGTCGCTCTGTTGGGGTGAGAATGGGTCATTGAGATACATTGTGATACATTCGGCTACAAATCTCCACTGTGCCTATAGGGTAGGTATCCCTTGCACCTCTATTCATCATGGCGTAATAGTACTGCATTTCCTTTACTGTCTGTACTGGAAATGTTCTTGAATCCATCCCCCACCCGGCACAATTCATCTTAATATCTCATGCCTTCATTTTACCGTGGTATATGTTTGACATGCTATAATGGGGTACTGCCATCTCATAAAGTGATGGTATGATATCCTAAGGACATTATAATTGATGGGGGTTCCACTTCTGGGACCCCTTTACTGTTTTTTTTCCTGCACATTAGGCCTCAACCACCATGCTGTGCAGGAAATATTGATTTGTATGGTTTCCTTGTTTAGTTGGATGTGATGCTCTACAGGAAAAAGCTCAATAGGGGGCGCAATACTAAACCAGCACTGCATCCCCTGCATTCATCCAACCAACGAGGGTCCTAGAGGTCTTCACCTATCAAATTACCAATAAGCAATCACTTTATGACATAGGAAAACATGTTTATAGGCGTGATTTAAAAGCAAAGTGTGAAGCTTAGGCTCCAGGATACCTGAGGACGTCGATTTCATCCTTCAGGGCTCTGGACTCCTCAGCCAGGCTAGCCAGCTCGTCATTCCTGTTCTGCGTCTCAATCAGCTGTCTCTCCAGCTCCTCGCAATGCGCCCTGTAGTCGTCCTTTGCAGCTTCAAGTCTGTTGAGAAAACAAGATGGAAGCCTTAGGGCTTGTTCACACAGGAAGAACAGGCGGCAGCATACAATCCATTCATCCATATAATTTGGTGCATCTTGATCATGTCAAGCATGGGCCCCACCATTGCCATCACTGTCTGTGTCAGGAACTGCAGGAGAGGTTTTTAATGGGGATTTGCTCCTGTTCTGGACAGTTCCTGATATGGACAGAGGTGGCAGCAGAGAGCACTGTGTCAGACTGGAAAGAACACTTCCTTCAGGACATACAGCAGCTAATAAGTACTGGAAGACTGAAGATTTTTAAATGGAAGTAATTGACAAATCTGTCTAACTTTCTGACACCAGCTGAATAAATCTGCAGAGGATCAACAACATAGACGGCACTAAATTCCTGCCGATTTTCTTCCTCAGTGCCTGGATGAGATATTTAAAATCTTGTGCACTTTGCTGTTGCCATGCACGCTGCGGATTTCCCACCAAGAAGTACTGCGCTGTGCTGCCCTCTTCTATGCTACCTGTAGTTCTCCTCCTGCAGCTGCTCCAGCTGGATTTGTAGATACTTCTTGGCCACCATGGTGCTGGGCTCCTCGGATGAGTCTAACTGGTTTAGCCTTTCGTTTTGAACCTCATTTTCCGCCAGGAGACTATTTCTTTCCTCTTGTAGACCGGCCACCTGACGGACAAAGGGCAGTGATACAATAAGGTACAGTTATGTAACACATAAAGTACCATCATGATGCAGTCACTTAGGGGTGACCGCTTAGGGAGCGGACCCCCGTGTCATGTGATGTTTGGAACAATCCCGGTCGCAGCTTCTAAGCTTTTTCTATGATTTGAGCCATGCAATTGTTTTCTCCCAATAGAATCCTATGGATATTACATCATGACAGCAGAGGCAGCTGGGGGTCACCGTTGTATATATCGCTTACTCAGCTATAATGGATAATCCAAAACTTACCACTGCTGGTCACTACATGACACAGACTGGTGCAGGCATAAGGGACATCATGGGGCAGGTGAGCTGATATATCATGTGTGCATATGTATATGTGTCCGACGGTCTGTAATATTTAAAGATGATGCAAGCCAGAAAAACTTACTGTACAAAGTTAAAATTTACCATCAAGATGGGCCAATAGGCTACCCGAGCTGTTCTCCTATGTACTGTACGCCTATGTAACTAGCTTGTCTTTTCTATGCCCATGCCAACACACGATGGAGTACTTTAGACCAGGGGTAGGGAACCTTGGCTCTCCAGCAGTTGCAAAACTACAACTCCCATCATGCCTGGACAGCCAAAGCTTTAGCTTTGGCTGTCCATGCATGATGGGAGTTGTAGTTTGGCAAAAGCTGGAGAGCCAAGGTTGCCTACCCCTGCTTTAGACCTATATATATATATATCACACTTATATATACTTTGATGAGGATGATGAGCACTGATGAAGTATAAGTTACATATACAGGGGCCTCCGACCTGGGACTCTGCAGCTAGAAGCTGTCATGGCATGCTGGGAGTTGTAGTTTCCCACAAATTGCATAGGTTGCAGACTGCTGATATAACATGACCTGACATCAAGTTTAAGACCCAGGACTGGTTTTTATCTATTACGACATGAACACACAGTGACTGAGCTGCACGTCCCCCTCGCCGTATTTGCTCACGAGCTTCCAAGGTGGTTATAAAAATAGCATCAAAGACGAAGCCAAGTGGTGAGAGCGCACACCGGGCCGCCGAGTCAGCGTTTGGTCTGATAAAGCCCGACACTGGAGGGGGTAGGTGTGCACAAGGAGAGGGGTGGGTGAGTGCGGCCCGTCTGATGCTGCCGGTGTGCATGGTCAGAGGTAACAACTAGGGATGGTCCGAACCCGAACGCTCGGCATCGGATTCCCGCTGTCTGCCCGCTCCATGCAGCGGGCGGATACAGCGGGAGGACCGCCTGGAAAAATGGGATACAGCCCGAACTCGGTTCGGACCATCCCTAGTAACAACCATGCACATAGCCAAAGATTGTCAGACCATGCTGGGAGTTATAGTTCTGCAATGGTTGGCAATCTACAGGTGGGGAAGTAATGCCTTGAATGAAATAATCCACTTCCAGGTAACTATAAGTAAATAATTTAAACATATAGGGGGAGATTTATCAAACATGGTGTAAAGTGAAACTGGCTCAGTTGCCCCTAGCAACCAATCAGATTCCATCTTTCATTCCTCACAGACTCTTTGGAAAATGAAAGGTGGAATCTGATTGGTTGTTGGGGGCAACTGGGCCAGTTTCACTTTACACCATGTTTGATAAGTCTCCCCCATACTGTTGTCTTGTAAAGATATACCCTGTAAGGATGCCATAGAAAGACAGGGTTCCTCTCCTAGGAACTCCCCTCTACAAATGAAAGAGAAAAATCTATTGTTCTGGAATATTAAAGCCTTTCTTGTATTACACAGATGCCCAATTATCTAAATAACCTCCATGTAATACTACATTTGTATAATTTTAATTTCCTTTTGTGTTTTACTGCAAGCATTACTATCGTGTCTACAGATGGTAGAGGAGGAGACAGGTAGAAAGGAGTAAAAGGATCAGACTACAGAGGGCTTGTTTGTAGTCTGTAACCATGGAGACATATACATTTTCATAGCAGCTGCGAACACAAAGGGGTTAGTAGGGGTCAGACGGGAAAGAGAAATACATGCAGGATCAGACTACACAGGGTTTGTTTGTTGTCTGTAACCATGGAGACACACTGTTTTGCATAGGAGCTGTACACACAATAGTAGATTTTTAACCATTTAGAAAGCTGCATAATTCTTTTATAAAAGTGGGTACAGAAGTGACATGAATTTTAAAGCGACTTAATGATCCAGCACATGTGTAGTGTTCAGACAAGTGATGATTAGGAGAAATCCTGCCTGGGGCATTCCTTATGGTAAAGAGGGCGGGTAGGAACGACGGAGAGGTGGTGCAGGCCTAGGGCACAGACACTCTAGGCCACGCAAATTTGACATAGGGCTGCAAGTTTAAAAGTTGTTTTTAGGACAATAACTGCATCACCTGCTGAATGGACCCCAGGACAGATCTTGGATAAAAAGCAGCTATCCGACAGTACAAGCAGGTACACAGTTTAAGGCTATGTTCACACTACGTAAATTAACGTCCGTTGTCCACGCCGCAAAACTACAGCCGTTGTTTTGAGGTTCTCTATTATGACTGCAATGTAACTACGGCCGTTGAATGCACACTACGTATCAGATTTCAATGCGGCCGCGAACGTAAAACTTTTATCTGCCGAATTAAACTTGATTTTGATGTAAAAAAATTTCTGTGTGGTTTCTCGGGCTGGGCGCAGTATTTAAAGTAAATGACCTGTTTCATCCCGCTTATAAACATGCTAGAAATCAAAATTAAACAACGGCGGTAGTTTCACGAATAGCCCGTACGATCGTAATTCTACGGCCGTAGTTTTGGTCGCAAAAGTCCGGCTGGTGAAAGCAACAGCCGTTATTTTAGGTAGTGTGAACATAGCCTTAAAGGGAATATCATCAGCCTTGAAGCCTCACTACTGACAACAATATATAAATAAATATATGGGTAAGAGTAGTTAAAGGGGTTAGCCTGGCTCAGAAAAAACATGGCAGCTTTCTTCTAGAAACAGCACAACTCTATCCCTCAATGTGGGTATAGTTCTGCATAACCTTAGGACAGGGGTCGTGCTGTTTTTGCAAAAAAGTACCTATATTTTTTAGCCCCAAAAAACCCTTTAAGTTTGAACACTTCTGTAGCCTCTCCTCTTCACTCTGAGTGACAGCTGTGATGACCTCCTGACAGGGCACTACAACTAGGAGGAGGGGGTGGGTAATTGCTTAATTCTGAGACCTCTGGGCACTTAAAGGAATTTTTCAGCCTGTATACACTGATTCATTTGACTAGAACAATGCTGCAGTTGCTTGAACTGACAGTACTAAAAGTACAAGCATCAATGAAGAGGCTGATTGATGGGGGTGCTGGTTAGACCCTTGCAGATTATTTGGGATCCCTAAAGTTCCCCCTGAACAATATGCATAGCTTGCCCTGGTTCCAATAAAGCAGCTAGAGGAGAATTTGTAGGGTAGGTCATACAGTATTTGCTGTGGATGGTCTGCACAGATTGTGCAGCATTTACACTGTATGTGACCATAGCCTTATGAAGCATGTTGTAATGCAGGGTGCTGAGAGGGGTCAGAACCCTGTGGTCAGCCGCAAGTGAAGGTTGTCGTACCCAGGTCAGTTGCATAACAGCAGGCCCCTTATATAAAGGATAATGTTATACAACCGGTGAACTGGCCACGGCTTAGGGCCACTTCAAGGGCAGCAAATACAAGCGATTGATCTACCCTGAGGCGTGGGAGCAAGGCCAGCAGTGTTGGCCAACACAATCCTAATGTCTGATGGCCATGTAACTCATTAACCCGCCGCATGATACAACGTATATTTGGTGCCTGCAAGAATTCCTTTTACATAGAATCACAGTGACAGGCGCAAAAGATATGTCCACCAGAGTGCTGCTGTCAGTGTAAAAAGTGACATCTATATGTCCTTACCTATAGGGGGAGCTCTGATAAGGAGAGACCCAGATTCTATGCGTACACATAAGAGTCTGCTATATACAGGCTATAGATATTGTGATGCAGTGAAGAAGTTAATTCTATTCGGATAGTACGCCTTAAAGGACTAGGGGAATTGCATGTCTTACTGGCAGAGACATGAGAAAAAAAGTGTCATGTGATCTCCAGCAAGGTAGTTGCTGGAGATGGTTGGTAACTTTTTTAATCAACTTATTTTTATTGAAAAGTTTTTTTTAAAAAATGTCTTTTATACAATACAAACAAAACCCCAAGAGGGCATACCCTCTCTTCCCTATCCCCCCCCCCCCCAACCTTTTGTAGTTTGGTTTCATCCCACACAGGTGCTGAGGCTGGGTCATTAGACTGACCATAAAGTCTGCAAAGTCTGATGTGTTTATGTGTTCTGTGCAACTATTAGTTGTATATATATATATATATATATATATATAGTTAGGAGTTTAGTAAGTGCTGGAAAAGCTGCATTTATTTTGTTGCCTGGGATACTTTCATACTTGTGGATCCTGCTGAGGCTGTGGGGGGCATGTCAGTAATGTATACTTACCTGTCCCGCTCCTTTGCTGGATCTCGGGCCGCCTCTTCGCAGTTGCTGTTAGTGTTTTGGAAACATCTGGTGATGTCCTGCTTCTGCTGGAAATGGGCGGCTGCGATAGATCCTATCCTATACATGTCAGTATACATTACTGATGAGTCCCTGGCAGGATCTGTAAGTATGAAGTTATCCCAGACAACCCGGCTGTATTTTGTTTATTTTGCACATGCCAATAAATGGAGGCGAATCCTCCCACAACATATATTACCTAAAACTTCTGACAGTTTGTTACAACTGTATCAGTCTATGAGTTAATCAGATTGAACTCCACTGTACCTGCACTGATACAATGTAATGAACTATTAGAACAAGAGAGGCCTGTTAGCTGTTGAGGTCTCTAGCTTACAGAAGACTGAAGTATTAGGTCAGGACAAGTGATGGGCGGACATGGTGGAAATACCTGGGTTCAGCCCTGTGGCAAAACACAAACAATCAGCATTTAACCATCGGTGTCTGGAGAAATTTGATGCCCTCTAAGGGCTGCCAGGAAAATGTGGATACAGCCTATGGCTATATCAATGTTTTTCAGGACTTTCTTGGGCATAATACAATTTCTCCTGGCACTGGTATTTGAATGCTGAATGTTCATGTTCATCAATGTGACCGAACCCAGACATTTATCCGATGTCTGCTCATCAGCAGTCAGGATGGTTGTTAACAAAAATGTTTCCGTTCACTAACAGCGAGGGTTGTGGCAGCTACACAGAGTCTGTGCAAACACTGAGCGATGCTATGGTGGTATGTCCGAGGTCACGGGTGTCACATCCGCTCACCTGCAGATCCAGCTCTTGGCATCTCTGTCTTAGTTCTTCCTTTTCTGCCTCTGCATCCTGGAGTAATTCCAACGCTCGCTTCAGCTGAAAAGAACATGGAGGCCGGTGTTAAAACCTGTATAGTTTATGGCAGCAGTATTCACACTACAGCATATGGGTTAATACCTGTATATTATAGAGAGGTGGTATTCACACTACAGCATATGGGGTAATACCTGTATATTATAGAGAGGTGGTATTTACACTACAGCATATGGGGTAATACCTGTATATTATAGAGAGGTGGTATTCACACTACAGCATATGGGGTAATACCTGTATATTATAGAGAGGTGGTATTTACACTACAGCATATGGGGTAATACCTGTATATTATAGAGAGGTGGTATTCACACTACAGCATATGGGGTAATACCTGTATATTATAGAGAGGTGGTATTCACACTACAGCATATGGGGTAATACCTGTATATTATAGAGAGGTGGTATTCACACTACAGCATATGGGGTAATACCTGTATATTATAGAGAAGCAGTATTCACACTACAGCATATGGGGTAATACCTGTATATTATAGAGAGGTGGTATTTACACTACAGCATATGGGGTAATACCTGTATATTATAGAGAGGTGGTATTCACACTACAGCATATGGGGTAATACCTGTATATTATAGAGAGGTGGTATTCACACTACAGCATATGGGGTAATACCTGTATATTATAGAGAAGCAGTATTCACACTACAGCATATGGGGTAATACCTGTATATTATAGAGAGGTGGTATTTACACTACAGCATATGGGGTAATACCTGTATATTATAGAGAGGTGGTATTCACACTACAGCATATGGGGTAATACCTGTATATTATAGAGAGGTGGTATTCACACTACAGCATATGGGGTAATACCTGTATATTATAGAGAGGTGGTATTCACACTACAGCATATGGGGTAATACCTGTATATTATAGAGAGGTGGTATTTACACTACAGCATATGGGGTAATACCTGTATATTATAGAGAGGTGGTATTCACACTACAGCATATGGGGTAATACCTGTATATTATAGAGAGGTGGTATTTACACTACAGCATATGGGGTAATACCTGTATATTATAGAGAGGTGGTATTCACACTACAGCATATGGGGTAATACCTGTATATTATAGAGAGGTGGTATTCACACTACAGCATATGGGGTAATACCTGTATATTATAGAGAGGTGGTATTCACACTACAGCATATGGGGTAATACCTGTATATTATAGAGAAGCAGTATTCACACTACAGCATATGGGGTAATACCTGTATATTATAGAGAGGTGGTATTCATACTACAGCATATGAGGGTAATGTATATTATTTAACATGATGGCAGTTTTCACACATTACAGCATATGCAGCATGATGGCAGTTTTCACACATTACAGCATATGGGCTAATAATCTTACATCAACTTCAATTTGTAGGCTTTGATATTACACTAGTGATCGGTAATTAGCATGGCGGTGACCCCCCGGGTGACTGATCCGCACTTACACAGGCTGCACAATACAGAGGATTTCCATGAGGTTTTATAGCAGCTCATATAACAGCTTGCAGCTTACTGACTGGTTGTGTAGCCATATAATTTAGAATGACTGGTAGGCTATCAGCAGCCCTTGTCCTTGATGTCTTCACATACCCTAATAAACGTGACACTAAGCAGCACTCGGCCTGAGGGCAACGGGGACCCACGGTGCAAATGGGGCTCATCCCGGTGACTCAGCTCTTGTATGGCTGGATGCGCAGGGTGTGGCGGGGACAGGTAATCCGTCCATAATACATCACTGTTTCCAAACCATATGCATCACAGTGAAATAGCAGCTGATGATGCATCTGATACAATGTGGGACAGTCACTATAATGTATACAGGGCAGCTGGGAAACTGTGTATAAGAACTTTACAACTAGGAATTACCTGACCTGGAATTCGTCCATTAAGGATCCATACATTCCTTTGTTTTGCCTGCAGATCTGTTTTATGTGTGTATTATGGAGAAGGCTGTGTCTGAATAAGGGTACCATTACACGGAACGAGAACTGCCCGAATCGGCCCTATCTGGCCAATTATCGTTCCGCGTAATAAACACAATGATCAGAAGATGACAACGATCATCGGCTGATCGCTGATATAGGTTTGGACCTATAATTGTCGGGCGTCGACCGCGCACTGCTACGTGTAATAGCAGTGCGTGGCCGGTGGCTGACGATTTGCAAAGTGCATACATTACCTATCCATGGTCGAGGGCTTCTCTTGCGCTCTGCTTTTCCCCGGGTCCTACACGCTGCAGCTTCAGAGTGGCCTGTCTTAGCTGACACGCCGCTCAGCCAATCACTGGCCGGGACCACCCCAGCTAAGCGGCTAAGACAGGCCGCTCTGAAGCTGCAGCGTGCAGGACCCGGGGAGAAGCGGACCGCAAGAGGAGCCCTGGACCATGGATAGGTAATGTATGTTGTTTAAACCAAAGGCTGCAAGGACATTGTTAAAGATGTCCATGCTGTCCTTGTTAAACGATTAGTAGGCCCAGTAAATGAGCGCCGATCTAGCAGATCGGTGCTTGTTTACAGTTATTATCGGGCCCCCATTGAGCCATGTGATAATACCTTGATTGTTCATGACATGTATTGTACGTGACATACATGCCCCCATGTTACTGGCCTATTCTTACAATACATATGAGTGAGTAGTGTCCTCAGTGAGTGGGGTCACTTTACCTGCTGCTCCAGATCTCCGGGTGACTCGATGGTTGGAGAGTCCACAGCGTCTTTACTCATCAGCTGTAAGACACAATGCACATACATATGTAATTTACTAAACAACAAGCGTACAACTCCATGTTATACTACTCGTAAAGTTGCCGTCAGTGTAGATCTTCTAGAGACAGACTAATTTATTTGGGCCCAGAGAGGGTCCACAGATTGTTTTGTTTTGTTCTTATTTTAATACATATGGGTACATATAGGTAGAAAGTAACCTGATGGCATCCTCCTTTCTCGTGTGTCTTATTGGGGGACACAGCTACCATGGGACGTCCAAAAGCAGTCCCTTGGGTGGGAAGAGACAGAGTGGAGCTAAGAAGAGGAAGAAGCCACTGCCGCCTGCAAGACCTTGCGGCCCAGACTCACATCAGCCCATGCAAAGGTGTCCACACGGTAGAACCTCGAAAAGGTGTGCAGCGAGGACCATGTGGCGGCCTTGCAGATTTGAAGAGCTGAGGCCCCATGACGGATAGCCCAGGAAGCCCCAACCGAACGAGTCGAGTGAGCTGCAATCCGGAACGGGGGCGACTTACCCGTACTCCGGTAAGCCTGAGCCATGGCGGAGCGGACCCAGCGGGCAAGGGTCGCCTTAGGCGCCGCTGACCCCTTCCGAGGACCCTCAGGGATGACGAAGAGGAAGTCCGAGTTCCGAAGAGACTTTGTCCTGGAGAGATAGATGCGCAGGGCGTGAACCACATCCAGATTGTGTAGCGAGCGCTCCCTCGGATGAGAGGGGGCTGGGCAGAAAGAAGGAAGAACAATATCTTCGTTGAGGTGGAAGGGGGAAACCACCTTGGGCTGGATGGAAGCCACGGGCCTAAGGACCGCCTTGTCCTGGTTCAAAACCAGCAGGGGAGGACGGCACGAAAGAGCTGCCAACTCCGAAATCCGCCGGACAGGCGTGACCGCCACCAGGAAAACCACCTTAAAGGACAGGATGGCCAAAGGCACATCCCGGAGGGGCTCAAACGGTGGAGACTGTAGAGCATCCAGGACAAGGTTCAGACATGCGCCTCCCCCTGGATAAAAGTCCTGACTTGGGGAACTGACGCCAAGGGCCTCTGGAAAAAAACTGAAAGAGCGGAGACCTGGCCTATAAGAGAGCTCAGGGATAAGCCGGAGTCCAGACCTGCCTGGAGGAAGGAGTCGCGCCAGAGAGAAAGAAAGTGGTGACGCAAAACAGACCTCACAATGACGAAGGTAGGCCCTCCAACAACGATAATAAATCTTCGCAGACGCCGGCTTCCAGGCCCTAATCATGGTCCTGACGACCGCATCAGAGAAACCGCGTGATTTCAGAATCCAGGTTTCAACAGCCACGCCATCAAACGTAGCGTGGCTAAACGCAGGTGGCAGAGTGGTCCTTGAGTTAGAAGATCTGGCCAGTCTGGGAGACACCAGGGGACGTCGGCGGCGAGGTTCACGAGATCCGTGTACCAGGCGCGCCGCGGCCAGTCCGGGGCCACGAGGATTACCGGAACTCCTTCCGACTTGATCTTCCTCACCACCCGCGGCAGAAGTGGGAGAGGAGGAAAGATGTAAGGAAGGCTGAACCGATGCCAGGGAATCACCAAGGCGTCCGAGGCCAGAGCCAGAGGGTCCCGCGTCCGGCAGACGAACCTCGGCAGTCTGTGATTGAAGCGAGACGCCATCAAATCCACATCCGGTGTCCCCCACCTGCGACAGATCTGGGAGAACACCTCGGGATGCAGGGTCCATTCCCCTGGATCCACTTGTGCACGACTCAGATAGTCGGCCATCCAATTGTCCACTCCCGGGATGTAAACAGCGGACAAGGCAAGCACGGTTTCCTCCGCCCAGGAGAGGATCAGCGCCACTTCCATCATGGCGGCCTTGATGCGGGTCCCGCCCTGATGATTCACATAAGCCACTGCAGTGGCGTTGTCTGTCTGCACCCGAACAGGGAGACCATGGAGCTGAGACTGCTAGTGCAGAAGGGAAAGACGAATGGCCCGCAGCTCAAGGATGTTGATGGAGAGGCAAGCTTCCCTGGACGACCAGGCTGGCATCGGTGGTCACGATCTGCCAACGAATGGGAAGAAAGGAGCGACCCAGAGAGAGGCTCGGAGACCGCAACCACCACTGAAGATCTCGACGGAGGCGAGCCGGTAGTTTCACCCTCCGATCCAAGGAGGGGAGCTACCTGTCCCACCGTGACAGCAGGAAGAGCTGCAGAGGACGGGAATGAAACTGGGCAAAAGGGATTGCCTCCATAGACGCCACCATCTTCCCCAGAACCCTCATACAGGAACGTATGGAAACTGGGCGGTGGCTGCAAAGAGCTCTGATGCCGGACTGAAGGGACTGCAACTTTTCTTCCGGAAGGAAAACGCGGGCCTGCATTGAATCCAAACGCATTCCCAGAAAATCAATGGACTGGGAAGGGATCAGGGAGGACTTAGGGGGGTTGAGCAGCCAACCGAAGCGTGAGAGCGTGTCCAGGGTGATATGGAGGCTCTCTAAGTTCTGGTCCTCGGACGGGGCTTTGACGAGTATGTCGTCCAAGTAAGGGGTTACTGAGATTCCTCGAGCCCGAAGAAGAGCCATGACCACCGCCATGGCCTTCGTGAAAACCTGAGGGGCCGAAGCCAGGCCGAACGGGAGAGCCCCGAACTGATAATGCTCTTCCCCTACTGCAAAGCGCAGGAACCGTTGATGAGGAGGAAAAGTCGGCACGTGAAGATACGCGTCCTGAATATCCACTGAAGAGAGAAACTCGCCCGGCTCTAGAGGTGCGATCACAGAGCGCAGGGACTCCATCCGGAAATGAGATAGTCGGACATGACGATTCAGACGTTTGAGGTCTAAAATCGGACGTACCGAACCGTCCTTCTTTGGGACCACGAAGAGGTTCGAATAGAACCTGCGGAACCGTTGAAGAGGAGGGACGGGAACAATCACTCCCTTTGAGAGGAGCGAAAGGATGGCCTGGGAAAAACCGGCCGCCAGGGCAGGGGACCTGGGGGGACAAGAAAGGAAAAAACGATTGCGAGGGACGGAAACGAACTCGATCTTGTAACCTTGTGAGATCACTTCTCGCATCCAAGCGTCCTGAACGTGAGAAAGCCAGACCTCCTGGAACAACAGGAGGCGGCCGCCCACCTGAGGAGAGCCGGGTGGGGGAAAACCTTCAGGAGGAGGAGGAGGGCTTGGAGGTGACAGGCTTAAAGGGGGGGCGGGAGGCGGCGGATCGTGCCTGCCAGGAAGAACGGTTCTTGGAGAAACAAGACCTTTTGTTCTGAGGGGCCGCAGATTTCCCGGAGTGAGGCGGCAGAAGCGGCCGAAACTAACGAAAGGAGCCTGGTTTGCGACGGGAATCCTGATGCTTAGGGCGCTGCTGGGGAAGATTGGTACTCTTCCCCCTCCGTGGCATCGGAACTTATGTCATCCAGACGTTTCCCGAAGAGACAAGAACCAGCAAAAGGAAGACTGGTGAGAGACCGCTTGGAAGCGTTGTCGGCCCACCATTCACGAAGCCATAGAGACTGGTGAATGGCTACAATATTGGCCGACGCAAAAGCCGAGCAGGCTGCAGTGTCCAGAGAAGCAGAGCAGAGGTACTGAGCCGCGTCCTGAATCTGTTGGGCGAGGTCGGCTAGGTCCTCGGCCGATGCGCCAGAAATAAGACCGTCCCTCAGTTGCTTAGCCCACACTGAAATGGACTTAGACACCCAAGTGAAAGCGAGTGTGGGTAGGAGAGAGGAGCCGGAGGCCTCGAAAGCTGACCTAGCTAAGGACTTTGGTCAAGCGAGAGATTCGGGGATCCACAGAGGGTGGACCTGACCAGCGAGACACAAGGTCTTCAGGGAAAGGATAAAGAACCGACAAGTGTTTAGGTTTTGAAAAACGCTTGTCTGGGGTCTTCCAAAATTTGGAAAACAGGTCATCAAATTCCTTGTGACTGGGCTCTCCCCCCCCTTCTCGCACCCATGGGCACAGGACGGCTGCTGAGGGCAAGGATGGGTCTGCAGGAGAAGAATCCTAGGCAGGTAAATAGGCTGGGGGTTGTAGTTCCACGGACTGAGGCCTCTTGTAGACCGTGGAGCTGCGCAACATGCAGGATGCCGCACCGACAGGGCCGCACAGATGCCGCGTTGCGTGCGGAGTGACGTCAGGTGCTGGCCCGCGCGGGAGAATAGAAGACCGCGCGCGGGAAATTAAAAAAATCCCAGGAGGATCCGAGGTGAGGAGGAGCGGCGCGCGCGCGCAGAACAGAGACCGCGAACTGGAAAACACGGGCCGCGCCCCGGAAATCGTGGGCCGTGCGCGGTCCGTACAGAAAAAGAGGCCCCACACCCGGCACAAAATACCGGCATCCCGGTTCCCGACCCCCCACAAGCGGTCAGGAAACGGAGGACCGGAACACAGCTGGGGCACTGAAAGAGCGCAGGGGGACCCAGGAAGCTGGAGGTGCATGGTGAAGGGGGAGGCGGCCTGAAAGTTTGAATAGGCGGCAGGAGGGGACCGAGGGACCTGAGTAGCCCAGGAGAGAGAGAGAGCAGGGGAGGAATATACTTACCCCCGATGCTTTCAGATCTTCTGCCGGCACTGTACCGCGCTGCCGCGATCAACTTTGGGAGGCTGGGTGGGCAGGGGCTGGCGGAGCATGAAGGAGCAACAGACAGCTGGGCTAGTCTGTGTCCTGGGCGCTGGGTCCGGCCGGTGGCAACCTAGGGTAAACAGCCCCTTTCCATTTAGGTTCTGTGCCCTGGTTGCATAAGGGGGGGATCAGGGTGAGTCTTTAGTGACCCACCGTGCCCCGACCTGTTAGGAAGAAAAAATTAAACAATCTAAAGAAAAACAAGCAGAAACTGGTCTGGAGTAACCAGACCTGTGTCTGCCTCCTACTGACACTAAGCTAAACTGAATTAGCTCAGTGCCAGTGGGCGGGTATAGCCTGCTGGGAGGGGCCGACTTACTTTGTTTTTTCTTAGTGTCAGCCTCCTAGTGGCAGCAGCCTATACCCATGGTGTCTGTGTCCCCCAATAAGACGCACGAGAAATAGGTCCTTTCATCTCATACTGTATACAAACCAGCACCGAGCACATGTGATACGTTTGGGACTATAAAGCTGGATGGATATGTGGTGTATTTTATGCATGTTAGGGTGGATTCAAACTAGGAGTCTTACAACTGCTGTCTACACAGGTTTGATAGCATAACACGTCCTAAAGCTTAGTATAGCTATAGAGGGTGTTACCAAATATACGCTGATCATTTTACTGCTGCTTATCATAAAGCTCAGGCTGGGGTTCATACCAGAGATGTGATACAATCAGATACAAATACTATGTATCACGGTACAACAATGCATCGTAATACATGCAAACCTTCAGAGAGACACACACTGTAATACACAAAGAAACAAAGAAGCTTTAAACATAGGAGACAGCACTCAAGCTGTTGCAAAACTACAATTCCTATCCTGCCTGGACATCCTTTGTTGCCTTGCAGTGCTGAAGGTGTAGGGTCAAAACCCACTAAGGACAATATCTGCAAGGAGTATGTATGTGGGTTTCCTCCTACACTGTTAGGGCCCTATTACATGGAGCGATAATCTGCCGAATCTAGCTGATTATGCCGATTATCACTCCGTATAATAGAGACAACGATCAGCCGATGACAATGATCATCGGCTGATCGTTAGTTTAGGTCTGGACCGAAAATCGTTGAGCACTGACGATTACACATACAGTAGCAATGCGAGGACGACAATTCTCTAAAAACCTGACGCCTTACCTCTCCCCGCTCAAACAATCACAGGCCGTGCTGCAGAGACTGGAAAGCTGAGGAGCACAGGAGAGAAGACCGGGAACAGAGAGAGGTAAGGTAGCAGGTGTTTGGGCAAGGGCTGCATAAACATCGCTAACAATGTCCATGCAGCCCTTACTGTGCGATTATCGGGTCGTCTAATAGTCCAGTTTTCTAAAATGATCCATGTAATAGGAGCCTAACTTATTGATAAAGTGAGCTCCAATGGGGAAAGGGAACAACTCCTGTACAGAGCTATGGAATATGTTGGTGCTATATAAAGGCATTATTATTATTATCATCATGTGTGGAGTGTCTCAGTGTGGAGTGTGGGAAGGGAAGTTACTCTCATCACACTGCAGGCACACAACAATGGGTGTCATGTATCTAACCATTTCACCCTTAAAGAATCAATGTATCAAGAAGAACATATGACAGGTCTATTTGCTGTCTGTGTTTTATAAGTGATGGTCGTGTAATGGTAATGCCGCCCTTACCTCCTGGATGGCAGTCATCACCATGTGCTGTACAGATTCTTCTAGGGTCATTATGGTCTGGATGTGTTCTGAAAAAGAACAATAGAACGAGTTAATGCTGGATCTTATCCAGACACCAGTACACTGCAGTATTCTGAATATTTTGTCCGGAACATGGTAAAATGCAGCCAGTTAAAAGTTAAAATGGCTCAGTTCCCCCTAGCAACCAATCAGATTCCACCTTTCAAATCACACAGGCTCTTTAGAAAACAAAAGGTGGAATCTGATTGGTTGCTAGGGGCAACTGAGCCAGTTTCACTTTTCACCATGTTTGATAAATCTCCACCCAAAAAATTAAAGGGCAAAAAAAATGTTCTTTAAAATCAACATCTCCAGTCTTCTAGTATTTTTCAGCTGCTGTATGTCCTGCAGGAAGTGGTGTAGTCTTTCCAGTCTGGCACAGTGCTCTCTGCTGCCACCTCTGTCCATGTTAGGAACTGTGCAGAGCAGGAGCAGCTCTCCAGACTGCAAAGAATACACAACTTCCTGCAGGACATACAGCAGCTCATAAGAACTGGAAGATGTGAGAATTTTTAATAGCAGTACATTACAAATCTCTGGCACAAGTTGATTTGAAAGAAAAACTCTTTTGCTGAACTAGCCCTTTAAACCATAAGGCACAAGGCCGTATATGAACATCACATGTAGCTAACTGTCCCAGTGCATTTTCCCAATCAATAATGGGGATTTTCAGGATACATATTCCCATCACAGTATACCTTGCTTCTTGTCACAGTTCACAGCGCACCCCAATATAAGCTGCAGTAAGCGCCCCATCTCTGTCGGATCTGAGGTTTCTGCAATTCGGGTACAATCAGGCAGGAGATAATCTGAGATCTGCTGATTTAACACCTACAATTTGGAGCAAAAAAAGAAAAAACTTTATTAAAAAGTTTATGGAATCAGTACTGAAAACATAGCACATCCTGCTTTATAGTGATATAAAGTAACAACAAAATAGGCACCATATGACAGTACCAGATAAGTAATACAATGTAAGTACACAGTGACCCCACCAGCAGAATACTGAGTGCAGCTCTGGAGTATAATACAGGATATAACTCAGGATCAGTACAGGATAAGTAATGTAATGTATGTACACAGTGACCCCACCAGCAGAATAGTGAGTGCCGCTCTGGAGTATAATACAGGATGTAACTCAGGATCGGTACAGGATAAGTAATGTAATGTATATACACAGTGACCCCACCAGCAGAATAGTGAGTACAGCTCTGCAGTATAATACAGGACGTAACTCAGGATCAGTACAGGATAAGTAATGTAATGTATGTACACAGTGACCTCACCAGCAGAATAGTGAGTGCAGTTCTGGAGTATAATGCAGGATGTCACTCAGATCAATCCCATAAGAGATGAAAGCATATCACAGTAATATTATGTATGACTATAATTAATTGTATATCATCCTCTACTCCAGATTTATTAGAATGTCAATGTTGTAATGTGCTGTACTGAATATATTCTACACTGAATCAAGAAGGTATGTTCCTGTATACTAGTAGAGCCCCATCACAGGTATACACAGTGTTCGGCCTCTGGATTCTTCTCTTACCTCGCGGTAATAATCCATGATCCCTTGTAGAATCTTCTTTAGGTTACTGATCTGGACACAGACAGGCAGAATAAAACCAAAGTCATTATAAAAACCAATATCACATCTTATTCCTGAGACAAAACACATATAGATTATGAATCAGCCCTATAGAAAACCCCTTTTATTGTCACTTTGGGTGGTTTTCTCACAGAGGTTTTACTGCTGTTATTTATATAGGGTAAATGTAGGGGTTTGGTCCGGTATCTGAAAAACTTTAGGGACCCCATATCTGGGGTCTAAACAAACTTACAAGAGTCTGGCATGAGGTTGGATTCTATTCCGGCTAACTAATCTGGGGTCCCAATTCAAAGGGGTACTCCAGGCAGGAAGCTTTTTTTGATGCCCGGGGATGGGTGGTTTAAATATAATAAAGCACGCTTACTCCCCTGGCTCCTCCACCGCCACTATCTTATTACTCAGTCCCACTGTGCGGCCGCTTTCAGGTCTTGGGGCTGTGACCTTGCAGGACCCTCAGCCAATCAGCAGCTGCAGCATTGTACTGCCTCAGTCACTGATAGGCTGGGTGTGCCACACAGTGGGACAGAGTGGTAAGATAGGGGTGGTGGTGCGGAACCAGGGAGGTAAGCACCTTTTTCAAACAACCAAACCCTGGGCATATTTAAAAAAAGGCACCTGCCTGGAGTACCTCTTTAATTTTAGTGACTGGTCTGGGGTCTGATCTAGAGGTTTAGTTGTAAGGTCTGGCGTCTGGTCTGGCTTTCCTATCAAAAATTTTAATACACTCCCACCTAGAAAGTTTACAAAATATTAAATCAGCTCACGTGAGAAAGTTATACAGGTTTGTAATTTACTTCTATTTAGAAATCTCCAGATTTCCAGTACTTATCAGCTGCTGTTTGTCCTGCAAGAAGTGGTGTATTCTCTCCAGTCTGACACAGCACTCTCTGCTGCCAGGAACTGTCCAGAGCAGGAGAGGTTTTCTATAGGGATTTGCTGTTCAGGGAAGAAACAGAGTGCTGAACCTCACACCTATGGCTGATACTAGTGCCGCAGGGATTTGCTACTGCTCTGGACAGCTCCTGACATGGACAGAGGTGGCAGCAGAGAGCACTGTGTCAGACTAGAAAGAATATACCACTTCTTGCAGGACATACAGCAGCTTATAAGTACTGGAAGGATTGAGATTTCTAAATAGAAGTGATTTTTTCTCTCCGGAGTACCCCTTTAAGAAGATGACAGCATCAGGTTGGACCTTTACTACAGCTACCCAAGCACCCATAATATAGAACACAGAGACACTCTACCTGCACATGTCATATTACATATTACCGCACACAGTCCCGTTTATTATACGTATTATGTCACACAGCTTTTTAAAAGGTGTATTACATTTACAAGGGAACTATAAAAGTCTTTGGTTATGTAACTGCAGCTAAAAACCCCATAACATTACATTATAACATCCCCCTTCATATGTAAAATCAATATCTCCTAGTAAAATGGATGATGGTTCATAGTGACTGTACATGTCTTCTGTGAGGGAATAGCAGAATAGTGAGTACAGCTCAGAAGTATAATACAGGATGTAACTCAGGATCAGTACAGGATAAGTAATGTAATGTATGTACACAGTGACCCCAACAGCAGAATAGTGAGTGCAGCTCTGGAGTATAATACAGGATGTAACTCAGGATCAGTACAGGATAAGTAATGTAATGTATGTACACAGTGACCCCAACAGCAGAATAGTGACTGCATCTCTGGAGTATAATACAGGGTAATAACTCTGGATCAGTACAGGGTAAGTAATGTAATGTATGTACACAGTGACCCCACCAGCAGAAAAGTGAGTGCAGCTCTGGAGTATAATACAGGATGTAACTCAGGATCAGTACAGGATAAGTAATGTAATGTATGTACACAGTGGCCCCACCAGCAGAATAGTGAGTGCAGCTCTGCAGTATAATATATGATGTAACTCAGGATCAGTACAGGATAAGTAATGTAATGTACATATACAGTGACCCCCACCAGCAGAATAGTGAGTGCAGCTCTGGAGTATTATACAGGATGTAACTCAGGATCAGTACAGGATAAGTAATGTAATGTATGTACACAGTGGCCCCACCAGCAGAATAGTGAGTGCAGCTCTGCAGTACAGCATCTGGAGCGTCACCGGGATGAGAGGGTGAGTATCAAAAAGGGTAGGGTGGGTTCTGCTCCAGTCTCCTGGGTGACAGGTTCCCTTTAAGTATTCTATGTTATGTATTTTACTGTACTGTGAAGCAGTGGCATAGGTAGAGGTGACAGGAAAGGAGTGGCACATGTAGGTACACACTGTTACTGGGTACAAATTACAGTCCCATGATAACACTCATATTTTCATCCTGGTCCAGTCATTTCCAAACTGTGTCCAGCAAGTGAGAAACCTTAGATCCCAACTATTTCACATGCTGAAAGCAAAACATCCAAACCTGCTGAACTTGTTCACGCGTTTCAGGTCACCCCAGCTTCTGGTCCCTTTATACCCAATAAAACTATGACGAATGAGCAATAAATACGTATTTCTGTATCTGTTGATGAATAATAATAATAAATACCTTTATCCTCCGGTTCTCTCCAACATCCTCTTTAATTCGAGCTAACCAGGAGTCGTGAAAATGGGCGCCATCTCTATGGGGAGGATACAATAAATCAGCGACTAAAACTCACAGGAGCAAATCCATTTCTTTCAACTTTTTAACCTTTGTGCATATATATATATATATATATATATATATATATATATATATATAGTGCCTACAAGTAGTATTAACTTGGCATTGTGACATTTGGACTGTAGATCAGCCTGGAAGTGTGAAATGCTCTGCAGCAAAAAAGAATGTTTTTTCTTTCTTTATTGTTTTTTAAAATTGTGAAAAGTTTATTCAGAGGGTCAATTATTATTCAACCCCTCAAACCACCAGAATTCTGTTTGGTTCCCCTAAAGTATTAAGAAGTAGTTCAGGCACAAAGAACAATGAGTTTCACGTGTTTGGATTAATTATCTGTTTTTCCCGCCTTTTCTGACTATTTAAGACCCTCCCCAAACTTGTGAACAGCACTAATATATGGTCAACATGGGAAAGACAAAGGAGCATTCCAAGGCCATCGGAGACAAGATCGTGGAGGGTCACAAGGCTGGCAAGGGGTACAAAACCCTTTCCAAGGAGTTGGGCCTACCTGTCTCCACTGTTGGGAGCATCATCTGGAAGTGGAAGGCTTATGGAACTACTGTTAGCCTTTTACGGCCTGGACAGCCTTTGAAAGTTTCCTCCCGTGCCGAGGCCAGGCTTGTCCGAAGAGTCAAGGCTGACCCAAGGACAACAAGGAAGGAGCTCCGGGAAGATCTCATGGCAGTGGGGACATTGGTTTCAGTTAATACCATAAGTAACGTACTCCACCGCAATGGTCTCCGTTCCAGACGAGCCCGTAAGGTACCTTTACTTTCAAAGCGTCATGTCAAGGCTCGTCTACAGTTTGCTCATGATCACTTGGAGGACTCTGAGACAGACTGGTTCAAGGTTCTCTGGTCTGATGAGACCAAGATCGAGATCTTTGGTGCCAACCACACCCGTGACGTTTGGCGACTGGATGGCACTGCATACGACCCCAAGAATACCATCCCTACAGTCAAGCATGGTGGTGGCAGCATCATGCTGTGGGGCTGCTTATCAGCCAAGGGGCCTGGCCATCTGGTCCGCATCCATGGGAAGATGGATAGCACAGCCTACCTGGAGATTCTGGCCAAGAACCTCCACTCCTCCGTCAAGGATCTTATGATGGTTTGTCATTTCATCATCCAACAAGACAACAACCCAAAGCACACAGCCAAGAAAACCAAGGCCTGGTTCAAGAGGGAAAAAATCAAGGTGTTGCAGTGGCCTAGTCAGTCTCCTGACCTTAACCCAATTGAAAACTTGTGGAAGGAGCTCAAGATTAAAGTCCACATGAGACACCCAAAGAACCTAGATAACTTGGAGAAGATCTGTATGGAGGAGTGGGCCAAGATAACTCCAGAGACCTGTGCCGGCCTGATCAGGTCTTAGAAAAGACGATTATTAGCTGTAATTGCAAACAAGGGTTAAACCTAGGGGTTGAATAATAATTGACCCACACTTTTATGTTTAAAATTTATTATAATTTAACTGAGCAACGTAACTTTTTGGTTTGTAATATTTATGCATCTGTTTAAAAATCATGTTCTTGTTTGAAGTTTGAAGGCTCTAACTTATTTGCAACTTATCAAACCTGCTAAATCTGCAGTGGGTTAAATACTACTTGTAGGCACTGTATAAATTTATTTTTTATACCGCCCAACTTTGGCAATTTCAATGGAACCACATAATGTGTATGGAGGGGGGACTCCTATCTCTTCTTGTGATGGGTGTCGAAAGACAGAGGGGTTGGTATGTTTAATAGAGGGGTCTGGAGGGGACAGACAACTCTGAAGGTGAATAGAGGGGTCTGGAAAGGTCAGGATAGTGCAGGAGGAGTCTGGCAGAGACAAAGGTCTGAAGGGAACAGAGAAGTCTGGAGGGAACAGAATAGTCTGGGACAGAGGGGAAAAGGAGTTTTGGAAGGAACAGAGGTGTCTGGAAGTGGTTTACTTCCCTCTACAAGTGTTCATATGTATTGGGGACAGAGATGTTGGCCAAATAAGCATTTGGTTCTGTCTTATGCATAGTAAGCAGTGAGACTTCACTAATCCTTTAGTCTGTGGTTTCCATCTTGGAACAAATCTCTCCCACATATCTGCATTCAGTCCATGTATCCTACAGACTCTACACAGCGCGGCTCCATGTACTGAATACAGACCACTGGTAGTAGTGGAGAAGGGAAGGATGGCAGAGATAGTGACTGTAGAGCGAGGCAAGAACAATGGATGAACTGTAGGGCAGAGGGTGCCCTGTAATGACCCAGTCATGGCTGCAGAGGCCTGATGCATGCGCACAGTGTAGTTTGTGGCCCATGTAAACCCATATTGCTCCCATATAAAGCACCTCTACTTCCCTTCATGGAGGCATTGTACTCTTGTACGTAATGTTCCTGGCATCTGACAGTGAATACATAATGCAGCAGAGCGAGTCTGGACCTGGCGCTGCTGGGAGTGTGAGAAAATGTTGAGGCCCAAGCAATCTACTTATACGCTATGATATGTCTAAGTGCCGAATTTGCTTCTGACACTGATGTCCTGACCTAATGGGGAGGGGGAGTCTGGCATTGTTGGAGACTTAAAGGACAACTCCGGCGTCAGCAAAAACAAAAAAAAAAACACTAACAGACACAGATCCCATACTCAGCATACCTCCTAAGTCGATCGCCATTCAAAAAACCCGCCGGCCGCGATCCCCGCCAACCTGTCCGCGTCTTCATCTTCTTCCTTACTTCCGGGGTCCCACGGCATGAATGAGACTGAAAAGGCTGCCGATGTGCGTGTGCATCGGCAGCCTTTTCATTGGCTGGATCGCATCACATGGCTTACTGCTTGCTCAGCCAATCAGAGCTGAGCAAGCTGGAAGCCATGGGATGCATTCCAGACAATAAAAAGGCTGCTGGTGCGCACGCGCATCGGCAGTCTTTTCGCTACCATTCATTCTAATGGAAGATGGGGAAGAAGAGGATGACTAAGCCCGTCCCCCGCTTGTGACGACATTGTCACAAAAGGCGGGAGAAGAGGACGAGGGTCACAAAAGGGTGGCGGGAGAAGAGGACTGGGGACGGGAGTAAATTCGTAATTATGTTTTTTTTTACTTCCGGGGGGGGGGGGGGGGGGTTAAGGAAAGAGGCGGAACGGCTCCAAGCAGGTGACTAACACACATTACAAAGTTATATAACTTTGTAATGTGTGTTAGTTAAGGGGGGGGGGGGGGGAAACGCTAGAGTTGCCCTTTAAAGTGAAGGGCCTTATTACACCAACAGATTATCTGACAGATTTTTTTGAGCCAAAGCCAGGAAAAGACTATAAACAGAGAACATGTAATAAAGGAAAGACTGAGATTTCTCCTCTTTTAAAATGCATTCCTGGCTTTGTTTTAAAAAAATCTGTCAGATAATCTGTTGGTGTAATAGGGCCCTAACTTTCATGTTGGTTTGTTTTTTTGCACAAGTCAATAGTACAAGCGATATTAATAAACTCTATAATAGGTTTTATTAGGCAAAAAAAGCCTTTTTCTGTACTCAAGAAGCAGTTTCCCAGCCCCCCCCCCCTTCCATTCTTATCTGTTCACTATCAGGCAAATCCGTCCTCATTACAGAGAAGCCAGTGAAGTCGGGTTCTGCTGTGTCCATTATATCCTATGGAGGGAGGAGGGGCCGAGGGAGATGTTTGAGCAGGAAGCAAAGACATGAAGGTCAGCTGTTTGGAGAGAGGTCAGAAAGGTCAGTGCTTATGTAGGAACTTGCTGAGAGAAGACTGCAGGGTGTTGTGCTGTGCAGGACTGCTATTTCTCCCCTCCGTGCTCACTCACTCCTCTCCACTCCACCCCTCCCCTCTCCATAGACCATAATGGAGGAAACGCTTTTGCTTAATAAAACGTATTACTGAGTTTCCTAAAATCGCTTGTACTATTGATATTTATTGTTTTCAGAAAAATGACACTGAAATGACAGTTACGCTTTAAACACTTGGTCTACCCACAAATTACAATGAAACCTTGAGAGGACCCAACATCTTGAGGTCCCTCTAATAAACTGATCCCATTCGCTAACAGTAAGAAAAAAAATTATAGAAATTGTGAGGAATTAAAAGGGTTGTCCGATGGTTGGCCTTTCTAAACTTTCTGCTGCCCGTCGATATAAAACAATAAACATGTTGGGGGAGATTGACTGGTGTAAAGTAGAGTTGGCTCAGTTGCCCCTAGCAACCAATCAGATTCCACCTTTCATTTTCCAAAGAGTCTGTGAGGAATGAAAAGTGGAATCTGATTGGTTGCTAGGGGCAAGTTCTCCTTTACACCAGTTTGATAAATCTCCCCCGTTATTCTCACCACTCCGTCAATGTCCTCCTCTGGTGTCACTGACTGCAGAGCCTTAACGTCCAAGATTAACTTGTCTTGGGAGTGACAGCCAATTACAGACTGAGACAGGACAGCCCTGTGGCCAGTGATTGGCTGAGCGGGCTGTCACTCCTGTGACAAGTTTGTTTTGGAAGTGGAGGTGCTGCAGTCAGTAGGGAACACCAGAGGAGGACACAGAGGGAGCGAGGTGGGAGGAACCCCTGCCTCTCTATGACACGACTTTATGAAATTAAAATCAATGAAGCCGCGTCATAGTGGGGCGAGGGTTCCCTCCCACCGGGGGCGGGCCAGCTGCCTTCAGTGCTTCACCCCCAGCCGCTACCTGGGAATAGAACAGCGCCATAAACGGGAACCGGGCCGCAGTTCAAAAAAAGACCAAACCACTGGCTTCTCTGCACCGGTGGGGAATGTACCTGATTGTACATTCACTTTAAACACTTCAAGGTGAAAGTATATGAAATTGTCTGAAGGGAAATCAATGTGTTGTCCATAGCAACTAATCACAGAGCAGCTTTTATTTTAATTGAGCAGTTTAAGAAATGAAAGCTGAGCCATGATTGGTTGCTATTGGCAACAAAGGTGGTTTTCATTTTCCCCAAAAGCAACCAATCACAACTTTCTTAGGCTGCTCTAGTAAAATGAAAGCTGCGCTGTGATTGGTTTCTCTGGGTAACACAACCTTTACATTTTACACAGTTTTATAAATCCCCTTTCAGTATATAAGAAAGATCCAGAACTACTAGTATACAATGATTAACATGCGGGAAAAAACTTTATTTACACAAATGATGTAAGACAACGATCGTCTCAATGTCTCCCTCATAGAACAACACTTACATCTGGTGAAGTACCTGCGCCATGGGCACCCCGCTGGTCAGGTCCTCGATGGTCTTACATGGTGCGCTGGTGTTAAATGTCTGTAACTACAGAAAGAAAGAAAAACAATCAACTGGGATATAAACCAAACCAAAATAATATCCACCTCCCATCTCCCTCATGTACAGTGTGTGTATGTGTGTGTGTGTGTGTGTGTGTATATATATATATATATATATATATATATATAATAAAATTCAACAATATACAATACAAATTGCATGTATTATATGTATGATTTCAGTATTATTTTTTCAATCTGTTTTTTTTCCATTTTATACAAAAAAAATTATCCTTTTTGATCTGTTTTTCCATTGACTTCCATTATAAAAAAAAAAAAAACGGATCAAAGCTTATCCGTTTTCTTTTTTTAGCGTACACAAAATGTGGCTGACCACATTTCTGTGTAGGCAAAAAAAAAAACATGCGCTTTGACCCCTTTTTTATGAAAGTCAATGGAAAAACAGATAGAAACGCATGCACATAAATGCATAATTTTTTCATCAGTTCTTTTCACATAAAACGGATAACAAAAACGTAGTGTGAACCCAGCCTTATGAGAAATATTACATATTTAGAATATCATTATCGGGCTATGTTCCCACAACATCTTTTTTGGACCGTTGTGCGGCCGTTTTTTGGATGCCAATCATTTTCCCGCCAAAACACAGCCATTTAAAAACGGACGCATTTTAGCGCCACAATGACGTCTGTCTCATAAAAGGGGCGGGGAAACGGGCAGAGAAAAGACCTTGTGTGAACCTAGCCTTATTATTATTTCCTCCTGCTCACAGTCACGTTAACAAGTCACGGTGGATTATTCTTATCAGGGTTCTAGGGGCAAATGTTTCTTAAATTCATGGATTTTGTAACCTATCAAACTTCTGGCCACATCGCCGACTCACACATCACATATCTGTATATGGACCTGGCTGCAGTCGGCTCATAATCTCATATGTAGGCTACCAACAACCATGCATGACAACAACCCCCACCATCCAAACCATAGATCTCAGGCCAACTTTCTTTTTTTCTTCATTTTTCAATAGCTTAGAACAGGGGTGTCAAACTCACGGACCTCTAGTTGTTGCAAAACTACAATTCCCCTGGACAGCAAAAGCTTTATCTGTCCATGCATGATGGGAGTTGTAGTTTTCCAACAGCTGGAGAGCCGTAAGGTTGACACTTGTGACTTAGAAGCTCGACCACAGCGGTTTTCCATTGTCTTGTGTGGCGGCAAATGTTTAACAGCAATCAAGCCCCCAGCATACACCACAGGAGCTCTCACCCCTACAACTCTACTTCCTACAACACTTCAAGGTCTACTCCACATACAAAGAGCAACTCAGCACATACTTCTCCTTTCTTATCTTGCAAAAAGTTACATCACACATTATAGTCCACTCCAATCACATCTAGAGCCCCGTTCTCCAGGATAACTGCAGTCATGTAAATAGATTACATTAGTGGAATAGTGAGTGCAGCTCTGGAGTATAATAAAAGGATGTAACTCAGGATCAGTACAGGATAAGTAATGTAATGTATGTACACAGTGACCCCACCAGCAGAATAGTGAGTGCAGCTCTGGAGTATAATACACAATGTAACTCAGGATCAGTACAGGATAAGTAATGTAATGCATGTCCATGGTGACTCCACCAGCAGAATAGTGAGTGCAGCTCTGGAGACCCATTACGTCTAGCAATCGTATTTATATATAAATCCATTAGAGCAGAGCCGACATTGTACACTATGAACTGTTTCGGTCTTGCTTTGTCCTGATGTGACACAATCCAGGAGGGGGACAGAAAGCCGATCCCAGGAGTAAATGCTCCATTCGGATGAAGTGGAAAAGATATTCAAATCATGAGAACTATTCACACTGAGGAATCCGGAGACTTTGTGGCTACAATCAGTTTCTTCACGTGGAAACATCTACAGGTTATAAACACACCCAGGAGCTGTCTGGACTGGTTCTACTGGTATTTATGGTGAGGGCAGCGTTGGGCAAGAGATCTGCAGTTACAGAGACATTGTATGCGTGTCGCCAACTATACCCGAGATGCAGCGCTGAGCGCTGGTCATAAAAGCATGTGCAGGCAGTGTACGTAAATGGCGCATTTATATACAGGTGCTATAGTCTACTTATATATCTATGTCTACTTGTTCAGCAACAGGACGCCAGTAATAATACTACAAGAGTAATTCTGCATTGCAATGAGAATTTATTCGCTATTCAGTATATGAAGAAAGCTGGGTGACATCCTATACATTACCTGGAGGCCAAGAAAGCAAAACCAATGCCATCCTCTGGTCACTGATGGCCAACCACGTCCTTGGAAGAACAAATACCCGGGATTAGGAAGCTTCGCAAATCTCATTCAACTAAGTGACAGTGAATGGCGGACGTCTGACTAAATATAGAAGAAGTTATTTGCAGAGCAGAAGTAAATCCGCCCATCAGAGACAGAGATGTATCTGCGCCTGGCACAGAGGGCACATTATGGGGGATGCCCACCTCTGATTACTATTCTCTAAAGCCGAATAATCTATATAACAATTTAAAACACTCCTGTCCTTTAAAAAAAATTATTTATGTTAGATTAACCCTTCAGAGTGATGACAGGGTGATGTTACTGCTATCACTGCTGGTATTGAGCCCCCAGGCAGCCCCTCCATGGTGCACAGGGGTAGGAGCAGAGCCAGAATTGCACATACAGGCACTTCTTTCTCTTACTTCTCTGGCCAATCACAGGGCAGCGTAATACTTTCTGCTATGCAATGACACAGTGCTGTTATTGTACCGGGGGATGATTTATAGTCCACACTACTGTACAGTATATGGCAGCTGGGAGAGATAGAGTTATTGATGCACTGGCAAGGTGCTTGAAGAAAAGAAAAAGACATCAAAGAAGGAATGGGAAACACTTAAGAAGCCCTGGTCAAAGCTGTGAAATGGCTCTGATGATGATGACAAGAGAAAGGGGTTACATGACATGACATGGCTGCCCAGAACTTTATGGGAGGTTAGAGATCAAAGGAAAGCCTTGATTTACCTTGCAGGCACACTATGGTCCCTCTGGAGAGGGCAGGAGGCATGGACATAGCCCAGAACCCCTCCCTCTTCTGCACAAAGCACTAACTAAGCCCCTCCCTTCTCAACTTCCCGACTGAGCCTAACAATAGAAAATGTACTGCGACTTGTGTACTGACCACTCAGAGCTGCACTCACTCTTCTGCTGTTTTAATCAAAATCAGTACAAGATAAGTAATGCAAACTAAAGGAAAACTTCAGCAAAAATCATACATTTCCGGTAGGCAGGGGCAAGGGGGAACATAATAAACAATCACCACCTACCTATCCCCGTGCCCCTGAAATGCCACTTCACAGGCTCACAGAATCCATTTTCCCCTGAGTTGTGATGACATAGTAAATACCTGACCGGACTGATGGATTGCCCACTCAGCCAATAAGTGACTGCAGTGGTGTCCTGCCCCTGTCACTGACTGGCTGAGCAGACAGTAACTCAGGATCAGTACAGGATAAGTAATGTAATGTATGTACACAGTGACCCCACCAGCAGAATAGTGAGTGCAGCTCTGGAGTATAATACAGGATGTAACTCAGGATCAGTACAGGATAAGTAATGTAATGTATGTACACAGTGACCTCACCAGCAGAATAGTGAGTGCAGCTCTGGAGTATAATACAGGATATAACTCAGGATCAGTACAGGATGAGTCTTGTAATGTATGTACACAGTGACTCCTCCAGCAGAATAGTGAGTGTAGCTCTGCAGTATAATATAGGATGTAACTCAGGATCAGTACATGATAAGTAATGTAATGTATGTACACAGTGACCCCACCAGCAGAATAGTGAGTGCAGCTCTGAGGTATAATACAGGATATAACTCAGGATCAGTCAGGATAAGTAATGTAATGTATGTACACAGTGACCCCACCAGCAGAGCAGAATAGTGAGCGCAGCTCTGGAGTATAACACAAGATGTACACAAACAAGATCAGAATGTATTTCCCTATCTTGAACAGTCCCTGGCAGCTCAAAATATCCCACTGTGATCAAGTAGACCACACTCCACCCTCAGCTTATACCTTACATGAAGGGACACCATTGCCCTTGAATCGTGATGTCATTCATTGATACCAGTGACCCATCAGATCCTTGTGAATCTGCTATAACTTCTACTGCTATTTTCGGACCTTTCTTTGTCCACAATGAGGACATGGCACAATGGTTGGACCAGCGGAGATCTGGATCTTGCCATTGTCCTTGAAGCTGTCTCCCAGCCAAAAAGGCAAATACAGACCAAGAAAGGGGAGACGACAGAGAAGGTCTCAGCAGAGAGGCGGACGCATGATACAGGTGGTCTCCCGGACAATACAGCAGCAATCTCTAAACTCAATGTTGAGTTTTGACAAAACTACAACTCCCATCATCGTGGCAGTTTGGCTACAGGATGACTGCATAACACGCAGTGGGGCTTAAATGTTTGTGAACCCTTTAGAACTTTCTAATTGTTGTTTAGTGTCCTCCTGATGATGGACTCATGAACATTAAAGGGGTTGGCCACTTTATAGTAAAATTACTCAGTGTACAGTATTAGTAAGTGTACTCACTGTATATACTGACAGCAGCTCCCTGTGTACCTCATAGAGCTAATATCAGACTCCCCTCCTCCAGGCTGTGCTGTCCTGCTCTGTGGTGAGTCTGTCCATAAGATGGCTGACATGGAGAAGCATGTGACCATGCCCCGCCCCCCAGTGTCCACCACTGAGCCTGTATATGCCTATGGAGGACACTGGAGGCGGGGCATGGTCACATGCTCCTCCATGTCGGCCATCTTATGGACAGAATGACCTCAGAGAAGGGCAGCACAGTCTGGAGGAGGGGAGTCTGATTCTAGCTCTATTGCACTGATCTTGCACAGTATACAGTGTTTGCACCAAAAAAAAAAAAAACAAGTCATATATGCAAACATGGTACCAATCAAAGCTGCAGATCATGGCACACAAAAATGACGCAGACAGCACTAAAGGCTGAAAGATTAAAAAAGTTGTGGGAATCAGAATACAGCAATTTTAAACATATGTATTTGAAAAAAAGGTGAACTTTGTTACATTTGTAAAGTGTAAGTTGTAAATTAAAATGAACATATATTGTTCCATTGTAATAGCATGGACCTGAATATAGATAACATGTCAGGTTTGTTACATAGTGAACAGTCAAAAAATTGGGGAGCATTATATCTGCAGGTGGGGGTAGGGGGGAGGCATAATATTGAATTATTATGTGGGGTTATATGCTAAGTATCAAAATGGTATCAAGTATCAAAATAAAAAAGTTGGTATTGGTATCAAAATTGGTTGGTATTGGAACTCAAAAATTCTGCTATCGTGACATCACTATACCAGGCTTAACAGTTTTGATTGATCTGTTTCATTTAGTTCTTTATGTACTTTCGGACTGAAGTAGTTTTAGCTTGTTCCATCTCATTGCCGGCACTGACTATCGATATGACAGGTCCTAACTGATTTTCCCCAAAAGGCAGAGGAGCGATCATTTATTTAGTCAGAAAAGTAAAAGTAAAAAGCAGAATTGGCTCTGAAGACAGACAGAACTAAAAGAAGCGACCGAGCGTTAATTCAAACCCTAAGCCTCACAGCAATGCTGTCATTTCTACACAGGTTTGACACGTTATAAATTTATATTGCACCACTTCCCCTTTTCCTGGCTGTCTGCACACTCCACTCCCCGACCATCTGCACACTCCACTTCCCACTGCCCAGTCAGCTGCACACTCAACTCCCCAGTCAGCTGCACACTCCACTCCCCACTTCCCGGTCAGCTGTACACTCCACTCCCCACTCCCCGGTCAGCTGCACACTCCACTCCCTAATCCCCGGTCAGCTGCACACTCCACTCCCCTGTCCCTGCCCTTGCCAGGTTCCCAGTCTAAGTTGTGGTCTAGATGCGGAGCACATGTACCAAGACACAGTTTTCTCTCAATTAACCGTATTTTACACAATGCAGTGTTAAGCTTCCACTAGAGAGGACAAGTCAGGGATCATCTCAACCCACGCCGTGGACAAGGAGAGACACAGTGCAGGACAGTATCCATAAAGAAAGTAAAGGAACTGATCCTTATAGAGCAAAGTTGCTAGAAGCCTATGAACTCTATCTCGCAGCGCGGGTGTAAGCAGGGAACCCTCAGCATTCCGCTCATTTCAGGTAACAAGGTCTGGGGCTTGTGTCACCCTCTAGGATGGGTCTCTAGACACTGGTGGGCAATAGGTGGTACAAAGACCAAAGAGTCAAAACACAGGCACAAGTATTCTCTCTTCTTAAGTATTCTTCTATTTCTACATCCGAAGTTCTGGCAGAGCACAGTACTACTTGAGTTGGGACTCTCACGACATCCTCCTCTCTACTTTTCTGATCCTCTTTCATATCTCTCAGAACGCAACCCAGTCAACACGACTGTACCACTCTCTATACTCTCACTACAGATCTAGATCCTAAAGTATCAAGTGTCTTATCAAGTGTAAAGTATTATATCAATGCAAAGCTGTATGATCTGCTGCATACAAGTATCTTTAGAGTAAATAAGATTTTATTTATGATAAAGAGACTCTGTGATTCCTCGTCAAGCACCGACACAGTACACACACACTCTTTGGGTCATCTCCCCTGTCTGTGGGTGGCAGTGCCAATAGTCTGGGTGGGCCATTATTCCACTATGGACCACCGTGATAAGTACCCAAGGGACCCCGCGACAACCCGGCAGGACACTGTCCACAGGGGAACAAGGTATAGCCGACCCTATAAAATAAAAGCAGGTGTGCCACCATACCTGTGTGCCCAACCGGCACTGGCGTCACAACATAATATCACTGGGCCCGGCTATATCTCGGCCAACCACCATAGAACTGGCGTCACACTTCACCATCTGGCAAGTGACCGGTTGTGTCGCCTCCACATTGGGGGTGTACCACAACTCCACTCCCCGGCCATCTGCACACTCAACTCCTCGGCCGGCTACACACTCAACTCCCCAGCTGTATGCACACTCCACTCCTCGACCTTCTGCACTCCCCACTCCCTGGCCGTCTACACACTCCACTCTCCCGCCAACTGCCCAATCCCACCATAGAGCATAATGCGGAGAGCTATATATACCTATGTGGTCAGGTCTAGTCTGACAACATGTAGATAACACAAGTGATAATGTAATGTGAACAATATAATAACTTTATCGGGTTTCAGATTCCCCCTGTATTGTGCCATGTGACCAGCGATAGGTAATGAATCTGTGTGGGGCAACTCATATGTATGTATGACTAAAGGAGCAACCCTGAAATGTGTCAGACGGTGAAGTCCAGTGACCAGGCTCGCTGTAAATGGATTGTATTATGGTGTTAGAAAAACTGATGATTTTGGATGCTGGATAACATTTCTTTATTGTTACATATTATAGTACAGGCTCCTCCGCAGCCCCTTCCCCACAATCACTGTAACCCCACATTATATTACAGGCTCCTCTACTGCTCCTCTGCAGCCCCTTCCCCACAATCACTGTAACCCCACATTATAGTACAGGCTCCTCTACTGCTCCTCCGCAGCCCCTTCCCCACAATCACTGTAACCCCACATAATAGTACAGGCTCCTCTACTGCTCCTCCGCAGCCCCTTCCCCACAATCACTGTAACCCCACATTATAGTACAGGCTCCTCTACTGCTCCTCCGCAGCCCCTTCCCCACAATCACTGTAACCCCACATTATAGTACAGGCTCCTCTACTGCTCCTCCGCAGCCCCTTCCCCACAATCACTGTAACCCCACATTATATTACAAGCTCCTCTACTGCTCCTCCGCAGCCCCTTCCCCACAATCACTGTAACCCCACATTATAGTACAGGCTCCTCTACTGCTCCTCCGCAGCCCCTTCCCCACAATCACTGTAACCCCACATTATATTAAAGGCTCCTCTACTGTTCCTCCGCAGCCCCTTCCCCACAATCACTGTAACCCCACATAATAGTACAGGCTCCTCTACTGCTCCTCCGCAGCCCCTTCCCCACAATCACTGTAACCCCACATTATAGTACAGGCTCTTCTACTGCTCCTCTGCAGCCCCTTCCCCACAATCACTGTAACCCCACATAATAGTACAGGCTCCTCTACTGCTCCTCCGCAGCCCCTTCCCACAATCACTGTAACCCCACATTACTGTACAGGCTCCTCTGCTGACCCTTTACCTACAATGGCTGCCCTCCTATTACAGTACAGATTCCTAGACAGCTCTGCACACCTGAAATATATTTCCATGGCCCCAGTGTCCTAACATGGAACATCTGCTGTAGGAGAAATCTACAGATGATTTGCATGAAGAGCAGCCACATCTTCATACAGGAGGAATAATCCTGAATTCACTGACCGGCTGCACATAGGCATCAGATCTGGTGTGGATCTCAGCAAAATTTCTGTCAAATCCAACAAGTGAAAACATAACCCTTGGGTAGCAGAATAGTGAGTGCAGCTCTGGAGTATAATACAGGATATAACTCAGGATCAGTACAGGATCAGTAATGTAATGTATGTACACAGTGACCCCACCAGCAGAATAGTGAGTGCAGCTCTGGAGTATCATACAGGATGTAACTCAGGATCAGTACAGGATAAGTAATGTAATGTATGTACACAGTGACCCCACTAGCAGAATAGTGAGTGCGGCTCTGGAGCATAATACAGAATGTAACTCAGGATCATGAGCGAATCGCTGATCTAAGCGAAGCACCTTGTTTGATCAGCGGTACGCCCATCAAGCTGCCGGTCTTTCAGCACTGCTCCACTCCTTACTGCTCCCCCCAGTTGCTGGGGAAAAGCTGGATCCAATCCTTGGAAACTGAGAGAAGTTTCCCAGTATTGGTGCCAGTTTTTCCCGGTGTCCTGGGAGGAGCGTCAGGAAGCGGAGCAGCGCTAAAAGGCCATCGGCTTGATGGGCGTACCGCTGATCAAACAAGGTGCTTCGCTTAGATCAGTGATTCACTCATCTGTAAATGTAATGTATGTACACATTGACCCCACCAACAGAATAGTGAGTGCAGCTCTGGAATATAATACAGGATGTAACTCAGGATCAGTACAGGATAAGTAATGTAATGTGTGTACACATTGACCCCACCAACAGAATAGTGAGTGCAGCTGTGGAGTATAATACAGGATGTAACTCAGGATCAGTACAGGATAAGTAATGTAATGTATGTACACAGTGACCCCACCAGCAGAATAGTGAGTGCAGCTCTGGGGTATAATACAGTATGTAACTCAGGATCAGTTCAGGATCAGTAATGTAATGTATGTACACAGTGACCCCACCAGCAGAATAGTGAGTGCAGTTCTGAAGTATAATACAGGATGTAACTCAGGATCAGTACAGGATCAAGTAATGTCATATATTTAAGGAGCATACAGCAAAGTCCCAGCATTGATATATTTGCAGCATTAGTGGTACACAGCTTTCTGCTGGACGCGTTTCAGTCTCTCTCAAGCCTACACATATACAATGCCACCATTCTTCTTCATAGCATAGAACAGGCTAAATCCTTTCCTCGAGCTCCAGATTAAATGGAGCCTGAATGAACAAAGTGAATGAACATTACATGGAACTATGGATGACGTCCCTTAAGTGCAGAGATGGGGAACCTGTGACCCTCCAGCTGTTGCAAAACTACAATTCCCATCATGCCTGAACAGCTTTTGACTTTAATGCATTGCTCTTCAGACTGTCAGGGCATGCTGGGAGTTGTAGTTCTGCAGCAGCTGGAGAGCGGCAGGTGGGGGCACATTGCCTTGGTGGACTCTATCGGTAACATTACATACATTTCAACCCTTTTCCCCCTCTTTTAGGCTATGTTCACACGCTGTATGCACAACGGCCATTCTGCGCAAACGACTGTTGTTTAACACTACCTGCGGACAGAGTTAATGAAAATGATCATCAATTACGGCCGTAGATAGCGTTAAACAACGGCCGTAACAGGGAATGGCCGTTGTTTATATAGCGTGTGAACATAGCCTTAAAGTGTGATTTATTACTTTTAATCTGGATTTAGATAAATAAAAAATAAGAATAAAATCTTTCTCCTTTAACCCTCGTTCTCTATCATTCGCTATGCTGGGACTTGTAGTCCTACATTTCCAAACTGACAGGTGCAAAAAGGACATTGTACAAGTCGTTATCGAGCCTGGCGCAAAAATTCATTCAAGCGTGGAAAAATTATGTCGCGGCAACTATAGTGTAATAGCCTTATAATGGGGCAGTGTAGCGTAATCACCTTATAATGGGGCAGTGTAGCGTAATCACCTTATAATGGGGCAGTCATTCACACTGTTACTGAATACTGATGTATTCAAGTGCAGGACAACTGGTTGGCTGCAGTAGTAGCAGAAGATCCATGCCCCCCACACATCTATGACGTCACTAATGCCCCCCTAACATGCACCACTCCTCCATGACGTCACTCATGCCCCCTTCCCCTCATCTTACCCAGATAATAAGGCTCTCGCATGGCTCGTTCTCGTTCCCGGCCATCTCTTTCCTGTCACTTCTTCTTTTCCTCCTGATCCTGGTGACCTCACCTGGGGAACAGAGAAGGAGGGAGCAAGCTACGGCTAATAAGAAAGCGCTACTTCTTCACTTTGACGTGAGACCCGTATCAATGAATGGAGCTTACGCCAATAGAACAGTGTAAGTCTCTTCAGTGAATAGCGCCTTAACGCACGCCCCCAAACGTCTTCGCTATTAGCCACGCCCACAACGGATGACAGGTGGAGTCCACGCCCCAAGACGCTCGGCAGGTGATTGCCTCACGCTTGGACCAATCAGCGCTAAAGAAATAGAATCCCCTGACTTTTATTGGCTCGTATGTTAATGTGGACGGTGTCTTCTCGCCCCGTAAAACAATGAGTGACGGCGCAGTACCTCAGTGTATGGACGGAGCTTTTACTGTGTGAAAGTGGATACATGCAACCATGTCATAGACAAACACGAGCCAGAACGCTGGACATGGAGTTACCTCACACAAAACACAAAAAGTCATAAAATGGCAAAATTATCACCAAATTATGCCCTTGCTTGCTGTAACAGAGCCGGGACTCCTGTGAAAATGCTTTGTACAGGGTTTCCCGCTTTTGAGTGGATCTGGCCATCTTACAGTAGGGTAGTATGGCTGGTACCGTTGTCGGGCTGGTACCGTTGTCGGGCTGTCTGACTTGAAACTTAGTTGCAAACTGGAGCATGCAGCACAGATCAGGTTTTGGCACAGGTCTTGTAAAATCAACTGAGGCAGAAGACGCCTCTCACAACATGAAGAAAGTGAGTTTTTCTTGCATCCTATAGGTCTCAGTGCTAAGGTGATCCCTAGTGGTAAGGTGTGGTAATGCATGCTGTTCACTATTGGAATGGGAAATAGTAGAGGGGAACATTACAAACGACTACTACCCTCTCTTCATGCCCCATGATGTTGTCTGAAGGGGGGGGGGGGGGGGCGCAGCGCAATACCTGACCCGGCTCCATCAGCCAATCAGTGACTGCAGCAGTGTCCTGCCTCAGTCACTGACTAGGCGTCCATTAACCGGGTCGTGCCATTGTGCAAATAAAGTCCATTATTCCAAAAATAGCAGATATTATTTGCACAATGACGGCCGTTATTATGAAAGACGGATGTCATTTTTATGTAGTGTGAACCTAGCCTTATTCTGCCCCCCCCAAAAAAAGTGGATTATATACAGTCAGGTGTGAGCATATGTTCACATGTACTATATACAACACCAAAAAAGAGAAACAGGGGTATGCGATATAAAGAAGCACTCCAGAGAAAGAAATAATACAAAAATGCTTATTAGAAATACCTAGAAAATTGCCATGTACTGACACAAAAGTTGGCAGAGGAACACAAAAATCCCTACACATTAAAAACAATTAAGTCGAAACGTCGCTGTACGAATACGGGTGAATAAACTTGCACCTATTTCACTTCATTGGAGTGCCGTCTACCTGCCTTTGATTTTCTACCCTTAAAGGGATAGATAGCCATGTATAGTGGATGAGACGTTCGCCCAGCACATTCAGATGTAGTGTTGTGTAATGCATTGTATATAGTTGTATAACCGCCCTCCTATCAGAACTGGTATCGTCATACATAGCTGTGATTCTTCCTCAGATTCCGTCACCCGTGTGTTGTCATCTGCAGGTGTGTCTGGGACTGTGTATGAGAGGAATTTATTACCTGTTGCGCAGAGTGACATTCAATACCGTCCTAACTATTGTATAGAGCTGGATTAGGGTGTGCATGGTGAAGAGGGGCCTTAAGTCCCATATTAGGGTGGGTTCAGACTACGGAATTCTCGTGGAGAAATTCCGCCGAATTAGAACGTGCTCACGGACGCACGCCTTTCCGCCGGCTCTATAGACACCATTCTATGGGCTGTCTGATTCCGCTATCCACGGAATGCGGAATCCGTCCGTGCATAGAATGGTGTCTATGGCACTGGTGGAGAGGCGTGCGTCCGTGAGCGCGTACAGGCAACAGAATTCGGCGAAATACCATAGTCTGAACCAACCCTTATTCCTTATGTTCCATAGCTTCTATGGTAAAACTACATTTCCCAGCATACCTTCGGCTGTCAGAGCCTGCTGGGAGTTGTAGTTTTGCCTTAGCTGGGCAGCCACAAGTTAGGAGCCAGCCCAGTAAGAAACCTATATGCTCATGTACAGGTCTATAACGGGCGGCATTACACTTTATGGGGGAGATTTATCAAACTGGTGTAAAGTGAAACTGGCTCAGTTGCCCCTAGCAACCAATCAGATTCCACCTTTCATTCCTCACAGATTCTTTGAAAAATGAAAGGTTGAATCTGATTGGTTGCTAGGGGTAGCTGAGACAACTCTACTTTACACCAGTTTGATAAATCTTCCCCTATAAGTGTAAAACATTACAGGTGATACAACAACCTACAGAGGTTGTGGAACTGCAGGAGATAGCTGGGGAAATTGTTTCCTGTATGTGGAAATAGTGGAAAGGGCCATTTCCCAGCGGTGGTGACCATATTCCATATTCTGTACCTGGAACACTTACCAGAAATATTTGCTAACTTGCTGACCTCTCTAGCCCCCCCCCCCAGCTCTGGGCCTAGCAGCGAGAAACCTCCTCGCAGTCATATGACCAAAATACTTGTGACATGAACATGATCGGGTTAATGTTTGATCAGATAAGCATGTATAAATATCGCTACTACAGGAATTTTTTTTCCAGCTTACCAAAATACAGTATTGCAGCAAGATCAAGATTTACCGCCAAAGCCCATTGTTTTACTGCGATGGAAATGAACTATTAGGTTACAAACCCACTTGCCGGATCTGCAGCGAGTCTCCTTGCTGCGTTTTTGCAGCGAGACTCGCTGCAGATCCTGGCCCTATACTTTCAATAGCAGAGAAACTCGCAGCAGGGATGTACATCCCTGCTGCGATTTTGTCTGCAGCCTGCCCCATTAACCCCCCGGCCGTCGGACATTATACATTACCGGGTCCCCGTTCCTGCTTGCTTCGGGGCTCCCGGTGTCTTCACGGCCCGCCCGGCCAATCAGTGCGCTGCGGCGGGGCAGCGCACTGATTGGCCGGGCGGAACGTGCCGGGAGCCGCCGAAGCAAGCAGGAGCGGGGACCTGGTAATGTATATCCTGCCCGCCCCCCTGCAGCCCCGATCGCCTGCAGCCCCCCAGCCCCCGGCCGCACGATCGCCCGCAGTCCCCAGCCCCGCAGCCCCCGGCTGCATGATCGCCCGCTGGGGGCGATCGTGCGGCCGGGGGCTGCGATGCTGGGGGCGATCGTGAGGTCGGGGGCTGCAGGGCTGGGGGCGATCGTGAGGTCGGGGGCTGCAGGGCTGGGGGCGATCGTGCGGTCGGGGGCTGCGGGGCTGGGGGCGATCGTGCGGCCGGGGGCTGCAGGGCTGGGGGCGATCGTGCGGCTGGGGGCTGGGGGCGATATACATTACCTGATCCCGGCTTCTGCTTGCTTCAGCGGCTCCCGGCACGTTCTGCCCGGCCAATCAGTGCGCTGCCCCGCCGCAGCGCACTGATTGGCCGGGCAGGCCGTGAAGACACCGGGAGCCCCGAAGCAAGCAGGAACGGGGACCCGGTAATGTCCATGTCAGGAACTGTCCAAAGCAGCAGCAAATCCCCATAGAAAACCTCTAATGCTCTGGACAGTTCCTGACATGGACAGAAGTGGCAGCAGAGAGCACTGTGTCAGACTGGGGAGAATACGTAACTTCCTGCAGGACATACAACAGCTAATAAGTATTGGAAGGCTTGAGGTTTTTTTTTTTAAAAAAAAAAAACTGAAGTAATTTACAAATCTGTATAACTTTCTGGTACCAGAGTACCCCTTTAATTAAAGAGGTACTTTATAGAAATGGTTTTATATTATTATTATTATTATTACAGTTTTACATTGAATGGCAGTAGTATTTTCTGCCACCTATGGCTATGTTAGGATCTGCAATACCAGGCACAACACATGCAAGGAGTAGATGGTAAAGGGATAAGAATTAAATAGAAAAGAGGTGGGAGATCACCATACACATTAGATGGTTTTCTACCCCCCATGAAATTAGCCATTCAGCCATCGATAATCTAATGTGTATGGCCAGCTTTAGGCCTGTTGCACCGCCCCTGTATTCCTCATGCTGAGGATTAGCTCACATGCTCAGATCCCTTACATGGCCAATCCTGAGCATTGGACAGTGGTGGTGAGTATACCTAGCGGTGTACACAAGGGGGGTGGTTGAGCACCTAAATATATTGAACTACCTTCTGGGCAAGGGAATACTGCCTACTAGGGGCTATATACTTGGGGACACTGCCTACTACAAAGGACTATCTACAGGGGGTAACTACCTACTGGGGCTTATCAACAGGGGGAAACTACCTATGGGGGCAGCCTATAGGGGAAACTACCTACTTGGAGCTATATATTGGAGGAAGATGTCTACTGGGGTCTATCTCCAAGGGAAAACTGCCTGTTGTGTGCAATCTACATGGGGTAAATGCCTATTGGGGCTAAATACTGGTTGGGGACAAGATAATGGGGGGGGCACTGTCTACTGGGGGTTATCTATAGGTGTAAACCAGCTACTGGGCCCATTTACGGAGGATACTGCCTACTGGGAGACTACCCACAGGGTAAACTATCTACAGAGGGTAAATACCTACTGGGGGATATTTACAGGGGACACTACCCACTGGGGGAACTTAAGTAAAGGGGGAAAAAATCTAATGTGACTTCGAAACTACAGAAAATACCTACTGAGGCACTTATTATATATATATATTGGGGAAATTACGTACTTGGGGGGGCCTGTCTACCTACCTAAGTGACCTATCTACCTATTGAGGGGACCTACCTTTCCCTTAGCTCACTTACGTAACCACATTACTGCCCAGAATACCAACAGGGAATTATTACTGTTTTGGGCACAATATGTGGGAAAAGGTAACGAGTGTGCTGAAAAATTGCAGCGTCTAAGATGCTTGTTCGACAGGTTCGACAGATACGAATTGTCGCTGAGAGAAATCATCCTTGCAGTCTGGGCTGGATGGACATGGAAAAATGAAAATGGCTAAACCTGAGTAGAGAAGGTGCCCCCTGTGAGTCCCTGGATGCAACTGCACTGGAGTATCTTACATGGTCTTCAAGGACTGTGTAGAGCTGGTATGTGGTCTGTATATAGTCTTCTCTTTCTTATATTTAGTAACAGTATGAAAGTAATATGTAATCACAGTGTTACAGAATTATTATTTTTAACTCAGGGCCTTAAGAAAACCCTGTGTACTCCCCAGAATATAACACATTGTATATATACTACAGCTGTCATTCATTCTAAAAATTTCATATGAATTTCCATAACATGGCCGCTGTGGGTTCTGTTTTATTATGAAAACCTTGACACCGGCTTAATTATTAACAGTGTAACATGTAGATCTATCTGCCCTGACAGCGGATTACAACAGAGCGCTGTCAGCTGGTGCCGAGCGAGGACGTGCAGCCGGAAACCTGCAGGACAGCAACATGATCAGCCACACGTTCTGCAGCCCCGTCCAGACCAGGTAAGAGCAGACACAGCAGCCGACAACCGCAGAAAGTCCTGAAATACGGATAGAAACTTCTTTTATTATTATACAATTATAGGGTGGATAGATAGATAGACAGATAGGCAGTAGATAGGAGATAGATAGACACATAGAACGTGTACGGTGCTGAAGTTGTAACACTGTAACATTAGAGCTTTGTATGTTCCGTATGTGCAGGGTTCTTCCAATGAACACTCCATATTGACATAGGCATAGACATAAAGCATGGCCGCATACTTATTGTTATTGCTCCTCGTGCTGTTATTTAGTTCTGCATCATTTCCCATTATCATAACAATCTGCAGGATCTGCTCAGTGGCTGGTGGGAAGTGACGCCCTTCAAACAATTACAGGTGATAATAATGTGAGGACCAGGCGTCAAAATCCGCCAAGTGGAAGAACCGTCAGCACCTGAAAGTCATCTCTATATACGATCTCACTTTTGCTTCTTATCTGTAGAATTATTGCACATAAAAGGTTCATTAACTTTGTCAATATATTCCATTACTTATCCTGTATTATACTCCAAAGCTGTAGTCATAGAAGCAAATAGGTCAGTATTTCCTATTCCTATTATCTTAGGATAGATATATGTTTGTCCCAGGCAGGTTTACATTCAATTACTGTAGATTTAACAACTACATCTTCTGGAAGTTTGTTCCAAGTATCCACTACTCTTTTCGTAAAGTCATATTTTCTTGTGTTGCTTCTGAGGTTTCCCCCTATAACCTAAGATTATGTCCCCTTGTTCTTTTTTACTCCTGAACATTTCTCTCCTGAACCTTATTTAGTCCTGTAACATATATAAAAAGGATTTGGTCATGTCCTCCCTTTCCCTTCTTTCCTCCAGACTATACAGATTCAAAGCTTTAAGTCTTCCCTGATATGTTTTATGCCTGACACCCTCCACCATTTTTGTAGCTGTCTTTGGACCCGTTCTATTTTATAAATATCCTTTTGTAGCTGAGGTCTCAAGAATTGGACACAGTATTCCAGATGTGATGTCACCAGAGCTTTATACAGCGGGATCACAATCTCCCTCTTCCTAATGGGTATACCTCTAGCTATACAGCCCAGCATAGCAATATATATACAGCCCAGCATACCATTATATATACAGCCCAGCATACCATTATATATACAGCACGGCATACAATTTGTTTTACCTACCGCCTGGTTGCACTGGTGACTCAATTTATGGCGGTTAGAAACTACCCCTAAATCCTTCTCTTCTGAAGTCTTTGCTAACCTATTACTGATGATATGATACTCACTATTCTGCTGGTGGGGTCACTGTGTACATACATTACATTACTCATCCTGAGTTACATCCTGTATTATGCCCCAGAGCTGCACTCACTATTCTGCTGGTGGGGTCACTGTATATATACATTACATTACTGATCCTGTACTGATCCTAAGTTACATCCTGTATTATACTCCAGAACTGCACTCACTATTCTGCTGGTGGGGTCACTGTATATATACATTACATTACTTATCCTGTACTGATCCTGAGTTATATCCTGTATTATACTCCAGAACTGCACTCACTATTCTTCTGGTGGGGTCACTGTGTACAAACATTACTTATTTATAGGTTTTCCAGTATGCAAAACGAACCAATAAATTCAGACAACGGACAGAATGTAGTCACTAGACCTGTAGATCCAATAAACTCAATAGGCCGCAGTCAGTACACAAAGGTATATGTTGGCAACATTTTCTTTGACCGGTAAATCTCATGCGTATGGGGAAAACGTGATGTGAGCATAGACTACTATACATAATACCAAGAACAGGGAGTAAGCTGGAACCTGCTCTTGTACACGTTGGGTGAGGGCAGCAATGTTTGTAAACTGCATTGTACATGGCTTTTATCTCCATCTAGGTCACTGGGTTTTCTCGCTTTATCTCAGCCCTTTGAACCTCAGCAGCAGCAGGAGCAGTGCTCCCCACTCATAATTTCCATTGACTAGTGACACCGTCCATAGTGCAGGCCCAAGAGGCATCTGTGACGTGGATGCAAGTGTCAGCGATCAGTGATCAGGCGTCATATAACACATATAACAGTGTATAGAGTTACAGTCACATAAAAGATCACAAAGGAAATAATAAAAGAAACAAATCAAAATAATATTACAGCACAGACAGCACCGCCTGACTACAGCATCAGAAAAAGCTGCAGAAAATGGAGCAAGTGTTAGTGTGCAATTTTTGTATTGTTAGCTTCTTACCATTATTAGTTTTCCTTTTTTATGCATATTTATGCAAATTAGATCTAATCCAAAAGGAAGAAAACTGATAGTCCTCCTCCTTCCTGGGGGAGACATTTTCTTCCTTCCTGAAAAGAAGTAATTTGCATGCTATTTATTCCATTGAGCATTGTCCGAAAATAATTTTCCATATTCCACGGGGTGTCTTCAATGCTACTGCTGCAAATCCATACGGTGTGAATTTACCCTTAGTTCTTACGGCATCTGTTAGTTGGTATTAGTATAGCATTATTTTTTCATATTATTTTTATTATTATTATTACTATTATTATTATTTTATGATAGCATTTTTAGTAGAGAGCTTTATTATTATCTTTATTACTAGTATTATTATTATTATTATTATATTATTATTATAATCTGTATTATATTTGTATTATTATTATTATTATTTTTATTATATTATCTGTATTATATTTGTATTATTATATTATTATCTGCACATTGTTATTATTATCTTTATTTTGATTACTATTGTCTGTATTATATTATTAATTATTATTATTATTATTATTATTATTATTATTATTATTATTATTATATTACTGTATAATTATTCAGTCTTTTTATTTGTTAGTAATAACTATTATATTATGTTTAGGTGTTGTACAATGGACAAACCAGAGATAGTCCCTCAAAGAAACAACGGTGGTCTATTCACCCCAACACAATATAAAGTGAGTATTTATTAGAATAAAGATGACTAATAGAATTGTAAAGTTTAGGGGATGATTCAGTAGATCAAGGATGGGAAACCTTTGGCCCGACAGCTGTTTCAAAACTACATTTGCCGTCATGCATAATGGGAGTTGTAGTTTTGCAACAGCTGAAGGGCAGAGAGTTTGACAACCTGGATTACAGACAACCCCTTTTAGGATGATCAGTTGATCACTTTGTAGATATTGCTAGGCCAGAAGCCAAGGCCAGGATGGCATTTTCTTTACAGTGCCCTCTACAGGGGAAATGCAGTATTACATGGTGGTGATTCAGAAAGGTGTCTATGTGCTTAATCTGCTCATAGGGTAAATGCACACTAAGCAATTCTCGCGGATTTCGCCGCAAAAATCGTGCGTAATTCCGCCCGTTTAAATGCAACATTGCTCCTTTCCATAGAGAAAAATGGATTTCTGACTGGCTGTGCACACAGAGGAAATTTCCGTCCGCAATTTCGCGCGGAATCTGCGTTCCGCCCAAAGAATTGACATGTCAATTCTTTGGGCAGATTCCGCTAGAGGAATCCTCTGGAAGTCAATGGGGCTTGAATTCTGCTAGAAATTCTGCGCAAAATCCGCTTGGATTCCGCTCAATTTCCCCTCGGATTCCTCTCAAATTCTGCTCAAATTCAGCTCCTATTCTGCCAGAGCAGAATAGGCGAGGAATTTCAAGCAGAAATCTGCTTCAATTCCTCGAGAATCGCTCAGTGTGCATATGCCCATAGGGTGCGTTCAGACTACGGACTCCGCACTGAGAACTTCTTGCGGCTTCCGCCATGTGCTCCTGCTTGCATCTCCGCCCATGCCATAGACTCTGTTCTATGGTTGGGCAGATTCCGCTGTCCCCTCAAAGAGTTCACATATAAATTCTTTGGGCGGACGGCGTAATCCGCCTGACCATGGAATGAAGTCTATGGCACGGGCGGAGATGAAAGTGGGAGCATGTGGGGACGAGCGACGGAATCCGCAAGAACTTCTCCACTTGGATTCCATAGTCTGCGCTCACCAATACAAAGCAGTTCTCCATTCTATCTGATAAAAAGGAGAGTCTCAAGGAAGGTATGTCCTAATTAGGCCTATGGATCGGACTTATATACACCTTCAGTATCCGAGTTCCCTTTTATCTCAATATTGTGAGTATCACAATGAAACAACATTAACTTAGATTTTGGTAGTTTTCACCACGATTCTTCTTGAATTTCTTTTATATGAAGATTTGGCTGTATGTTTCAAGCACTGTCTATAGCTAGAGACTAGGCATTCTTCTCCTCACAATATTGAGATAAAAGTGAACTCGGATACTGAAGGTGTATATAGGACTGAGAGCCAAAATAGTGGATATTGGTAGTATCCTGTAGTACACACCGTGGTACACACTGTTGGACACTAGACCAGTATAACATAACTGTTCATAAGGATCAGACTTGATGAGGTGACCCATCTAAGCTGTGCAAATCAGAAGACACAGTATATAACATAAAATTCTGAATTTTCCAGGAGACACATAAAAGCCGCCAGACTCGCTTCCACAATGACCTGAACTGCCCGGTGTGTCTGCAGACGGCGACATCCCCAGTGGAGACCAACTGCGGCCATCTATTCTGCGGTGAGTCACAGGCTCATGAAACCATCAAACCTCTTTATGTGCGTCGTGGCTTCTTGTTAGATTGGGCTGAAAGACAATGAAGTTTATGTATAACAATTATAGGATCAGGGAATCATCAGAAATAAAGCCCAGCCTTAGTGACAATGGAAGCAATAAAAAATGCTGTCACCGCAATCAATATAATGATTTACATTACAAATATATGGAGGCGACTACGTGTCCATCATGGCGCCTGTGCAGGTCTACAGAGGACGAGGGTATTGGAAACATTTACTAAAGCACTAAAACACTCTAAAGAATATTATGGGATGCTTGGGTGTCAGCTGGATAGAGACCAGGGCACAGACCAGGGCCTAGAGCAAATGTCCCCATACACCTAAGACTCATGTTGGCTGAACCTGCTGCTCTCTGCAGATTCAGCTGTCGGTATAAGGTGAATAGGGCCATCTAGAGCAACCACCGACAAATGATTTAGGGTACGTTCACACGTAGCGGATCTGCAGCGGATTTCACGCTGAGAGTTTGCTGATCCGCTGCGTGTATGGGACCCACCCCCTTTAACCCCGCCACCACAGGCCACCCGCAGTCCGCAGCCCCGACCCCGAGCAAACATTACCAGCTCGACGCCGCAGCTGTATGTGACGCTCCTGACTCTCCTCGTTCCTCTTCAGCCAATCAGTGCACGGCAGCCAGGAGCCTGAACAAAGCGGCAGCGCCAAACTGGTAATGTATGCTTGGGGCCTGGGCTGCGTACTGCGGGTGGCCGGCGGCGTTAAAGGGGCCAGGTCCCATACACGCAGCGGATCCCATTCACCTTCACACTACTGGATCGGCAGCGGATTTTGCTGCAAACTCACAGCATGAAATCCGCTGCGGATCCGGTACGTGTGAACATACCCTTAAAGGGGTTATCCAGTGCTACAAAAACATGGCCACTTTTCCCCCTCTCTTGTCTCCAGATTGGGTGGGGTTTCAAACTCAGTTCCATTGAAGTAAATGGAGCTTAATTGCAAACCACACCTGACCTGGAGACAAGAGAGGGGGGAAAGTGGCCATGTTTTTGTAGCGCTGCTGGATAACCCCTTTAAGTGGTGATAGGGGTCAGGCATGATGGAAAGTTGCAGCCAATTTCTTTATACACAGTGACCCCACCAGCAGAATAGTGAGTGCAGCTCTGGAGTATAATACAGGATATAACTCAGGATCAGTACAGGATAAGTAATGTAATGTATGTATACAGTGACCCCACCAGCAGAATAGTGAGTGCAGCTCTAGAGTATTACACAGGATATAACTCAGGATCAGTACAGGGTAAGTAATGATAATAAGTAATGTAATGAATGATGAAATGAAATCTTGATCTTTCAAAAAGTTAAAAAAAAACAGTGTTTCCACAAACATTGTGCAAGATCTTCTTTAAGCCAATGGTCAAGCTCCCCTGACCTGTCCACCCCCCTCCTCCTTACAGAGATGTTACAATTGGCAAAGCAGATACAACCAGTCACAACACACGCTGCCCATTGCCTCCATGTGACAATGACTGAGCGGGATTACCTTAAGCTTGTAGTTTTTTGCTTTAATGGAAGAACATAAAACTGGTGGCAGCACATCAAAGACAATTCCATGCGTTCTACACAATACGATTAATGAAAGACAATTAATTGCCGGCTGGTCGTCTCATATTCTGCTCTTGGATCCTCTTGTAAAAACCTTACATAAAGAACACGATTCATCGCTGACAGGTCTCTCAATCAAACAACAAACAAAGCAGGATGGAGTGTATGCTGAAATCCTAGGGGTGTATGGTGCCCAGTGATAAGTAATACAGCCTGGACAATGTTGGGGGGATTCTTCTTTACTTTCTCAACACAGTTACATGGGCAGACAGGGACAGTGTCAGTGCAGAGAAGGAATGGGTTAAAGGCATAGTTATAGTTTAGGAATGTTCTCTCTATTGGACATGTAACTATCACGTAGGTAAACATGACCCACTGGCCCATGCTGCCCTCCAAACAGGGATTGGGAAACTCATTTATTACAACATCAAAGTTACTAAAGTCAACTGTGAGCAAGTTCTATGGAAACATTAAAAGCAAATATAATCTACATAAAAGTTTATGGATACATTAAATTACTTTATTATACTCCAGAGCTGCACTCACTATTCTGCTGCTGGGATCACTGTGTACATACATTACATTACTTATCCTGTGCTGATCCTGAGTTACATCTGTATTATACTCCAGAGCTGCACTCACTATTCTGCTGGTGGGGTCACTGTGTACATACATTACATTACTTATCCTGTGCTGATCCTGAGTTACATCGGTATTATACTCCAGAGCTGCACTCACTATTCTGCTGGTGGGGTCACTGTATACATACATTACATTACTTATCCTGTACTGATCCCGAGTTACATCCTGTATTATACTCCAGAGCTGCACTCACTATTGCAGCATCGGGTGGGCCTGCTGGTCTCCTGGGTTTTGCAAATGTCCCTTTAACTGCAAGCACTCCTGACCAGAGCTAGCAGTTATGTTGTTATGACTTCACTTGACCGTTTAGTGGTCAGTCGGGGGGGGGGGGGGGGGGGGCAATCAAAAGTTTGCTATGGGGCCCAGCCATTTCTAGCTACGCCCCTGCCAGAGCTGCACTCACTAATCTGCTGGTGGGGTCACTGTGTACATACATTACATTACTGATCCTGTACTGATCCCGAGTTACATCCTGTATTATACTCCAGAGCTGCACTTACTATTCTGCTGGTGGGGTCACTGTGTACATACATTACATTACTTATCCTGTACTGATCCTGAGTTACATCCTGTATTATATCCCAGAGCTGCACTCACTATTCTGCTGGTGGGGTCACTATGTATTGCACTTCTTCCTGCTCCTCTCCCTGTGATCATGTACAATGACAGGACACATTGTGCAGGTCACCTTTTGTGTTGGCAGCCTGGGGTGTCCTGTAGCAGACCCACAGCTCTATCTATACACCGGCAGCACCCAGTAATGATGAGTCAGTGACCTTCCTCTCTGTCTCACCAGCCTTTACCTCCTGAAGTCCAGCAGTGACAAGGTTAAAGCCTTATCTTGTCATTCTAGTTACGCATTGCATCACCTGAAACCCATGATATGTGGCGCTGTGCCCAGTGTTTCCTGGTCTAAAAAAAACAGATTGTGGGTTAAAAAAATCTTCATTCAGAATTGGTTTTCTGACTATTTTTACATCTTCTGCCTTGTTCTGGCAAGTTTGTGGCAAATCGTGACGGATAGGTATGAGCAGTCCTATCAGCGCCCCCTGCTGTTCTCTCCCAATTGCTGCAGGGAAAATCCTATAGATCAGTGATTTTCAACCTTTTTTGAGCCGCGGCACACATTTTATACTTAAAAAATCCCGGGGCACACCACCAACCAAAATGGCACAAAATGACACTAAAACAGTACATATTATACATATAGTTAATAATATAGATTCTAAATGTATTTATACTGACTCAGTGTGAAACCTGGGCCTGTTTTCTTCTACCCCCCATGCTTCTCTCCTGTGCTTCTCTTCACCATACTTCTCTCCCCCCTGCTTCTCTCCACCAAACTTCTCTCCCCCCTGCTTCTCTCTGCTGTTTCTCTCCCCCATCCCCAGGTTTCTCTCCCCCATTGTTTTCTCCTGTTTCACAGGGGCACCATTATTTGGGGAACGTTCCCCGCGGCACACTGGTTGAAAATCACTGCTATAGATTACTAAACTTTATGCTATTTTTATGCTATCTATGTATCTATCTATCTATCTATCTATCTATCTATCTATCTCCTATCTATCTATCTCCTATCTATCTATCTATCTATCTATCTATCTATCTATCTATCTATCTATCTCCTATCTATCTATTTATCTATCTCCTACCTATCTCCTATCTATCTATCTATCTATCTCCTATCTATCTATCTATCTATCTATCTATCTATCTATCTATCTATCTATCTATCACTTATCTATTTATCTCCTATCTATCTATCTATCTATCTATCTATCTATCTCCTATCTATCTATTTATCTATCTATCTATATATCTATCTATCTATCTCCTATCTATCTATTTATCTATCTCCTATCTATCTATCTATCTATCTATCTATCTATCTATCTATCTATCTATCTATCTATCTCTTATCTATTTATCTCCTATCTATCTATCTATCTATCTATCTATCTATCTATCTATCTATCTCCTATCTATCTATCTATCTATCTATCTCCTATCTATCTATCTATCTATCTATCTATCTATCTATCTATCTATCTATCATCTATCTAAGGGTCCATTTACACAAAAAGATTATCTGACAAAGATTTGAAGCCAAAGCCAGGAATGGATTTGAAAAGAGAAAAAATCTCAGGCTTTTCTTTATGACCTGATCTTTGTTTATAGTCTGTTCATGGCTTTGGCTTCAAATCTTTGGCAGATAATCTGTCAGATAATCTTTCTGTGTAAATGGACCCTATATCTATCTCCTATCTATCTATCTATCTATCTTTCTATCTATCTCTTATCTATCTATCTATCTATCTATCTATCTATCTCTTATCTATCTATCTATCTATCTATCTATCTATCTATCTCCTATCTATCTATCTATCTATCTATCTATCTATCTATCTATCTATCATCTCTCTCTCTAGTCTTTACCCCATATATGTTTATAGTTTGGATCCCATTTTACTAGGCTCATATAACAGGTGCAGAAGTTTTATTTATTTTTCGTTAAACTAAATAGTATTTGTGGTCATCTGCATCCCTGCCATATACAGTGTAATAGATCACTAGCCCCTCAGGCGAGGATATATATATAGTCACCACTGACAGGAGGGACCCCGCAGCCCGGGCACTCGAGGAAGCGGCTTCAGAGATTGTAGAAAATGGGTTTTTATGTGGCTGCTGTGTGCGGGAGCCAGCTGGACGGCCATCCTCAGGAAATGCCCGGGGTCTGGCGCACCGCCGCCTCATTACAACAAACAATAACATGTTGCCGACGACAGGGACGGGCCCGCCGCCAAGTGAATAAGTCATTGTATACCTTAAAAACTGTCACAAATTGTGAGCAGGAAACGTCTGAAGCAATTTGCTCTGATTCCTGCTCAGCTGCCCTTTCATTTTCACATTGATCCTAAAACATATGTCCAGGAAACCGACAGGAAACCCGGCTACAAATATGTATTCATGTGTCCAGCGCCTGATCGTGTCCCCCCCTACAGGAGCATTCCCAGTGATAAGTGCAGGCACCTGCACTGGGGGAGGGGGGGCGCCCATTAACCCTTGGGGTCTAGTCACATGCGGCAGATTTGTTGCAGAAATCCGAGCAGTTCTTGCTTAAACCCCATTCAATTGCAGAAACATATCTGGAATCTATCCATAAATTATTGTGCAGACCCTCATACTGTCCAGTGCATGACTTAAAGGGGTACTCCAGAGGGGAAAAACAGGTTTTAACTCAAGTGGTGTCAGAAAGTTATATCTTAATAGATTTCTATTTAAAAATCTCGAATCTTCCAGTACTTATCAGCTGCTGTATGTCCTACAGGAAGTGGTGAATTCCTTCCAGTCTGACACAGTGCTCTCTGCTGCCACCTCTGTTGGTGAGATCTGTCTAACCAGAGTAGTAGCAAATCCCCATAGAAAACCTTTCCTGCTCTATACAGTTCCTGACATATACAGAGGTGGCAGCAGAGAGTACTGTGTCAGACTGAAAGAATACACCACTTCCTGCAGGGCATACAGCAGCTGATAAGTACTGGAAGACTTGAGATTATTAATGAGAAATCCTTTTTACGAAATTGTGTAATGGTGTGTTTGCACAGAAAGATTTATCTGACAGATTTTTTAAGCCAAAGCCAGGAATGGATTTGAATAAAGGATAGATCCCAGTTTTTCCTTTATCACCTTTTTCCTGTTTACAGTCTGTTCCTGGCTTTGGCTTCAAAGATCTGTCAGATAACTCTCTCTGTATTAACGCAACATAACTTTCTGACACCAGTTGATTTGAAGAACCATTTTTTCCTGGAGTGCCCCTTTAAAGAGGAAGTTGTTTTAAGAAACACTTCACCTCATTACATTAATATTACTCATCATGTAACACAGGTCCAAATGCTACTAAAATGGGGGGGGGGGCCTCATCCACAATGAATGGCTGTGGTCACATGATGCAATCCTATGACCACTTCTCCAACAGGTGCATGTATATATACACTATACCAGTCTACAGCTCTTCGTGAATACTCCCATCATGTCCTAATGGCCGCAGGAAACATGTTGGCTTCTGGCACTAAATTATAACAATTCTATGAAGAGGAAGGGACCTGATCACAAGGCATCAATATGAATGAATGATTTGTTATGTTACTGCAACACATGTAGTAATGTCCCTTGTTTCTTGTATCCCTTAGGTCCATGTCTCATTGAGTATTGGAAGCACGACCCCTGGTTGGGCGCCATCAGCTGTCCCCTCTGCAGACAGAAGGTATCGGTCTACACTACCTATAGTCCACCATACACTAGAATGAATCTGCTGTGTTATAAGCCCCGTTCTGACATGACATTCATACATTCATCCCATAGGTGCACATGCTCTATGACGATCTTTGTGAAGTTCAGCAGCCGGATAAGACAAGTAAAGACATCAGACAATACAACAATCGCTTCTCTGGGAAACCGCGACCTGTAAGTATACAATTCTGCAATACAGTCTTTTTTTATCTGAATCAACTGGAAATTCTGTTCTGGCCAACTTCATAATTAATCTTTATAGGGCATGAAGCTTTGTTCTAAATCCCGTAGATGTAGCATTACATGAAAATATTTTTTCTGCCTTCAGCCACCACTAGGGGGAGCTTACTGAAGACTTACTAAAGAATTTGAAAAAAGCATGTTGTGTCCCCCAGTAGTGGCTGTAGGCAGACAGAATTGTATTTTTTCACCATCAGTGGCTCCTCTGAACCCGTATAGTCAGCTCTTATCCCTTATGCCCTGGGTATTGGGGGGGCTGCTAGTGGGATGACTAATCCTATACTCTTTACACTGACCTTTAAACGGGTGTAAATGAATAAAATCACCATCTACAGAGCAGGAAGTGTCCGTCTCCACTGTATGCAAATCCTGAAAGGCGGCCTCAGAGCCTGGAGTATCATACTCCTGTCCAGGAGCTGCCAGAGATAGTCAAGTACACAGTCTGCCTGCCTGTGCAGCTCCCATAGAGAATGAATGGAGCAGCCACACACATGTGACCTGCTTCTTTATTCTAATGAGATACTGGGTTCCCTGTTCTTGAGATAGGAGGGCACCAGGGGTTGGACCCCCATAATCGGTAAATATCATGTGTCCTGTGGATAGGAAACAACTTTGTAAGGTGGGAAAACTCATTTAGTAACTAATCCCAATACATTTAGATATTTTTAGGTAAAGAGGTTTTCCCAACATTAAAGTGTATTACTGATCCACAGGATGTGTGATAAGAATGTGTTCAGTGTGGGGCTGACCATTGGGACCACCAGTGATCACAAACATGGGGGCCTCTCCTATGGGGTTCTCCTGAGTGTCAACTCAAACACTATGGGAATGCCAAAGAGTGTTGTGTTGTCTGTCTACTTTGGTTCCATGGAAAGTCAATGGAGCATACTTGGGTCCTGCTATATTAAGGCGGGGACAAGAGACAGGTCATTAACCGTGGTGCTCCCAGCAGTTGGGTCAGGGATGGGGAACCTTCGGCCCTCCAGCTGTTGCAAAACTACCATTCCCATCATGCCTTTAGCTAAAGCTTTGGCTGTCCAGGCATGATGGGAATGGTAATTTTGCAACAGCTGGAGGGCCGAAGGTTTCCCTCTCCTAAATTAAAGGGGTCATCTAGCATTAGAAAAACATGGCCAATTTCTTCCACAGCAACGCTCTTGTCTCCAGTTCAGGTGTGGTTTGCAATTAGGCTTCATTCACTTCAATGGAACTGATTACAAAACCTACACCCAAACTGGAGACAAGGGTGGTGCTGAAGAAAGTAGCCATGTTTTTCTAGCACTGGATAACCCCTTTAAGTCAGCCCACACCAATCTGATATTGATCACCTTTTTTGAGGACAGACAAAACTTTTGGCTGGAAGACCCCTTTACTGTTGACTATAACATCTTATAAAGATACTTACACTGAGTCTGACTGGCTGGGTCATCTTTCGCTCTTTTCTCTCACAGCTCACAGACTACCTGTACGACCTACCATCACTCATACACCTGGCTCTCAGGAGGATCTTCACTATGGGTGGACTTGTGTGGATCTTCTGTCTCAGGATAGTCGTGTGCTCCTTTGGGGCCATCATGTGCTTCTCTTCTCCATTCGCCGTTATCCCTGACCCTCTCTGCGGAATCCTCAGCCTCATCGATGACCTTGTCGTGATCTTTCTCCTCTTAATCTGTATGATCAACATCTCAGAACAGTTCCGGTCGGAAGGAATGACCATTGTCCACACGGCCACGCAGAGCATCTTGTCAGAGTCTTGACAGCTCCATAGACTTAGAAGTGATTGGACCCTACTCAGATGTTACACATCAATGGGATTTCTATTTCTACATATGTAGACTTAAAGGGACAGTAAGCTTAAAGTTTTATTTGCATTTGCTGCCATCGTTTGTTCCCTGTTATCCGCCATGAGAAGCTATGGTGAGGCGGTGTCGGTAGGGATGTCAGTGGGATGACCCATACATAATCTCTATCACTGCTGAGAACCAGAGACTTCTACATTCATTAAGAGATCTCATTACATGGATGGATTTAGGTGTACTAGCCCTTTAAATAACATCTTCAAGAACTTATAAGGTTATACATAAGATTTTAACTGTATATGTAACAGGAGAAGACGGGATGGTGTAAATATGACGTCACCTTCCACCCCATGCTGCTTGAATGTCTTATGTTACAGTACGGCTGTATATTTGTATCTATATTTATTTTCCATTAGTTACATATAGGAATTATCAATTCTTTTGCAATAAAACAAATGAATACATTTTTTTATTTTGTTATCTATGGTAAACACTACTGTAAAAACATCTATGTGTCTCCATGATTACAGACCTGAAGTGCTGAGAGCTGCAGTGTATCCTCGCTCCCCCTTGCATCTCTGCTTAATTGACAGCTGGAAGCGGGAAGATTGTATGCAGGGAGCAGGAACGAGATTTGAGAACAGAGCTTGGCTATCTGTCAATGATGCAGGGATGGGAGGGGGAGCAAGGAGAAGTTAGAGCTCTCAGCACTTCTGGGAATGAGAACACCTCTTTGACTTTTTGCAAGTATTTTTCTACATCCTGGAAGCACAGTTACATATATGAAAGGTACCATGTTTCTCCTTGGCATAGCAGCATCTAACAGTGTCAGCAGTTCGGAACATGAGTTACAGCTGACAGATTCTCTTTAATTAATCATTCTTCCTTAGGCTATGTTCAGACACTGTATGAGACCGGCCGAGTTCTGATACAGACGCATCCGTGCGCGCCCACATCAGCACTCCCCACTGCACACAATGGAGCGTGCGTTCGGAGCCGCTCGCTCCATAGTGTACACAGACAGGGTTTTTCTGCGGCCGCTAGGGAAACCGGCTGGAGCGTATACTATGTGTATATACTCAGGCCAGGATTCCCTCAGCGGCAGCACAACGTAAGTTCTGTACTAATCACGGCCGTTGCAACAACGTCCGTGATTACTGTGGAACTTACGTTGTGGGAACATGGCCTTAGGGGCCTATTCCACGGAGTTATAATCAGCCAAATCGGCCCAATTCGTCCGATTATCGCTCCGTGTAATAGAGAGAACGATCAGCCGATGATCGTGTCATCAGCTGATCATTCATTTAGGTTCAAACCTAAAATCATCGGTCACCACCCGCACATCGCTACATGGAATAGGGGGGCGCGGAGGCGACTGACGATTTCACAAACATCATACATTACCTGTCCAGGCGCAGGTCTTGTCCTTCTCCCAATTCCGCGTGGCAGCATCAGCTTCGGAGCGGCCTGTCTGAGCTGACAGAGCGCTCAGCCAATCACTGGCCAGGACCACCGCGGCCAGTGATTGGCTGAGCATTCTGTCAGTTTAGTCAGGCCGCTCTGAAGCTGATGCTGCCGCGCGGAACCTGGAGAAGGAGAAGACCTGCAGCTGGACAGGTAATGTATGAAACAAGGGCTGCAAGGTCATCGGTAACGATGTCCCTGCAGCCCTCGCTAATGATTGTCGGGCCGTGGAATAGGCCTAGTAAACTAGCAGATCGGCGCTCGTTTACATCGTTGATCGGGCCCTGCTCGGCCAGTGGAATAGGGCCCTTAGGGTGCATTCACACGTACAGGATCCGCAGCAGATCTGCAACAGATGGTGCAGATTTGAGGCTATGTTCAGTCATTTAGATCAAATCTGCTGCAGATCCGTGTGAAGCTACACTTATAGAATATCCAGTATATTATATGGGTATTATCTAGTATATAACTTATATTCATAGGATATGACCAATAAAGAGAGAAGTTCTGACCCTTGGTACAATGGTACCCGACATGGGCAGACTCTCTTCATTACAGTGTATAGGCATCAGGACACATCTGTCCCATGTTCTCGGGATCAGTGGGGTCTTTCTGCAGGTATCACATGGACTCCGCTGCTTCTTACTTGTTGTCGTCTTTGCTCCCTGACCTCCTCGTGGGACCCTGATGGAAATCCTGTCCTCACTGTAATCCAGCACAATAGGAAGAGACACCTGCTGTTTGCTGAGCCCGTCTGATGACATCCACATCTATCAGAGGGCATTGAGAGTGCACGACCGGGAGAACTTCCAGCTCCTTTCCTCTTCCCTTCCTGATATGTAAAACAAAAGCCTGGACGAATACTAGATCCACAGACTGCATAACAGCTGCTGCTTAGGAGGAGGATGATCATCACAGCGTGCTAAGAATTGGGGGGGGGACTGGCTGGCTATTCTAGTTCAATGTAGAGGTACGTTAAAAGTCTCAAGTCTTCCAGTACTTATCAGCTGCTGTATGTCCTACAGGAAGTGGTGTATTCTTTCTAGTCTGACAGTACTCTCTGCTGCCACCTCTGTCCATGTCAGGAACTGTCCAGAGCTGTAGCAAATCCCCATAGAAAACCTTTCCTGATCCCCATACTGGATAGAATACATCACTTCCTGCAGGACATACAGCATCTGATAAGTACTGGAAGACTGGAGATTTTTTATAGTTAGAATAGTTTTTTTTCCCACTGGAGTACCCCTTTAATGTCCCTGTTTCTTCTTCCTTTTCTGGCCACTATCTGACAGAACGGGTACAGAAGCCCTCCTCTGCCAACAGGTTGGGGTCCCCACTACTGGACATTTATAATATATATTACAGAAGGTGCAAAATTACATTACACGCCATGTTTCTCTATCCTTGTGAAACTTATACCTTGTTGATGGGAGGTAAAAGCATTGGCCAAGAAGGTCATAACAGGGAACGGTAATAGGGCAGGTTAGTGACCCCCTCCCCCATAACACTTACCCCACATATAAGTGATATTACTTAGGAATAACATTATACAAACCCATACAGGAGTATAGTAAGCATTCTATATGATTTATGTGAGAAGCACACAGCAATACCCTCCCCGTCTGCTATATGACAGATCGCAGGCTCAGTAAGCACTGATCAGGGGTGACAGCTTCCTCCCTGGCTGCTGTTCACATGCGAAGTCAGCATATGGAAGCTATAAGTTCACTGTATGGTCACATTTGTTACATATCAGAGGCTTAGGGCTCATGTACCGGGCTGATGTCACATCTGGCCTCACTTCATCCTAAATCTTCTTCCAAATGTAAGAAGGGGAAACTCCAACCAATACATGAAATTCTTCACAGGACCCCCTCACCTTTATTATCATTTTTATTATAATTTATATTTTTATCAATCTTGCCACCACCTTATTTACCTTTTATAAGAAAAAAATCCAGCTTCATCACTTTATCATGTCTGTACAAATCACAAGCTTGAATAACTACAAATCCCATGATGCCTTGCCATCATGAAGGAGGTACAGTTAGACCATATCCAGCAGAAGATATAATTATATGTAGATCATAGAATATTGTAAGTATGATGCTGCTGAGACACATAAAGACCTAAGGCCTAGGAGAGGCAGCAGACCACGTTCTGCACAGAAGCATGCAGCATGTCACAGGAACATAATAAAGAATGCATACTTACCAGTCTTCATGCCCCTCCATGCTGCTCCCGGACCCCGCCAGCCTCATCCAGTTCTCTTTCATGCTACATCACAACCTGGGCTCAGGAATGGCCGCTCAGCCAATCAGTGACTGGGGCTGGACATTGCTGCAGTCACTGATTAGCTGACAGGGCCCTTCCTGACGCGTCATGACTAGAGATGAGCGAACCTGGAGCATGCTCGAGTCCATCCGAACCCGAACTTTCGGCATTTGATTAGCGGTGGCTGCTGAACTTGGATAAAGCCCTAAGGCTATGTGGAAAACATGGATATAGTCATTGGCTGTATCCATGTTTTCCAGACAACCTTAGAGCTTTATCCAAGTTCAGCAGCCCCAGCTAATCAAATGCCGAATGTTCGGGTTCGGATCGACTTGAACCCGAACCCGGTTTGCTCATCTCTATTCATGACGACAATGGAACTCCGCAGAATCTGGTGCCCGGAAGCAGTCAAGAAGTCTGCCTGCAATGTATTTTTGGTTTTGGTTGGACTTTAACCATCACCTTCCCCCATTTTTTGCCGATCCTGAAAAAATATGGTAAAATTATGGCAGATTATGCACTATGGACAAATTTTTCTTGTGGATTGTGGATGAAGATTGTGGACACCTGCAGATATATATACTTCTGAAAAACTACTGAACGTGTGAATGTAGCCTGAGGCCTCATTCACACAACCGCAAGCTTTGTCTGTAAATGTGAATCTGCAATTACAACAAGTTTATTTTCCATGGAGGAGATTTAACAAACATGGAGTAAAGTGAAACTGTCTCAGTTACCCCCAACAACCAATCAGATTCCACCTTTCATTTTCCAAAGAGTCTGTGAGGAATGAAAGGTGGAATCTGATTGGTTGCTAGGGGCAACTGAGCCAGTTTCACTTTACACCATGTTTGATAAATCTCCCCCCATGTGCCTATTTAAAAAATTTGCTGATCCAAGACACACAAAAAAAAACATGCCCTAAGGCAGACCATAATTGCGGCATGGACACACCAATAGAAGTTTATGGGATCTGTATTTTTTGTGGACGTTGCGGATGTTACCTCTGCGCAAAAAATGCAGATCTGCAATTCTAGTTAGTGCCCTCATTTTGAACATTCCTCCTTTTTTTTTAAGTACTTGTACAGATCTGCAAAAATATGGATACCACAGATGATACTACAGATACACTATGGATGAAATTTTGCAGATTGCGGACTCAAAATTAAGTCCAGAAAAATATAGTGACGTGTGAATGAGGCCTAGCGACTCATCTGCAGCCGAGATGAGCAAAGTGATCACCTAATTTAAGTTATGGATATGCCAACATCTCAGAGGTGGGATGCACCATAATCGGTCTGTAATCTGGCAAATGCAATGGTGGAGATTTATCAAGACTGGCTAGTACTCGTATGTCACTCTGGCCAGGAAAAAGGGGACAGGGCTTTATTTAAAGTGACACTGTCGCCCCTTTTTTGCATTATGACTTCTCTACACAGGTGTAAAGGGTAAATTTAGCCTTTTCATACCCTATTTTATATCATACGTCATGTTGCTTGTTCCAGTTGTTCCAGTAAAAAGTCACCTTTTATCATCTGCCAATTGTGCTACCTGAGTGGGGCTTCATGGCCGTAGCGCCACTTAACCCCGCCCACATTGCCACTGTAGGCCCCGACCCTCCGTGATGTCATCGGTGCACACGCCCCATCCCCCCAGCGTCCATTAGTATGGGCTCACCGAGAGAGGGCGGGGCCTAGACCCTTAGGCCGACCTGTTCCAACTGCCGCTGAGGGGCAGGGCCCATGCGGCAATGACGTCACTGAGGAGGTTGCCCCTTGGTAAAGCCAGCTGGCCCTGGCGCAGGCATTGTGCAACAAATGTACACCTGCTCAGAAGGTATCGATCCCCCGCCTTGCCACAACTCCTTCCCCCCCATGTGGCACACTGGGGTTACACTCAGTGTAGGCCAGGGGGGAGGCAATAATCTGCACATCATTAATAAATCTCCCCCGATAAGAGCAAGTTAAAAAAAAGTTAACTCTATAGAGAGAAGCTGTCTCTGCCTCTCCCACAGAAGGAAATCCCAGCATGGTTCTTAAGCACCAGTCAGCTGCATGTAAAGGCCGCCAAAGAAACTCGATCAGGTCTCTTATCACCTATTGCAAAGGGGGGGGGGGGAATCAGCTCACCCTCAAGCAAGTAGTGATAAGTATCTGGCACAGTTCTCAGGAGAAAATGGAGCGCGTGGGTCATGAAGCGGGCCGTCACCCGTGTAGATAATTCCAAACGATACAAGGTTCCACAGCTCCTTAAGGGAGTATCAAAAACTTTATTGGTACATTCAAAAATCTAAAAATCTTTTGCCATGATTAAGGAGGGTTTCCTTCGCAACGCGTCAGCGCGGTTTTAAAGTTTTTATTATTTTTGAATGTACCAATTAAGTTTTTGATACTACCTTAAGGAGCTGTGGAACCTTGTATCGTTTGGAATTCTCTTATCACCTCCCTCATAGTGAAGATGCCCGGCCTTGCTAAAAGGCTAAGCTGCATTTTGATTGACAGAGAAAGAGCTTCCGAATTTCCAAGAATAAGATAACCCCAATACTGACTCTATATGTTGCTTTAATTTAAACAGTGTCCTGGCTCCAATCGCTTCCATTACTGCAGTGAATGACATCTGATCCTGTTGCTCTTGTGCTTAACATTGATCCATTATCGCCTGATATTCCCTCTGGTGCTCGTAGAGTTTCAGAAACACTTGATACTTGTTCTCATAAAACCTGCTCAATAGAAGATGGAGAGAGACAGATTATTCCTGCGGGTCAGTACCAGGACATCACACAATAAGAATAATGTAACATGAATATAACAAGGTATATAATGTATGATATGTATGATATGATAAGGTATGATAATGTATCATCACTTCTTATGGAACCAAGGCTAGATTAATATAGTGCTCGCTGACCACCTCCTGGAAGAAACATGCAGAAGTGGTGAACCAAGACATATCTATATAAAAAATAAGGTTCATACTACTACTCCTATCATAGCTCAACAGCTGAAGCTGTTTTACAACAGCTGGTGGGGGTCACAGGCAGGCAACACAGCAATATGGTCACTAAAGGCATTCAAAGCATGATGGGGGTTGTAGCATTGCAATATTAGTGTTCCCCAACTAAAACTCCAATCATACTTCAACAGCTGAAGACTTTAGGGTGGCAACCCCGGGAGAGTCAAAGGTTGGGGACCATTGTAGTATAAATGCTGAAGGATGTCAGGCTATGATGGGAGTTGTAGTTTTGCAACGCATAGAAAGTCACAGATCATAGTGCACGGCAATATGGCACTGAAAGCTGTCAGGGCATGATGGGAGTTGTAGTTTTGCAATGTATAGAAAGCCACAGGTCATAGTGCATGGCAATATGGCTCTGAAAGCTGTCAGGGCATGATGGGAGTTGTAGTTTTGCAATGCATAGAAAGCCACAGCTCATAGTGCATGGCAATATGGCTCTGAAAGCTGTCAGGGCATGATGGGAGTTGTAGTTTTGCAACCGCTGGAGAGCCTCAGGTTTGAAAAAAACACTGGAATATAGCCAATAAAGGCTGTATAAGCAGGATGGGAGTTGTAGTAGTTTTCCAATTAGTGTAGGCGAAAGGCTGGAAAATGCTGTAATGTGGCCACTAAAGGTTGTCAGGACATGATGGGAGTTGTAGTTTTGAAACAGCTTAAGTTTGGATATGTTGACCTATACAGTTGCATATATCTGCCATAGACTGTCATACTTGTGGTTTGATGGTCCTAGTAGGTAACTGGAGGCATATAGGGACACGGCACAGCCAGATACATATCTATGTTTGGTTGTATTAGCGCTCCTTATATCTTAAAGGCAGGAAGAAGCTGTAATACATTTGTATCTACGAGTCTGACCATATAGGAACAAGAGCAGATTTAACCTCTTGTAATCTCACAGTGTAACACTAGGTGGCAGGCAGGCTTCAGTAATAGCAGAGCTGGGATATAGTCTGCATTGGGACTGGTGCAGCAGGGTGGAGTATTGTTAGTGGAAATTATTCCCAGTGAACCATCCATATCCCAGTTACTCCCTCCTCATCACTGGTGCTGTACTGGTGCGGCCTGCAGGTGCTCTCACAGGGGGCTCTGGCTTCTCAATGTGATCATATTACCTTTTGTGTTCAGGGTTTGGCAGGACAATCTTTCCAACCTTGGCCATTTTCTGCATGGCTTCCTGTGGATGGAAGGAAAATCAGGACCATTCAGCTCTTCCACTTATAGCACATAGCCTCCTAATCAGAGCATCGGGGGAGGCCGACTAAATCATAGGGTCTTCTAGCTATAACTGGGCTCTGAGGGTGGGATCATAAATGTACTGCAGGAACCACAAAACTGCCACTCACATTAACCCCTTAAGGACCGGGCCAAATGTCACTTTTGCGGCTGAATTTTTTTTCCTCCTCGCCTTGTAAGGCCCATAACTCTTTCATTTTTCCACCTACAGGGCCATGTGAAGGCTTGTTTTTTTTCAGGAGCAGGTGTACTTTGTAATGGCATCTTTCAATCTGCCATAAAATGAATAATGTAGCCCCCAAAATATCATTTATGGGGTGAATTTGGGTCAAAAAATGCAATTCCGCAAATTTCTATGTTTACGTAATGCACTTAACGGTAAAACTGGCATATTTTCTTTGTTCTATAGGTCAGTCTGAACACAGCGATATGCATTGTTACTAGGTTTTCTAACGTTTTACTATTTTTATTAGCAGTAAAAAAAAAATAAAAATTTCAAATAGGCATATTTAACCCTTTAAGGACAGGGCCAATTATCGTTTTTGCGTTTTCGGTTTTTCCTCCTTGTGTTTAAAAGGCCATAGCACTTGCATTTTTCCACCTAGAAACCCACATGAGCCCTTATTTTTTGCGTCACTAATTGTACTTTGCAATGACAGGCTGAATTTTTGCATAAAGTACACTGCGAAACCAGAAAAAAATTCAAAGTTTGGTGAAATTGAAAAAAAACCCTGCATTTCTTTTATTTGGGGGGATGGTGTATTTACGCCTTTCGCCCTGGGGTAAAACTGACTTGTTATGCATGCTACTCAAGTCGTTACGATTAAAACGATATATAACATGTATAACTTTTCTTGTATCTGATGGCCTGTAAAAAATTCAAACCATTGTTAACAAATATATGTTCCTTAAAATCGCTCCATTCCCACACTTATAACTCTTTTATCCTTTGGTCTACGTCAGGTGTCATTTTTTGCACCATTATGTTTACTTTCTATCGGTACCTTGATTGCGCATATGCAACTTTTTGATCGCTTTTTATTGAATTTTTTCAGGATTTGATGCGACCAAAAATGAGCAATTTTGCACTTTGAGATTTTTGCTCGCTTACGCCGTTTACCGTGCGAGATCAGGAATGTGTTTAATTAATAGTTTGGGCGATTACGCACGCGCCGATAGCAAACATGTTTATTTATTTACTTTTATTTAAAACCTGGGAAAAGGGGGGTGATTCAGACTTTTATTAGGGGAGGGGGCTTTTTACTAATAACAATACTTTTTTTTTTTTTTTTTTTTTTACACATATACTAGAAGCCCCTCTGGGGTTAGGGTTATTCCCCCCTGGGGGACTTCTCATTGATCTTTGCTATATACAGCAAAGATCAATGAGATCGGCACTCGCTTGCTTTCGGCTGCTGCAGCCGAAAACAAACGAGTGCCGAGCCAAGGACGGCGCCATCTTGGAGTGGTCCCCGGCCGGCAGCAGTAACGGAGATCGCTCCTCCGGGACAACGTCCCGGAGGAGCGATCTCCTCCACTAGACACCAGGGAAGTGCTGCATCCGGTAATCGGATGCAGTTGTCATGTTTGACAGCTGTATCTGATTACTGTATTAGCGTGCACGGCGATCGTACCGTGTCCGCTAATACCCGCGGTCCCGCTACAAGGGGCACCCGGGACTGCGGCGGTTCAGAGAGGGGTCCCCGCGCGGCCCCGCTCTGAACACCTCTTACGGGCGCATGACGTACAGGTACGTCATGCATCCTTAAGAGGTTAAAATGGCCCTATTGTAACTCCTATAGTGCATTTTTTTTCCCCTACGGGGTCATATGGGGTGTAATTTTTTGCGACATGATCTCTAGTTTTTATTAGTAACATTTTTTCTAGATCAAATGTATTGATCGCTTTTTATGAATTTTTTTTATACATAAAATGTCAAAAAAAAGCAATCTCTGCATTTTTTTACCGCTTTTTGTTCAGGCCGTTCACCGTGCGGAAATATTATTGTTTTATTTTAATAGATCGGACGATTACGCACGCTACAGTATATTATATGATAATTCATTTTAATAGATCGGACGATTACGCACGCTATGGTATATGTTAATAAACTTTATTACTTTTTATGTGTTTTATGTATGAAATGGGAAGGGGGGTGATTTTCACTTTTATTGGGGGAGGGACTTTGAGGCATTTTGTAAAACATTTATTTATTTTTTTACACTTTTATAGTTCCCTTAGGGAACTATCACTGACATACCTTGGATCAGTAACACTGTTCTCTGCCATGCCATAGCATAACAGGGATCAGTGTTATCTGCGATCTTCTGATAGAGGCTGCCTGTGGCCTGTGGCCTGTGGCCGACTCTATCAGAAGATCGGACTGCACGGAGGTAAGTAGCAGACCTCCGGCAGTCAGGAAATGTGATCGGGATCGCTAAGTGACTGTAGACCGACGTTTAAGGGGTTAATGGGGGGCGGCCGCGCAATTGAGGGTGAGGGCCATGGCTGCAGATAGCAGCCAGTCCTCACCCGCTATGGAGCAGGCTCAGCTCATGAGCCCGCTCCATAGCCCGGGACCATGCCAGGGCATACATTTACGCCATCCTGCGTTAAGGCCCAGGCAGTGGGGGCGTAAATGTACGCCCACGGTCATTAAGGGGTTAAAGAGGCACTGTCATGAATTAAAAAAATAAATAAAAAATCAACAGATCACAATCTGTTTCTCACTTTTTTTTTATTCTTTTCTATGTTTAAATCAGTGTTATACATATGGCCACTAGGTGTCTCCCTTAAAAGCTGCTACGTTTTCACATTCAGTAGCAGAGAATCCTGGGGGTTCTTGCATTGTATGGTCAGCTCTCCTGTCACAACCTCTATAACCACACAGTGACATTATACTGACTGAATTGTTACAGCATGCATTATGCTATCCTAAGATAATAAAAAATAATCTTCTATGTATAGCTAATAATATAATCGGCAAAAATTAATAATATAATTAGCATTAGTTGCCCTCAGTTGATATACAACCTGCATGATGAACAGGTGTCTTTCCTTGCTTTAGCGCACAAAGGACTGGGACTTCCTGGCATGGAGGAAGCATAGACAATGACGGGGGGGGGGGGGGGGGGGGGAGGGGGCATGTCAGCTGATTATTGCCTTTGAACATGAGCTATTACATCAAGCGATTATCGGCTGGACTGGCCGGTAATGGGACAAATACAGCTGATAATCACTTGGTGTAATAGGGCCTTAACCCTTTGAGGACCAGGCCCAAAATGACCCAGTGAACCGCGCTAATTTTGATCTTAGTGTTTCCGTTTTTCCCTCCTCCCCTTCTAGGAGCTCCAGCACTTTCAGTTTTCTATCTACAAGCCATGTAAGTGCTTGTTTTTTACAGGAATAGTTGTACTTTGTAATGGCGTCTTTCATTTTACCATAACATGTATGATGGAATCCCTGCACGGAGGTAGGTGAGAGACCTCCGGCGGTCCGTTTCAACAATCGGGACCCCCGCAGTGTGTCCCGATAGGTAAGTGACAGGGGACTCCCCCTGTCACTTACACTTAAACGCGCGGCGTTTAAAATGTTAATGACACGCAGCAGCGCGATTGCTGCAGCGTGTCATTACCGGTGAGGTCCCGGCTGCTCACTGCAGCCGGCCCCCACCTCCTATGAAGCTTCATAACGGGAGAACCACCCAGGACGAACAGTTACGTCCAGGGTCGTCTAGGGGTTAAAGGAGAAGTCCAGCGAAATTTTTTATTAAAGTATTGTATTGCCCCCCAAAAGTTATATAAATTACCAATATACAGTTATTACCGGAAATGCTTATAAAGTGCTTTTTTTCCTGCTCTTACTACTGCATCGAGGCTTCACTTCCTGGATAAAATGATGTCACGACCCGACTCCCAGAGCTGTGCGGGCTGTGGATGCTGGAGAGGATGATGGCAGGGGGATGCTCAGTGTCCCTCCAGTGCCCTGTGTCCCTTAGTGTCCCCCTGCCATCATCCTCTCCAGCAGCCACAGCCCCCACAGCTGTGGGAGTCGGGTCGTGACATCACCATTTTATCCAGGAAGTGACATCACCATGTTATCCAGGAAGTGAAGCCTTGATGCAGTAGTAAGTGCAGGGAAAAAGCACTTTATAAGCATTTCCCGTAATAAGTGTATATTGGTAATTTGTATAACTTTTGGGGAGCAATACAATACTTTAATAAAACTTTTTGTCGGACTTCTCTTTTAAGTACATAGGGTCCAACTAGGTCACAGACATGGAGTGGGGAGAAGAGTGTGCAAGAGTGTGGTTGTTTCCCTGTTCATTATACTGATCAGTCAGAGTCTAACATAGCCTTAATCTAATGGTGTGTTTACACAGACAGACTTAACTAAGGGTGCGTTTACACAAACAGATTTTTGAAGCCAAAGCCAGAAACAGACTAAACAGGGAACTGGTCATAAAGGAAAGACTAAGATTTCTCCTCTTTACAAATCCATTCCTGGCTTTGGCTTCCAAAATCTGTCAGATAAATCTCTCTGTGTAAACGCACCATAACAGATTATTAAAGCCAAAGCCAGGAACAGACTATAAATAGAGAACAGGCAATAAAGGAAAGACACAAAAAAAAAGCCATGTGTGAACCCAGCCAAAACGGCTGTAGGGCTGCAAATTTGACACCTGTGATCTAGGAGGATTAAATGGCTGGGATCTGAGTTATCTCTGATCCTGCCTGTGGACAGTGGGTTTGACCCCTATACTACTAGTATCCCATTTTCTTTTATATGAATTTGTTTAGATTTACATTTTCAAGTCAGATATATTTCACTTTTACTTATCAAATTTGTTATTCAGGAGTCTGGGAAAGCTGGATGATGCCCTGTGTGGGATCTTCAACTGCAGGAATATTGGTTGTGACCCAGTTTTCCCATAAACAGATATCGCAAGCACTGGATGAATAGACTATTGAACAACTTGAGGAAGACTCAAGTTTTTCTCTTAAAGGGGAATACCCTATAAATAGCTAGACTTGGTGATTCCATTGTGCCGGGTCCCTTGTTAGCCTTCTTTCTCGGTCTTTGTGGGTTCACAATTGAACATGACGCAGGACACTTGTGACAGCCCATTAAACATAACACGACCCTATTAACACCCACGTTCAGGTTAAATATTAAATCCTACATAGGGCGACATTGTCAGGGGATGAATGAAGAGGCTGGCGTCGCACAAAGCCTCCATTCTTCATCAGGGTCCTTACAATTTCAGATAGATCCTTTATTTCTTATTTTTTGTTGCACAAAGCGTTTCTATAAATAAACACGGGCCGTGCGGACTTCTAAGCAAGAGTACGGGGTCAGTGCCGAACAAGAAGGAGACGATGTCCAGCACCGAGTATAAAGGGGCTTATTCAGCAATTCAGGCCGTTCTCGTAATGTCGCGGTTAAGTCCGAGGCGAGTAAACAAAGACGGTTCAGCGGCTTCTGTGCCCCAAGAAAGGGGAGTATCACAGCCGATGATTCATCTGTAAACAGCTTCACATGGAGAGAAGACATCGGGGGGAGTTCTCTTGTTCTCAGATTGTAATCTGGGGGAGTTTACGGTCTTGTTTACTTGTTTAACTGGTTGGACATAACCTCAAAGCAAAGGAAGTGACTAATGACAGTAAAAGCAATAATACTAAAGGATACTGGACGGGTTCTGGTGGGGCATTTTGGGTTTGATCCTGTGACATTGGGGTTGCAGGGCCGTTCCATGGCCTCCCTTTCCTGCATGTGCACGCTTTGTAGGATTGCCGGTCACTGACCGACACAGTGTGGAGTTAGCGTAGGGACCCGTGTGAACCAGGGGACCTGCACGTGGTACACGGGCCTATTATGGTTTGATAAAATTATATACAGACACCCTGGTGTTGAATTTTAAAATAGGCCTAGCGGCATTAGTATCAGCCATAGATGGGATGTGCAGCCGTTCCTTTCTCTCCATGTCATAACTACTATAATCAAATGGGTGAGAGAAAATCGGCCAGCACCAGCTGAAAGAACACAAAAAGCCCATCATCTCCATGCTCTGAATCTTGTGAAATTAATACTCAAGAAAAATCAATCGGAGTAGGAAAGAGTCAACACAGAATTATTTAGAGCTAAGATGGAGTATCGTACCCGTTTACCTGAGTCACAATCCACTGCTTTTCTTAGCAAATTGGATAAGCGCTTAATTTCCTTCCAAGCAGATCTGAAGGAGCGCAAAAGAGAAAAATTCGTAAGGGATAAGGCTGATTATGACCAGAACCGTATTTTTGACTGGAATCAGAGGACCAGAAGGAGGCCGAGACAAGCTAATAAAGTATCCGACTTCTGGACAACGGACTCTGAGTCTAGTTTGTCTGACAGCACTGCACCCAATGACAATGCTATTCCCCCTTTAGGAGGAAAACCAGGGGGGGTGGGAAGAGGTGGAAACGTGCCCAACAGGGGCCCCACCAAACGGAAACATGTCTCATGGCGCCGTTGATAGACCCCCCGTCAGTTGTCAACATCTCTGGAGTCCAACTCCCAGAGGGGGTGGAACCTTTATTATCTAAAGGACTCAATTTTGGCCTCAACGAGAGTTTCTCCTTTGTATCCTTCGAAAGTGATCTATATAAGGCCGTGCGGAAAATCAATTTGCACAAATTCTTTGCAGTGCAGAAAAAATCTCCGACACCCTCCAGATCATCTAAGATTCACTACTCTATTGGCCCTCTGGGCTTCTTCCCTCCTACAACCTTTGGCACCCAGGAGCAAATGTGCATACTGGATCTAGCCACCATGAACTCTCAGGACAATACCGGCGTCATAGAGGACACTGTCTCCACCGAGGATCCTTTTATGGGAGGCAACGCTTCTACCATTGCCCCGCAGGTGACGCCTGGCAGCCCAATCGATCTCTTTCAGAAAGCAGTGCTCCGAGACGCCAAGGCATTTGTATACCCAAAACCTCACTCCAACCTGTCAATTCGAGAACAAAAAGCCCTTACCTGGCTTAAATCCAGACCCGATCTGCTCGTTAAACGGGCGGACAAGGGTGGTGCTACAGTTGTAATGACACGTGAACTTTATCTACAGGAGGCCTATCGTCAGTTGCAAGATCATCGGACTTATACTAAGTTGGACAAGGACCCAACACCAAAAATAAAAGAACAATTACGTTCACTTTTGCATAAGCATGTTGTCTCTGGTATCATCGATTCTAGGACTGCGGAGCGGCTCATCCCTGAGTCCCCCAGGGTACCAAAATGGTATCTTTTACCTAAAATCCATAAGTCGCTGAGCCGCCCGCCGGGCCGTCCCATCGTCTCGGCGGTCGGCTCAGTGACCGAGGGACTGTCCCAATACCTTGATTGGGCTTTGCGCCCCATTCTCACTTGTTTTTCCTCGTATCTTAAAGACACTAATGACTTCCTCCTCACTATCCGTGACTTACACTGGTGTCCCGATTTTTCCCTAGCCTCTGTGGATGTGGAGAGCCTCTACACCCGCATCCCTCATGATGCGGGTGTGGAGGCTGTCGACCGCATCCTCACGGGCATGGGCAAGTCGTCTGAGTTCAGGTTGTTTATTAAGGAAGCCCTTTCTTTTGAGCTGCATAACAATTGTTTTACCTTTGAGGGAGGTTGGTATCATCAGGAGACCGGCACTGCTATGGGCACGCCGGTCTCCTGTACGTATGCCAACCTCTTTCTGAAGTTAATTTGATTTTTGCCCCAGACAATCCTTTCTTTGGTGACCTAGTCCTGTATAAACGTTACGTGGATGACGTATTCGTAGTATGGAAAAGTTCTGCAGATAGATTCACCCAATTCATTGCATATCTCAATAACACCAACACATGTAATATGCTTTTTACTTCTTGTTTTGTAGGTGATAGTTTAGAATTTTTAGATGTTTTAGTTACAGCAACAACCACAGAATTACATACTACTGTTTTTCGCAAGCATACAGCAGCTAACGCACTTTTGCACTACAAAAGCTCTCACCCCTCTTGTGTGAGAGACTCTATCCCTTATGGCCAAATGCTGCGCATTAAGCGCATCAACGACACTGACGCTGGGTTTCAACGACAGGCTAATGAGCTTAAACTCCGCCTCCTCGCCAGAGGCTATCCCCCTGCAGTTATTAATAATGCTTACACTAGAGCCACAGCCATAGACAAGTCTACATTACACCGTCCTAAGAGCAAGTCTAAGACCAATTCTCCTACAGCCCCCGATCAGAAAAGATTCTCATTTGTTCTTCAGAACACCCAGATGAACAACACCCTTAGCAACATTATTAAAAAGCATTGGTTTCTCTTGCAGCAAGACTCCGATCTATCTGCAGTTGCGGATAGAAAACCCCTTATCACCTTTAGAAAGAATCCCACCATAGGCGACTCTCTTGATAGAAGTATATCTAAATACAGTCTGAACTGGCTCCAGCGTAACAGACCAGAAGGCAACAAGTGCTGTGGTACTTGCACCTATTGTACACAGATGTATAATACATCATACATTAATTTAGCAGGACATGATTGCTACGTTCGTGACCTGATCACTTGCCGGACTACCCATGTTATATACGCCATTCTTTGCCCGTGCCACAGATTTTATGTCGGAAAAACCAAGCGCCCTTTATGGACGCGGTTTAAAGAGCATTTATATTCGGTGCGCACGGGCAAAGGCGTACCACGATTGATTGAACACGTCAGAACCGGTCATCAATCCAATACTAAACTTTTACAATTCTTCGGCTTAGAAAGAGTTAATCCCACTGCAGATGGTACTGACAGGCTGAAACTCCTATTGAGACGTGAAACTCAGTGGATCATGAATCTAGATGCCACAGGCCCGTGCGGCCTGAACGAGCGAAACGACATGAATACACTATTGTAACATATATTTTGTTTTGATTTCACCTATTTTGTGTTTGTTTTGTTTTCATCACGTCACTTGACATTGTATATAATGCACCTCCTACTTCCTCTGACGTTGCTCACAGCCAGACGAAGCGCCGTGTAGGCGAGAAACAATTGTAGCTGTAGAGAGCGCACCTGCGTAACATCTTCCCCCTCCCAGCTGAAGCCTTCGGTGTACGGATCAATAAACCACTTTTCTACTGACCGGTGTGTGCGGAATTCTTTCTCTCCTCCACGTAAAACTACTATAATACTGCTCCCTATATACAAGAATATAACTACTATAATATTGCTCCTATATACAAGAATATAACTACTATAATACTGCTCCTATATACAAGAATATAACTACTATAATACTGTCCTCTATATACAAGAATATAACTACTATAATATTGCTCCTATATACAAGAATATAACTACTATAATACTGCTCCTATATACAAGAATATAACTACTATAATACTGCTCCTATATACAAGAATATAACTACTATAATACTACCCCCTATATACAAGAATATAACTACTATAATATTGCTCCTATATACAAGAATATAACTACTATAATACTGCTCCTATATACAAGAATATAACTACTATAATACTGCTCCTATATACAAGAATATAACTACTATAATACTGCCCCTATATACAAGAATATAACTACTATAATACTGCCTCTATATACAAGAATATAACTACTATAATAATACCTCCTATATACAAGAATATAACTACTACAATACTGCTCCCTATGTACAAGAATATAACTACTATAATACTGCTCCTATGTACAAGAATATAACTACTATAATACTGCTCCTATATACAAGAATATAACTACTATAATACTGCCCCTATATACAAGAATATAACTACTATAATACTGCTTCTATATACAAGAATATAACTACTATAATACTGCTCCTATATACAAGAATATAACTACTATAATACTGCTCCTATATACAAGAATATAACTACTATAATACTGCTCCTATATACAAGAATATAACTACTATAATACTGCCCCCTATATACAAGAATATAACTACTATAATACTGCCCCCTATATACAAGAATATAACTACTATAATACTGCTCCTATATACAAGAATATAACTACTATAATACTGCTCCTATGTACAAGAATATAACTACTATAATACTGCTCCTATATACAAGAATATAACTACTATAATACTGCCCCTATATACAAGAATATAACTACTATAATACTGCCTCTATATACAAGAATATAACTACTATAATAATACCTCCTATATACAAGAATATAACTACTACAATACTGCTCCCTATGTACAAGAATATAACTACTATAATATTATACTGTTTGTTATAAGTTTGTTTTAGCCAGTTACAGTGCAATTTGTGATAATATATGGGAGCATGAAAACAATGACGATTAAAAGACTAAGGGCAACAGAAATTAAACAAAAATAAAGATCAACTAAAAATCACTCGCTCCTTTTCACTTTCTGGGTATACACTATATATGATACCCTCTGTATTTCTGTATTTCTGCATCACTCTGTTTGTCCCTATTCTAATGTTTACATTGGTTTCCATGGTTACGGGGCTGTAAATATTTGCGTCTGTAGGGATTATACAATATCCTATTGCATTATAGAGTAAATACAAACCATGCCGGCCGCTGTCACAGGAGGGTTTCTCTCTGTGTGTTATGAGGCGGCCACATCTGGGAAGTGTTTAGAATATCTCCTGTTCCTTCAGAGACCGAGGGGAGAAGAGGAGGAGGGAGACATTATTTAGGGGATTCTTAAACCTAGGCTGAGAAAATGAACCCGGCCTGGAATCTGACTGCGGTTACTAATACTATGTCAGGTCTAACCGTACCAGTCACCTAAAGACAGGAGGCACCGTAATGGTGGTCATAAACACAAAGCGCAGCGCCATATATTTCACAATATCATGGAAACCCTTCTATTTTATTTTATTTTTTGCATTCAAGCTACTCGGTAACATTTTTGTTAATTCATTCTCACTCATGCTGGTATATTTAATTTAATTCACACTTCTTTGTGTTTTAGAGCAGTAGAAGCATTAAAGGGGTACTCTATAGGGAAAAAAAAGTCTGGTGTCAGAAAGTTATACATATTTTTAATTTACTTTTATTAAAAAGATCTACAGTCTTCCAGTACTTATCAGTTGCTGTATGTCCTGCAGGAAGTGGTATATTCTTTCCAGTCTGATACAGTGCTCTCTGCTGCCACCTCTGTCCATGTCAGGAACTGTCCAGAGCAGTAGCAAATCCCCATAGAAAACCTTTTACTGCTCTGGACAGTTCCTGACATGGACAGAGGTGAGAGCAGAGAGCACTGTGTCAGACTGGAAAGAATACACCACTTCCTGCAGGACATACAGCAGCTGATAAGTTTTGGGAGAATTGAGGTTTAGAAATAAAAGTAACTTACATATCTGTTTAACTTTCGGACACCAGCTTATTTGAAAATGATTGTGTTTCCCCTTTTAATGTCTATATGAGGTCAGTATTAGCCTATCCATGGTACATAAGTATGTAGATATGTTACTGTTTACCTGCTGCCCTGGTGGTCTAGGGTACAGGAGAGGATACATTTTTTCCATGGTAATCTAAGGTAGTAAAGGAGTTTGGGCCTGCTTCCCTGGTGGCCTAGGAACCTCCCTTGGTGGTTTAGGTCAGTGAAGCAGTTATTGCTGCCCTGCTGGGCTGGTGTAATGACAAGGTTGATGCTTTTATAGTGGTCTAGGGTAGTTGTGAAGTTGGCATTTGCTTTCCTAAAGGTGGAGGGGTTAGTGCCTTCCTCCCTAGTTATCCAGGTTAATAGAGGAATTGGCCCTGCATGTCTAGGGTACACGAGAGAATATTGTTTCTCTCCTTTCCATTGTGGTCTTGGAGGCCTAAGAGGGTACTATATAACTATATATATAACTTTGTAATATGCTTCAATTACCTATCTGCCCCCTTCCCTATCTTTTCCCCCCTCAACCCCCCACCAGGAAGTGAAGTAAACTCCTTACCTAATTACTGTTGACCCCAGGCTTTTCTGCAGCAGCCATTTTGTGACAATGACATCATCAGGAGGGAGGTGGGTCTAAGCCCCGTTAAGCCAGCCTCCCTTTGTCAGATGACTCAGGTTGCTCAGCTCTGATTGGCTGAACAATATGTAAGCCATCTAACAGTTCTACAGAGTCAGTTAGACATCAAAGGAGACAAAGTGCATCATGGGAAACCACAAACTAGGAAGTGAAGAAAAAATTAAGCCACCAAATGGAGCTTTAGGGACCTGCAAATAGCAGGAAATTCAGAGACGGACTCCGGAGGGATGTTAAGTGTAAAAACTATATTTTGATTGATTGATTTTTTAAAACTCTTGCTTCCTTCTTGGTCTAGTGTGATGATGGGGTTAATGTCTGATGCTTCCAAGGTTAATTTCTGCTCCCCTGTGGTTTAGGGTAGTAGTTGTGTTAATGCGGTTCAGGGAAGAAAAAGCGCTGCACCTCACACCTATGGCTGATACTAGTGCCCCTAGGCATTTTGTGTATGAATTAATCAAGCCATACTGCCCCATGTACCTCGTGCCGGTATCTGATACACATGGGTCCCTACACTAAGTCCACACCGTGCCAGTCAGTGGCCACCAACCCCGCAGGCGTGCACAGCCAGGGAACGGGGGCCATGGGACGGCCCTGCGACCCCCATGTCACAGGACCAGACCCAAAAACACCACACCAGAACCCGGCCAGCACCGCCGGCGGAGAAGGTCGCCCCCAAACAACACAAGTCTGGATGAGGTATTGCTCTCACCATAGCTGCTGCAGACAGAATGGGAAAAAACAGGAGGGATTAAAACCATGTGCACTCAGGTGTCTCCTGCTTATTGCGGTCATGTGGGTCTCACCAGGAGGAGTGCAAAACACAGAGAAAGAGAGAAACAAAATGCAGTTCAGGGAAGAAAAAGCGCTGCACCTCACACCTCGCACCTCATCCAGACTTGTGCTGTTTGGGGGCGACCTTCTCCGCCGGCGGTGCTGGCCGGGTTCTGGTGTGGTGTTTTTGGGTCTGGTCCTGTGGCATGGGGGTCGCAGGGCCGTCCCATGGCCCCCAATCCCTGGCTATGCGCGCCTGCAGGGTTGGTGGCCACTGACTGGCACGGTGTGGACTTAGTGTAGGGACCCATGTGTATCAGATACCTGCACGAGGTACATGGGGCAGTATGGCTTGATCAATTCATACACAAAATTCTGATGTGTTTTTTATTCAGCCTAGGGGCACCAGTATCAGCCATAGGTGTGAGGTGCAGCGCTCCTTTTCTTCCCTGAACCGCAGTAGTCGTGTTAATGTCTGCTTCAAAAGTGTTCAACAGCTGTAGAGGGGTTAATGGTTACCTCCCTGGTGGTCTAGGGTAACGGAAGAATTAATGCCTGTTTCCTCTGTGGTCTGGGGTAGAGGACAGGAGTACTCCATGTATCCAGTGGCCGATCACTTCCACACTATCCAGTTCTGATGCTGCTGGGGCCTCCTAGTCACATGATCACCTATACACACAGCAGTGTCGCTATCTTGCATCACATTCGTCAGCCCCACACCGGCTCTGCTGTGCCATATCGGGTCATACACGCAATGTATCCTCCATAACATCACAATGTGTAACATAAAATTCATGAGGAAATCTGTTCCTGAAACCAGAAGGCCACAGTCTCTTCTCGCCACCACTTCATTTACATTTTGGCTAAAATACTAATTCTGTGACCCTCGAGTGGCGGCCGTGGGGGTCACATGGGGGAGTTGTGTTCATCAGAACAGACTTGGGGTTCTGCATCACAGGAATATAGAGAGTAGGTTCATGTTCTATAAAGTATCATACAGACTGTTACCAGTATTCTGAGAAGATTGGGGAGTGACTGCAGGGAAGCAGCACTGCGGGTCACCAAGGTGGAGCATACAAGTAGGGCCCCTGTCTACCTCCTCCAGCCCATCAGGAACCCTAACACCCAGCCATGCAGCTCCCCTAGGTGACAGAACAAGTTATCAGATTTAAAGGGCCATTAACATAAAAACAAAAGGGGCAGTAACACAAATAAGCACCTCGACTTACAAATTCTAGAGAATGCTGTTCCACTGCCTAATGCTGTATAGGGACTAGCTGGGACTATGACTATGCTTCAACCCCAACTATATCACCCTCAACATATCCATTCACCAACCTCAATTGAACAATGTCTACCCACCTGTTCTAATGTCAGAGCTGCACCCATAATTCTGCATTGTATATCTGATATCTCCCATCATTACATGCTTGTTTGGTGTCTACAAAGAACTTGTAATACAGGCTGTAACTAGGATCAGTAATGTTATGTATGTACACAGTGACCCCACCAGCAGAATAGTGAGTGCAGCTCTGGAGTATGTGGCTATGTTCACACTACGTAAGTTTCCGGCCGTAGCGCGTTCCGTGAATAAGCGGCCGGAGACTTACGTAGTTTGCGTATAATGGAAAGTATACGAAGTACGGCTGCACAGTTCACACTACGTACGAACTTACGCCCGGATCGTACGCGGCGGCGTAAAAAATGAACCAGACCATTGTTTGCGGACGAAAATGCCGTAACTTACGCCCGTAGCGTAACATGCGGTCCCGTACGTAGTGGTGATTTCTTCATTTTTGCAGCTTTTTGTGCCGATCCAAAAGGTCTGTGGGGTGCTCGGGGGATAGGCGAAGATTTCCAAGTAAAAGACCGCTGTCAGATCGCTACGTAGGGCGCTCGGGAAGCGTAAGTAGACTTCGGGCGTAAGTTCGCGGTCCGTACGTAGCCGGCCGCAAGTAGCGTAAATCTCCGGCCGGAGTTTACCGCGTATATGTCCGTCCGCGAAAATATGCGGCCGGACATATACGCAGTGTGAACATAGCCTAATACTGCCAGGATCAGTGCAGAAAACAAAAAACAGTTACCGTTGATTACTTCTCTATGTACTTAACAGTTTATCCATCTTCAGATCCCATTATGTGGTTCCTAGTGAACCCTTTAGCTTGTACGCATAGTTCATCCTTCTATGTCACTGTGCAGTTATTATAATAGCTCTCAGCATCACTTTTTGTGGTCGCTGCTGGGACAGTTCCTTAATGTTCTAATATAGTTCCTTGTTAATCCTCCCCGAGGTCTGTATGTCCTGTGCTCTGAGTACATACTGTAAGTTGCGGAGATGCCTGGGGGTTCAGTGCTAAAACTAAGGCAGATTATATGGATTGCCTGTATGGATCCTATGCCCTGAATTGCCTGTGCTAAGCTGCATTTATTACAGTCTGCTCCCTCTCTCAGACACTGGGTTCTGCTGATTCCGCAAAGCATCTGAGCCATAATCCTGCCCTAACCCCGGACTTGGGGCAGCCACAAAACATCCCCCCATCTCTGCTTAGTAAATATTTAATCAGCTCACGCAGCGGGTCTTATGGGGGAACCTGCAGCACTTAGTGCCAGGCCTGGGGCTTGTGGATTGTTCATATAAAGCCCCCAGCTGCTTCTAATGTAAACAGAGCAGGACGCGATGAGTCTATTGTTCTCAGTGCAAGATGCCTTCTAAACAATAGAACAATCCATATCGCATGTCCCGAATATATTCCATAAAGCAGGTGCTAAATTGCTGGAATAGTTGCTGCAGCGAGATAACAGAGGCATAAAAAACAACTATGTATATGAGGAGCAGCGCCCTCATCCCGGCCAACACTTGTCATACATGGATTAACGCTTCATTTGTAACCTCTCATTAAGAGGAAGCCGGAGCCCATAGTAACAACTGTATGCTGGGGCCTAGAGGCTGCGCTAAAGCCTACACCCTCAGCCACCGTCTACTGCGCCATACTGTGACCAGGTCTTGTTTTCTCTCAAGTGGTACATTTCAGACTTAAGGATTAGTCTTGGAGGCACATTTTATGATTTTCACATACAGAATAAAAGGGGAACTCCAGAAGAAAAAAAAGGTTTTTAAATCTACTGATGTCAGAAAGTTATACAGATCCTGTGCTCTCTGCTGCCACCTGTCTATGAGTTTGTGATACTCAGCCAACTCTATGATGGAATCTCGACCTCAGGTGTAGGTGTACACAGGTGTGATGTAGAAACCTGTTTTGGCCAGTTTGCTGTCCCCAATGGTCGGTAACCTACAGGAGTGCTAGGGTCCCTTGGGCACTTGTCACAGTAACCTGGAGTGATAGCAGACCCACCCAGGATGTTGGTATGACAACTCACAGAAAGGGTAAAAATAACCCAAGTGTTCGGTGGTCTGCACGGGTGCAGGTGCTGACAGGTTCGACAGAGTCCCGTGCGTTGAATAAAAAAAGAATACTTTACTGAATAAGGCTTGAGTTTAACAGTGAAACAAAAGTACAAATCTTGAACTAGAAATGTTAAGGCTGATAGTGAGGTAGAACCAGTGCTTAGAAGAGTTGGTGCTTTGTAGAGAGAAGGAAGAGGAGTTGCCAGCGGAGCCCTGCCTAAGTAGTAAGTGTTCTCTGCCGGAACAAGTGTGTAGAAAGAAGAGATAAGTGATATTTGTACTCACGGATGCCTAGTTGTGGCTCTGAACTGCCTATGCTCTCTAACTGTTAGATACCCGTCATAGGTGGGTAATAATAGCCCCAGTTGTCGGTTATCTGGGTGTAGCAGGTTGCAAAGACTTTCCAGTCGTCCTGCACTGCGCAGTAGGATACGTAGACCTTTTACCCGGTAGCTTTGTCCTACTAGGGTCAGTTCCTCTTGTTTCAGGGGACTGCCCTGCACGTTTTAGAAAGGTTCCTGGCATGGGCAAGGGTAATCTTAGGTGGCTTCTCTCCCCTAAGGTGAACTTAGCACTGCATGCTTGCTTTAACTGTTTGAAAAAAAGAAAGTCTTTTGTTGCACCTTTGATCCCTGTCAAGGGGTCCTGGCTAAGCCAGGCCCTGACTTAACTTCCATAGGAACTAGTTTGCTTGTGTCCTCTCTCCCTCTCTCTCTGAAAACTAAGTCTAGACTGTCCTCACTTCCTCCATCAGAAACTAACTCCTCCTACAGGGGTAAATCTAAACCCTCCCATGAGTGGTGGGGCTGAGTGTGTGTAAGAGAGAGGATAAAAGAGATAGGTTAGAAGAAAGAGCACCTGTGACTGGTCAGCACACCAACACATAGTACAAAACAGTTAACCCTTGACTTCAGCTGTGCATAGGAGACACAAAAACAGTGGTGCCACCTAGTGGAAAAAATAAAGTATGACATCTACCACTTGTGAACCTGAAAGAGTGACTTAGTAACACCACATTGACACAGACAGAGGTGGCAACAGAGAGCACTGTGCCAGACTGGAAAGAATACACCACTTGCTGCAGGAAATACAGCAGCTGATAAGAGTACTGGAAGACTTGAGATGTTTTAAATAAAAGTTACAATTTACATGTAGACTACATGTGTATTTTTGCAAATCTAATCACCTTAGCGTATATTATTATAGATTTCTAGATAATCCAGAGCTGCACTCACTTTTCTCCAGTTGGGGTCACTGTATACATACATTACTTTACTTATCTTGTACTGATCCTGAGTTACATTCTGTATTATACCCCAGAGCTGTACTCACTATTCTGTTGGTGGGGTCACTGTGTACATACTTTACTGATCCTGTACTGATCCTGAGTTACATTCTGTATTATACCCCAGAGCTGCACTCACTATTCTGCTGGTAGAGTCAGTGACTCCCATATTAATCCTGAGATCTACTAAAAAGTGGCCACTTTCAAGCCTATTCATCAGTAATAGAATAAGAAGTTTCTTAGAACCCACTGCTAGCAAATTTGCAAAGTGAGTGTTCTATTGTTCAAGTATTGTTATGGACTTGGTCGCATTATGCTGAGGAAGTCAAGTCACAGGATTTACTAAACAGCATTAGGCAGCCTGATAAATGACTAAGTATGATACAACAATGGGCATTATATAACAATCAGTGCAGCGTCATCTGAGACCATAATGCAACTTTACAATCACAGTGAGAAAACGTTCCTGTTCTGATTTTGTATCAAATAACATAATGTAGAAAGTGAAGTGTGATTGCATATCAGTGAGCAAAACCTCCACCGCTGTTACCTCTGCCCCAATTGTTAAAACTGGCCCTAAGAGTTATCAGAATTTTTTTTGTTTTTTATTCTGTTATTCCAGCAGTGTCCAGTTGATGGCGTTGTGGCAAATATATTATAATTCTGGAAAATCAATGGTTTCTGCGAATCATTGCATGGTTGTACATTGTACTTTGTATTTTGGTAAAACAAATAGGCTGGAGGTCGTGATGGTGGGTATGGGGGGCGTACGCCACGGAAAAGGCAAAAATTGATGCCTTTTCCGCCACCTATGCTGGGGTGCACATTGCACTCTATGACACAGTGCTGTGCTGTACATACATTTATCCTATAATATATATTTAAGGCTTCCAGACACTGTACACTATAATGAATTCTGTGAAGGGTGGAGCCTAAATCCCTGATATTTAGTAAACTTCTGCTATGATGGTTATAACTGTACTACATTGCCCAGCTTTCCTTTCTATATTGCATGCATGCCTTTCTGTTGCATAGTTCACCAGGGAACTATTGCCACCTCCTTATTATTCACATGTCACATTTATGGAATTAAGATGCTTTGGTCACATGATATATCTCAACCAATGAAAGCTGTTCTTAGTTCAGTTCAATCAGGAAATGAGTGGACCTAAACAAGTGGCTAGTGCATCCGTGCTTGCTCATCTCCTGCTAGTCAGACCACCAACTATTGTGCTGAGAGTTTCTCAGTTTTCCTGTACACAGGCAGGGATAAGCAAATAGGGGGGAAGGTCCAGGAATAGATCTAACCTCCTGACATGGCCTTTGAGCTCAACAAAGGTCAAGCCAAAGAAAAGATTTTGCCTTCACATTGAGGAAATGATTTTCATCTTCAAGATTCTAAGTCAAGTGTTCCAGAAGTGTCTGTGAGAACAAGCTACAAGACATACTGCCCCTTGGGGGTCAACTCCAGCACTTCCCAAAGCTGTATGAGAGAAGTCACCATTTTCTAGTTCATGCTGCAAGAATAAGTTCTACATTCTGCAACAAACTCCTTCTAGTCCAGGGTTCGATAATTTGTTTTAGGGCCCCCTGGCATTTACCATGCTTTTAGTAGGCCTCCAGTCAGGAATAGTGCTGATTGGCTTCAATACTGTTGCTCGTGCTCCTGCATATATCCCCCTGGATAAATTGTGACAGATCTGCAGAGTAACAGACTATAATATCTGTTGTGATCATCATGAAGTGTAGTATACTTGGATCACTCTGAACATTTCTATATAGTATACTACATTGGCTCAGACATTGGGGTTGTTAACCTGTTAACTTCACCCTTCAGCCAGTGTCTGCGCAGTGAAGTGTGTGTGTGGCAGGTGGTCTCTCATAGTGATTGGTGGACATGAAAGGCTGAAAGAGCGTCCATGACAAGGGAGCAAGTAGACTAAAATGCCTCCACTCCAATGGAGGTGAAACGGGCGCAGGTCCAAATATAATGTAAAAGTATTTTTTTTTAAATAATAATAATAATAATAATAATAATAATAATACATTTATTAGACACAACACGTTTCGAAGTCAGACTGACTTCTTTTTCAAGTGTGACACTTGAGAAATAACACTCTCAAGTGTCATTGAGATAAGTCTAGTTCAGACAGTGTGTTAGTGAGCTGGTTCAGACACATGTATGCAGAAGCAACCAGAGACACTTAGCTCTTTCAGTCAATACATTCTATTTACTATGCAGTGCTAGACCAGTCTAAAAAGTGCAGGACAGTATCCTACTACACAAGAGGAACTAGCCTGGATAGAACAAAGCTACCAGAAGGTCTACATATTCTATCTCACAGTGCAAGTAAAACCGAGAAGTCTCAGACACTTACAGTAGCAGGACGAGTACCTCAACACTGTAGGGCAGAAGGTGGTCAGACATTAGTCTAAACACAGGTACAAGTATCCCTCTCCCTCTTAAGTATATATCTCTAAAGTACTACATTGGGTTGGGACTCCCTTGACAAACTCCTCTCCTTTACGCTGCTCGAGTCTACTCTACTTGGTTTAAGCACCGCTACAACTACCTCTATTGTATTCTACTTTTGCAAGCATCTCCTCCGCACATCTGAGTTTAAGCACTGAAGCCTGTACAAAGATTTATCTATTCCTGCCAAAGTATTTTGTATTTTCAAGATACTGCACAGTAAAGCTGTTATTTTTCCATCACTGGGACTCCGCACCAGCACCTATACACACTAGCGATACACCTTGGGTGAACCCCTACAATGTATACTGGGGAAGACGAACCCACAGGTATCAAACTGGCTATATGCCGAATTCTGTTCCAGGCGCGTAAATTAATTGCAATGAAGTTTTCATTTTGGATTTGAGGCAGTAGTTATGGGCAGCAGTCATGGGAGCCACAATGGCGGCCATATTTGTTTTCACAAGGGAAAATAATAACACAAGGACTTGGATAGAGGAATGTATGATGTAAGGCCAGCCTGGAGCACAAGGGGTTAAGCGGCTCCGGATGACAGCATCACATCGATGGGTCTTTAACACTTCTCAAAATAGTTGATGATTCACAAGTGCACAATACGGAGATGGAGAAGAGACACGAGACTAGGGGTTGTAGCTCTTGTGGTAGAAGCCACAGGATGGATATAGCGCAGACCATCAGTATACAGGCTGCACTGTGTGTATCTATCTATCTATCTATCTATCTATATCTGATAACAGCCCGGCTGATGATATCACTGCTGCTTCCAGGGGACCCATAGACATTACATAACTGCTGTGATCCCGTCTCCCCATCTGTGGCTAGGGCTGATAGATATCTCTCCCCACATGTTCGCTCTGGTCAGCGAGTGTGAATGTGCTTACTGAGGCACACACCCTTACAGTACAGTATATAACTTATACGCTGTATGCTGGCGGTCGGCAGCACTGTACTGGACTAAATGGCACTGTAGTTAGGCAATCTTTTTACTATCTTTAGCAGGTGATGTATAGGGCTATTATATGGGGAAATGTACAGAACATCGATTACATTCTGTAGCAGACACTATATAACACTGCCATTTAGGCAACTATATGGACAATTTATTCCAATCTGTAGCTTGTGCTATATAGCGCTGTTATTAAGGGAACGGTATAGAAGTTTTATTACAATCTGTAGCGGATACTATATAATGCTGTCATTTAGGCAACTATATGGATGTTTTCTTACAGTCTGTAGCGGGTGATGTATGGCAGTATTATTTAGGGAACTATATGTAAGTTCTTTTACATTCTGCAGCAGACACTGTCATTCAGGCAACTATATGGATGTTTGATTAAAATCTATAGCAGCCGATGTATAGCATTGTTGTTTAGGGAACTGTATGGATGCTTTATTACAATCTGTAGTGGACACTGTATAGCGGTATTTAGTAAACTATATGAAAGTTAAGATCCCCATACATTTCAAACTATTTTTTTCGCTACACCCACAGCTCCTGGCTAGTTCGTCCATAGATATAAAGTGTACGGGGCTCTCTGACCGTCCAAAAACAGATGAGGAAAGTGGAGATAAGAGTCGGGTGAGATAAAAAAAAATCACTGCTTGACCCCTTTGTTCTCGGAGAGGTAAGGGAAAGTTCTTGGTGCAGCTTACTGTACCTCCCCTTCCCCAGTGGAGAACACAGGATTGCTCGGCCGGGCCAACCATCTCTGTGTATGGGGAGGACGAGGAAAGTTTGGCTGTCAGTTATTAAAAGTGTGTGGCCATCTTTGGTGCAACAGGTAGCAAGTGTTATATAGTCTGTTATTTAGGCAACTATATGGAGGTGTTATTACAATCCGTAGCACTAATAGCAGGCCTTGAACTTCAGGAGCTTAATTCCATTAAAAATATGAAGCTAAAAAAAGACTAATAAAAAAAACGCACAGAGAATTTCTGCTTTGCTTCCAGTCGGTGGGGTGGGGGTGGGATTGGACCTCTTTCCCATTCTCATATGCTAGATGATATTATTAGACCTCACAGATCCCAAAAACAATAGGATCTGCCAATATAACTGTGATGCGCACAGCTGGCTTAACATTGCACTGCTGAAAAGAAAGATACATGTAAGAAAATAATAAAAAAAGGTATATATCTATAGTGGTCCACTCCTCAGCATGACAGAGCTGATAACAGGGAATAATAGATCGCATCCGGCTACACAGCATATAGAGAGAGGCTGGTGTTTAGGTGCAGTGTGCCTTTAAGGGACACGTTTCATTTATCTTCCACCATCTGTCTGTCTTTTATTATAAACCGTTCGGCTATTATATTTGGAGCGGTCAGCAGGAGGGTGGATTTATCAAGAATGGGGAGGGGGGATTGTGGTTGAGTTGCTTTGACTATTAAACTTCCCCTTCTCAGACGTGCTGACAGATGTAATGGATTGGGAGATCTTTATAGAAGTGTCAGTTCTCTCAGCTCCATCCAACACAAACTACATGCCACTTCACATTGTCAGCTATAGGGCCAGAGGAGATCGAGAGAGCAGCACTTCCCACAGCACTGCGGAGTCACCAGGGAACGACACCGGGGAGGACAAAATAATATCACCCCATACACATATATACACAGGGCATAATATGTCTGCATTGGGGGCAGTATTGTAGTTATATTCTTGTATATAAGGAGCAGTATTATAGTAGTTATATTCTTGTATATAGGAGCAGTATTATAGTAGATATATTCTTATATATAGGAGCAGTATTATAGTACTTATATTCTTGTATATAGGGGCAGTATTATAGTAGTTATATTCTTGTATATAGGAGCAGTATTATAGTAGTTATATTCCTGTATATAGGAGCAGTATTATAGAAGTTATATTCTTGTGTATAGGAGCAGTATTATAGTAGTTATATTCTTGTATATAGCAGCAGTATTATAGTACTTATATTCTTGTATATAGGGGCAGTATTATAGTAGTTATATTCTTGTATATAGGAGCTGTATTATAGTAGTTATATTCTTGTGTATAGGAGCAGTATTATAGTAGTTATATACCTGTATATAGGAGCAGTATTATAGTAGTTATATTCTTGTATATAGGAGCAGTATTATAGTACTTATATTCTTGTATATAGGGGCAGTATTATAGTAGTTATGAACTGGAGAGAATGGAACGGCTGCACATCCCATCTATGGCTGATACTAATGCCGCTAGGCCTATATTAAAAATCAACACCAGAGTGTCTGTATATGAATTGATCAAGCCATATTGCCCCGTGTACCACCGCGCAGGTCCTCTGGTGAGTGTAATACCTTATCCAGACTTGTGCTGCTTGGGGGCGACCTTCTCCGCCGGCGGTGCTGGCCGGGTTCTGGTGTGGTGTTTTTGGGTCTGGTCCTGTGGCATGGGGGTCGCAAGGCCGTCCCATGGCCCCCGTTCCCTGACTGTGCACGCCTGCGGGGTTGGTGGCCACTGACTGGCACGGTGTGGACTTAGTGTAGGGACCCATGTGTATCAGATACCGGCACGAGGTACATGGGGCAGTATGGCTTGATCAATTCATACACAAAATTCTGATGTGTTTTTTATTTAGCCTAGCGGCACTAGTATCAGCCATAGGTGTGAGGTGCAGCACTCTGTTTCTTCCCTGAACCGCATTATAGTAGTTATATTCTTGTATATAGGAGCAGTATTATAGTAGTTATATTCTTGTACATATGAGCAGTATTATAGTAGTTACGGACAGGGAGAGAGAAAGAAGCTGCTGCACCTCACACTTATGGCTGACACTAACGCCTCTCGGCTACATTTAAAAACCAACGCCAGGATGTTGGTATATAATTTGATCAAACCATATTGCCTCATGTACCACCTGCAGGTCCTCTGGCCAACATGAGTCCCTACACTAACTCATCACTGTGTCGGTCAGCGGCCGACAACCCTGCAAAGCGAGCAAAAGCAGGGAAGGGAGGCCATAGAATGACCCTGCAACCCCACTGTCACAGGACCAAACCTCAAGGGCCCCCCCTAAACCCAGCAGGCGCCGCCGGCGGAGAAAGCAGCCACCAAGCAACACAATTGTAAACAAGGTCTTACTACTCACCACTGCACCGGAGGTAGAATGGGAGAACTAGGAGGTACTTACCATGTGTGCACAGGTGATTCCTGCTAATTGGGGTCACATGGGTCCGCTTTGCAGGGTTGGCGGTCGCTGACCTACACGGTGTTGATGAAGTGTAGGGAATCATGTGAACCAGGGGACCTGCACGTGGTACATGGGGCACTATGGTTTGATCAAATTATATACCAACATCCTGGCGTTGGTTTTTAAATGTAGCCAAGAGGCATTAGTGTCAGCCATAGGTGTGAGGTGGAGCAGCTCCTTTCTCTCCATGTCAGTATTTTACTTTTCTCCCTTTTCTGAGTGGCTAGCACTCCTCCTTGTAAGACCCATGTGACCCAATTAGCAGGAAGCACCTGTGCACACATGGTAAGTACCTCCTATTTCTCGCATTTTACCTTCCGTGCAGTGGTGTGTGGTAAGTATTTGTTCACACTTGTGTTGCTTGGTGGCGCCTACTGGGTTTGGGGGGCCTTGGGGTTTGGTCCTGTGACAGGGTTGCAGGGCCATTCTGTGGCCTCCCTTCCCTGCTTGCACTCGCTTTGTGGGGCTGGCGGTCACTGACAGACATGGTGTTGATTTAGTGTAGGGACTCATGTGAGCCAGGGAACCTGCACGTGGTACATGGGGAAATATGGTTTGATCAAATTATATACCAACATCCTGGCGTTGGTTTTTAAATGTAGCCGAGAGGCGTCAGTGTCAGCCATAGGTGTGGGGTGCAACAGGAACTGAGCAGCAAAACCCCACCCAAGCTGGAGACAAGAGTGTTGCTGTCTCTGGAAGAAAGTGGCCATGTTTTTGTAGCGCTGGATAACCCCTTTAAATTATCATACACACACATAACATTGCATTAACATTTGAACTTGTGACTTCTCTTTGTGCCGCCTGGTCTTTACTGACATTCATCTCCAGTTACAGCAGTAATAAAGCTATTGAGTAACAGAACTGATTCTTTACATGTTACACCATACTCATTGTGTAACCAAGAATGACATTATGATAAACTACTGCAATGTATACACTCGATATGCAGTACATGTCCTTAGGTCACATGTAAGATTTATGGTAGGTGAGGGGATTGTTATTAGTTGCTTCAACAAATAAATGCAATAATGCTACAACAAATAAGAGCCCCAGCACAGTGTATGTTATATGTACCCTAGATAGTATGTCAATTATTTAGCACTAGTATTTCCATTGCAAACCACTGAGCTGTCTGACATTAGGCAATTCATTTATATAGTCGGTTACGGTCAGTAATTTTATTGTTGCATGATACTTTTTTTGTTACAGTTGTCACACTTGTGCTATGAAGGTGAACGCCCCCTTTAAACTTTGCAGACGACTTCTGGATGCACAGGTACAGTAATACATTTGGCTTCATAAAACATTGTGTAACTTATTTCCAATGAATCCTTTCTATACATAGCAATTGTGTCAGGATTAGGGGTTATTAGGAGCTTGCAGCCGATCCTTGGGTACATCGCGTTTTCTTCTATTTTTACAGTAATTATATGAGATGAAGTTTTGACAACACATGTGCAATAAGAATAATTATATATTCCAGATATCTGGTTAAAATGTATCCTCGGGCCACGCGCAGGTTCTGGGTGACTTGTTGATTAGTCACATTGTAAAGGTTAGGTATGAATCTAGGGGCCTAAGGGGTTTACAGTCCAATCTCTTAATTTAATCTATATACTTTGGGGGAAATGAGATAAAATGGCAATTAAAAAGTTATTCTATTAGGTTAATCTCTGTCCGTGATCCCCTGTCAGTGAATATGTACATCCTGAAGGGATATCTCTTTTTTTTTAGAGTGCAGACAGCAGCCCCATACTCTGGAGATACCAGCACAATCATATACAGTGGTACCTTGGTTTAAGAATAACTTGGATATAGAGCGTTTTGCAAGAAGAGCTCACAGTTTTTAAAAATTGTAACTTGGTTTAAGCGCATTGCTTTGGTTTAAGAGCTCCCAGTACTGGGTCGGAGGGAGAGTGGGGATGGAACATGGTCTGCATAGCGGGGTCTACAGCCATGTACTCTGATCCAGGAAGTCTTCCTCATCTTCCAAATAATAGCAGATCCACTTCAGGCTGGGGCTTGCATCAGGGGACAGGACTGTGGAGGTAATCTCACCAGAGCTGTAACTCCTCTCTCCCTGGACAGAGAGTGCTGCATGTATGTGCTCACCGTATACCCTGCTCATTCCCATCCTCTCTATTCCTGCTATAATGTGCCTGCACTTACACTCAGCTATACACACTTCAGCTGCTATAATGTGACTGCACTTACACTCAGCCACTCACACTGCTGTATAGAGAGGTTTCTGTAACTGTCCTCCTGCACTGCTCTGTGATTCTTACTTCCTGATTGGTCCATGCTGAACACACCCACCTTCCCCTTTGCTGTCATGTGACCACACAGACCTCTGACAGCAGCTCTGCTTCTCTTATGGGGATCTGCAGATCCATCCTGTATCTACAAACTGTGGCTGTGTTATCAGGATTATGCAGTTACTATACATTATACACCACATGCTGGTTGCTATACTGTACAGTAACTTATAATATCACATATTTAGCTGTTTCTAAATGTTTGTTTCATTTGTTTTAACTGTTATTCAGAATAAAAAAAAAAAAATCATTATTTTTGGGGGTGTAGAACCATTTCTTATGGGAAAATTTGCTTTGGTTTATGAGTGATTCGGATTACAAGACGAGCCTCGAACTAATTATGCTCATAATCCAAGGCACCACTTGTATTATATTAATTGTAATAGGTACCAAGTAATATCACATATATCCTGTAGTGGCCGCTAAAGGAGGAGTGGGCAGGCTTCTACTGTTTCCACCAGTGATAACAGCAGATTGCTGCCAGACCTGCACAGTAAAGGCCTTATTACTCCAAGCGATTATATGCCAAATCAGACAGATTTTGCCCCATGTAATAATGTTAAAGATCAGCCAAAGAGCAAGCAGATAATAGGGCCTTAACTCTTCATTTTTTAAAGTTGACCCTTTAATCTCTTAGCAAGTTTTTGGTCTGTGGGAGGATATCAGAGAACTTGAAAATACATAATTTAGTCTATGAGTCCTGTAACATAGGTATTTTACAGCTACATCCCATGTATCTAAAAATTAGGGTGAGCCTATACACCACATATCCACTATATGCTTATAACCCCGCCCCTGAGGAGCAGCCTTCCTTTCCTGCAGGGCCGATCCTCAGATATAGACATCTTCTCTCTTAGCTGTAATGATCGTCAACTCGTCTTGCAAACAGATACAATAATTAAGCATTCCTTCTTACCCTGGCTTCTCTTGCTTCACCCTTATGCACCCTCTGATTTCTACTTAATACACTATAGCCCCGCCCCTGAGGACCAGCCTCCATTTCATGCAGGGCTTTCTCTTTTGCCTATTGAAAATCCAACCCTTTGTGTTGGTTAAATTGTTACATTTATACCTGGCTGCAATGCTTTAATTCTTTCTATACTCACCCAAGATAAAGGTGGTACTAGAGTAGGTTTCCTTTAACCATGAAAATGAAAGTTCTAAGGTCCCAGTCTGGTTGCACAGAACATGTGCAGGAGTAATAGTATGGAGGGTCTGGTACCCTGATGGGCCAGTGTGTCCATGTGTGCCTTTTATTTTCCTTCTGAACCACCCCCTATGAGTTGTACAAAAAGCAAATGTTTTGTGCAGACAATGAGCAACTTTACTGCTGTTTTTTACTGACTTTCCAGCCACTGCTAATTTATGCAACACAACCTGAGCTGAATCACAAGTGTCACTGTGACTCATTGGAAGGAGCCATAGACTCTAATTCATTTAACTAGTGTAAACCTGCTCACATGGAAAGAGTCTCCAGGACTTTCCTCTACAAATATACTGTGGTTTGCTATAAAACAACAAAAACTCTTCTATGACTGTTGACTTAAAGGGTGATTCCACTGTCAGTATCATTTCACAGTCACTTCACTACTAATTACTCTACAACTTAACTAAGTAACTTCTCCAATACTTAACATGTTTTTCTGAAATCACAAAACTGGTCTAAAATACCCTTTATTATACTACATATTGTACATTTCTTATCCTGTACTGATCCTGAGTTACATCCTGTATTATACTCCAGAGCTGCACTCACTATTCTGCCGATGGGGTCACTGTGTATACATTACATTATTTATCCTGTACTGATCCTGAGTTACATCCTGTATATTACTCCAGAGCTGCACTCACTATTCTGCTGGTGAGGTCACTGTGTACATACTGTACATTACTTATCCTGTACTGATCCTGAGTTACATCCTGTATTATACTCCAGAGCTGCACTCACTATTCTGCTGGTGGGGTCACTGTGTACATACATTACATTACTGATCCTGTACTGATCCTGAGTTACGTCCTGTATTATACCCCAGAGCTGCACTCACTATTCTGCTGGTGGGGTCACTGTGTACATACATTACATTACTGATCCTGTACTGATCCTGAGTTACGTCCTGTACTGTTATGAGACATTACACATTACTTATATGGGGTGCCCTGTTTTCTGGGTGCTGTATGGTTCCTGTAGATGTGGATGTTGTGGGGTTGCATTAGGTTAGACATCTGGTTCTCAGTATATCCTGTAATCCTGCACAGTAATGTGACCGCTGAGAACCTCCCTCTCTGCTTTCCTTCTATAATTTGTTTATATGTAGATTATTCCCTTTTTCTGAGGTTTCTGTACAGATTTCCTTCTCTTCTGCTGGTTAGTGTAATATCTGAGCAGATCTGCGGTGTATAAACCTCCCGCAGTAACTCTCTATAACATAAATGATCCTATATAAAACTGAATTGGTGGTTAGCGCTGAGTAATATAACTAGATTATATAATAGAAGAAAATTGGTTCACACGTTTGGTTTAAAAATCAGTTTATATATATATCTTCACTCCCAGTCATAGAGAGGGAGCAGAGGAATACAGGGGAGAAAGACTGTGTAATTCTGGTAGAAAGTGTTCAGCGTCTGTAGAAAGATGGGTGTTTTAATTGACTAACCTCTAACTGCAGTATAAGGCTATGTTCACACTACGTAAAAGTACGGATAGCAACAACGGCCGTACTTAATGCAGTGTGGAACATTGACTAAATTTCTATGGGATCCCGGCCGGAGTCAGTTTTCTGCGGTGGCAATTCAGGAAACCCTTTAAGTTCACACAGTGAAGCGAGCGGCTCCGACCGCTTGCTTCATTGTGTGCTGTGGGAGGTTGTGATGTGGGCGCGCTGATGCGCCCGCATCAGAACCCTGTGGCCGGAAAGATCCGGGATGATCCGGGCAGAGACCGGAACGGCCGGTCTCTTACATAGTGGGAACATAGCCCTAGGCTGGGTTCACACTACGTATATTTCAGTCAGTATTGTGGTCCTCATATTGCAACCAAAACCAGGAGTGGATTGAAAACACAGAAAGGCTCTGTTCACACAATGTTGAAATGGAGTGGTTGGCCGCCATATAACAGTAAATAACTGCCATTTTTTTTTTAATACAACGGCCGTTATATAACAGCCAATATTTGCCATTAAATGGCGGCCATCCACTCAATTTCAATTCGCCAATTGCAATTACAGCCGTAGTTAATACGAGAAAATATGTTGGCCGGATGTCTATGGGATCCCGGCCGGAGCGTGAACACATAGGGGGAGATTTATCAAAGGGTGTAAAATTTAGACTGGTGCAAACTGCCCACAGCAACCAATCACTACTCAGCTTTCCTTTCAGCACTGCCTAAAGCTGAGCTGTGATTGGTTGCTGTGTGTAGTTTGCACCAGTCTAAATTTTACACCCTTTGATAAATCTCCCCCATAGTATACGCTCCGGCCGGGATCCCTAGCCGCACCGCAAACAACTGACATGTCAGTTTTCTGCGGCCACTATTCAGTGAAGCTTCATAGTGTGCAGTGGGGAGCTCTGATGCGGGAGCGCGCACTGATGTGCCCGCATCAGAACTCTGCGGCGGGAGAGATCTTCCGGGATGATCTTTTCAGAGACCGGCTGCTCTGTGACCCGGCCAGGTCACGGAACGGCCGCTCTCTTACGCCATGTGAACATGGCCTAATACAGGATAAGTAATGTAATGTATGTACACAGTGACCCCACCAGCAGAATAGTGAGTGCAGCTCTTGAGGATATAGGATGTAACTCAGGATCATTACAGGATAAGTAATGTAATGTATGTACACAGTGACCCCACCAGCAGAATAGTGAGTGCAGCTCTGGGGTATAATACAGGATGTAACTCAGGATCAGTACAGGATAAGTAATGTAACATTTGTGACATTTGATCTTTTTTTGTGTAAATGTAGGTGATTACAAAGGTGACTGTTGGGAACATTTAACTTACCCTGATAGATGTGAAATCACCAGAGGCGCAGGCTCCTAAGATAGCAGCTCCAACAAGAACTGATTCTACTTCATTGGATAACACAACTGGAAGACCTGTACGAAAGAAACAGAGTTCTAAAGTAATGGATTCATTCTCACCAAGATAAGCTGCAGTGATGTCACTGCTCTCTAGTGATGGATAGGCTGTATTCTCAGTGATGTCACTGCTCTCTAGTGATGGATAGGCTGTATTCTCAGTGATGTCACTGCTCTCTAGTGATGGATAGGCTGTATTCTCAGTGATGTCACTGCTCTCTAGTGATGGATAGGCTGTATTCTCAGTGATGTCACTGCTCTCTAGTGATGGATAGGCTGTATTCTCAGTGATGTCACTGCTCTCTAGTGATGGATAGGCTGTATTCTCAGTGATGTCACTGCTCTCTAGTGATGGATAAGCTGCATTCTCAGTGATGTCACTGCTCTCTGGTGATGGATAGGCTGCATTCTCAGTGATGTCACTGCTCTCTAGTGATGGATAGGCTGTATTCTCAGTGATGTCACTGCTCTCTAGTGATTGTTAGGCTGCATTCTCAGTGATGTCACTGCTCTCTAGTGAGGGATAGGCTGCATTCTCAGTGATGTCACTGCTCCCTAGTGATTGTTAGGCTGCATTCTCAGTGATGTCACTGCTCTCTAGTGATGGATAGGCTGCATTCTCAGTAATGTCACTGCTTTTTAGTAATGGATAGGCTGTATTCTCAGTGATGTCACTGCTGCTCTCTAATGATGGATAGGCTCTACTCTCAGTGATGTCACTGCTCTCTAGTGATGGATAGGCTGTATTCTCAGTGATGTCACTGCTCTCTAGTGGTGGATAGGCTGTATTCTCAGTGATGTCACTGCTCTCTAGTAAATGCATAGGCTGTATTCTCAGGAATGTCACTGCTCTCTAGTGATGGATAGACTGTATTCTCAGTGATGTCACTGCTCTCTAGTGATGGATAGGCTGTATTATCAGTGATGTCACGGCTCTCTAGTGATGGATAGGCTGTATTCTCAGTGATGTCACTGCTCTCTAGTGATGGATAGGCTGTATTCTCAGTGATGTCACTGCTCTCTAGTGATGGATAGGCTGTATTCTCAGTGATGTCACTGCTCTCTAGTGATGGATAGGCTGTATTCTCAGTGATGTCACTGCTCTCTAGTGATGGATAGGGTGTATTCTCAGTGATGTCACTGCTCTCTAGTGATGGATAGGCTGTATTCTCAGTGATGTCACTGCTCTCTAGTAAATGCATAGGCTGTATTCTCAGGGATGTCACTGCTCTCTAGTGATGGATAGGCTGTATTCTCAGTGATATCACTGCTCTCTAGTGATGGATAGGCTGCATTCTCAGTGATGTTACTGCTCTCTAGTGATGGATAGGCTGCATTCTCAGTGATGTCACTGCTCTCTAGTGAATGGATAGGTTGTACTGTCAGTGATGTCACTGCTCTCTAGTGAATGCATAGGCTGCAATTTTGCATTGTAAAGTATTGAGCTTTTTAGAACTTTCATGACTGATGGCCTATCCACAGAATAGGCCACAACTCGCTGATTTGTTAGAATTAGAGATGAGTTTAGGTCTGTGCGAACCCAATAGTGCAGCATTTGATTACCGGAGGCTGCAGAAGTTGGAGGCAGCCTTAGAGAGTCCTAGAGAACATGGATACAGCCTATGGCTTATGACTGTATCCATGTTTTCCTGGCATCCTTAGGTTCGCATCCAACTTCATTCACCAGTAATCAAATTCTGGGAGTTTGGGTTTGGACGGACCTAATACTGCTCAATATTCGCTCATATCTTACTGTAGTTGTGACAGAACATCTGATCAGTTGTTCCACTTTGCACTACACAGTGAACAGGGTCTGAAGTGGTGTCAGGTAACTGCAGCTCAACTAACACTGAAGTGAATGGGAGCCTAGCTGCAGCTACATAGCGCCACCACTATACAATGACTGCCACAGGTAGTGCAGGGCGCTGATCAGTGATTGATAGCCTCTCCTGTGGTTAGGCTATCAATCATATATGCCCAGAAAATAGGGATGGTCCGAACCTGGTTCAGACGGGGTTCGTACGAACCCGAACCCTCGGTAATGATTCCCGCTGTCTGCCCGCTCCGTGCAGTGAGCGGATCCAGCGGGAGGAACGTCTGGAAAACTGGGATCCAGCCATAGCCTTAGGCTGTATCCCAGTTTTCCAGGCGGTCCTCCCGCTGTATCCGCCCGCTGCACGGAGTGGGCAGACAGCTGGAATCCGATGCCGAGCATTCAGGTTCAGCCGAACCCAAACCTCGGCGGGTTCGGACCATCCCTACCAGAGAACCCCTTTAACTTGATATTTTTTCCACCACTAGACTTCAGCACATTTGAGGCTACACATGAGTCACTGCCCATCAACCATCCCAGCAATAAACCCAAGATAACTATTATACAGAAGCCGCTTCCAATAAATCCCCAAAAACAATTTTGTTCTGCACTTAATGAACCATTTAGGAAATGAAGGACTGATTGGCATTTAACCTGGAAGCTCATGACATCATCCTCAGGAGAAGCTGACAATAGAGGACGATCTTAGGATGTAGGCGGCGCCATATTAATCACTGGTGACCACAAGTTCTGTCTGACGTCTCTGCTTTGATGTCCCGTGTTGGGAATAATGAGAAGTTCTGATAGAGATCTGTGTACTGAGGGAGCAGAGGATAATAGCGGAAATAAACGTCCGGGGCTTTAGGCTTCAGAAGATTTAGGTATAGTTTCCATTTTGTAAGGTCGATACATAAACGTTCCTGGTGCATCTGAGGGAGCTCACCAGGGGCGTAGCTAGGGGTTCAGCCTAGGGGGGGCGAGTGAGTCTGAGTGGGCCCCCAACCAAGGTTACCCATAGGAAACCTCAGCAGGTGACAAGGATTTCTGAATAATAAAGGGAATATTGTTCTACATTTCTGATAGTGAATAAGAATAAAGAGCCGTGTAAGAGGCTTCTACATCTGAAATATAGAACCGCAAAAAAGTAAAAGGGCTTAAGATTAGAAAAATATAGCTACCTTCTTCCACAGACAGCACCACTCTTGTCCTCAGTTTGTGTGTGGTATTCAACTAAAGTGAATGGAGCCAAGTTGTGATACCACACACAACCTAAGAGCAGGGGTGGCGCTGTTTTTGGAAGAAAACAATTATGCTGTTTTTCTTTTAATTCTGGAGAACCCTTTTAACCAGATTATCTTTGCCTAAAAATAATAGTGGTATAGGTAATAGGCTTTTAGACATCTATCTATCTATCTCCTATCTATCTATCTATCTCCTGTCTATCTATCTCCTATCTATCTATCTATCTATCTATCTCCTATCTATCTATCTCCTATCTATCTCCTGTCTATCTATCTCCTATCTATCTATCTATCTATCTATCTATCTATCTCCTATCTATCTATATCCTATCTATCTCCTATCTATCTATCTATCTATCTATCTATCTATCTCCTATCTATCTATCTATCTATCTATCTATCAATCTATCTCCTATCTATCTATCTATCTATCTATCTATCTATCTATCTATCTATCTATCCATCTCCTATCTATCTATCTATCTATCTCCTATCTATCTATCTATCTATCTATCTATCTATCTATCTATCTCCTATCTATCTATCTATCTATCTATCTATCTATCTATCTATTTATCTCCTATCTATCTATCTATCTATCTATCTATCTATCTATCTATCTCCTATCTATCTATCTATCTATCTATCTATCTATCTATCTATCTCCTATCTATCTATCTCCTATCTATCTATCTATCTATCTATCTATCTATCTATCTATCTATCTATCTCCATTATAACCTATGGAGAGGGGAGTGGTTGAGGGGGATGAGAGAGCAGGGAGAGCAGAGAAGCAGCTGTACAGTTGGGAGACTGTCTAGGCACATAAAACGCTGGATTCACAGATCAGAAAGGTCACTCCTAGTGTGAGATCTTGGTTAGATAAGATAGCAGAATGTTGTGCTGTGCAGGGCTGCCTTTTCTCCTCTCCCTGCTCACTTACCCCTCCCCTCTCCATAGACCATATTGAACTTCTTCTGAAGTGGGGGGAGGTAGGAAAACAGCTTTTTAATTACAGAAGGAAACTCTTTTGCTTCATAAAAGCTATTGCAGAGTTTCTTAGAATTGCTTGTACTATTGGTATTTATTGACTAATGAAAAATGACATTTAAATGACAGTTACACTTTCAGTATTAAGTCGTATCCATCAAATTCTCCTTACTTTGTAACTGCAATTTTCCAATTTAAAAAATTTTAGTTAAAAAAAAAAACTATGAAAATCAGTTGAGGAATTTATGCGCTGAAACATTTGCAACATTCACAAAACTATATCTGCAGTGTTAAAACATGGTTTTCAGAATCTGTTGCTGGGAATTATGTAAATTAAAATAATACAAAAAAAATCACTGGCCTAGAGTTTCCCAATATTGTCTAATACTAAAGTGATGCAACCTTAAAGTGTACCTGTCGTTATAACTTTCAAAATCTAAATCAACAGTAGATGAGATATAAAATTTGCAATATACATTCATTATTTTTTTTTTTTAGCATGTTGTAGTACAAAGCTGAACTTACCAGAAATCTAGGTCCAGTCTCCTGAAGGCAGATTTTCGGACTGCTGCTAGTTGTAAAAAACAGACTAAACACAGGAATTCCAGCCAGTACAGAGAGTCACGGCTCAATGTGTCCGTCAGTCACATGACTGCCTTCTCTCTGTGAGCGCTCAGATGGCCTGGGATACACAGGACTTCCTGTTTTCTGACTCTTTGAGAAAAAAAAAAGAGTCAGAAAACAGGAAGTGCTTTGCTCTCCATGACAACTAAAAAAAAAAGGTTAAATTGCAAACTTGCTTTATATCACATCTACTGTTGATAGATTTTGATAGTTATAACGACAGTGACACTTTGAACTAGACTTTATAAAGTTGCACCAAATTTTCCAGAGCAGTTCAAATTATATGATAATATTTGCACAATCTAAGTGTTAAAATTGGTGCCAAAATTTTGGTGTATTTAAGCCAGGCACTTTCTAACACGGTCACGCCCCTTCTCTTTTAAAGGGGACCTATTACATTGATAATGTAGTTGGATCTGTGGGTAGCCTATTATAACGCAAGAGAAGGTCAATGGTTCCTTGCTCTGTCTAACACTGCACCACAATTAACTGTGTACGCTCCTGGTTAGGAGCGCATACAGTTAAAAGCACCCATCACCACTTGCCTGGGTGCTCGTCCAGGCTGACAAGCCATTCTTTGGGGCATCTGTGATGGAATTCTGGACAATTACCGGTCCTGAATTTCTAGGCCTATTTTCCAGCATGGACCTCCTTCAGGATTTTTCTCTGCCCAACAGAACCCTAGAACCTTGTCTGGATTTCCTGGGAAGAAAGCCAGATCATTTTCCTTATGTGTGAAGGGGGCCTTTAATGGACAAATGACACGTAAGGGGGCATTCACGCAATCTCCGAAATCTGTCCGTAGCACGGACGGTGTCCTGCAGGAGATCCGATATCATTTCAATGTTCGCGCTGGTGTAAAGACACAGCTGCGTGGCTGTGTCAGTACACTAGCGCTAGCTTTCAAATAGTATTGCAGCTCCCGAAATCATAATTAATCAGCTCCGAGATCCAGTCTGCAGGACACCGTCCGTGCTACGGATAGATACCGGAGATTGTGTGAATGCCCCCTTATCCTGGAACTTTCCCCACAAAACTAAAAGCAATAAAGACATACTCTACGTGTGATCGCGTCCTGTGCCTGTACGTGTCTTCTATACACGGTGGGAGAATCGAGCTGGAAAATATTCCATAGTGTTATTCCAGAGAAGCCTCTTTTTGCTGCCAGACGCACAATATACAATGTATCGCCAGCAGGAAAGTTTTGACGTTTCCATGGTAACGGGTAAACTTTGTAGTAACTAGTAATAGAAACCAGAGGGAAACATTCGCTGCTGATAAACTCTGACTTCTCTCCACAGGCCGAGATCAAAACAAAAACAAGGGATTCCCCGGCCTGGAACGATACGTGATCGCTGCCCCCGCTCCGGGAATGTTTCATCCAGGTATCCCAGCAACAAACAAAATAGTTTCCACATCACTGTGTAAATTCCACTGGACGGAGCGGATTCCAGCAGGTGGTGACATGTGGGGGGATGATAAGAGGACTGATAAGGGTCAAAGAGGGAATGGCTGGAATTTTATATCAACTGATAAAAAACATGACTGCTCTCACCTACAAACAGCGCCACTCTTGTTTATAGGCTGTGTCTGGTATTGCAAATCAATGGTGGGAAACTTGACAAGTCTGCATTTCTGCTCCCAAAGGGAAGTCACCTACTTACCCTAGGTAGGTTGCCACAGCAAGTGTATGTATATATTTTTATATATATATATATATATATATATATATATATATATATATATATATATATATTACAACAACATATAGAGTTTTAGCTAGAGAGGTAGCAAAATGTAGAAGTCCAGGCCTTTCTATAGTGAATTGTTAAAGTGCTATGACTTACCAGTAATGTCAGCATGCATCTGCACAAATAGGGGATTCTTACTGAGCCCCCCACATAGGAACAAACTGCTGGTGCTGTGACCTGAAGATTTCATTGTTTCCAAAATGTGCCTGGTTCCCAACTACAAATAAGAGAACAAAATCAGTAAGTAAATATTGTGAGTAAACAGAGCAAGTGAATAACCTACAGATGTAAGTAGAAGCTGTTAAAGGAGCTGTGGTCACGTGACCAGACTGTGCAGGTCCTCAAGACACAGACAGCTATATGCAGAGGAGTCATGGGGCACACTGGTGCATCTGGTCTGTAGTACAGTAAGCCAGTCTCAATGAGAGAAAAGTGGCCTGCTACAAGAGCTGCTTTATAGAGATGGAAACAGTCTGCTCTGCAGATAATGCTACAAAAGCGAGAGAGAGAGAGAGAGAGAGAGAGAGAGAGAGAGAGAGAGAGAGAGAGAGAGAGAGAGAGAGAGACTGCCACAGGAAGGGATCTGTGGAGATATAGACAGCCTGGTACCAGAGCTGCACTGTAGAGAGGGAGATGGTCTGGCACATGAGCTGCACTACAGAGAGAGACAGCATGGTACAATAGCTGCTTTGTAGGAAGGGAGACAGCCTGCCACAAGAGCTACTCATTAGAGAAGAAAAGATCCTACTGTAAAAGCTGCTCTGCAGAAAGGGAGACAGCCTGCTACAGGAGATGCTCTGCAGAAAGGGAGACTGCCTTCTACAGGAGATGCTCTGCAGAAAGGGAGACTGTCTGCTACAGGAGCTGCTCTGCAGAAAGGGAGACTGCCTGCTACAGGAGCTGCTCTGCAGAAAGGGAGACTGCCTGCTACAGGAGCTGCTCTGCAGAAAGGGAGACTGTCTGCTACAGGAGCTGCTCTGCAGAAAGGGAGACTGTCTGCTACAGGAGCTGCTCTGCAGAAAGGGAGACAGCCTGCTACAGGAGCTGCTCTGCAGAAAGGGAGACTGCCTGCTACAGGAGCTGCTCTGCAGAAAGGGAGACTGCCTGCTACAGGAGCTGCTCTGCAGAAAGGGAGACAGCCTGCTACAGGAGCTGCTCTGCAGAAAGGGAGACTGCCTGCTACAGGAGCCGCTCTGCAGAAAGGGAGACTGCCTGCTACAGGAGCCGCTCTGCAGAAAGGGAGACAGCCTGCTACAGGAGCTGCTCTGCAGAAAGGGAGACTGCCTGCTACAGGAGCCGCTCTGCAGAAAGGGAGACAGCCTGCTACAGGAGCCGCTCTGCAGAAAGGGAGACTGTCTGCTACAGGAGCTGCTCTGCAGAAAGGGAGACTGCCTGCTACAGGAGCTGCTCTGCAGAAAGGGAGACTGTCTGCTACAGGAGCTGCTCTGCAGAAAGGGAGACTGCCTGCTACAGAAGCTGCTCTGCAGAAAGGGAGACTGTCTGCTACAGGAGCCGCTCTGCAGAAAGGGAGACAGAAGTCTACTACAAAAAACTAAATCTATTTGCTGCTCATTTACCTGCACCTTCCAAGCGAATTGAGAGTTGTGACTGGGAATGAGAGTAGTAGTAATGTGAGAGTAGTGAGGGGAGTGAAAGTCACAATTTTACCAACAATGCTCACAAGACACATCCCCCTGTTTATCCACATGTCTCCCTTCACCCCAACCCGCTATCCTTATATTTGCATATATCAGATGAGCCATGACTATTGGCCATTAGAGGAACATTAGACATTGTATCAGTTTTCATGATTACACATTGGGATCGATATTGCATCTGATTACAGGGAAGAAGAACTCTTCATCTAAACCATCTGTCATCTCACCGCAATGCTCTGTACTGTGGCCAGGTACAGCAAAGCCAGGTCATCCAGACCCCGGGACAGGGTCAACCCCACAACCTGCAAAGAAAACAAATAATGAGCCGACCTACTGTGTATTATCCTCAGTGCCGGCTGCTCTATTAGGAAAAAGCAATGAAAAGTGCATTTTCTATCAGGAGTCTTCCTCTATGCTTTACACTGCAGTACAAGGATTAGTATTTCTTACCATCCCCTTCAGAGTGAGGTCAGCGAGCGGCGATCGGTTTCCGTGAAAATCCGGCCAGACATGCAAATCACCAGTCAGACAGTCTTGGGGCCGCGACGCTCGGATTTGGTCCAGGTGATCATTTAAGTATGCGTACAGGTGGAGGCCACTAGGAGAGTACGGAATACGGCGAGTTATTCTACGGAATGTAAATATTTACACATGTGTGCGAGGAAAGCAAAACACCGCCAATCAGGGGTAATTACCCGTCGGCAAAACCCTCATCTCATGTGTACGTCAGCGTAAGACCAGAAGTCACCAGAGGATGGAAAACATGGAGAGAGGTCAGCTGGATACTGCTATAGGGGAACTGTGGCTGAATTATGGGGGGGGGGGCACTGTGGTTGGTGCAAACATGGAAGCTCAGGGGTTGGCATTATTATATCTCACTGTACTTGCATTGGTATGAAGCTATAATGACAGGCACTGTTATGAGGAAACTGAGGCTGACACAGTTATAGGGAACTGTTGCTGGCACTGCTATGGGGAAACGGTCTTTGATAAACTTAGAGGCACTAAGGCTTTTACTGTTATAGGAAACTACTGTATGGCTGGCATTACCATAGAGACACCACACTTGTTATTAGTATGGGGGACTTTGCTGATACTATGATTGGGTTGTATGATTGACACTGTTATAAAGGAACTGTGACTAGCACTATCATGGCACTGGCACTAATGTAGAAGCACTGTGACTGACAGTGATTGATGTCGCATGATTTAGCAGTTTACTAGAACCACTGAGGATGGTACTGTTATGGGGATGCTATAGCTGGCACCGTTACAGAAAAATGGGCTGGCACTGTCAAGTAAGCACAGTATTTGGTATTGTTATGGGTCACTGTGGTGACACTTTCATGGGGAATCTAGCTGGGAATGTTATAGAACTATGGCTGGTACAGTTATGAGGTTGCTAAGGCTGGCACCGTAATGGGAAACTCTGACTGGTACTAATATGGGTGGATTAAGGCCAGCTATGTTATGGGGGACAGTGTCTGGTACTTATACAAACACTGAGGATGAGACTGATGTGAGAGAACAGAAGTTTCTGCCATTATGGAGGCACAATGTCTGTCAATAAGCTGGATTGTGCTGAGATTGGTATAGAAGCCATGGGGCTGGCACTGTTATGTGGTTGCTTATGCTGGTGCTCCTATTGGGAAATGATAGTACTTATATAGATGCATGCTGGCTGTCACTGTTATAAGGCACTATGATGGCATTGTTATGGTACTTTGTGCTGGGATTGTTATGGAAGAATTGGGACTGGCACTGTCAATGGTTGCTTATGTTGGTGTTGTCAAAGGAGAACATTGGTCCCAACATACGGTGGATGCATTCCGGCTGGAATAGCTATGAGGCACTATGATGGCATTGTTATTACAAATTGGTACTGTCATGTGGTTGCTTATGTTGGTTCTGTTATGAAGGAACTACAGTATGTCTGGCACTAACATTTATGCATACTGGTTGGCATTGTTATGTGGCACCATAATGACAACAGTATCAGACCTTGTGCTGGAATTGTTATGGAAGTACTGCGACTGATACTGTTATGTGGAACTGTCATGGGGCAACTGTAACAGATGCACAGTGACGGGCATTATTATGGGGCACTGTGATGTCAATGTTATGATCCTTTGTGTCAGATGTACTTAAGGTGGCACTGACATGTGGTTGCTTAGGCTGGCACTACTATGGGGAGATTGCAGCTGTCAGTGCTACGGAATGCCGGGGGTCCCATTTCACAACAGGTTGCAGACTATGGAAGATTTTCTCTAGGAGTCTCCAGGTTGGGATCGCCGCTCTCCGTAATGACGAATGATCGGCCATTGTCTCATCTAAAGTGAAATTGTAATATACGTTAAGTGCACATGTATACACAGCCACACGCTAATGAACCCCCGGGGGCCCCGGGCATGTGTTCTACCCGCCTGACATCTGACCTCCCCCCCACGCTGTATATTTGCTCTTCGAATTTGCTCATTTAGCTCCATGTTTTTTCAATTAGACGGTAACATGTGCGCCGATCCTGGGATATCGCTCAGAATGCGCCACACTTGGAAGACATTAAAATCATTAATTCACATCACCGCTCACATCATTTGCAATGTTTTCCTTTCTGGAACCAACTTGTAATTTAAAACTTTAAACTTTTCTATAATTTTATTTTTAATTTTTTTTTAATCCCTCTGTCACGCTTCAGTTTTACTTTTAGCCTTTTGGTTACATGAAGTATAAGAGGATTGTTATTGTTTATATTGATGTTTTTGCTCCTTCTGATATAGGCGGCTGACCCCATACATTGAGACTATGGATCTTTTCTGAATAGAACGCCAGTATGACAGTAAGGACTGACACTTAGCAGGTGCAGCTCTTGAAACCACATGGGTTTTTGGCCGCACTGTTCTCAGCCTTGCCACAAGAACTGCAACTGAACTGTTCAATGTGAATAGACCCAAACAGTGCCTTAGTTCTTTGATAACAGAGTCAGACATAATTCCCAGTAATGAAAATCACTGTAAAGTAACCCTATAACAGTACCAACCCAGTGCTTCCATAACAGCCTATGGACAATGGTAGAACCAATTAACTTCTCCATAACAGTGCCAGTCTCAGCAATCCTATACCAAGACCAACTCTAGTGTTTCCATAGCTGTTCCAGCACTACCCTATGACATAACAAACCACTGTACTTTCATCAAAGATGCAACAGTATTCAGCAGTCCCAGCACAATGTCCTTTAACCATGCCAGGCACTGCTTATCCCTGACAGTATCGGACGATTTCCCTAAAACAATGTCAGCTTGAGCAAACCCGTAATAGTGCCATCCCCGATACTTCCATAACAGCCCCAACACAATGTCCAATAACAACACCACCCACTGTAGCAGTCCTATAGCAGTCCTTAAAGAATGCACCATAACAGAGTCAGTTGCAGACATGACCAGTGTTTTTGCAACAGTACCAGCCTAGTTCCCCCTTAACAGCGCTATGCTAGTGTGGTGTGCCCCCGAGGTGTTATGTTGGAGGAGTGGCCGGTCACTTGCTAGATGTTGAGGTGTGACTCCAGATCTATGGTGGTTGGCCGAGATACAACCGAGCCGGTGATGTTATGTGGTGACGCCAGTGCCGGTTGGGCACACAGGTATGGTGGCACACCGGCTTTTAGTTTAAATGGCCAGTTGTACCTTGTTCCCCTGTGGACAGTGCCCTCCGGGCTGCTACAGGGTCCCTTGGGATGATATCACGGTGGGCCGGAGTGGTGTAGTGACCCTCCCGGACTAGTGGATCTGCAACCCACAGAAAGGGGAAATGTCTCAAGGCTATAGTATACACTGTGTCGGTGTGATGTGATGAATCACAGAGTCTCTTTACCATAAATAATCTTGTTTTTTCTTGAAAAGGACTGGTGTGCAGCAGGTTATACAGCTTTGCTTTGACAGGATATGTTTTCTTGAGAAAACACTTGATAAGACACTTGATAATACAGTCGGTAGTACACTTGATAATACAGCAACCACATCTATGATAGGAATACAGTAGAGGGTACAGTCATGCTGACTGAGTAGCGTGTTGAGAGATACAAAGAATCAGAGTAGCAGAGAGGAGGATGTCGTGAGAGTCCCAACCCAAGTAGTACTGTGCTCTGCTGGGATGTTGGAAGATAAGGTAGAAGAATACTTAGTAGAAGAAAAGAATACTTGTGCCTGTGTGTTGACCTTTGGGTCTTCGCACCACCTGATGCCCTACCAGTGTTGGGGGACCCATCCTAGGGGGGTGATACAAGGCCCCAGACCTTGTTACCTGGGATGAGTGGAATGCTGAGGATTTCCTGCTGACACCCGCGCTGCGAGAAAGAGTTCCTAGGCTCTTAGCAACTTTGCTCTATCCGGATCAGTTCCTAGCTTACTGCTGTCTGTGGATACTGTCCTGCACTGTGACTCTCCTAGTCCACGGCGTGGGTTGAGATGATCTCTGACTTGTCCTCTCCTGTAGGGGTTTAACACTGCATCGTGTTGTGTAGAGTGAGCTGAGGAGAAACTGTAAGCTGTGTCTTGTCTTGCTTCCTACTGACTTGCTTGAGAGTAGTGGAACCTGGCAGAGGGACAGGGCCCAGAGAGGACCACTGTAGAGAGCTTTCTAGCTTGTGTCCTTCCTCTACAATGTCCAACACAGAAGACTCTTACACTTCCTTCACCCATGTGACTTCCTTCCTCAGTGTATAGGATAGAGGTGATAGGATAGAAAAAAAGATTTCCAAAGGTTCACAGATCCATGTGACACACAAATAAACAGTAACCCTTTAAACACTTCAACCGTGCAGCTTCCGAATACATACATCTGTAATAATGACATCTAGTGGCGAAACCTTATCACTACTCATCACTACTTGTGTACAATAAGTACAGGCTTTTACAAAGGGTGTAACCAATAGCAACACCACACTAATCCATGCTAGTGTGGCACAATACAGTCAAAGCAACTAGCTGAATTTTGCACGCAGCTCTGGAGGTGACTGAAGTGCAAAACACATTTTCATCACTGTATGCAGATTCTCGCTGGGTTCACACTATGTATATTTGAGGCTGTATTTGGTCCTCATGTCAGGTCCTCATAGCAGCCAAAACCAGGAGTGGATTGAAAACACAGAAAGGCTCTGTTCACATAATGTTGTAATTGAGTGGATGGCCGCCATATAACGGTAAATAACGGCCATTATTTCAATATAACAGCCGTTGTTTTAAAATAACAGCACATATTTGCCATTAAATGACGGCCATCCACTCAATTACAACATTATGTGAACAGATCCTTTCTGTGTTTTCAATCCACTCCTGGTTTTGGTTGCTATACAGCCTCACAAATACAGCCTCAAATATACATAGTGTGAACCTAGCCTCAAACTTTAAAGACGGAGGAGTGAAGACGCCAATTTCTTATTACGGTGTGAAGAATCTTGGCAGCCCTTTATCTAGCGCTGCCGCGGATTTGCCAGTACACGGCTCGTACCGCCAGGCTTGTAATGAAGAAAGCAGAGCCGTATTCCGTAACCGCACAACCCAAGGAGAAATACATTCCTGTTATATTCAGAAACATAATCTTTCTTCGTCTCTCGTCTTTGATCTTTGTCCCATTTTACTCTATTATTTTTTTTTGTCTAAAAGCTTTCAATCAGTACGAGACAAAAGTAATTATTGTCAGGGATATCTTGGCAGATCTTTCCTATTGTGCGGCTGATGTATGGACCCGGCTGCTTTCTATCATTATGGTAATGACAAATTGAAAAGGTTCCAGTCGGCAGCAGGAAAGCCGTAGGAAAAAAAAAAAAAAAATGACACTGACCTGGATTCAGCTTTCTTCTGTAATTCGGTGAATCCATCGTGGCCCCGGACGACGTGATCAATCTCAAGAAAGGAGAAAGAAATGCAAATTCAATGAAGTGTAATGGATCCAGCGTCCTATTCTGCATCACATAATGCAACATAATCTATTTATCTGCCCACCGCGCAACTCACAGAAACACTTCAATTCATTTACATGGATGGGACGCACGTCAGTGGAACGCAGGCGGAAAAGTAACATTTAGTTTAGCTTGGAGAATAAAAGAGAGGAAGAGGAGGGAAAAGTTCCCTGATATTAAAGGTGTACTTCAGCAAAAATCTTTCTTCTTTCAAATCAACTAATTTCAGAAAGTTCTATTTAAAAATCTCAAGTCTTTCCATACTTACTAGCTGCTGTATGTCCTGCAGGAAGCAATGTTTTCTTTTTGACACACTGCTCTCTGCTGCCACCTCTGTCTCAGACAGAAACTGTTCAGAGCAGGAGAGGTTTTCTATGGGGATTTGCTACTGCTGTGGACAGTGTCTGATATGGACAGAGGTGGCAGCAGAGAGCACTGTGTCAGACTGAAAAGAAAACAACATTTCCTGTAGGACATACAGCAGCTGATAAGTATGGGAAGAAATTAGATTTTTAAATAGAAGTATATTACAAATCTGTATAACTTTCTGAAACTAGTTGATTTGAAAGAAAAAGATTTTCACTGGAGAACCCCTTTAAGGTGGTGACTTCAGAAAGTTTAGGATTTTCTAGTTTTTTTTGTGGCGAAATGCAGTCCACTGAAATGCATTTGAGGGGCTTTTCTGGTTTATCATTTGCAGCTTCCCGTTGCACTTTCTATTTTGATTCATCACAATTTTATGATCTCTTCTTGCTGTGAGTAAATGGAAATAATCTAGTTTACAAGCCCAGCTGTGTACAGATGGGTAAATCTTCAGTCTGGAGGAGATTCTAGCTTGGTTATTTATCCCCAGTCATGTTTTAAGACTCTTAAAGGGGCTGAGCATAGATTAGCAGGGATCCCATCTCCAATAGGTGGCACCAATAGATAAGATCCCTTCCTTCTAGACCTAGAGAAAGGCTACATTGCATTTCTTCCTAGTAAAGCATTGTATGATCTTCAAGACCCTAGACAACAGTTTGGTGTCCTCCTTGAGAAGAAACTTAAAGCGAATGTTAAATCAGGTACATCATTTTTTTTTCTTTTACATTACCCTGTCGGCACCGTGATCCCGGTCGTGCAGTCTTGGGCACCCGGCAGGCCTGATTCACCAAGAGGCGTGTGCCTTTTAGTAAATTCGTCCAGGGGAAAGGGGGCGGGCCTAAATTAAGACCAGCATATGAGTACGTCGGTCTTCATAAATCCCCCTCTCAGACCCCAACAGATCAAAACTTTTGATGTGTCTCTCTGACATGTCAGAAGTTTTTTTTTATGACCGGTACTCTTTAGACTATGTTCCCACACAGTATTTTACTCAGTATTTTGAATGGAATTGAAAACACAGAAAGGCTATGTTCAAACACTGTTGAAATTTAGTGGATGGCCGTAATTTATTGGCAAATAACGGCCATTATTGCAAAACAACCGACGTTGGTTTGAAGTAACGGCGGTTACACTGAGCAAAAATACTGTGTGGGAACATAGCCTTATTGTGTGACACAATTATGAGATTTCTAAGTGTGTATTAGACCACGCCCCTTTACGGAGGCTATGACTCTGGACCCGGAAGAAAAATGTCTCTAAAGTGTCTAAAACTTATATTACGTTTGAAGAAAAATGTTGGACGTGGCAATCCTTTAAACGGAGCAAGGAGGCGCACGAGACAACACTATCACACAGTGAGAGGCAGGATTCTGAGCGGAGACTGCGGCACGAGTTCCGCTCGGTTTCACTTCGTGGGAAGAGGTATACCAGGGAAAATTAGGGAAAAAGTAGAAGACCATGGGGGGGTCAGACCTCGGTACCCCTCGCCAACCTCCATATTGCCCCCAGGCTTCTGTAATATGAATAGAGCCGTGGGTATGGTGTGTGACTCGCGGCTCTATTCATTCCTATGGAGTCAGCGGAAAGAGCCAAGTACATCACTCTTCCGCCATACTCTTCACTTTCCGTCGCTCCATAGGAATGAATAGAGCCACGGGTGACGAGCCATACCCATGGCTCTATTCATAATACAGAAGTCGGGGCCCGATACAGAGATTGGCGGTGGTGGGGGGGGAGGTATAGAGGTTGGACCCCCCCACGATCTCCTACTTTTGAAAAGTGATTTTTTTTCTTGGAATACCCCTTTAAGTCTCATGCGTTGTGCTGGATTTTCTCCTATGTATTACCAGACTCTTATGCAGCTTTGTCTACAGCTTTCCTAAAAACAAACAGCATTGTATAGGATTTTCTAATTTTGAGAGTAGATGACACAGATATGTTTCCTCCCCCCCCTCGTCCTGTGTCAGGAGAAGATGTCAGCAGATGAGCTCAGGTTTGCGCTGTGTTCGGGGATGGTGAGCAGTAATGGATGACAGGCCGCTGTCTCTGCGCTCGCTCTATGAATCACCTCATCTCCTGAATCAATATGTAAATGCGGCACATCCAGCGGCCACAGCGCTCTGCTATCTGAGTCACAGCAGATCACCCGAACCTCATGACTAAACATCCATATATTATGCAGGGAATCAATGTGCGGCCATCGCTTCACGTCACAGCGCTGCAATCGGAAGACGTGCGGGGCAGAGATCACGGAGAGAACAGCAAATCCGACTGCAGCCCACGATAAGCATGGCCCGATGGTAAGAGACAACTGCATGTAGAGTTGAAGGGAGGGGTACACTGCAGCGAGAGCTCTGACAGCGACTTATCTCTTTCTGAACAAAGGGGTCAGACGTGATTTTTTTTTTCTTAGATTGAAAGCTGAATCCGCCATGAGCAGCAGGTTTGGCCATCTAAAATCTAAGGTGTATGGGGACCTTAAAGAGTCACTGTCGTATTTTTTTATTTTCTTTTTCAGAAATCAATAGTCCAGGCGATTTTAAGAAACTTTGTAATTGGGTTTATTAGCCAAATATGCCATTATCTGCATTTAAAAAGCTTTTTTCCAGGTCCCCCCCTCCCTTCTCTTTTCCATCCACTGCAAAAAATCAGGAAATTGTGACTTGTTGCATCAGACGTACCCAGTCTGGTCTATAGAGAGGAGAGGGGGGAGGAGGGAGGAGGAGGGAGTTAGACGGCAGCAGAAAGCAGAGAACAAAGGGATTACATGCAGGAGCTGGGTGATAGATGTAATCAGAGCTCAGAGAGGTCAGTGCTGACTGTCAGAGGAGATAAAGGGTGAGGTATTTCTAGATTAACTCTTTGTTGTTCTGTTTTGGTCTTTTATTTAGCTCTCTCCATATGAGAACAATGAAGACAGGGGGGAGAGCTTCAAACTGCTTTTTCATGATAAAAATGCATTTTTCGGCTAATAAACCCAATTACAAAGTTTTTTAAAATCGCCTGTACTATTGATTTCTGCCAAAAAAAAATTCACGACACTTTAATAACCTGTCCTAAACTGATAACTTCTCACAGCTGGGTGTTTGTTACAATTATATCATATGTAGATCATCTTCTGTAAGATAATGAGTGTTGCCTCCAGACTGATACATGAAAGCTGACCAGATGCTAGTTAGGAAGCTGCTATAATTCTTAAAGTGGAAAAACATGGATGCTTTCTTCTAAAATAGCGCCACCCTTGTCTTCAGGTTGTGTGTGGCATAACAGCTTATTAACACCGAGCTTTAAATACCACACAAAATGTTGTTTTTGGACTGCTGTATTTGGATGTAAGCAGCCATGTTTTTCTAATCCCCTTTAAGAGAAGATCATTGCTCCGCCCTCTGGTTTTCAATGATTATCTCCTAGGCTCTGACGATTTTGGGAAATCTCTATAGACAGTGGCGTAGCTACCATACAGACAGACCACGCCACTGCTACAGGGCCTATGCTGGGCCTTTAACTGTGAGCTTTGTCTGTTTCTGAGGGGCTCTCTGCTCCACCCACTGTTCTCTCAGTATTAGAGATAGCAGCAAGGAAGTGGTTGTGCGCAGCAGACAAAAGTGTGGAGAGGAGGGAGAGTATACATGAAGGGCAGCTCACACATTCTGTACATAGGGAGGAAAACCTACACAGAGCAGCATGCCCTGTATAATGTACAGATGGTGAGAAGTAGTATATAAGGTCCTATAACATCCCATCACAACGGAGATCACAAACAACTTACGAGTTTTCCGGTTGCGCTTTGTCCTCCCTCGTTGAGCCAGAATCCAGGGACCATGGCTGAGTAATAGGGACCCCAGACACCAGGGACAAATAGAGGCTCCTCACTAATCTGTAGGGGAGGAAGAAGCAACAACATTGGATTAGATTATTAGTAGATTACAGGGCTATTATATTGTGAAGTATATGATGTGTCTGTCCTGCTCCTCAGGGGTGGGATTAGTGATGTCACACCCGCTGGGGCGGGGCAGACATTTACTTTGTCACACTCCATTGTATTGTCATTTTTATGTTAAGATATGTAACCAGCTTCACAGTATAATAGGGTCTGGCTCTTTGTCCCCTCGCTCAGGCTATCAGATGCTATCAGATGCTATCTTGCCCAGCCCTCCCTCCCCTATGTCATACAGTATATACAGAGTGTATACTGAATGCTGATATATACAGTATACATTCCACAGCAGAGAACAGAGATCCCGGGACATGAAATCTCCCTTCTGATGATCCACAGACTCGCTCAGCGGCTCATTTACAGCCGGCCCTGAAATCCTTGTTTACTTTGGCTAATGCCATCTGTAAGTGTTTATATTGGACACTTCTCCCAATGATGTCTGAAAGCTTTCTGAAAAAAAAGAAAAAAGCATCTGTGAATGGCTGGGAAGCATCAGATGCTGCTGCACATGGAGCCTCTGACCGCCCATGATGAGCGGGATCTAATGTAACAGCATTTGTCAGCTATGAAGTATATATAGGTGATTGTGGATACAGTAGGAAGATCATGGAGAATCCGAGGAGACACCACAATATCATATACAAGACCAGGCAATGGCAGAATGGCTGGCTGACTGCCCCATCGTCTAGTCCTCAGCTGGGAGGTCACATGATGCTTTGTCTTCTTGCAGTAACCTCTACAGATATTACAGGAAACAGAACAGAGAGGCTCCTGCTCCGTGATCTGTAGTGAGTGTTCCTGAAAATGGCATTACTGGTTGCCATTATGATGGCCCAAGCAGATAAAGGGGCCTATAGAGACACCGATCAGCTGATGATCTTGTCATCGGCTGATCGTTTATTTAGGGTCAAACCTAAAATCATTCGGCACCGACCGCACATCGCTGCGTGGAATAGCGATGCGCGAAGGGCGACCGAAGATCTCACAGGCACCATACATTACTTAAGCATGTAGCAGGTCTTCTCCTGCGATCCTTCTTCCTCCAGCTCCCGCGCGCAGCAGCAGCTTCAGTGCGGCCCGTCTGAGCAGAGGTCAGTGATTGGCTGAGCAGTCTGTCAGCTTAGGCAGCATTGAAGCTGCTGCTGCGCGTGGGACCAAGAGGAAGAAGGAGCGCAGGAGAAGACCTGCAACATGTGAAGGTAATGTATGGTGTTAAAACAAGGGCTGCAAGGACATCGGTAACGATGTCCCTGCAGCCCTCGCTAAACGATTATCGGGCCGTAGAATAGGCCCAGTAAACAAGCACCGATCTAGCAGATTGCCGCTCTTTTACATTATTGATCCGTGGAATAGGACCCTTAGCTTCTCTTAAACCAAGGGAAGAGGGCTTGAAAGGACTATAACAAAATACAGTGGTGCCTTGAATTACGAGCATAATTCGTTCCAGGACTGTGCTTGTAATCCAAATCCACTCTTAAACCAAAGCAGATTTTCCCATAAGAAATCACTGATATGCAGACAATTGGTTCCACACCCCAAACATAATGATTTTTTATTCTGAATAACATATAAAACAGATGAAACAAACATTTAGAAACAGCTGAATATGTGATACTATAAGTTACTGTACAATATAGCAATCAGCATGTGGTGTATTATGTATAGTAATTGCATAAACCTGAAAAAACAGCCACAGTTTGTAGATTCAGGATGGGACAACAAATCCCCTTATGCCGTAGTGTAGTACAACAGGCTAAAATAGAGAAGCGAGCTCCTGTCAGAGGTCTGTGTGGTCACATGACAAAAATGGGGAAGAGGTATGTTCAGCATGGACCAGGAAGTGAGAATCACAGAGCTGTGCACGAGGACAGAGACAGAGACTTTTCTATACAGCAGTGGGAATGGCTGAGTGTAAGTGCAGGCACGTTATAGCAGTGTGTATAGCCGAGTGTGAGTGCAGGCATATTAGACCTGCAGACCTCACTATGCAGACCCTGCCGCTCCCCCACTCCCCCTCCCACCCAGTACAGGGAGCTCTTAAACTAAAGCAATGCTTAAGTTACTCTTAAACCAAGGTACCACTGCATATACATACATGGAGGGGATTTATATTAGGCCTCGCCCCCTTTACCCGACAGGATTCACTAAGAGGCGCACGTAAATCATAATAAATTAGGCGCAGGAGGAGGCCTTCTCCCCGCCCTATTACACCCCCCCCCCCCCCCAAGCTCTGCCAGCCCAGATGGGCAAGCTGGCCGTACGGAAGGCCTACGCCAAGGAGAAGGGGCGAATCTGCACCTTCTCCCTGGTGTACGCTTTGTAAATCCCCCCCATTATCTTCCCGCCTGACATACTCTGTGCTGCTGTGGATCCTTCTCCTTCAACTCTTTAGCTCTCAGTTTGTGATTGCCCCAACTGTCCCCATTCTCCTCTTCACATCACACCACTCTCTTATACCTCTTTCATTTTTAATATCATCATATGAAGTTAGCTCACTGTTCTCCTGAAATACTCTGGGCTGCTGTGGACCCTTCTCCTTCCACTGTGTAACTCAACTCAGTCTGTGACCTGTGACCACTCGTCCCCATTTTTACCTTCACATCATGACTCTGTCCCTCATATACCTCTGTAGTTACTAACTCATCGCATCACTGTGCCATTCTCCTTAAATACTCTGTGCTGGTGGGGGAACGTCCTCCTTCAAATATGTAAGAAAGTCTGTGATCTCCCAACTCTCTCCCTTGTCTCTAACATCATCCCATGACAGCAGCAAACTCTTCTCTTGAAATACTCTGTGCTGCTGTGGATCCTTCTCCTACAATTGAGTAACCCTCTGTGTGAGACTTTCCACTTCTTATTGTCACACCAGGCCTCTGTCCTCTCATATACCCTGTATCCTTATATCCATAATCAGATGACTTTCCACACCTACAAGACCTACACACCATTGCCCTAAAATACTCTGTGCTGCTGTAAGCCATCCTTCTTCAACTATATACAGTGCCTTTCAGTTGCAGATTACAATCCACCCCTGCCTTCATTGTCTATTCATATACGTGGGCATCTACCTTGGGTATCCCGAAGTCCAAACTGCAGATCTATAGCACAATGGGGGACGTTTTCTAAGCAAAGATGGGAAAATAATGTTACGTTATATACTGCGGCGACACACTGTAACAAATACAGAATGTAGACCATATCACCCCCATGTATCACTCATTGCTCCTGTATCCTGCCCTACTGCTTCTCTCCTCCCAGGACACATGTTCTCCCCATGTACATTGCTGCGGAAGGTTTTCTGGGGTCAGGGAGATTTCCTCCAGGATCGTCTTGTGCTGAGCTCTGCTATTCTGGAAATGTTCTGACAAGAAGAACAATTGGATGTAACAAGAGAAGGGGCTTCAATTCTAAACTTCGAATGTTATTGGATTATTTACTTGTCAGATTAATAGAGATGCAGAATCCTGAATGTAAACTATATAGCTGGCGATTTACATCAGGCTGCGGACGTCACGCGCAGTTTACATTACTAAACCACATGAAATACATAGGACAAACCCAACGGATGAAATCCGGCGACCTCATGGGCTGCAAGAGTACGAACGCCTGGTAGTTACTGTATTATGTGATATAGAATATTAAAGTGGCTATAAAGGGAAACTAAGCCATTTAATCAGCTCGGCACCTGTTACAGATAGCAGGCATCTTCTTAAAGTGGTACTCCAGTGATTATTATTTTTATTATTATTTTCTAATCAATAGGTGTCAAAAAGTTATATAGATATGTAAGTTACTTCTATTCCAGTTTTTATAAGCTGCTGTATGTTCTGCAGGAAGTGGTGTATTCCTTCCAGTCTGACACAGTGCTCTCTCATGCCACCTCAGTCCATGTCAGGAACTGTCCAGAGCAGGAGGGGTTTTGAAGGGGATTTGCTCCTGCTCTGGACAGTTCCTGACATGGACAGAGGTGGCAGCAGAGAGCACTGTGTGAGACTGGAAAGAATACATCACTTCCTGCAGGACATACAGCAGCTGATAAGTACTGGAAAACTGGAGATTTTTTAAATAGACATACATTACAAATCTATATGACTTTCTGACATCAATTGATTTAAAACATTTTTCCTCTAGAGTACCTCTTTAATATTCTGTTTCTCCTTTTAGTTTAGAACAGTAGTAGACAACTGTCTCACAGCTGATCCATTGCTCTGGATCAGGTAAATCCTGACAGCTCATCCTAGATTGTTAACAATGGAGTTCCTGTTGGTTAACCTCTCTCTAAAGGAGGGTGTTCAGGTTTTTTTTTTATATACATTGCTCCTTATACATCTTCAATCTGTGTTGCAGCAGGCTTCTTGGTTTGGTGAGGTGACATCACAGGCCTGCTCAGCCAATCAGTGGCTGCCGTTCCCAAACTCGGAAGCTTGCTGCAACAGAGACCAGAGCTTTGTGAACATGGTATCAGCGAGGAGCAAGGGAGTTAAATGTGTTGGGGGCTTTATACTGTACTCCCCACTTTTCCTGGTTAACCCCTTTGTATCTCTCTAATACCTTGTTCAAGCTCTTCAGTTTGTTCTTGGTTTTTCCTAGTTGCAAGCATTGGTGTTTTGGGTTTTCCTCGGTTTTGGTCCAATTTCCTTTTTGTTTCTATACACAGGAGTAAGTCCAAAGTTTTCATAAGAAAATTGCAGGGACAAGTTAGTCAGTCTGGTGTTATGTTAGAGTTCAGGAGAAATTCTAGGGATAGATTAGGGTCAGCTCCTGCCTTGTCATCTTTTGCTTTATTCCTGACTTCCATCAGTCATGCTATTCTTGTTACTTGCCAGCAATGATACATGCTTTTGTATGTTTTTCTGTAAATGTTTGTAGCGTTTTTATGTTTTAACATGTTTTTTTAAGAATTTTTGGTGAAATTTTTTCTAATTTTCCATTTTTCTTTTTATTTTATAAAATAATCCTAAAATATTCCAGTTTTCATTCTCACCACTGGGGCTCAAACTAAGCTGAGGCTTCCTGTTGTGTCTGTGGTGATAAGAGGATGCTGCTGTAAAGTGATCTGTACAGCATCGCAGCGACATGTGACACCAGTAGATATGGGAATAATAGCAGCTCCCTGTGGAATGACCTCTTCTAAGGTCACAGAGCACGCTCGATGATGTTTTACATTCATTTCAAGGGGACAGAGTCTGAATATTGTCTTCTATGTCCATGAGGCTTGCTGTAAAGCAAGTCACTAAATGCTGTTAAGAACAGTCCAGCAAAATGGCAGCCCCCATAACAAAGTACAAAAAGGAAAAAACAAGTTTTAGTATCTGATTCTAATCAGTAAAAGAAAATGTAGGTGACACATTCCCTTTAACTACTGGAAGCCACAGCTGGTTCCAAAGAAAAGTGACTGATATAGTTAAAACCCAGTTCTGCCACCTAGAGACCAGTTAGCGGTGTTACACACTCTCTTTGCCACTTTCACAGCAGCAAAGTCCAACATGACTCTAAGGGCCCTATTCCACCGGACGATTATCGTTCAGATTATCGTTAAATCGTTTAAATCTAAACGATAATCGTTCAGTTGAAATGCAGTTAACGATTAATGACCAAACGAGAAGACCTGGACCTATTTTTATCGTTGCTTGTTTGCAAAACGTTCGCATTGAATAAGACGTCGCTCGGTCGTTCGCAGTAGATACGAACGCAATAGCGAAGAAAAAGCAATCGCAAATACGATCATAAGTAACGGTTATCGTTCCATGGAAATGAGTGAACGTTTTCAGGTCTTTCGCAATAGCGGTCGTTTGAGATCGTTAATCGCTAACGATTATCCAAACGATAATCGTCCGGTGGAATAGGGCCCTTAGCATCAATCCGCAGCAAATCAGAAGCCGGTAAACACAATGACACTTTCCATATACACCAGGGTCACTTTGTAAATACTTGTATATTGTAGTTCTGTAAGGCTTATCTCTAGTCACATCCAGAGCAGCAATCAAAGGCAATGGTTTGTCTTTGTTCTGCTGACAGACGTGACGATCTCTGTGTAACCATCATGCAATGTTCGGCGCAGAATCCTCGGTGCATCTTTGGTTGTGGATGGAGAAGAAAACATCCTGTAACTTAGACTACAATACTACAGCCCTGGTCTGTTCTGGACAAGACAAAGACCAAGCCCTGTAGTCTGCAGGAAAGCAGCAGCCAAGTTATACAGAAGCCTCTGCTGCTGGTAATTCTCTGAAGCTTCCCAAGAAACCCCCCACTCCCACCCCCAAAAAACCAATATGCTTTTGTTTCGAAGTCGGAGACTTTTGCCAAGACATTCACGTGGCATCTGAATTAAAATCTCCAGAAACATTCGGACGAGTCACGTGCTGTATAGAAATAACTTCCAGAAATCCGAATGTGAGCGCTGACCTCTTCCAGTTACAATACGTGACTCATTTCTGGGCCGAACGGATCAATCTGAGGCCGGAGCGAGAACCTCGAGCAGGGATTTATTTCAGCCTCTTATTCTTCCAAGTATCAATTAGCAGCTGAGATTCTTGGAGCAGATCTCAAGGTTCCCAGCTGCCCAGAAGCTCTCTGTCTGGAGGGAGAGGAATCCGATGCCTGATCCGTATTTGCTGTGTACTGGCTCTGGTACATCAGTTTCTGGGAAAGCTGGGTGGCCACCAATACAACCTCAATGACAAGCTCACCCAGCTTTCCTTCAGGTTGTCACTGTCAAGGATAATTCCGATGTTTAGGAACTTGACAAATCCAACTTATCCGCCTTATTATAGTCTACAGGGCGAATGGTTGGACTGGCCGGGGAGTGGAGCGTGCTGCTGAGTGCTTCGCCTGGCTATAGTTCAGATTGCAGCAGGTCTCAGGAGCGAGCTTCAACTTTTAATATGTCTGAGGATATATCAAAAGTTTAATTAAAAGTAACACTTTAACTTACAGTATATAAGCCCTTTAACCATCAGCGATGTTAGCTTTAACCATTGACAGTCTTAGACCACTGGGGATATTACAGTTAAGCCACCATAAAGCATAGTAAATGTAACTTTTATTAACTTAAACTGTTAAGCCTTCATCACCCTAGACCATCAGGAATGTTAAGGGAGATTAGTCGCCAGCAGAGAGCAGAGAACAAAGTATTACACAGTGAGAGCTGTGTGTATTCAGAGGTCAGAGAGGTCAGTGCTGACTTCAGAGGAGATAGCCTGGTGATGTAGCTGTAAATTAACTCTTTGTTGTCCTGTTTTGGTGCCTCATCTTCCTCCACCCCTCCCCTCTCCTTAAGAGAACCATGAAGACAGGGGGGAGAGATTCAAACTGCTTTTTCATGATAAAAATGCATTTTTCGGCTAATAAACCCAATCACAAAGTTTCTTAAAATCACCTGTACTATTGGTTTCTGCAAAAATATTTAAAGGACAGTGATATTTTAAGCAGGTAAGCCCTTTATCCCTCTAGACCACATGAAATGCTAAATTTAACCCTGCAATTACATAGACTACCAGAGGTTTTACCAATAAACTCTTTGCCATCTAGACCACCAGGGTAAAAAAGTTCATGTGTTTTCTACTGGGATCTACTGGGACCATCTTACCCCTCTAATAACAAAGAGGCTGAACAAAGAGTGAAAATCCAGCATGCCCGACCTCAATCTTTGCTAACATCATCCGTCGGTGGAGAGTGGGGAGGCCCCCATACACCTTATACTGTTGCCAGTTGCAGGTATGAAGTGCAAAGACATTTCTAGCGTTTTTTTCCTCTAAAAAAACTGGACTCTTCTATAGAACATGTTCACTCACTGACTCTTTTAACAAGCACGCCCATTCAGGGACCTTTTCAGAGGATGTGCAAGTACTTTTCTAGAGAGCATGACCACTCAGAGACTTGCTTGCTCACTCCAGGGCCTATTATGAATCATGTCCACTAAAAGGAGTTTTCTTAGGCAAGCACTCTTTTAGAAATAAAGGACTCTTTTAGAGAGCATGCCCACTTTAAGACTTTTAGAGTATTCTCGGGCAAGGATCTCTTTATAAAGCATGTCTACACAAGGTCATTACTACATTCTTTTATTATATTTGTTACTTCTTGGTGACGTAGCTAACGTTTGCAGTGGGTAAATCTCTTACCCGATTCTGGGCCTATTCTTGGCATTTCACAAGCAGAGGACATGGAGCATCATATCACTCCACGAGGCCAGGAAGACTTGATAACCTTCTTGGTTTGTTGAACATTAGGACTGCATGAGATCTCATTACGAGAACACTGTGAGCCAGCTTGTGTTTCCAGCCCTGTCGACACTCGCGGATGGATGAGAGGAGCGCACACACCATGCTGGCTCCAGGCAATACCCAACATCCAGGCTCCACACTTGGCAGGTGTCTTGGTGTTTCCCAGCCAGACACGGAGCCTCTCACAGTCACACAAAACAAGATCTGGCCGGGGATGGATCCAAGATAGAAAAAGAGACGAAAAAGAGACTGGAAATGTATAAGACCGAACAAACCCTGAGGACTATTAATAGAAAGATTAAAACCCAGAGTACAGGATGAGAGTCGGGCACCTGTCAAAAAACAGCAGGAACTGGCCAGGCCCGGACAGAGCTACAAGACGGGCCTTAAACTGTGGAGGACTGAGTACAATGCAGTGTAATAAGAGATTTCTGATGAATTTTTCTAAGGAGATGAACATTTTTGCACTTTGTGATATCCAGACTGTAACCTTCCTCAGCGTACAGACTAGAGGGAGTCAATGCACCTCCAATGAGATATACAAGAAGGGGTGGACCATATCAGGAAAATGCTGCAAAATGTTAAAATCTGCCCCAATATCTGACGACTGGGACAACCCTCTGATTTTACTAAGAATAGTGTAATACTTGCTCTCCCCTGCGGAGGCGCTGCAGGAGAATGGTACGCCTTCTGCCGATTTCCACCTCCCTGTGGTCAGTTGATGTATGATGGACTCCTTTAACAAAATGCGGTTGTACAACGCAAAACTAAGAAAATTTCTGATCAAAAGGGTCAAAATTGACCTCTATGCAGAGTGTCCTGCTGCTTCTCTGGTCCTGCCTTGTAGCCGTTCCTCTGCTTTGTGTTAGTGAGATTCCCCCCAATGGCTGTTCTCGTGCCAAAACCACAAAGAAATGCAGAGCTAAAGTTTTCTCACAGCTCCGCTGCCAACCTCTTCCCTTTCCCAGGAGTCTCACAAAGATGCTTCTGTAGCTTAGAAGTCGTACCTGTCGTACCTGAGGATAGAAGACCGGTCCAACCCCGACCTGACCACAATCCAACCGCTACAGTGATCTGGTGGTGAAAATATCTCCCCCTCCCAATCACTGCAGAGCCCCAGGGTAACAATAACGGAAGACCTGTATACAAGCAACATCTGAGGCTAGTGAGAAGGATATGAGGACAGGAGATTGGGAGCACTTTGGTAAAATACAGGATCAGTACAGGATAAGTAATGTAATGTATGTACACAGTGACCCCACCAGCAGAATAGTGAGTGCAACTCTGGAGTATAATACAGGATGTAACTCAGTACAGATAAGTAATGTAATGTATGTTTTTACACTCCGACACAGCTCCTTTCATTCTGTATGTAAACTGTACAGAGGCCATCATATATGGACTTGCCCTGTAAAGGATTTCTAAAGCAGAGTTTACCTTTAGGAACCACCCTGGTATACACTGGATACCTTATTATAACAAATCACTATATGATGCTACTATATGTGCCATGACGCTTTACTGTACGTGTACCGCTATTTACCTGTATGGCTCTGTATACTAAATGTGCTTTATCCTTTTCCCCTTTCGCCCGACACTGAAAACTGTAAGTAATGAATGGTTCCCATATACATCAGAGCAGTGTTATGTTATGTCCTATAAACTACCAGACTGTATTTTGGCTGAAAACTTCAATGTTTAGTCCAAGCCAAACACAGTCCCTCCTAAATGCGTGCCACCCAGCTTTCCCTCTCTCTGTTCACTGAGGTAGTTGGTGCCAGTCTTCAGTATGAGGCGCACCAGGTTAGCTGCCATGTAGCCCACCATATGACGCTGGCTTTGTAGTTCACCTGTGCCCCTCTGGGCTTGGAACTAAACGTTTTTATATCCACATCTTACAGGTATGGGCATGTGAGATAATCACACAGTCATGTATCTGAGCAATGCCATGAATGTGCCACCCGGTAATGAAATTGTAATTTACTGCTTAATCATGGCAAAGGCTTCCATTATAACTCTTACAGTGAGGCTTACTCAGCTTTCCCAGAATCCAGAACATTACTGTGTGGCAGGAGAGATGAGGCGACTGTAGGTCTGCATAGCACAGCAATAGGGAAGCTGAGGGACAACCCTACTGGATCTGTCATAGTGGTCATACTGACTGTAACCTAACTTTTTCTATAAAAAAAAAGAGCATTTGGGTGCCTGATAGAAATATACCATAACCCAATAATACAGAACGCTAAAGACTCTTTGGAAACAGAAGGATTTCAGCTCAGGAGCCTACAGAACAGTGAGTCCAGCTCTGGAGTACCAAACAGGATGTAACTCTGGTTCTGTGCAGGATCAGTAATGTAATGTATGTACACAGTGACCCCACCAGCAGAATAGTGAGTGCAGCTCTGGAGTATAATACAGGATGTAACTCAGGATCAGTACAGGATAAGTAATGTAATGTATGTACACAGTGACCCCACCAGCAGAATAGTGAGTGCAGCTCTGGAGTACCATACAGGATGTAACTCTGGTTCTGTGCAGGATCAGTAATGTAATGTATGTACACAGTGACCCCACCAGCAGAATAGTGAGTGCAGCTCTGGAGTATAATACAGGATGTAACTCAGGATCAGTACAGGATAAGTAATGTAATGTATGTACACAGTGACCCCACCAGCAGAATGGTGAGTGCAGCTCCGGAGTATAATACAGGATGTAAATCAGGATCAGTACAGGATCAGTAATGTAATGTATGTAATTATTTAGAGATGAGCGAACCAAATCTTACGAACAGAGATACATTACACACTTTGCAAACTTTGTAACAAGATGGCGGCTGCACAAATGAATACACATAAAAGCCACCACCAGTAACTTGCTGAATGGGCTGGAGGTGGCTGTGGGGACACCAGAGACTGGAGAAGGAGGACACCAGAGCAGTGCACACAAGTAAGAATTGATGAGCGAACTTGCAGAACCGCACTAAAACAGCTAAACACAAGGAATCATTTAGCTGTTTTAGTTCGGTTCATTTAAGGTTCGTTCAGATGAACCCAAACTTTGCTTGAAAGTTTGTTGGACCTGCCAAAGCGGAGTTTTGAAAAGTTTGCTCTTCTATAAATGTAATGTGTATTTACACAGTGACTTTATTGTAGGTCGCTCTCCTGTCTGGTGCTGTTGTTGTTGTTGCGCTGGTGATCGCCACATGGGGCTGCGCCATTTTTTATTTAGTGATCCACACGTATCAGGAATCTTGATGTGGTGTGTGGGCTTTTATCAAAATGTAAGGGTCCATTTACACAGAAAGAGTATCTGACAGATTATCTGCCAAAGATTTGAAGCCAAAGCCAGAAACAGACTATAAACCGAGATCAAGTCATAAAGGAAAGACTGAGATTTCTCCTCTTTTCAAATCCATTCCTGGCTTTGGCTTCAGATATTTGGCAGATAATCTATCAGATAATCTTTCTGTGTAAATGGACCCTAACTCCTGTTGTTCATAGTATCTAGTGATCAGTGACAAGTATATGGATGTGCTACCATGTCTGTTTTTTCTGTGACTTTATGTAGCTTTTATTAATATGTTTAGTGTGTGTACTTCTTCTATATCAGAATATATATATTGTCACATGGCGTATCGCGAATCCCTCTCAGACGCTCCTGATGCACGTATTACTGGTAATTACAATTAGCAGCAGTAACAGCGGACACGGTTATGTGAGTTTCAGTCATGTCTGGGAATCCGCTGTAGAACAAACCCGTCTTCTTTACTGCGCCAAACTCAGGCAGGACAAAAAAATCTGAATCTCAGACACCAAGACATGAGGGAGCAGCGCGGCCTCCATTATCTGCTTCTCACTGTCTTCTATAGGAAGCTTGTGATGGTAGCACCTATGGGGGCCAGGCCAGGCGCAAAGACTTCCCCTTTAAGAAACATGGGGGGAGATTTATCGAACATGGTGTAAAGTGAAACTGGCTAGCAACCAATCAGATTCCACCTTTCATTTCCCAAAGAGTCTGTGAGGAATGAAAGGTGGAATCTGATTGGTTGCTAGGGGCAACTGAGCCGGTTTCACTTTACACTATGTTCGATAAATCTCCCCCTGTGTTTCTTAAAGGGGAAGTCCGCACTATTAACATTGTGTATTAATTGCCTGATCTCTGTGCCTGGCCTGGGGCCTGTAATGGTTTTATCATCACTGAACGGAGATTTAAAAAAAGTTGTTAATCCCCAAGTAATGATAGAAGAGAAGGTTTAGCAGCGGCTCCAATGACAGAAGGGATTGTGAGGGTGAGGTGACGCAGGGCTGTGTGCATTTGGCCGCAGCTGTATCTGATCCTTGGAAAGCTGAGTGATAACAGGACGCATTAAGTACAACCACAGCTTTCTCTGATTCAGTATCTAGAGGAGGGGAAAGTCAAGTGACAACCCCTATGTTACATCTAGTGAATTTTCCTATGGTTGTCACCTATCTAAATAAATAACCTACCTAAATAACTACACTGCATAATTGAGCAGATTAGTGTCAGTATTAGGTCAGGAATCCACTCGATTTCATGTTACCATTACTGCAAGTGGCCTGCAACTTTTTTGGGGATTAAGTGTCAGGTCAGGTCCATACTAGTTACAGAGCTGCAGACACAGGCACATAGGTGATAACAAGATAAAACTAATTATGCCTTTGCCCTTGCTGATGGCTATTTGCAGAGTTATAAAACTGCATTTTTCCTTGGAAGCTGAAGTACCACAGAATTGATGCTGAGCCACAGCATGCACACCTCCTGCCTCCCACCCCTCCCTGTCTTGACTCTAGCCCTGTATGTCAATCCGTCAAGGAAGGGAGAGGTGGAGGAGGAGGCATGCATGCTGCGGCTTAGCATCGGTTTTGTGACACTTGAGCTTTCAAAGAAAATATAAACTCTTCCAATGGCCATCAGCAAAGGTAAAGGCATCATTTGTTTTATCTTGCTATCACCTTTGTTCCTGTGTCTGCAGCTCTGTAACTGGTATGGACCTGACAAATCTTTTAGAATCTACTATAAAACACCCATTGAAAACAATGGGTGCACACTGAGCAGGTTTTGTTGCATATATTTTGCTGCATAATATAAAACAAATATGAGTTAATAAACTAAGTATGAACTCTACCCTACTCTCTGCTACCTAAAGTCTTCCTGTCAATGAGAGAAATTTTGACGGGTCAGAGTCTCATTGCTCTGGAACAATGGAAGCCGTTGCCATCGAATCTCCAGTGATCAGCTTGTGATCCCCTATGCTATGGACAGAGAATATCAAGCTCAGATGGGAATGCACCTTTAGGCTATGTTCACACAATGTATAATTTCATTAAACTACGGCCGTATTTGCAGTTTTGCAACCAAGGCTGTTATTTAATGAAATTGCCGATTAAATTGATTGTAATGGAATTCCGGCCAGAGTGCAGGCGATTTTAAAAAACTTTGGGACCGCAGCTATTAGCAGGCACGGTCCGATCGCCATGCCCACTAATTAAATAATTACTTACTGCAGCTGATCCCTGGGTCGTTGTCCCGGAGGAGCGATCCACAAATCCGTCTCAGGCCGGGGTCTGCGCCGTAATGGCGCTGATCCCGACTCGGCACTCGATTGCTTCCGGCTACAGCAGCCAGAAGCAATCCAGTGCCTATCTCATTGATCTATGCTGTATAACTATACAGCATAGATCTCAATGAGAGATCAGTGTACTTATACTAGAAGTCCCCCAGGGGGTTTCTAGTATAAGTGTAAAAGAAAAAAAAAAGTTATTATTAATAAAAAATCCCCTCCCCTAATAAAAGTTTGAATCACCGCCTTTTCCCATGTTATAAATAAAAATAAATAAAAAAATAAACAAACATATTTGGTATCGCCGCATGCGTAATCGCCCAAAATATTAATTAATCACATTCCTGATCTCGCACGGTAAATGGCGTCAGCGCCAAAAAATCCCAAAGTGCAAATTTGCGCATTTTTGGTTGCATCGAATCCAGAAAAATTGTAATAAAAAGCGATCAAAAAGTCGTATATGCGCAATCAAGGTACCGATAGAAAGTAAAGATCAAGACGCAGAAAAATGACACCTCACACAGCCCCATAGACCAAAGGATAAAAGCGCTATAAGCCTGGGAATAGACCGATTTTAAGGAACATATATTTGTTAACAATGGTTTGAATTTTTTACAAGCCATCAAATAATATAAAAGTTATACATGTTACATATCGTTATAATCGTAACGACTTGAGGAACATATATAATAAGACAGTTTTACCCCAGGGCGAGCGGCGTAAAAACAAAAACCCTCCAAATAAAAGAAATGCGTTGTTTTTTTTTTTTCAATTTCTTTATGCAAAAACTCAGCCTGTCATTGCAAAGTACAATTAGTGGCGCAAAAAATAAGGGCTCATGTGGGTTTCTAGGTGAAAAAAATCCAACTGCTATGGCCTATTAAGCACAAGGAGGGAAAAAAGAGACCTAACATTGACTCTTTTATTTTAGGAGAGGTTATTTTCATATCTATGTCATGTTGGGTCATTTCATGCATATCTGAAGTGTTTCTGGACTTGGCCTTTAAAGTGCACCTATCATTAAAACAAACTTCTGACATGTCATAGCGACATGTCTGACGTTTGTATTGGTGGGTTCCGGGTGCTGCCCGTTCATCTCCGCTCTCACTGCTAAAGTAGCTCCTTTGTTGTGGCGATCGGCGGGTGTTTCAGCACCTGGATTCCCACTGATACAAACCGCTGACATGTTGCTATGACATGTCAGAGGTTTGTTATAATGACATGTGCCCTTTAAAGGAAAAAAATAGTTCTCTGGGGTTTTGCGCTGTCTGTGTCCTTTCTTGTCCCTATATGTGTAGAAATGATGAATAGAGGATGGCGATTCAGAACACCGGGCGTCGCGCCCCATTTGTTTCCAGACCTGTCCGCGCAGACATAAATACCACATTTTATAAACTTAGGCGATGTCTCTGTAGACTCCTGTGAGAGGTGAAGTGAGGACGCGGGGGCCGCGCTGCACAATACAAGAGAAGTTATCGATGGGATACTGACCGCCATATGACAGGAGGACGTTCCACAGATCAACGCCAGCCGCGACGTGATTGGCTGATTCTCACACGGCAGGTTATATCCGGTCACATCGGCACCGATCACTCCTGATCGAGAAAGAAAGAGAATTATAAACATCGCCATTCAGATATGCTAGAAATTATACAGGTCATTCTAAAAAAATGGATAATAATTTACAATATACAATAAATAAAGATTTAAAGGTGATTTGCACCCGAAAACGAGAATCGCACCAATAAAAGTATAGGAGAGAGAGAAGCAGCTGGAGTTTTTATCATTGTGAATTTTTTTTTTTTTTACATAGATATTGACTTATTTTCTATTAAAGGGGTACAGTGCTGCGGAATCAGTGTGCGCTATACAAAATAAAGCATTATTATTTTTTTTTTTTTCAAATCAACTGGTGTTATACAGATATGTAAATTAATTCTATTTAAAAATCTCAAGACTTCCAGTACTTATCAGCTGCTGTATGTCCTGCAAGAAGTGGTGTATTTTTTTCCAGCCTGACACAGTGCTCTCTGCTGCCACCACTGTTCATGTCAGGAACTGCCCTGATCAAAAAAAGTTTTCTATGGGGATTTGCTGCTGCTCTGGACAGTTCCTGACATGGACAGAGATGGCAGCAGAAAGCACTGTGTCAGACTGGAAATAATACACCAATTCCTGCAGGACATACAGCAGCTGAAAAGTACTGAAAAAAGTAATTTACAAATCTTTATAACTTTCTGATACCAGATGATTGAAAAAAAAAAAAAAATCTTGTCCAGAGTATCCCTTTAAGCTTCTGCAGTCTTTTTGCTAGAAGACAATAAGAAGTGCAGCCATATTGGTAGACACTTTGAATTGGCTTCTTAGTAAATCTGTGCATTGTTATTGATAGAAGGAGACAATTTTTTGTCACTTTCTGAGAAAGTTTGAAGATAGCCATCAATATGGCCGCATTCCCTAATCTGAGAAGTGATACAATTGTATCCAGACTAGACAATGCTCTGTGAGCTACACAGCCTGGATTCCAGACTGACACATTGTACATAGCTAGCCCTGCTTTTAGCTGAGAAGTGATATAATTGTATCCAGACTAGACAATGCTCTGTGAGCTACACAGCCTGGATTCCAGACTGAGGGTGCGTTTACACAGAGAGATTGATCTGACAGATTTTGAAAGCCAAAGCCAAATCTTTCCTTCATGATCTGATCCCTGTTTATAGTCTGTTCCTGGCTTTGGCCTCAAGGATCTGTCAGATAAATCTGTCTGTGTAAACGCACCATAATACATTACATATCTAGATCCTGCCCTCAGCTGATATAGTTGTATCCTATCTAGACAATGCTCTGTGGGCAACAACACACATTTCGAGCGATTTACACCCAAAAATCTTTTTGCTGAAGCTGAAACTTTTAGCAAATTCATTACAACCTTTTTTCTTTCTTAGCCTACTGGCTTCACTTCTATCATTATGAGCTGATGTTTTATACTATTGTTTCTACTACTAATAAATCTGATGCTAATCCTTTGTGTCATTCTGTCGGTGACCCGGCCTGCACCCCCTGTCCTGATGTGACGGGGGGGACAGGGGGTGATTTGGTGCCTGTACAATGGCGCGGCGGTAATGAGGCAGCTGTATAAGCACGGCGTTTTATAACCCCAATTAATATGGCGAAGCCGTTGTTTAACAGCTGTGGCCGAAAACCTGATTAACTGCGACACGAGCCCAAAAAAAGCAGCTGCGAGCTCATTGTGCGCAGACTATAGGGCCAGTGTGTACCTGTCGCTGCAGCCGCGCTCGCCTCCCGCGTGTTATTGGAAAATGGTTGCAATTTAAGCATTTCCTGAGGCTGTCAGCACCTCCTCAGCCGGAGCAGACCCCAGGCTCAGCCAGCGTCCCTCTGGAGAGAAGCCCCCAACACTGCGCTGACTACATTCCCACGAACCAGGAAAGTCTGCAGCCCGGGACAATGGGGTCAACCTCACCGCAAGGAAAAGTTACATTCTGTATTGTATCACAAACTCCGCTACGCAATGGGGCTTTGAAGTTTTTAAGAAAGTTTTTTCAATAGATGTTAACTTGCGATGTATCTAAGCTGTCTAATACTAATCTAATCTAATACTGTCTGCTGAGCCAGTGTATAATGCAGTGTCTCCTAACCTTTTTCCAGGTCTTGCAGAGCTACAACACCCAGCATTAAGGCCACAGGTTGGGGAACAGCATGTAAAATAGTGTCAGCTGTTAAATAGTATCTAAGCCTATAATGTGTAATGCCCCTATTCCACGAGTCTTTTGAAGGAGCAAACGAGCGCTATTAGCGCTCGTTTGCTCCTCGTTCCCCGCTCGCTGCCGCCGCTATTCAACGCGGCGTCAGCGAGCGGGTGAGTGCGGGAGGGGCGGCGGGGAGCTGCTGGGGGGGCTGCCCGGGGGATCGCTGATCGTCCGGGCAGCCCATAGGATATAGCAGCGTCTGCTGCCGATGCTCCTATTCAACGGAGCGACGGCAGCAGATCGCTGCTATATCAGTCACTTGTTTTTCAACATGTTGAAAAACAAGCGACTGCAACGATCAGCCGACATGAACGATGTCGGCTGATCGTTGCACTCTATTCCACGGGACGAATATCGTTCGTAGCGGTCGATATCGGCCGAATACGAACGATATTACTCCTCTAAACGACCCGTGGAATAGGGCCTTAAGGCCATGTTCACATGGAGTATGACACCGGCCGTTCTGTGACCCGGCCAGGTCTTTGAATTTACCCCTGCACACAGGATATCTTAGTCAATCATGTGTCATACTGTGTGCTCAGCTTATGCTGCGTTTACACAGAGAGATTTATCTGACAGATCTTTGAAGCCAAAGCCAGGAACAGACTATAAACAATAAACTGAGATGTCTCCTCTTTTCAAATCAATACCTGATAAATCTCTCTGTGTAAAATATTTAGAACTTATTTAGTATTTGTATTTAGTATTTAAGCCTGTTAACCTGTTTAATGCTATTAAAGCGACTCTGTACCCACAAACTGCCCACCCCAAACCGCTTGTACCTTCAGATAGCTGCTTTTAATCCAAGATGCAGTTATTGTCCTAAAAAAACACTTTTACACTTGCAGCCCTGTGCCAAACGGCTGTGGCCTAAAGTGTGTGTGCATTAGTCTGGCACAACCCTCCTCCAGGAAGATTGTCTCCTATTCATCAGCTGTGAGAACATGGAACATGGGCTGGATCGTTAAGGCACCTGTGCAGTGTTCACTACAGAGGAATAGGAAAAATCCTGCCAGTGGCATTTCTAATGATGAAGAGCGTGGGGAGGAGGGACGGAGGGGTGGTGCAAGGTTAGGGCACAGATACTCTAGGTCACGGCCGTTGGGCATCGGGCTGCAAGTTTTAAATTTGTTTTTTAGGACAATAACTGCATCACCCGCCGAATGGACCCCAGGACAGATCTTGGATTAAAAGCAGCTATCCGAAGGTACAAGTGGTTTGGGGGTGGGGGGACAGATTATGGGTACAGAGTCGCTTTAAGTGTCATATTGTCTGCTGAGTTTAAAGCGACTCTTTACCCAAAATCTGACCCCCCCCCCCCCCCCCCCCCAAACCACTTGTACCTTCGGATAGCTGCTTTTAATTCAAGATCTGTCCTGGGGTCCGTTCGGCAGGTGATGCAGTTATTGTGCGGAAAAAAAACAGCTTTTAAACTGGCAGCCCCGTGCCCTACGGGCGTGGCCTAGATTGTGTATGCATTAGGCTGGCACAACCTCTGTCCCTCCCCCCCACCCTCCTCATCATTAGGAATGCTCCAGGCAGATTGCTTCCTATTTGTCAGCTGTGTCAGCACGGCACATGGGCTGGATCGTTAAAAAACCTGTGCAATGTTCAGCATGGAGAAAATGTTCCAGTGGCATTTCTAATGATGAAGAGGGTGGGGAGGAGGGACGGAGGGGTGGTGCAAAGTGAGGGCACAGATACTCCCGTAGGGCAGGGGGATGCCAGCTTAAACGTTGTTTTTTAGCACAATAACTGCATCACCTGCCAAACGGACCGAAGGACAGATCTTGGATTAAAAGCAGCTATCTGAAGGTACAAGTGGTTTGGGGGGTCAGATTGTGGGTACAGAGTCGCTTTAAGTATCTAAACATGTTATTGTGATGCTGCATGCTGAGTGAGGGTATCTGTTTCCATAACTTTTGATGCTGTCAGCAGAGATGAAGCACAGTATCTAAGTACCTATTCCACTTCATCACCACCATTTTTGAGGAAAACATTAAGACGTTGCGCATGGTGTTCAGGGTTTCTGGCGCCAGATATTTCACTCACATTTGGTGGTACTGAGATGTTTGTTGTGGCCCTTAGCTACAATAACTAATTTTTTGTTGTTGGATTTTATTGTTGGATTTTCATAAATTTTTCTGAATTAAAGGGCCCTCCTCTGTGGTTCCATAAGAATGGTGCCGCCCCCAAGGATGTAAGATGTCCCATGAAGATCTATACAACCCTCCACTGGGGATGTATAAGACCTTCCTCTGAGGATCTATAAAACTGTCACATGAGGATGTATGAGACCCTCTTCTGAAGATATCTAAAACACTTCCCCAAGGATGTATTTTACTCTCACCTGAGGATATATGAAGATTCATAAAACACTCCCTTAAGGATGTATGAGACACTCCCCCTAGGATATACAAGGCCCTCCCCTGAGGGTATATGGGACTCTCTTTTGAGGATGTATGAGACCTTTCCCTGAAGTTCTAAAAAACAATTCCAGATCTGTAAGACACTCCTAGAATGTCCAAGGCCCTTCCCTAAGGATGTATGAGACCTTCCGCTGAGGATACTTTAAGAATTTATTAAACCCTCCCCTGAAGATCTATAAAATTGCCCCCTGAGGATTTATGAGACCCTCCTCTGAAGATCTCTAATATACTCCTCTGAGGATGTATGAGACTCTCCCCTGAAGCTCTATAAAACATTTCTATGAGGGTATATAAGACATTCCCCCTAAGATGTACAAGGCCCTTCCCTGAGGATTTATAAGACACTCCTTCTCCTCTGATGATGTATGAGACCCTCCCCTGAGGATCTGTCAAACACTCCCATGAGGATGTATGAGACAGTCTTAGGATGTACAAGGCCCTCCCCTGAGGAGGTATGGGATTCTCCTCTGAAGATATACAAAACCTTCCCTTGAAGATCTATAAAAATCCTTCCATGAGGATTTATGAGACACTCCTTCTAGAATGTATGGGACTCTCTCAGAGAATTTTTTTTTTATTCCATGCTCTGATTTTCCAAAGAGTAATCATAACTGGTAACTGTTGCCTGAATGTGAATATATCTAGGGGGCATTTACTTTTTTAACTTTATTGTGTGTTTCATATACACAACGTGTCTTTATACGCCTTTACAGACCAGGATATATGCCGATAAGCATTACTGCCTCCCCCACCGCTAACCCATATACTGTACTGGAACAGAGCAGCGCACAGACGAGTCTTTTCCCAGTTCCTGTGACTTTCCGGCTGCTTTCTATCACATCCTGACACATGAAGAAAAGCAACCATTACTTTTGGCCAAACTTTGTCATATTTCTCCCTTTGGCCAAACTTACCGAGCCCCCCGGCGTGAGCGTCAATGAGAGAAGCGGCTACAGCGATCCCCTCTGGAAGGCCAAGGTCTCTGGCAGCTTGTGTTGTGAGGTTATTCCCGACAGAGACTCCTGGAGACACAACTTGGTTTCCTGGGCAGACGAAGGATAAATAACAAGAGTTCACACTGATACGCAGAAATAAAGCAGATTCTTAGAGTAATGCGTCTGTGAATGTGGCTCCCAACCAAATACTGACATGACTGGGGTGCTGCGACCTCAACTTAGTGCACTGGAGGGAAAGGATTGGTCAAAGACCACTACCTCTGAAGGGGGCGCTAATATCATACTGCCAGGTGATATTCCTTAGAAACTGCCAACATCAGAAGACCCATGTAGTCCGTGGTGGCCACAGGGCAACTATGACTGAGAAAGTAGAAAGGGCCATTACAAGAAAAAAAAACTTTCTGGGATATGTGCTACAAATCTGTGCAATTTCCCCATAGTTTAGTTAATAAATATGGTCTAATATACAAAAACTTAGGAGTAGATTTATCAAACATGGTGTAAAGTGAAACTGGCTCGGTTGCACCAAGCAACCAATCAGATTCCACCTTTCATTTTCCAAAGAGTCTGTGAGGAATGAAAGGTGGAATCTGATTGGTTGCCGGGGGCAACTGAGCCAGTTTCACTTTACAACATGTTTGATAAATCTCCCCCTAAGGCTGCGTTTTTTCAATCCGTTTTTTTTTATGTTTTTTTTTTCAAAACACAGATGAAAAAAAACGGATGCATTTGTGTGCATCCGTTTTGATCTGTTTTTCCATTGGCTTCCATTGTAAGAAAAAACGAATCAAAACGAATCCTTTTTTTTTGTAATGTCAGCTACGTTTTTGTGTCCTCCAAAAAAAACGGATGTTTTTTTTACACGGAAAAACGGATCAAAACGGATGCACACAAATGCATCTGGGTTTTTCATCCGGATGAAAAAAAACGGATTGCTAAAACACAGTGTGAACCTAGCCTTGGATTTGTCGCATTCTAAAGCAAATGTACCATCATTTCTTTTTTTACCTTAGCCAGTGCACCGACACATCAATCTTGTACATTTTCGTTATCTTGTATATTACACTGATAAGGTTTTATCAATTTTTTTTTAATTATTATTATTAGTAGTAGTAGTAGTAATAATAATAATAATAATATTTTTAAATTAAAAACTGTTTGCTTTGACAGATATCTAAGATGAGCAGTATTTATAATAACTACAAACAGCTGTGTGGAGGGGGCTGCCTTATGTTGTTAGAAGAAACATGAATATATTTCATATTAAACACAATTCTTGTCATTGACTTTCAAATTTTTTATTTTTATTTTATGTTTCATTTTTGCATCTTGTTTCTATTTAAATACATATTAAAAACATAAAACAATCCCCAAAAATCAAGGGTAAAAATATGCTTTACAAAAAGTCCTATCAACATGCTGCGTGTCGGTGTTTCCCATCCTGTGTCTCTCCATTAATAGTAAAACCACCACTCCCATCATGGTCACACAGCTGAAGGCCTCTGTATTATCATATAATGTAGTGCAAAGCCAAACATAAATTATTTGTGGGGTCAAATGATAAAAAAAAACAATCATCAAAGTCATTGTTCCTTATATAGGAGGGTTCGCATTTATGGCATTTACTAAATGTGTAACAACCCTATGTATGGTAAAATTGTAAAACTTTGGGGAAAAGATGTTCCAGGTAAAACCCCCTCAAAGGACAAGAGGGCACTGCCTCCGCCTGGAGAAAAAAAGGTTCAAACTCCGGAGGCGACAAGCCTTCTTTACCATGAGAACTGTGAATCTGTGGAACAGTCTACCACAGGATCTGGTCACAGCAAAAACAGTAGAGGGCTTCAAAACCGGCCTAGACAAGTTCTTAGACCAAAATAATATAGATGCATATGTATAGAACATATCACCCCTCCCCCTTCCCTGTATCCATCCCCTCCTTGGTTGAACTTGATGGACATGTGTCTTTTTTCAACCGTATTAACTATGTAACTATGTAACTATGTAACTATGATATGATATGATATATTTATTCTGCAGATCACTGCGATTTCAGTGGTACCAAATGTATCAAGTTTTTGTTATTTTTCTCTTACTACATGGAGTAAATATAATTTTTTTAAGTAGATTATACTCCTATATGCGACAAAAACAGATACTGGCACTAGGTAATGTTTTTTTGATAGCTATATTATTTTTTCCCCCTAATATATAATTTTAGTTGCTACACATTTCCTAGTACAGCCCACTCTACAGATGTCTAGATGCCACAGTATCTAAAAGATTAAATGGCCAGGATCAGAGTTATCTCTGATCCCCATCGCAGCAGGCCGGAGTCAGATATCATACATCCGTGCCTGCACTATGGAGTGGGCTTAGCTCTCTCTCTTCATATTAGGGTATGTTCACACTGAGCAAATATAGTAGAATTCAGAAGCTGCTGTGGGAGATCTAAGCCCTTTAGATTTCTTCTTTTTACCGTGCCAAGGTTAAATCAGTGACGCCATTTATTACCTATTGGCGGCCGATTGTACGTGGTTATCTGTTCTTTGCAGTCATGGGCACCAAGACATATACAATAGGACAAAGGTCTCCATCATATTGAGAAAGAAGGAGCAGCTGAAACATCATGGCTGGCACAGCGAAATAATTTCTCCTTACCAATAAAAAACAAATGTCGTCTCAGCACTCGGCAGATATTTGATGTTGGGGGATGATGAATTACAGTGCAAGCAGTGCACGGGGACGACCCTCTCAGGCGGGTGGGAACCAGATGTTTTGGCAGAAAGCATGGACACAGTTTGTGTTATATACAGTTCAGCTGTGGAGAAGGGACATGAGGATATGCACTAATATAACCTGTCTGCGGGGGGCGCTATGGGGGGGGGCACAGGTCTGCGGGTTATATGAGCTTTGTGATCAGGGGCAGTGCAGATGTCTCCTATGTAGGATTTTTTTTCATGGATGAGCAATGGATCAAGTTATTATTTGTATGTTAAAATTATCAATATATGTGCCAGATTAATATATCATAATAACATAAAACAGGATGTGCCTTAAAGGGTTTTTTTTTTTTCCTCTCCCGTACCCCTCATCTCCCTGCATGCCGTGCGCCACCTTCATCTAAAGTCTATGGCACTCCATTTTCATTCCACTGTGAGAATATAGGGCTATGGTCTTGTAAAACTTTGAAATATTGCTGTAGTGATGTTAAAAAAAATAATAATAGACAAACCATGCTTACCTGTCCGCTCTCCCCAGGTGCCCTCCGGCATTCTCTCCAGTGACTTTGACTGCTTAATCCCTTTGGAGTGGAGTCTCAGAATACTGTAGCTTTACTTTTAATATCCCTGGCTTTTGCTGTATGGTACAGACTATAGCATATGTTCTGTGAATTTGTTTCCAGTGTTATTTGTGCTGTATGTGCTCTGCTCCGTTGCAGTTTTGTCTTAGTTTCTCCAGTTGGTTCTTAGTTCTTCTTTGTATTTTGAAGTTATTGCTGTGACACTGAAGTTACCTGTTTGCCTAGTTGCTGTGTTTTTGTGGTGTAGGGTCATCATAAGGACAATTGCAAGAACAGTCTGGCTTAGTAGTAAGTTTAGTGCGCAGGGAAAGACCTAGGAAAAGATTAGGGATAGCTAACTACTGTCACTTCTTTCAGTTGTTCCCGTTCATCATCCTCCACTTCATTGCTGACCATGTTATATCCCACTCCATCTGGCTCCTGTCATCTGTTGGTGAGTTGTTATTCTTGTTACCTGTCGTTATTGAAATGCCATAAAGGACGGCTCCTATAGGTAGACATCAGTTCTGTTGTGTGATCAGCCAGTATTACTAAAAACACCAAAATTTTAAAGGGGTAGTGCGGTGCTACACATTTATTCACTAAATAACACACATTACAAAGTTATACAACTTTGTATTGTGTGTTATTTAAGTGAATGTTCCCCCCACCCCCAGAAGTGTGGTGCATTATACTCACCGACTGCCGACCCTGGCAGCCATTTTCAGGAGGCCGGCCAGACCGCTCAAGCCCTCCCTCATGCCGGCCCCCCTCTGGCGCGTCATCAGCTGCTCAGCCGCGATTGGCTGATCATAGTTTAGCTGAGCCAATCAAGGCTGAGCAGCTGATGACGCACTGGCATGAGGGAGGGCTGGAGCGAACCGGCCAGCCTCCTGAAGATTACATCATTGTCCCAAGATGGCGGGAGTGGTCGACAGTAATTATGTGAGTATAATGCACTATGCTTTCGGGTGTGTGTGTGTGTGGGGGGGGGGGGTTGGGGTGTACACGGGGAAGGGGGTAATTCACTTAAATAACACACATAATAAAGTTGTATAATGTGCAGCACCTGCACCGCACTACCCTTTTAAGTCCTTATTACACGGGCCTATTTGGAGGAACAAGCCCGCGCCAACCTGTCAGATCTGCGCTCACTTGACAGGGGGTAGCCCAGACCATTCCTTTACCTTACAGTAAGAAACCTCCCTTCCCCCCTTCCGCTGGACCAACCCTCTCGTCCCCGAATAAGACACAGAAACCTGCTTGGAAAAAATTGGCCACAGCAGCCATTTTATTAACAAAACAACATACAAAATATTGCACCAAACATTAACTCCAAATATTAAAACTAAATATAGAAATAAATATATATATATACATATCCAACGGCCAAACAAGTAATGTTAGATACGTATATATATATCGAGCCTTCTTAATGTGCAGGGGGTCCTTGGGGCTCCAATTTCCCAACCAATCTGCTCCCCATCAATTTAAACCTCCAGCCGCCCGCTACCGGCTCAAAGGCCCCACACCCTCTATATAAAGCTCAGCAGATGGCTGTATTGACCATAACTATAACTCCGCTCCCCGTGACACCACACTGGCAGGAGCCCAGAACTTCCCCTGATGATACCAGTACATCAGAGGATTGCTACCCATGTACCCCCAAATCAGAATCCAAGACCAACCCCAAGGACCCTCTACACCCGCCACAGCTGCCATGACGAGAGAAACAAAACCCCCCTCCCACATACCCAAACGTACAGGCACCCACGGCCAAAAATAAGGGAGGGTGGGCGGGACTCTTCACACTGCTCTCTCCTCCCGAGTGTTACCATGAGGAGAGAGCCAGTCCCTTAAGTAAACTCTGTCCCCTCCTTGTCCCCTCCCCTACCCCTCCCCTAGCAACTCCCGCGTTATACTCCCTTTCTACCAATTTTAACCCCTTCATGGCTGGACACCCCGTCATGGCGGCTTACCGCTCACGAGGGTCGCGTGCAGCCTTTCTTGACAGGGGGTAGCCCAGACCATTCCTTTACCTTACAGTAAGAAACCTCCCTTCCCCCCTTCCGCTGGACCAACCCTCTCGTCCCCGAATAAGACACAGAAACCTGCTTGGAAAAAATTGGCCACAGCAGCCATTTTATTAACAAAACAACATACAAAATATTGCACCAAACATTAACTCCAAATATTAAAACTAAATATAGAAATAAATATATATATATACATATCCAACGGCCAAACAAGTAATGTTAGATACGTATATATATATCGAGCCTTCTTAATGTGCAGGGGGTCCTTGGGGCTCCAATTTCCCAACCAATCTGCTCCCCATCAATTTAAACCTCCAGCCGCCCGCTACCGGCTCAAAGGCCCCACACCCTCTATATAAAGCTCAGCAGATGGCTGTATTGACCATAACTATAACTCCGCTCCCCGTGACACCACACTGGCAGGAGCCCAGAACTTCCCCTGATGATACCAGTACATCAGAGGATTGCTACCCATGTACCCCCAAATCAGAATCCAAGACCAACCCCAAGGACCCTCTACACCCGCCACCACGAACATACCTTGAAACCTCAAGTATGTGAGCCCCCCACCAAGACCAGGGCCCGCTCAATCCCTTCTTGAACTCTCAACGCCCACAAATCGGTGCCCACCGCGTTGAGGTGAACACCATCCCCCAGCCAGTAGTTGCCCTGCCCGGCCTCAAAATCCAGATGCCGCACCACCACACCGCCATTCCGGGCCAAAAAACCTCCAATTGCTCTGTTCACCTTAACTCGGGCCTTGTTCAGACGTTCAACCGACCGAGCCTTCCGCCAGCACTGCCTCGGGACAATATCCGACCACACCACCCGCACGTGCGGCCAAGCCACCCATAAGCGCAGGATATCATAGCGTATATCCCGGATCAATTCCCTGAAAGGACGGCTTCCCAAATCGTTCCCCCCCAAATGGAACACAAGCACATCAGGGGCTCTATCCAACCCCACATACCGCTGGAAGTCTGGCAGCGCCCGGTTCCACAGCATGCCCCCCTTTCCCAACCATCGGAGCACCGCCACATTTCGGGAAAAACCGAGCTGTCGACCATCCGGCCTGACCTCCGCCCTCTGCGCTCCCCGAACCACATAAGAATGGCCCAAAATCCACACTAAAAAGGGGGGACCTGTAACGAGAAGAAAAACACAACATGCCGTGCGTCACTCAACTATAAGCGAAGCCCAGACCACCTAAACCAACTGCGGGCGCACATATGATCTATAGCGCCCCGACTCCCACCGCCCAATCCGCCTAACCACCTCAGCACTGAGGCCCCAGCTCGCTGCCTCGGTCGCCGCCCCGATCCTGAATGAATGAGGAGCAAACGCCGACCCGTCCAACCCCAAAGAAACCAAACACTTCCGGAAAATGGCAGAAAACTGAAACCTCGACAGGAATGTACCCCCCGCATGGCGCAGCAATGGGCCACCCTGCAAACCTCTAACCTCCAAAAACTCCCGCAAGCACCGCACCGGACAAACCGCCGAACCAGCCACTGCCCCTAGCGCAACCCGACGCCCCCGTCCATCCTGATCCGTCTTGGAGCGACGAATCCAGAACAACACCCGACCATCCTCAAGCACCACGTCCTCCCGCAACAAGCCTCCCGGCCGACTACCCGACGGAGACACCAACTCACCCACTCTCAAAGCCCCGAAAAAAGCCCACGAAAAAGCCAAACGAAACAAAAGGAACTCTCCCTGCGACCGACAAATCCCCCCCAAGCAGCCCACAATCCTTTCCAACAACGCAAACGAAACAGGCCTTCTCGAGTCCGGGCGCACCTTGCCCCTACGAAAACCCTTCAAAGCCTGCACCACCAAAAACTCCTTCGTGATATCCCGCAACCCTCGCACTTTAAGCCAGAAAACCAACGCTGACATAAAACGATTGACCCTGGCCACCGACCAACCGCCCCCAGCCACGCTACCCAACCAGCCCAACACAGCCAAAGTCCTGTCACCATCAGAGCAAGCACCTCCCCAACCGCACAACCACTCCTCCCAGACCACCCAATCCGCCGAATACGACCTCCATGTAGCAGACGCCAGAGACGACCGAATCAGTCCACCAACCATCAACAGACCAGAGTCCACAGGTGTGGCGGGCACGGGATCCCCTCCTCGTCGGCCTCCGGAGCCAGGGCTCGAAAACGCTCCCACTGCTGGCGAGAAAGAGAGTCGGCAATGTCATTCTTTACTCCTGGCACGTGCACCGCCACCACCCACGCATTCAAAGACAAGCAACTAAGAACCAGATGTCGCAACAGGCGCACTACTGGAGGCGAAGATGCAGATCCAGTGTTCACCGCAGACACAGCAGCCTCATTATCACAGTGAAATCTGACTTTCCTGTCCCTAAACCTGTCGCCCCAGACACCCACCGCCACCACAATCGGGAACAACTCCAGAAAAGCCAAATTCCGCACCAGACCCGCCTGCTCCCATGAACCCGGCCAAGACCCCGCGCACCACTGCCCTTGGCAGTATGCCCCGAAACCCACACTCCCAGCCGCATCCGTGAACAACTCCCAATCAACTGAATCCACCACCGGGGCCAACATCAACGACCTACCGTTATAGGTATCCAAGAACCCCGCCCACACAGCCAAATCGTCCCGATGCTCAACCGTCAACCTAATAAAATGATGAGGCGCCCGCACCCCAGCCGTCGCCCCCGCCAGCCGTCTACAAAAAACTCGTCCCATTGGCATAATCCTGCAGGCAAAATTCAATTTGCCCAGCAAGGATTGCAGCTCCTTCAGAGTGATTTTTCGTAATCCTTGCGCCCGCCGCACCTCGGCCTTCAGGGCCACAAGTTTATCCTCCGGCAGCCGGCACTCCATTCTACAGGAATCAATCACGATCCCCAAGAACTTTAGTGCCGTCGCCGGACCCTCTGTTTTTTCCGAAGCCAAGGGGACCCCAAACTGACCGGCAACCCACTCCATGGTACCCAACAAAGTTCCACAAATGGGCGAGTCGGGCGGCCCCACGAACAAAAAGTCGTCCAAGTAGTGAATGACTGACTTCAAGCCCGCCAGGTCCCGCACCGCCCATTCCAGGAAAGAACCAAACGCCTCAAAATAAGCGCAAGACAACGAGCAACCCATTGGGAGGCAACGATCTACATAAAACTTTCCCTCCCAATGACAACCTAACAGCCTCATGCTGTCAGGGTGTACGGGTAACAGGCGGAAAGCGGACTCAATGTCCGTCTTGGCCAGCAGAGCCCCCTGTCCATAGTCCCGCACCCATGCCACAGCGGCGTCGAAAGACGTATAAACCACCGAACAAAGTTCAGGGTCTATACCATCATTCACCGACTGACCATGAGGGTATGACAGATGGTGAATGAGCCGAAATTTATTCGGCTCCTTCTTAGGAACGACCCCCAGCGGAGAAACAACCAAATTGGACAAGGGGAGTGACTCAAAAGGCCCTGCCATCCGCCCCATGGCCACCTCCTTGTCCAATTTTTCCTGAACCACCCGCGGATGCAAATACGCCGACTTCAAATTGCGCAACGAGAAAGGCACCTCATAAGGAGGGTCCGGGATGACAAAGCCACAAGTAAAACCGTCAAACAGCAACAACGCCTTCCCCCTATCCGGGAATCTATCTAGAAACGGTCGCATCGCGCCCACCCTCACCGGCGTCACCCCCATGACCAGAACTACCGCCCCCTCGCCCCTTGCCTTTTCTAAAACACCGCGCCGTGCCGTGCGATGTCCCACCACAAGTCCCGCAGACATGCTTGAATTTACAGGCGCCCCCGTATTTGCACTGGCCCTCGTTAAAGAGCCAGCACAAACCGGACTTGCCGCTCCCCGCTGGCGAGGCCTGTCCGGACGGTCCTGCGTGGCCGGCCGAGCCGGCCCCCCCCTGAAAGGGCTGACCATAACGCGCCGAACCCATTACCCGCAGCCACAGACCAATATCTTTTTGGTCCCAGCGAATACTGGGCCTGACCGCCTTACGCTGACGAAACTGCTCGTCGTAGCGGAGCCAAAACTGGCCCCCATAAACACGCTGAGCTTCCCCAATTGAGTCCAGGTAGCAAAACAAAGCCGCGCAGTTCTGCGGCGCCTTGTCGCCGATCACGCTGGCCAAGATCGCAAACGCCTGGAGCCAATTAGAGAAGGTCTGAGGAATAAGACGCCACCGGCGCTTCTCCTCCTCTTCCTTCTTACTCTCAAATCGCTTCCCTTTGTCAAGATTGAACTTATCCAACGGGAGAAGGGAGAAAATCTCCACGTACTCATCCCGGCCAATCTTGTCCCTCACCTCCTGCTTCAGGTGGGCCCCCAACGGCCCCTCAAAACACACATACACCTCCCCTCGAGCCCGATCATCCATCCTCACCCAATCCACCTCCCTATCCTTATCCGTTTGCACTGCAACCGCCACACCCCCTGGACCCCCTACTTCCAACGCCCTACCCCCTGCTGGTATCTCCGCGTCAGTCCATGCCACCGCCGGCGACGTACCCCCCACAGGCCCCCTGCCCCCTCCCGCCAAATATGCCCTAAAACCACTAAACAATTCATGCCACATAGCGCTACCACCGGGCGCACCCCCCCCCCCCCAACCCCCCCAGGGCCAGCAACCATGGGGGCCCTACCCCCCACCTCCCCCCTAATTACATCAGACACAGAAGACATCACAAGAGACAACTCACCAGGCTGCCCGGGCGCTGTGTTCCCGCCAGCCGGAGGTCCGGGATCTCCATGACGACCGCTCTCACTTGCCGCTGCGCCGTCGTCCACCACTCTCTGAGAGGGAGCAAAACTGGGCTGGCCGCTGCAGGTTCGGCACTGATGGACCGGAGCAGGGGCCCCCGAGCCCCCCGCCGCCACGACACTCCTGGGCCCACTGGGACCCGGTGGCTCCCAAGAAGGGGAACCGATGGCATTGAGGCCGACATCCCTGCGCCCGGCCCGGACCGTGGGCCAGCGCGAAGTACCAGGACGCCCCCCTGCCGGGGGCGGGCGACAGGCTCCTCCCCCGACTGGATCATCGCCAGGGGAGCTAGCCGCAGCAGCAGGTGCAGGACGACAGGAGGGGGAGGGGAGCCACGGGCCCGCAGCCTCAGCCTCCCCCGCTCCGCAGAACCCGGCCGCTTCCTCGGATTCCTCCCAGGCCGGGCCCCGCGACCGGTGCGAGGAGGAGGCGGAGCCTGGCCTGTAGGGTCCCCGGAGGGGCTCACATGCTGTCGCCGGGTTCTAACGCCCGCCTCCGGGCTGAGCCGTGTCGGCGGCCGGGAGCGCCGGGAGCTCCGCTGGCGGGGAGGGGGGGAGGAGGGGGAGAGGGGATCAATCTGGAGCTCGGCCGCACCAGAACCCTCACCTGACCGGGCCAGGGATCCCCCGCCAGCATCGCCGGACGGCACCGGACGGAGCGCCGCCCGAATCTGTTCTTCAAACAAGCCGCGGTCTGCAGCCGAAGCGGCCGCCTCCCGCAGCTGATCCAGCAAGGCAGCCAGAGACATGGTAGGCCAGATCTTTCCCTAACTGCCAATCTCCCTGACACTCTTCACACTGCTCTCTCCTCCCGAGTGTTACCATGAGGAGAGAGCCAGTCCCTTAAGTAAACTCTGTCCCCTCCTTGTCCCCTCCCCTACCCCTCCCCTAGCAACTCCCGCGTTATACTCCCTTTCTACCAATTTTAACCCCTTCATGGCTGGACACCCCGTCATGGCGGCTTACCGCTCACGAGGGTCGCGTGCAGCCTTTCTTTCTCCTTGTTCCCTGTCGCTGTCCGTGCTATTACAAGCGCCAACAGCGAGAGGGTAAGAATGGGAGGGACGTGGGGAGCTGCGGCAGGGACTCTCGAAACGATCTTTAGATCGTCCAAATGGCAAATCATTGCACAGAGCGTCACCCAGCAGACCGTCATTGTTGTTTTAGTTTTTTCCAGCATGTTTAAAGACTAGGATCAGCCATCATCGTGCATGTCAGCTGATTGTTGCCTTTTAACAGGAGCTATTACACCAAGCGATTATCGGTCGTAATGGCTGATAATCGGCCCGATAATTGCTTGGTGTAATAGGGCCTTTAGACATACAGGCCAGTGGTAGTAAACCACTAGACATGACAGGGTCACTCCTTTGGAGCACAAAGAGTAGTGGGTGCCTCACTAGCAGACAACAGATTGGGCCACTACAACCCTAGACTGAGAAGCTAAAACACTTAAAGGGGTTATCCAGCCCTACAAAAAACATGGCCACTTTCCCCCTACTGTGGTCTCCAGTTTTAATTCAGTTCCATTGAAGTAAATGGAGCTAAATTGCCAACCACACCTGAACTGGAGACAACAGAAGGAGGAAAACTGGCCATGTTTTTGTAGCGCTGTAGCCCTTTAACATTAAGGCTCCATAGAGCTTCAATGTGAACACTAAACCGCTAGCCATCAGGAATGGGGCACTAAACTGCTCAGTGACTGAGCCATTTGGATCTTGGGTGTCTGGACCTTGGTTATGACCATAGGAAAGGATCCCTCTCGGCTTTGCCCACCAGAAGACCTTGTCCCGTACCAGACAGCAAACCAATAAACCATATATACACAACTCATGTCCGTTATGGGAACCAGAACATTTTCTCCTCTTTTTTTAGTGCTGTCTCTGTGTTCCTATTCTGACCACATTAAAAAACAAAGAGAAAATTTATTTTCCCACAAGTTCAATCTTATAAACCCGGGGTGTAACGCTGACTCTGTGAGAAGAGGAGACATTGTTTAGCTTTGTGGCCTCAGTAACAAGGTATCTCTAGTGTCGCTGCAGATGCTCTTCTTCGGCCTCGGAGCAAAGGGAGTGCCCAGGAATGAACCCGATGCTATAAGCCAGGATAATATCTGAATATTTACAGTCAACAAGCTGAAATCTCAAGGAAGAGAATGGGCTGGGAGTAACACGGTGTTCCCAGCAGGCACCGACCGCACAGCTGGAAGGAGTTTAATAGACGGCTCAGAATTCTGCCGTCTCTGCAGCTTTTTTCTCAAGTCAGCTGCACAGAATGTAAACACGTCGCTGCGTGCTTAGCGTGGAGGACAAAACTACTAATTATTACTCCCATCCTCCTGGGGGCCCGCCAGCCAATCGGCACATGATGCTCACGTTTGGGTCTATAATTGACGACTTTGTGGAAATTGCACCCTATAGTTTAACGTACGATGAATACCATGGCTCAAGTGGAACGTTGGCCGAGACAGTCAAAGCTATAAATTGAACTTCCATAAAGAACGTCAGTAAAACAAGAAACTGCACTCAATTTTTAAAAGCTAAGGGGACAGAGGTAACTATGATAGGAAGGTGCCGAAGGCAAGTGATAATGTATGCCATCCTCTAAACACCATTTTATAGTAAATAATTTCTTTTTTTTTAAGCTGTTATGGATTTATGAATCTGTCAGTCCACATGTTTTCTAATGTTTTCCATAATACTGACGCTATGCACAATATAACTACTAGAATGGTTATAATGGAGAAAACAATTGGCTGTTTCATGAAGACTCGGTAACTGCGTGAATTGTTTTCTCCATTATTACCATTGACTGTGTTCTCACCTCTATCCCAAGCACCTCCGAACTGTGGCACCTTTATACATAATAGACTTCCCGGGCGTAGCTAGTCCACCTTCACGTCTAAGGCATATGCGATCCGTAGTGCTGGTTCTCCTGGGGTTTTTTTTTGGCATAACTACTATAATACTGCCCCTATGTACAAGAATATAACTACTATAATACTGCTCCTATATACAGGAATATAACTACTATAATACTGCTCCTATATACAGGAATATAACTACTATAATACTGCTCCTATGTACAAGAATATAAATACTATAATACTGCTCATATATACAAGAATATAACTACTATAATACTGCTCCTATGTACAAGAATATAACTACTATAATACTGCTCCTACAGTATATACAAGAATATAGCTACTATAATACTGCTCCTATGTACAAGAATATAACTACTATAATGCTTCAGGAAGATACAGGTGCCGGCACTGTCTGAATACTGCTCAATCAGTAGCTGTGCGCTGGAGTCGGATTAAAGGCTAATAAACTGCACTGGTAAGTAGCCGCGGTGCTCGAACAGAGACAAGGGCAGTACGGTGTATAAAATAGAAAATAAGTCCAAGCACTCACCGGATGAAGGGATCTCTTTGTGCGTTTATTCAGACATCACAGGGAGGGAGCGGTGGCAAGGGTGCGGGAGCGTGTAGCAGACAACTGTTTCGCGCCTCAGCGCTTTGTCAAGTCTTACATCACTACCGGGGGAGGGTAGTTTAAATAGGTTACATCATGCATATGCAAATAGTATTCAAAATAGGTGAAAACAAAAAATGTGTTACATACAAGTACAAATTATCTCACAAGAAAACACTCCAATCATTCCTCTCATTGAGGCCATTGGGACCGGTCGCATCTAGAGTGGCAATCCATGTTGCCTCTCTCCTGAGGAGGTACTGATGCCTGTCTCCTCCCCTATCAGGTTGATCCACCTTCTCTAAGCCCAGAAAACGCAGGGAGCTGGTGTCACCTTTGTGGACAGAATTCACATGCTCTATAAGGCGGGGAACGCCTTTCCCCGTCCTTACTGAATAGGCATGCTCTTTGTACCTGGTCCACATCGGGCGTTTAGTTTTGCCAATGTAGAAGCGGTGACACGAGCATACAAGCGCATAGACAGTGTAGGGGGTTCTACAGGTGATGAGGCTATCGATATAGCAGTCTACTCCATTAAGGTTAATATAAGCAGTAGGAATAAGCTGCGGGCAGTACTTACAGCTACCACATCTTTTATTTCCTGTCAGAGGAGCTCTGGTGAACCACTCATCTGCCGCTTTTTTCTTTTTGCACGTATTCACATTGAGCTTATCTCCAATGGTGCGGTTTTTGCGGTATGTGATGAGGGGTCCCTGAGCTGCAATCTCCTTCAGGTCATCGTCCTGTTCCAGGATGGGCCAATGTTTCCAGATGGCTTTAGTAATACACTGATTCAGCGGTGAATTTTGAAAAACAAAAGAAAACCTATTTAACCCTTTCTGTTGTGTGGTCTTGGATCTCAGTAGGTCTGATCTGTTCAGCATATTGGCCCTGGTTCTAGCTTCACTAATAACCTGTTCTGGATATCCCCTTGCTGAGAGTCTTCTCTCCATATCTGCAGCCTGTACAGCAAATGATTGATCATTGCTATTGATACGTTTAAGCCTCACTAGCTGGCTGAATGGAATGGAGTCTTTAATGCGTGTGGGGTGAGAGCTAGAGTAGTGCAAGATGGAATTGCATGCGGTTTCTTTTCTAAACACTGAGGTGTGCAGTGTGTTATCCACTACGTCCACCTGGACGTCCAGAAACTCAAGGGATCGGTTCCCTATCTTATATGTGAAGACCATGTTCACACTATTCACTTCATTAAGGTAGGTGACAAAATCAATAAATTTACTTTCTTCTCCAACCCACACAACGAAGACATCATCCACATAACGAAAATACGCCCTGATGCTTCCGATGTGTGGGTTGCGAGTGTTAAATACATAGTCATTTTCCAGCTTGGCCAAAAAGAGGTTTGCGTACGTGCAGGAGACCGGCGTGCCCATAGCAGTACCGATCTCCTGCCCGTACCATTGGTCCTCAAACATAAAGACATTGTTACGCAAAATAAAGTAAAGTCCTTCTTTCACAAAATTTCTATAGGCTTGAGACTGGTCTGTCCTAGATAGGAACCAATCGATCGCCTCTACACCCGCATCATGAGGGATGCGGGTGTAGAGGCTTTCCACATCGACTGAGGCCAGGATACAGTCATCAGAGAAGTGCACTGAGTCCAGCATGTTTATGAAATCTCCGGAATCTTTTAAATAGCCAAGTGTTTCGGCTAGGAGGGGTCTAAGAGACCAGTCCAGGTATTGGGACAGGAATTCGGTAGGGGACCCGATGGCGGACACGATTGGGCGCCCAGGTGGTTTGTCCAGATTTTTGTGGACTTTTGGTAAGAAATACCACCTGGGCGCTCGGGGTGTCGGGGGGAGTAACTTCTCAGCTGTTTTTTTGTCGATTGCTCCAGTACTGCTGTGCTTGAGCAAGAGGCTACGTAATTGCTCATGGATCTTGGGTATGGGATTTTTTGTGAGGAGTTTATATGTACGGCGATCGCCTAATTGCCTCTGAGCTTCCTCTATGTAGTACGAGCGCGACATTACGACAGCTGCCCCCCCTTTGTCAGCCCTCTTTGTTATGAGGTCAGGGCGATTGCGGAGCCACTTGAGTGCTCTATCTTCCGCCTTAGACAAGTTTTTGGTCGCCTTGGGGTACACGAGAGCCTTTACTTCCTGTACTACCGACTTATGAAAGGTGTCAATGGCTCCCCCTGGGGTAACTTGGGGACAAAATTTAGATTTGTTGCCCCCCATAAACACTGCTTCAGTGGTGGAGCTGACTGCTTCTTCATACCCGGCCAAAAAACGTGTACATTCAATCTCCTGCACATTAAATTCTGCTGGGACTTGGAATCCCAAAGGACCCACTGTACAGCGAGACTCGCCTCTGGTTTGCTGCTTATTGTGACTTTTATTAACAGAGAAGTGTTTAGTAAGATTGACTTTGCGTACACCTTTGAACATGTCAACATCAAATGTTGTAGGGGAAAAGTCCTCTGTGAGGCCATAATTAAGGCCCTTGCTAAGTAGCTGTTCACATTCAGGGGGCAGGGGTACTCCAGAGATGTTTATGACATTCGCTTTTCATTTAATGTTTCCAGGTTACTTGCTTCCTGTAGCCTTCTTTTCTGCTGTCTTTTTTCTCTCTGGAATCGTGCCTTCCTGCCTCCTCTCCGTGTTTTTCGCCTAAAGGGCCGCTTCTTGGGTTCTGGGGTGTATTGGTTCTTCCTGCTGTCGTGCTGGTAGTGGGCTCGTCGGACGCGCTGGTGTCAGATTCTGTGGTCCAATATTCCGAGTATCTTTTTTTAGGGCGTTGTTTCTTTTTGTTTTTTTGCACAGTTAGTTGCCAGCTGAAAATCTTTTGCGTATCGTAATCAAGCTTGTCGCGCATGAATTTATCACGCTTAATTTGCTTGACCTCTTTTTGCATCTCATTTAGCTTCTTGTCTAACTTGGAAAAGAAATTTGTAGATTGGCTTGCTGCTGCCCTTGTCCTGTATTCACACTTCATGCGGCATAGGTCTGCAGTAATAGCCTCATATTCCTGCTGGTTCCTATCCAGCACCAAGTTCATCAGGGTGGAGGCATGTGTCAGGTGTGCTTGCTTCCAGGCATTAGTGAACTGCGGGTCGTCCTGATACTGTGATGGACTCTTGTATCCTCTCAAGCCTCTGGGAATACGTCCGCTTTCTTTGTATGCCTGCAGCGAGTTGATCGTCCAGAATAGACGCATTTCTTTTTCTGCAGCAGCTGTGATGCGGTATTCTAATGTTTTCAAGCTGATGACTTGGAATTCATCTTTATTGTTGCAAGATGTAAAATATGCTCCCGCACCTTCCCTCCCTGCATAAATGGAGTCTGTGTCTGTAGCCTCCAAGTCCATCTGCGCTTCGGTAGCCATCTCGGACGTGCTCAGCCAGAAAAAAGGGGGTATAATGCTTCAGGAAGATACAGGTGCCGGCACTGTCTGAATACTGCTCAATCAGTAGCTGTGCGCTGGAGTCGGATTAAAGGCTAATAAACTGCACTGGTAAGTAGCCGCGGTGCTCGAACAGAGACAAGGGCAGTACGGTGTATAAAATAGAAAATAAGTCCAAGCACTCACCGGATGAAGGGATCTCTTTGTGCGTTTATTCAGACATCACAGGGAGGGAGCGGTGGCAAGGGTGCGGGAGCGTGTAGCAGACAACTGTTTCGCGCCTCAGCGCTTTGTCAAGTCTTACATCACTACCGGGGGAGGGTAGTTTAAATAGGTTACATCATGCATATGCAAATAGTATTCAAAATAGGTGAAAACAAAAAATGTGTTACATACAAGTACAAATTATCTCACAAGAAAACACTCCAATCATTCCTCTCATTGAGGCCATTGGGACCGGTCGCATCTAGAGTGGCAATCCATGTTGCCTCTCTCCTGAGGAGGTACTGATGCCTGTCTCCTCCCCTATCAGGTTGATCCACCTTCTCTAAGCCCAGAAAACGCAGGGAGCTGGTGTCACCTTTGTGGACAGAATTCACATGCTCTATAAGGCGGGGAACGCCTTTCCCCGTCCTTACTGAATAGGCATGCTCTTTGTACCTGGTCCACATCGGGCGTTTAGTTTTGCCAATGTAGAAGCGGTGACACGAGCATACAAGCGCATAGACAGTGTAGGGGGTTCTACAGGTGATGAGGCTATCGATATAGCAGTCTACTCCATTAAGGTTAATATAAGCAGTAGGAATAAGCTGCGGGCAGTACTTACAGCTACCACATCTTTTATTTCCTGTCAGAGGAGCTCTGGTGAACCACTCATCTGCCGCTTTTTTCTCAGTCGATGTGGAAAGCCTCTACACCCGCATCCCTCATGATGCGGTGTAGAGGCGATCGATTGGTTCCTATCTAGGACAGACCAGTCTCAAGCCTATAGAAATTTTGTGAAAGAAGGACTTTACTTTATTTTGCGTAACAATGTCTTTATGTTTGAGGACCAATGGTACGGGCAGGAGATCGGTACTGCTATGGGCACGCCGGTCTCCTGCACGTACGCAAACCTCTTTTTGGCCAAGCTGGAAAATGACTATGTATTTAACACTCGCAACCCACACATCGGAAGCATCAGGGCGTATTTTCGTTATGTGGATGATGTCTTCGTTGTGTGGGTTGGAGAAGAAAGTAAATTTATTGATTTTGTCACCTACCTTAATGAAGTGAATAGTGTGAACATGGTCTTCACATATAAGATAGGGAACCGATCCCTTGAGTTTCTGGACGTCCAGGTGGACGTAGTGGATAACACACTGCACACCTCAGTGTTTAGAAAAGAAACCGCATGCAATTCCATCTTGCACTACTCTAGCTCTCACCCCACACGCATTAAAGACTCCATTCCATTCAGCCAGCTAGTGAGGCTTAAACGTATCAATAGCAATGATCAATCATTTGCTGTACAGGCTGCAGATATGGAGAGAAGACTCTCAGCAAGGGGATATCCAGAACAGGTTATTAGTGAAGCTAGAACCAGGGCCAATATGCTGAACAGATCAGACCTACTGAGATCCAAGACCACACAACAGAAAGGGTTAAATAGGTTTTCTTTTGTTTTTCAAAATTCACCGCTGAATCAGTGTATTACTAAAGCCATCTGGAAGCATTGGCACATCCTGGAACAGGACGATGACCTGAAGGAGATTGCAGCTCAGGGACCCCTCATCACATACCGCAAAAACCGCACCATTGGAGATAAGCTCAATGTGAATACGTGCAAAAAGAAAAAAGCGGCAGATGAGTGGTTCACCAGAGCTCCTCTGACAGGAAATAAAAGATGTGGTAGCTGTAAGTACTGCCCGCAGCTTATTCCTACTGCTTATATTAACCTTAATGGAGTAGACTGCTATATCGATAGCCTCATCACCTGTAGAACCCCCTACACTGTCTATGCGCTTGTATGCTCGTGTCACCGCTTCTACATTGGCAAAACTAAACGCCCGATGTGGACCAGGTACAAAGAGCATGCCTATTCAGTAAGGACGGGGAAAGGCGTTCCCCGCCTTATAGAGCATGTGAATTCTGTCCACAAAGGTGACACCAGCTCCCTGCGTTTTCTGGGCTTAGAGAAGGTGGATCAACCTGATAGGGGAGGAGACAGGCATCAGTACCTCCTCAGGAGAGAGGCAACATGGATTGCCACTCTAGATGCGACCGGTCCCAATGGCCTCAATGAGAGGAATGATTGGAGTGTTTTCTTGTGAGATAATTTGTACTTGTATGTAACACATTTTTTGTTTTCACCTATTTTGAATACTATTTGCATATGCATGATGTAACCTATTTAAACTACCCTCCCCCGGTAGTGATGTAAGACTTGACAAAGCGCTGAGGCGCGAAACAGTTGTCTGCTACACGCTCCCGCACCCTTGCCACCGCTCCCTCCCTGTGATGTCTGAATAAACGCACAAAGAGATCCCTTCATCCGGTGAGTGCTTGGACTTATTTTCTATTTTATACACCATAACTACTATAATACTGCTCCTATATACACAAATATAACTACTATAATACTGCTTCTATGTACAAGAATATAACTACTATATTATTGCTTCTTTATACAAGAACATAACTACTATAATACTGCTCCTATGTACAAGAATATAACTACTATAATACTGCTCCTATATACAAGAATATAACTACTATAATACTGCTCCTATATACAAGAATATAACTACTATAATACTGCTCCTATGTACAAGAATATAACTACTATAATACTGCTCCTATATACACAAATATAACTACTATAATACTGCTTCTATGTACAAGAATATAACTACTATATTATTGCTTCTTTATACAAGAACATAACTACTATAATACTGCTCCTATGTACAAGAATATAACTACTATAATACTGCTCCTATATACAAGAATATAACTACTATAATACTGCTCCTATATACAAGAATATAACTACTATAATACTGCTTCTATATACAAGAATATAACTACTATAATACTGCTCCCTATATACAGGAATATAACTACTATAATACTACTCCCTATATACAAGAATATAACTACTATAATACTGGTTCTATATACAAGAATATAACTACTATAATACTGGTACACATGGATCCCTACGTTAACTCAACACCGTGTCAGTCAGCGACCGCCAATCCCACAAGGCGTGCACAAACAGGGAAGGGAGGCCATAGAACGGCCCTGCAACCCCATTGTCACAGGACCAATCCTCAAGGGCCCCCGCAATACCCAGCAGGCACTGCCGGTGGAGAAAGCTGTCACCTAATAACACCAGTGTGAACAAGGGGCAAAGTACATGGGGCAATATGGTTTGATCAAATTATATACCAACATCCTGGCGTTGGTTTTTAAATATAGCCTAGCTTACTGCTCCTATAATTTTGAGAATCAAATTATATTCAAATTTATCACTTTTAGTATATTATAATGCCTACAGGGTTTTGTACCCCCAAGATTTTACACTGTAACATATCCTGGAGGAAGGGGGGTTGTCCTCTTGGCGGATCATCAAAAGCTCTTTACAGTGTTATGTATGGAGGGTGGTTTGGCGGTGTTTTCATTTTTGAAGCATACTTTGAATAGTAGCCACATTGTGCAGCTGTCTGTGTTGGGGTCCTGATCCGGGTTTCATGTTCATTCCCTGTAGGGGGTCGCAGACTGTCAGACAGAAGTCCTTGAACTTGTGGATTCCCAGCTGCTGGGGTGGCCCAGCCTTGTTGACACTTTGACATCAGCAGGTTTATAGATTTTATGAAGCCGACATCTCGGCCTCTTAGAGGACTGATGACATGTTTGGTAATAACCTGTCACTACGCTGCCTAACAAGATAAGTTTATCACTTCCATTATCCGCTATACATTACCATGTCAAGGCCATGGCACACCACAAGTACCAGCCTGCAAGAGGAGCAAGTTCTCTGGAGCTTCCCACCAGCTCCCGCTCCTCTACAGCTAGTTGCAGCAGATCAGGCTATACCCTATACAAATCATTGAGGGAGGAAATCAACAACTGTCCATTTCATATATGGTGTAAACATAGACTAGACAGTCTACAAATGCACCAGCTTAACAGTTTATTGTTTGAAATTCTGGTTCATCTTGAGGACGACTAGTAAAGGGTCCTTTAACACAACCCAATATCAGGCCCTGCCAGTGTGGTGACAATGTTGTTATCAGTGGTATGATACAGCTCAGCCAAAGGTGTAAATGTCGTGCACACAGGTGTGATGTTGGTACCAGCTTTGTAGAGTGTGGCTGGCTGTATCCCCCTGAAATGGTCGGTGACCTGCCAGTTTGTGTGATGGGTCCCCTGGGCTCCTGTCACGGTAGTCCTGAGTGGCAATTGACCCACCCGGACTATCGGTACTGAAACCCACAGAAAGGGAAAGAATAACCCAAGGTGTATAACAGATGTGTATAGATGCTGGTGCTGATGAAAAGATGACCGGTTAATAAATAGAACAGCTTTACTGTGCAGTCTCTGAATAATATAGAACACTTTGGCAGCAAATAGATAATCTGGGTACAGACTTAAGTGCTTAACTGGGTTTGTCCTGTGGAGATACTTGGAAGTGTTAAATATAATAGAGGTAGTTAGCGTAGCCCAGAGAGTTTAGAGTAGAGTGGAGCAGCGTAGAGGAGAGGAGTTTGTCAAGGGAGTCCCAACCCAAAGTAGTACTGTGCTCTGCCGGAACTTGAGAGAAATACTTGAGACTTGAGAGTGAGAAGTTTAATTGTATTTGTGTTTAGACTGTCTGACCACCTTCTGCCCTACAGTGTCAAAGTACTCGTTCTACTAAATTGATACAAGCCCCAGCCATGGTTAAGTGTCCGAGGTTTCCCGGTGTTACTTGCATTGCAAGACAGGATACGTAGACCCTCTGGTAGCTTTGTCCTATCCAGGCTAGTTCCTCTGTATATCAGGATACTCGAGTAATAAGAGAGGAAAATTTCAGCTCACTGGTTGATAGCAATCCTCGGTGCCACGGATCCACATCTGGCTTGTGTGCGTTAGTGCATCTAACAAAGACTCGTGATACATCATTTACCAAAGAAATATGCTTTTATTCCAATGTTGCAATCGGAGACAAGTAAAACACCACAGTGCTGAGTGAGCAAGAGTGCGCATGCGCTCGATACGCGTCTGATCTCTGTGGGGTCCCTGCACTGTGGTGTTTTACTTGTCTCCTACTGCAACATTGGAATAAAAGCATATTTCTTTGTTAAGTGCTAGATCACGAGTCTTTGTTGGATATCAGGATACTCACCTGCACTTTGTAGAGTGGTTCTCGGCGTGGGCTGGGTTAATCTCTGACTTTCTCCCTCTTGTAGTGTCTAGCACCGCATTGTGGAAATAGTCGATAGACTAGAAATACTAAGTGTCTCTGGTTGCTATGTACACGTGTCTCAACCAACTCACTAACGCTGGACTAGACTGTCCCGGACAGGGGTCCTGGCAAAGCTTGGCCCTGGCTTGGCTGCAGCACTGATGTCTGTTCTTATTTGTCCTCCTCCCATGAGTAAGCCTGAAGCTACACTTCCTCTCACCAAGTGACTACTTCCTATAGGGGTATGAAAAAGACCCTGTGAGAGGTGGAAAGGAATGTGTGCAAGGAAGAAAAGTGAAAAGAAGATTATCTCCATTGGTAAATAAAAATAAATAACATATAGGAAGCAGTAACCCTTTGCTTACTTCAGCTGTGCAATAGATAAGAACTCACATACAAAACACTGACATTTAGTGGAGAAATTTACAAACTACCTTTATCACCACTTAGCTTTGAGTAAGGGGCTTTTACAACAGGTGTGAAACACGAAATATCCAATGTGGGACACCACACAAAGATGTAGACAAGCGCTGATCATCTCGATTGGCGTTCGATTGCAGTGCCTTTAAAAGGCACAAGTAATTGAACAGCTGGGCTCCACTAACGATCACTGTATTATTGGTGCAGCCATTTAAATGTACTGCTATTGGCCGCACATCTCCTGTTTACACAGGAAGATGAGCGTCAGATAATGATAAATTTTAAAGCGATCAGCCAAGGATCAGGTGATTTCCCTCTACTCAGCTCATCACTAAAACTTTTACACAGGCTAATTTCTAGCAAAACTCCTAGCTGATTCGGCCCCTGTAGAAGTCCTGGGAGAACCGCTCTGAGCATCGTCCCGGGGTAAGGGTGTTCTTTGATCGCTGTCCCCTTCTTGCTGTGAGAGCTGCTTTGAGCTGTCCCGGGATGGGGGTGGGGAGCTGGTGCTGTGAGAGCCCCAATGAGGAGCTGCACCATCCAAGGGGGGCAGGGGGAACAAACACCGCCCCTAAACACTAGGGATTATGGGGCCCATACTGTGTTTTGCAATGGGGCCCCATGAATTCTAGTAACGCCCCTGTCCGTTAAATCTGTCCATGTAAACACACTCTGAGTTTTACAGAAAAGTGCCACATTTAATAGAGATGAGAGAATCGCTTCTTTTGATTAGCACTCCGCTCATCACGTTGGCTGCCTGTCAGCGCTGCTCAGCTCCCTTTTGCTCCACCCTGGGTGCCGGGAAAAGCTGGATCCAATCCTGGGAGACTGGGAGAAGTTTCCTAGGACTGGATCCGGCTTTTCCTGGCATCCTGGGAGGAGCGGCAGCGTCTTCTTTCTGCTGACAGGTTCTGCCTCCAAGCCCTCATCTCAGAAATAGAAAGAAGACTGAGAAGGAAGTAAATGGGAACAATGGGGGGACCAGGATTAGGTAAGTATGTCTATTTTTTTTAACCCTTTAAAGTTTAAAAAAATATATATAAAAAAATAAATAAATTGAAACCTTTTTCAACCAGCAATCCTTAAAAACCTTGGGTGGGCATACTGATGTGTTTTCCAACAGGTGTCTCTCCAAGGGTTATGACATCACCGCTAGGTTAGGGAACACTGTTGTATTAGAGGGGATATAACACTTATATAATTTTTTTTTTCTACTTGTTGTGCCTTTTTTTTAGATTTTCGGGGTCAATGCTCTTACAGAGATCCCTGCAGAGTTCACATTGAGTTGAAACCCAGTGATTCATCCCCATAACCTCATAGTAACCAGTCCCGACATGATTATGGAGCTGTAAACAGAGGACCTGTGCTCTACCAGGTGGGGGGCAGTCTGCAGTGTTTTCCTCCACCTGGAATGTGCAATGCTCTGCGGTGTGTGTGATGCTCTCTTTATGGGGTCACTGACGGCACCCTTTATGTGGTTTCCACAGTAACCTGATATTTACTAGCCACAAGAATCGCAGCACAGACAACAATGCGTCTCAGACCGTGCGACATAAAGGTTAATATAAAAATAAATAGTGGCCCCGGCAGGCGTCCGTCCCCGCCCAACGAGTGGCACTTTATCTGTCATGTAGAACTTGGACACTTTGTGTGTTACATAGTTATGGCTGGCAGCGCGGCTGTGAAAAAAACACAGAGCCAAAAAAGACAAAAGGACAAAGTTCTGTTCCCAGTAACCTGTCTGCAAAACACAGAGGCCCATTGTACGGACCGCGGGAAAAGTCTGAATCTAATGTCATTCCCCACAGTACACTGCAACGGCCAAAAGAGATAGATCACCTGGACCCTGACTGTTCCTTGTATGTGGCAAAGTCATGGATAGCACCGGTTCTCTGCCCCATCACTTCCTCCGGTTAAGCCCCCATGTACATTAAAGATGGTGAAATAAGGCAATCTAGATGGGACTAGGTAATCCGCCTCAGTGTCTCAATGATAAGTATATGGCTCCTCCGCTGAAAGAATTGTATGTCAATTCTTTTAGCGGAGAGTGGAGGCGCCCTATACTTATCATTGAGACGCTGAGGAAGGCGGAGTTCGCAGCAGGAATTTCTGCTTCTTTTCCTCAGTGTGAACATGCCCTAACTGTCTAAAGTGTATGGTGGCCACCTGATGGTGATGATGGAGGAGAGAAGGCAATTTATCTCTTGGGGAGGTAAATTGCCTCCAAAAGCATCTGGGCAGAAACAGAGGAGTCTGGAGGGGATAGAGGAGTCTGGAGAAGGACAGAGTAGCCTAGAAAGTATAAAGAAGTCTGGGGTAGGGCAAATGAGTCTGGAGAGGATATATGGAGAAGGACAGAGAAGCCTTGAGAAGGATAGAGAAGTCTGGAGAAAGACAGAGGAACCTAAAGAGGATAGAGAAATCGGGAGGAGGGCAAATGAGTCTAGAGAGGATAGATGAGCCTGAAGAAGGACAGAGAAGCCTGGAGAAGGATAGAGAAGTCTGGTGAAGGACAGAGGAACCTAAAGAGGACAGAGAAATTTAGATAAGGGCAAATGAGTCTAGAGAGGATAGACGAGCCTGAAGAAGGACAGAGAAGCCTTGATAAGGATAGAAGAGTCTGTAGAAGGACAGAGGAGCCTGGAGAAGCATAGAAGAGTCAGCTGGTCCCAGCAAGAGTCAGATATTTGTGATTTACTTCTATTAAAAAATCTCAAGTCTTCCAGTACTTATAAGCTGTTGTATATCCTGCAGGAAGTGGTGTATTCTTTCCAGTCTGACACAGTGCTCCCTGCTGCCACCTCTGTCTGTGACAGCAACTGTCTAGAGCAGTAGCAAATCCCCATAGAAAACCTCTTCTGCTCTCCAGACGGGAAAGAATATACCACTTTCTGCAGGACATACAGCAGCTGATAAGTAATGGACGACTTGACAATATGTCCTAATTCTAAACACTAAACTGAGCCACCTTAGACATGGAGCCTACATGACTACCCCATAGTCCAGGTTTGTTGGGACATCTGCAGCTCTCACTATGCGCCATAGTCCTATCTTCTGTTATGTATCAGTGTTCTTGTACATTATGTGGTTGGTATTACTTTCCTGTATGTGAGTAGTACTATAAAGAAGGAGTATTGCACTTTATAGTAGTTATCAGTTATACAGAGTGTATGATAGTGGACATCTAGCTTGCCTAGGTAACTTCGCTCTTCTGTCTTTGAGGTCTCCTTGGTCACATGACTTCTTTTCATTTCCAAAAATTCCTAATTGAATTATTATCCAGATTTCAAAATCCAGTTACAAAACTTCATAAAATGTGCAGAAAACTGAGCATCTATTCACCTCCGCATGGAAACAGTTTAATTAAGAGCCCGGGACCCGCACGGCACACTACAGCGGCTGCCAGAAAGTGAGGCTTTTATCAACGGAAAAAAAAAACACCTGAAAAAAAAAAAATCTTGTAAACTAACACGTTCCTCGAAATGAGAGTCATGTAAACAGCCAAGAAAAATACCAAGAGAAGGTCCCACATACAAAGTAACATCTGAAGACTGTAAAAGAAAATTGAAGCGGGGTCCACAGACGGAGGTGTTAACACGGACGCTCTGTGTTTTCATTCCACGTGCCTTTCATATCGGGCTTAATGGGGACGAGTGTCGCGGTTACGGCTTCTAATGAGGTCATGAGACAAATCCGTGCGAGGAATTAGCGAAAGCGCAAACTCCTAGAAAAACATCTTTGGGAACCCATTCAAACCCCGCAAGTTTTAGGGTTTCATCTGCTTCAATAAAAGCCTATGGAATAAAAACAAACCAACCACCTGGTGACGCCTCAACTTCCTTCTGGCGCAAAAAAAAAAAAAAATGTAGACTTTATGTGAAATTTTGTTTCTAAAAAAAAAAAAAAAAACATGGAAGAGATGAAAAACAAGAAGAAATACTGGTGGACAGACAAAGAATGAAATGCATTTCACAGTGAATCCACCAGCAGAATAGTGAGTGCAGCTCTGGAGTATAATATAGGATGTTACTCAGGATCAGTACAGGATAAGTAATGTAATGTATGTACACAGTGACCCCACCAGCAGAATAGTGAGTGCAGCTCTGGAGTATATAATAAGATGTAACTCCAGATCAGTAAAAGATTATCTAATGTATGCACATGATTGATTGAGCCTTGTGAAGGCTCTGACATGGACAGAGGTGGCAGCTGAGAGCACTGTGTCAGACTGGAAAGAATACACCACTTCCTGCAGGACATGCAGCAGTTGATAAGTACTGGAAGAAAGGCTTTAGATTTTTAAATAGAAGTAATTTACAAATCTGTATAACTCACGGATTTGTAAATCAACACCAGTTGAGTTAAAACATTTTTAAAGAAGTATTCCTTTAAAAGGGCAAGTAACATCAGGTTAGACTTCTGATATGTCCCTATAGCGCATGGGGCACTGAGGATGAAGGTAGTTTCCTTACCTTGATCCTCAGTGCTGTTTTCATTAAAGGGGTTATCCAGCGCTACAAAAACATGGCCACTTTATTTCAGAGACAACACAACTCTTGTTTCCAGTTTAGGGGTGGTTTGCAGTTAACCTCCATTCACTTCAATGAAACTGAGTTACAAAACCTGCACGCAACCTGGAGGCAAGAGTGGTGCTGTGTCTGAAAGAAAGTGGCCATGTTTGTAGTTCACGCAAAGTAGGTGGTTTGGTGCACTAGGGGCAAGACTACTACTCTCAGTGCACCGATATGCACCGGCCCCTTTTAATGAACATTCAAGGGGTGCTCTGCAATGATGAGTGCCGCCCCAATATTCATTAGAAGGGGTGGGCCAGCTTTGGCAGATCAGTGCACTGAAGATGGTAGTCTTGCCCCCAGTACACCAAACCACCTAATTTGCATGAACTACAAACTGCACTGAGGATCAAAGTAAGGAACCTACCTGCACCCTGCGCCCCGTGCGCTATAGGGACATATCAGCATGTTAGAGTCATCTATCCTGCTGATAGTTTCCCCTTAAAGTGGCAATATGCCTGTAATAACTGTCTAGTCAACAATTGTTATCTTTCTTCTCCTTCCTGGGGAAGGTGTAAGCCGCAGCCAGACCACTCTGGTACCAGCTTGTCTCTCCGAGAATAAAGGGGTTGGGCAGTGATCTTCCATCACACAAAACCCCTCTGTCCACTGACATCATCTGTTGGTGGAGTCTTGGGAGAGCCGACAAGCGGCGGGTTCAGACGATAAAGGTATAAGTTGTGTAGGGACCATTAACTTTGTCCTATTAAAGCATTAGTTGAATGTCTTCTCACTTCTCTATTCTTTACACTGCAGCTCTGTTTCTTCAGTCTTCATCTCTCTGGAAATCCCTTTATGGTACTGCTGTCCTATGTTTGGTGCAGTGGGTTATGGTCTGCAGCCTGGTATCGCTGGGTATCTGTATATTTGGGGTCACCCTCCTGACATATTGTCATCTTATAATCAGACGGGTTTCTAATGCTCCTTAATCAAAGAAAGGTCAGACCTAACCACAAGCTGCGGAGCAGCAAACGTCAGGGAGTGACCACATCACACACAGCTCCACGCAACCAGACAAACAGCGAGGGATGAAACATAACAAGCAAATACCACAGGAGGACGAGACCGGCCAGAGGAGAATGGGAAATAATCAGACGGGGCACACTTACTGTAACTCACCCGCATACACGGTTATAATAACGGGAGAACAATGGTCACACTTCCTGCCAGGTTACAGATCTTATGTTATTTGTCATTTTAGTGTCACTCATTAGATATCAGTCCGAATAAGAGAAAAATAATAGGTTTATTCTGTTTATCAACTCCATAGCTCAGTGATGGGCAACCTTTTCTGCTTGGTGTGTCAAAATTCTGCAAAAAACGAGCATAACTCGGGTGGCGTGTCACTTTGACAAAAAACAACAACATAACTTCACGATATTAATAGTATAAATAACAAAAATATACACCCCCCCCTGTCCCCATCCCTGCACCAGCATACACCTCCAGTCTCCATTCTTTCACCAGTACACACCCCCAGTCCCCATTCCTTCAGCAGTATACACTCCCAGTTTCCATCCCTTCACCAGCATACAACCCCAGTCCCCCTGCTCTCTTATCCCTTCACCAGCATACATCCCCAGTCCCCCTGCTCCCACATCCCTTCACCAGCATACAACCCCAGTCCCCCTGCTTTCTTATCCCTTCACCAGCATACACCCCCAGTCCCCCTGCTCCCACATCCCTTCACCAGCATACATCCCCAGTCCCCCTGCTCCCACATCCCTTCACCAGCATACATCCCCAGTCTCCCATCCCTTCACCAGCATACATCCCTAGTCCCTTCACCAGCATACACCCCCCTGCCCCCATCCCTTCACCAGCATACACCCCCAGTCCCTGCGCCCCCCCCCCCCCCCTTCACCAGCACACACCCCCTGTGTGGTTTCCTACCACAGGTGTTTTTTTAATCTCTCCTGTGCACCTCTCAAAAAGCTTCTTCCTTCAGGTTAAGTGGTTATGAAGGATACTTTACAGTTTCACCACTAGGTGTCAGTGTTATTTATAGGAGAAACAGATCGCTGATCTCAGGGAGACCAGCCATATGATAACACTGCCGGCTGCTAGTGAAAGCACTCAATGCAGTGAAATCCTAGGTGCATTGCCCCCTGGGAAACATGGATATGCAAAAGAAGAGCCAGTGGAGCCTTATTAAAGAGTCTCAAAACACAGGACTAGCCAGATATCTCTCCGGGAAGGAACCAGCCAAGAGGTGGCTCCTGTAGGGAAACCACCAAAACCACCATATTAAGTGGCCCTATAAGTTAAGGTAATGACAAGGGAAAAAGCAAGGCCAGATATCCATCCACATTCACCTGTTTTGGGGTGTTTATAAGTCTTGTTATTCCATGCACAGCTAAAGCAAGGTAATGGGTTAATGCTACTGTTTTGTGGTTTCCTAGCACAGGTGGTTTTGCATCTCTCCTTGGCACTTCTCGAAAAGCTCCTTCTTTCAGGTTAAGTGGTGATGAGGAGTACTTTGCAGTTTCGCCACTAGATGTCAGTATTTTGTATTCCTATGTATTGAACAGCTGAGGAGTTTTATGGGTTTATGTTTTATTATATGCCATGTGTTATTCTTGACCAATAGGAGGTGCTTTTTATTTCTGACCTTTTCTCTATCCTTTTTTCTTATGCACACTCATCCCCACCACTCACAGCAAGGCATACAGAAGCCACTGTAGGAAGTTAATTACTTAATGGAGAAAGCGCAGTTCAGTTCTAGTCAGATTCTCATGGGAAAAAAACACACAGAGCAAACGTCTCTGCTGTAGCCAAGCCAGGGCCTGGCTTATGCCAGGACCCTTGTCCGGGACAACAGGAGAAGTCTAGTCTAAGACACGAGTGTGTTCAGATGCAGCTAGAGACAACTAGTTCTTCTACTACTATTTCTACTATATCTATTATGCAGTGCTAAGCACTTAAAGGGAGAAGAGTCCAGGAACACCCTAACCCTAGTTAACAGTCTAAAAAGTGCAGGGCAGTATCCTGAAACCCAAGAGGAATTAGCCTGAATAGGACAAAGCTACCAAGCATGGTCTACGTATCCTATCTCGCTGTGCAGGTAACACCCCCGGGAACTTCGCCCAGATAACCATGACTGGGGCTTATATCACCCTATTAGGATGGTCTATTCGACACTGTAGGGCACAAGGTGGTCAGACATAGTCTAAACACAGGTACTCACTCATTACAAAGTCTTCTCAAAAGTTCCGGCAGAGTGCATTGCTACACTGCGTCAGGGCTCCTTCGACCAACTCTTCTCCTCTGCTCTACTCAACTCTCCAAGTATTTCTACAACTACCTCTATTCTATTCTCCTTCTTTAAGCACCTCCTCAAGCACAACCAGTGTAAGAACTAAAGTCTATGTGAAGATTTATCTATTCCATGAAAGTGTATTGTGTTACTGAAGAGTTCTATAGTAAAACTGTTCTATTTTTTGATAACACTGAGACTCCGTCCTCTTTCGTACGCACCAGCACCTATACACAAACCAACCACACACTTTGGGTTATTTTTCCCCTTTTCTGTGGGTGGCGGTTCCGGTGGGTCAGTTGCCACTCAGGACTGCCGTGACAAGAGCCCAAGGGACCCACTACAACCCAGCAGGTCACCAACCATTTGGGGATTACAGCCAGCCACAAACACAAAGCAGGTACCAACATCCCACCTGTCTGCTGGACAAGCACTGGGGTAATGACAATGCCATCTCTGGTTGAGCTGTCAGGCATACACCATATAGTGCCTCAAGTGAAAAATACCTACCAGACCAACACAGTTGTACAATGTGTTCTGTGCCAGCCAATAGGAGGTGCTTTCTCTCTTTTTACCTATCCCTGCTCTACACACACACTCACTCCCTTTAGGAGGAGTTAGTTAGCTCTGTGAGGGAGGAAGTGAGCAGTGCAGTCTATTCTGAGACACCAAAGTGAACAGAAGCAGCTAGAGAGATTCAGTTCTTTATTTACTCCTACTATACCTACTATACAGTGCTAAGCACAAAAAAGGGAGAAGAGTCTAGGAACACCCTAACCCACGCCAAGAACACGTCTAAAAAGTGCAGGGCAGTATCCTAAAACACAAAAGGAACTAGCCTAGATAGGACAAAGCTACCGAAAGAGGGCTACGTATCCTATCTCACAACGCAGGTAACTAGGAAGGCTCGGAAGCTTAGCTACACCTAGATAACCACGACTTGGGCTTGTATCAACCTATTAGGATGGGTCACTCAACACTGTATGGCAGAAGGTGGTCAGATATAGTCTAAACACGGGAACAAGTAAACGTCTCACTACAAGGTATTCTCTAAAGTTTCGGCAGAGTACATTGCTACACTGGGTTGGGACTCCCTCAACAAACTCTTCTCCTCTACCCTCAACTCTTCAAGCACCGATACAACTACTTTTCTTTTACTTTACTTCTCTAAGCACCTCCTCAAGCACAAATGAGTTTAAGCACAAAAGTCTGTGTCAAAGATTTATCTATTCTACAAACGAGGATTGGTCTATTGAAGAACTTTATAGTAAAAGCTGTTTATTTTTACAACACTGAGACTCTGTCATACTTTGTACGCACCAGCGCCCACACACACCAACCGTACACCTTGGGTTATTTTTCCCCTATCTGTGGGTGGCGGTATTGATAGTTCGAGTGGTTCAGTTGCCACTCAGGACTACAGGGACAAGAGCCCAAGGCACCCACACAAGCCCGGCAGGTTACCGATCATCTTGGGAACACACACCGGCCACACACTACAAAGCAGGTACCAACATCAAATCTGTGTTCTGAACAAGCAGTGGCGAAACCCATTACCATCACCGTCTGAGTTACCACACCTGCTCCATCTCTTCAACAGCATACACCCCCAGTCCCCATCCCTTCACCACCATACATCCCCAGTCCCCCTTTCCCCATCCCTTTATCAGCATACACCCCCAGTCCCCCTGCTCCCTCATTACTACTGGCAGGTGGATCCCTCATTACTACTCCTGGCAGGTGGATCCCTCATTATTAGTGCTGGTAGGCAGATTTCTCTACTACTGCCTGAAGAGGGATCATAAAAATGTGAGTAAAACCAATATTATATTAATAAAAGCTCTAGAACATTTTCTGTTCTCTCTGCCAGATCCTCGAAGCTCAGACCAGCTCTGGGAGATATGGGGCTTTTTCTATTCCGAATTTATTCCGATACTTATATGTCTATTTTAAGGCTTTACAAAAGAAGAAGGAACTTTTGACATATTGCCTGTATACATGGATTACAATCACTGTGTATATGGGGATAATGACTGTATACATGATGGATGATGACTGTATAAATGATGGATGATGACTGTGTATATAGGAAATAATGGCTGTATACACAAAAGGATGATGAATGTGTATATAAGGGACAGTGACTGTATACACAAAGGACGATGTCTGTATACATGATGGATGATCACTGTGTGCAAGGAGGATGATGACTGTATACATGGAGAATGATTGCTGTGCACATGGAGGACAATCACTGTGTATATGGGGGATAATGGCTGTATACACGGAGGATGATGTCTGTATATATGATGGATGATCACTGTGTATATAGGGAATAATGGCTGTATACATGGAGGATGATACCTGTGTATATGGGAGACAATGACTGTATACACGGAGGATGTCTGTATACAATCATCCTCCTTGCACACAGTGATCATCCATCATATATACTATACATGATGGATAATTACTGTGTGCAAGGAGGATGATCACTGTATATATGTTTGGTCAGACCACTGTAGTAAGGAGTTAGTTCCTGGTGGGAAGAGTCAGTCTAGTCGTTACTAGTCAGTGTGTGAGGAGGCAGCAAAGAACCAAGTCTTAGCTGTAGTAAAGCCAGGGCCTTGCTTAGGCCAGGTCCTATGTCAGGGCACAAGCAAAGACGACATAAAAACCATGCAGTGCTAGAAAGTACAAAGGGGGAAAGCAGCCACAGAAGGATCACCTTTTTCACCTTGTGTTTTGCCCAATTAACCCCTGCTGTGCTCACCCTCCTTCGTAACTTTCTCTAAGTGCTTCGCAATGGATGGCTTATTTCAAGTGGGGGAGTATGTAGTGACCCAGTACGGGTCCCAAAGTTCTTTTGCACCTGAGTAAGGTAACTCCCTTGGGTTCACACAGATGGGGATCAGGAGTTAGTGGAGTTAGTGCTTTAGTACGAGTCTTCTCTACACATCTTCAGTTCACACTGTTCCAGGCAGAGTACACTACTAATTGGACAAGGCCCTTTGGCACCCTCTCTCCTCTGTAAAACCTTCTCTCACAAGCACCTTGTCTCTACCTCAACCACAAGCACCTGAGCAACTTCAAGTATCTGTTGTAATGCACTTAACTGTATTTTTGCCAAGTACACCTGTATTGCACTAAGTTTCTGCAAGTAAACTGTTCTACTTTTTCAAGTGTTGGCCTATTCTTGCGCACCCGCACCTATACACACGTACACTTGGGTTAAACCTTTCTCTGCAGGCGGGGCACCAAACTGTCCGGGGTTGGTGCTATACAACTCCAGGCTACTGTGACAAGTGCCCAAGTGACCCTAGACCCACACAGCTACCACACCATCATACCAGCTGACCCGGCAGTAGATCAAAACCCCCGGCCCTACGCAAATAGGATGATCATTGTGTGCAAGGAGGAGGATGACTGTATACATGAAGAATGATTAATGTATATGCAGTGTCTGGTATTGTCAGTCAGCCCATAGGTATTGTCGCTCAAAGTATTTTCTATGTAAACGTTTCAAACCTGTAGTATTCCCTTTTGGTCACAAAATGTCGCCCACTATATTTATGCCACCACATTGAAATCTATTGGGGTTAATGTATTTGCCTGTCGTCGTCATATTATAAGCACAAGGGTTTGATTGTTTTTGCACACTTCCTTAGTCTATCACTGGTGACTTCTGGCACTCCATGATCTCTTCCGGCAGGAAGCAGTATTAAAAGGTCATAAATACTGGTATCTTCTTCTAAAGTCAAGTCTTCACAGTCCCCTGACAGTGTTCTGTACTTCATAGACAGGTCCCCTTGGTAGCCCACTTGTACAAGTAACAAGTCAACAAACTAGTAAAGAGACTGTTGCTATAGAAGTTACCTTAACCAAAACTATAACCAGAACTAAAGTATCGCTGGCAATCTCACCCAAGAGCCAGCCATTGTATTCAAGCTTGTGCCAAAGACTGTACTGTCACTTTAAGAAAGATTTAAGTAAAGTTATTCAAGTGGTTGAGAACTTTGACTCTGTCTTCGTGGAAACACACCACAATACAGGGACCACCTACTACTTTAACGCGCCTGTGTTTAGGACCCAGGGAAGGCATACAAGTGCCGCAGCAGTACCGCAACTAAACCTCGCTAATACCACCTGGGTTACCACAAATACATGATGAATAATGACCCTCAACTTGTAACCAGCCAAAAAAGGGGGCACTTGAGGAGTAGCTTCTATGGTTTTGGGGGCAGGATTTTAGAATCTTTATTACTCGAGAACATGGAGGAGTAAAGGTGTGATGATAGTGATGATGGGGCAGTGACACAATGTGAGGAGGGGAATGGAGACTGCAGTGTGAACACTACATACTGGAATTAGCAGAGTCCTCCGGGTCCCTGAATACTGAAAGAGAGATCCCATTAAGTAGACAAAAAACTTACCACTTGCTGCATTGTTTTTTGACCATTCAAATCCTGCAAAATAAACTGAACTTGTATCGCAGCTCCCTGAACACAAGTGTGAACCCAGCCTAAGCCCAGTCCTAATCCATAAAGCTCTGCGCCCGGCCACCTGACCCTGTATGAATACATAGAATAAGCACATTATATCCTAAGTGACACTTCATAAATAATTAACTTCAATACTTCTACAATGTTGAGACAGACAGCTGGGGATGAAAGGAGCGCCGAGTCCCCGAGCAGTTATTCTGAGCCCCCCCCCCTCCATTATACAAACACAACACAAATCAGAACAACCAGAGCAGTCACAGAATAACCAAGTATGACCGCAGCCGCCACCCCACAAATATAACACCTGCAACTGTTAGGACAGAGAGAGAGGGACGCAAAGGATGAATATGACCTGTAAGCAGAGCAAGGGGAAAGTAACAGCACTAAACAACACTATACTACACAGCACAACACTATACAACACTATACTATACTACACAGCACAACACCACACAGCACAACACTATACTACACAGCACAGCACTATACTACACAGCACAACACCACACAGCACAATACTATACTATACATACTATACAGCACAACACTATACTACCCAACACAACACTAGCCAAGAAACATGATCAATACTGCTGTTCTTATCACCATTTTATAGTAGTTATATTCTTGTATATAGGAGCAGTATTATAGCAGTTATATTCTTGTATATAGGAGGCAGTATTATAGTAGTTATATTCTTGTATATAGGAGCAGTATTATAGTAGTTATATTCTGGTACATAGGAGCAGTATTATAGTAGTTATATTCTTGTATATAGGAGCAGTATTATAGTAGTTATATTCTTGTATATAGGGAACAGTATTATAGTAGTTATATTCTTGTACATAGGAGCAGTATTATAGTAGTTATATGCACAAGCCAAAAAGACAGAAATGGCTGCACATCGCACCCATGGCTGACACGAAAGCTTATTCAGCTACATTTAAAACCAACATCAGAAGTTAGTATATAATTTGGCCAAACCATATTGCCTCATGTACCACATGCAGGTCTTCTGATACACGTGAGTCCCTAACCAAAAAACATCACTGTGTCGGTCAGCGACCACAATCCCCGCAAAACGTGCGCAGCAGAGAAGGGGGGCCACGGGATGGCCCTGCAACCCCATTGTCACAGGACCAGACCCTAAAAGGCCCCCCCTGACCCCGCAGGCGCCACCGGCGGAAAAAGTGGACGCCAAGCAACACAAGTGTGAACAAGCTCTTAGCAGGAAGCACCTGTGTACATAAGGGGAGGATCTCCTAGTATTCTCCCATTCTACCTGCAGAGGAATGGAGAGAGAGGTAAGAGCTTGTTCACACTTGTGTTGCTTGGCGTCCACTTTTTCTGCCGGTGGCGCCTGCGGGGTCTGGGGGGGCCCTTTAGGGTCTGGTCCTGTGACAATAGGGTTGCAGGGCCATTCCGTGGCCCCCCTTCTCTGCTTGCGCACGATTTGCGGGGATTGTGGTCGCTGACCGGCACAGTGATGTTTTTTGGTTAGGGACTCATGTGTATCAGAAGACCTGCACGTGGTACATGAGGCAATATGGTTTGGCCAAATTATATACTAACTTCTGATGTTGGTTTTTAATGTAGCTGAATAGGCTTTCGTGTCAGCCATGGGTGCGATGTGCAGCCATTTCTGTCTTTTTGGCTAGTAGTTATATTCTTGTATATAGGGGAAGTATTATAGTAGTTATATTCTTGTTCATAGGAGCAGTATTATAGTAGTTACATTCTTGTACATAGGAGCAGTATTATAGTAGTTATATTCTTGTATATAGGAGCAGTATTATAGTAGTTATATTCTTGTATATAGGGGCAGTATTATAGTAGTTATATTCTTGTATATAGGGGCAGTATTATAGTAGTTATATACTTATATATAGGAGCAGTATTATAGTAGTTATATTCTTGTATATAGGGGCAGTATTATAGTAGTTATATACTTATATATAGGAGCAGTATTATAGTAGTTATATTCTTGTATATAGGGGCAGTATTATAGTAGTTATATACTTATATATAGGAGCAGTATTATAGTAGTTATATTCTTGTATATAGGAGCAGTATTATAGTAGTTATGGTTCAGGGAAGAAACAGAGTGCTGCACCTCACACCTATGGCTGATACTAGTGCCGCTAGGCTAAATAAAAAACACATCAGAATTTTGTGTATGAATTGATCAAGCCACACTGCCCCATGTACCATTGTGCAGGTATCTGATACACATGGGTCCCTACACTAAGTCCACACCGTGCTGGTCAGTGGATACCAACCCCGCAGGCGTGCACAGTCAGGGAACCCGACCAGCACCGCCGGCGGAGAAGGTCGCCCCCAAACAGCACAAGTCTGGATGAGGTATTGCGCTCACCATAGCTGCAGCAGACAGAATGGGAAAAGACAGGAGGGATTAAAACCATGTGCACTCAGGTGTCTCCTGCTAATTGCAGTCATGTGGGTTGCGCAATACCTCATCGAGACTTGTGCTGTTTGGGAGCGGCCTTCTCCGCCGGCGGTGCTGGCCGGGTTCTGGTGTGGTGTTTTTGGGTCTGGTCCTGTGGCATGGGGGACGCAGGGCCGTCCGATGGCCCCCGTTCCCTGACTGTGCACGCCTGCGGGGTTGGTGGCCACTGACTGGCACGGTGTGGACTTAGTGTAGGGACCCATGTGTATCAGATACCTGCACGATGGTACATGGGGCAGTATATCTTGATCAATTCATACACAAAATTCTGATGTGTTTTTCATTTAGCCTAGGGGCACTAGTATCAGCCATAGGTGTGAGGTGCAGCGCTCTTTTTCTTCCCTGAACCATTATAGTAGTTATATTCTTGTATATAGGAGCAGTATTATAGTAGTTATATTCTTGTATATAGGAGCAGTATTATAGTAGTTATATTCCTGTATATAGGAGCAGTATTATAGTAGTTATATTCTTGTATATAGGAGCAGTATTATAGTAGTTATATTCTTGTATATAGGAGCAGTATTATAGTAGTTATATTCTTGTATATAGGGGGCAGTATAATAGTAGTTATATTCTTGTACATAAGGACAATCATTTAGCTTTATTGGATGTCTTGTGTATTGCTGAATGGCAGTGGGACTGATAAAATGTCCTTCATCTCCAGCACACATGACTAATGTTCTGTGTATAATACAATATATGATGTTGCAGAGGGGAAGGTGACAGGTTTATAGGTTAATATGCTGAGTGTTGATATCTTTATTTCGGTTTGTTCTGAACTTTATGGACGGAATCCGAAGCAGAACACGAGCTGCTGCTGACCTAAACACTCCAGCAGATGCTCACTCTCTGCTTCCCTTTTCTTAACAACTTCCTTCCTTCTTCTACAGATTTCCTCTGTAATTTCACAAAAAATTATATAAATAAAGTCAAATCTCCAGACGGTTTATGTCTCTGAGCAAATATGAATAGAAATAGATATGTTACATCAGCTGCCGCTCAGATGTAATAACCCATCAGGGCAAACATGTCAGAAAGTTTATGTGGCCCCCAAATTACCCAAAGATAGAACCTTCTTCATTATTCTACTCATCTGGTTCTGCTGTGACTCGGTCTCCTCCAGTGGTGACAACCACTAATGGCAGCCATAGCAGTGTAAAGGGGGGTTGTCACCAGCGCTGTCCAGAAGCTGACCAATGTATCAGAGATACAAGAAGAAGTTTAATATTGTTGTTTTTTTTTTACCTATTTTGGAGTAGTTGTCTTCTATAATATCCTCCAGACCAATCTCCTTCCAGAAGCTGCCGTCCCATCCGCCATCTGAGGAATACGTCCACTTACAGACCAGCGTGCAGAGAGACCTGAACAACCAGACAAGTGATTGGGTGAAAAAAATAATAATAATATAAAGATTGATAGAAGTACCCCTAGTGTCAGCGTGTCATTATCCTGTACCCTAAGTGTCAGTGTGTCATTATCCTGTACCCTAAGTATCCTCCTACTTGTGATGTCACTTTCTCTTGTTGGATTTAAATATGGCTACTTCCCATTGTTTTAACCAAGCATCTGATGCAGAGACCAGTCCGATCTAGAAACGAGTAATGCTGAGCCTTTTATACATGTTTTTATTATTTTAATAAAACTATTTTGCACATCATCTGTTGGGAGTAGCTGCGCCTGTTTTACCTGCTGGAATTTGGAGAGGAGGTCTGCATCCTGTACCCTAAGTGTCAGCGTGTCATTATCCTGTACCCCAAGTGTCATTATCCTGTACCCCAAGTGCCAGTGTGTAATTATCCTGTACCAAGTGTCAGTGTGTCATAATCCTGTACCAAGTGTCAGCGTGTCAGTATCCTGTACCCCAAGTGTCATTATCCTGTACCCCAAATGTCAGTATCCTGTACCCCAAGTGTCATTATCCTGTACCCCAAATGTCAGTATCCTATACCCCAAGTGTCAGTATCCTGTACCGCAACTGTCAGTGCATCATTTTCCTGTACACCAAGTGTCATTATTCTGTACTAGTGTCAGTGTGTCATTATTCTGTATCACAAGTGTGAGGTTAACAGTATCCTGTACCCCAAGTGTCAGTGTCATTATCCTGTACCCCAAGTGTCATTGTCCCAGACCCCAAGTGTCATTATCCTGCACCCCAATAGTCAGTATGTCATTATCCTGTACCCCAAGTGTCATTATCCTGTACTCCAAGTGTCATTATCCTGTACCCCAAGTGTCAGAATGTCATTATCCTGTACCCCAAGTGTCATTATCCTGTACCCCAAGTGTCATTGACCTGTACCCCAAGTGTCATTTTCCTGTACCCCAAATGTCAGAATGTCATTATCCTGTACCCGAAGTGTCATCCTGTACCCTAAGTGTCAGCTTGTCATTATCATGTACCCCAAGTGTCATTATCCTGTACCCCAAGTGTCAGCGTGTCATTATCCTGTACCCCAAGTGTCATTATCCTGTACCCCAAATCTCAGCTTGTCATTATCCTGTACCCCAAGTGTCATTATCCTGTACCTCAAATGTCAGCATGTCATTATCCTGTACCCCAAGTGTCATTATCCTGTAACCCAAGTGTCAGCATGTCATTATCCTGTACCCCAAATGTCAGCATGTCATTATCCTGTACCCCAAGTATCATCCTGTACCCCAAGTGTAAGCGTGTCATTATACTGTACCCCAAGTGTCATTATCCTGTACCCCAAGTGTCATTATCATGTACCCCAATGTCATATCCTGTACCCCAAGTGTCAGTGTGACAGTTATCTTCAACCGAAACATTGTCTTTCATTGGCAGTAACCTCTTGTCTTGAAATAGTGAGTAATAGAAACATAAAATATGCACAAGCCAAAAAGACAGAAATGGCTGCACATCGCACCCATGGCTGACACGAAAGCTTATTCAGCTACATTTAAAACCAACATCAGAAGTTAGTATATAATTTGGCCAAACCATATTGCCTCATGTACCACGTGCAGGTCTTCTGATACACATGAGTCCCTAACCAAAAAACATCACTGTGCCGTTCAGCGACCACAATCCCCGCAAAATGTGCGCAAGCAGAGAAGAGGGGCCACGGAATGGCCCTGCAACCCCATTATCACAGGACCAGACCCTAAAGGGCCCCCCCGGACCCCACAGGCGCCACCGGCGGAAAAAGTGGATGCCAAGCAACACAAGTGTGAACAAGCTCTTACCTCTCTCTCCATTCCTCTGCAGGTAGAATGGGAGAATATTAGGAGATCCTCCCCTTATGTACACAGGTGCTTCCTGCTAATTTGGATCACATGGGTCTTACAAAGCACGAGTGCTAGCCACAATGAAAAAAGGGACATAATACATAAAATATGCACAAGCCAAAAAGGGCAGGGCCGTCCCATGGCCCCCGTTCCCTGGCTGTGCACGCCTGCGGGGTTGGTGGCCACTGACTGGCACGGTGTGGACTTAGTGTAGGGACCCATGTGTATCAGATACCGGCACGAGGTACATGGGGCAGTATGGCTTGATCAATTCATACACAAAATTCTGATGTGTTTTTTATTTAGCCTAGCGGCACTAGTATCAGCCATAGGTGTGAGGTGCAGCGCTCTTTTTCTTCTTTGAGCCGCATTTTGTTTCTCTCTTTTCTCCGTGTTTTGCACTCCTCCTGGTGAGACCCACATGACCGCAATTAGCAGGAGACACCTGAGTGCACATGGTTTTAATCCCTCCTGTTTTTTCCCATTCTGTCTGCAGCAGCTATGGTGAGCGCAATACCTCATCCAGACTTGTGCTGTTTGGGGGCGACCTTCTCCACCGGCGGTGCTGGCCGGGTTCTGGTGTGGTGTTTTTGGGTCTGGTCCTGTGGCATGGGGGTCGCAGGGCCGTCCCATGGCCCCCGTTCCCTGGCTGTGCACGCCTGCGGGGTTGGTGGCCACTGACTGGCACGGTGTGGACTTAGTGTAGGGACCCATGTGTATCAGATACCGGCACGAGGTACATGGGGCAGTATGGCTTGATCAATTCATACACAAAATTCTGATGTGTTTTTTATTTAGCCTAGGGGCACTAGTATCAGCCATAGGTGTGAGGTGCAGCACTCTTTTTCTTCCTTGAAACATAAAATAGAGACAACTTTCTATAATTCTTTTTCTTTCTTTTTTTTAACAACATGATTTATTTAATTCGTGCACCAGACTGTGGATAATGTGAACAGAAGCCGAGGAGACAAAGTAACAAGTCGTCCTCATGCATCTTTTATGATCCCGAAGTGACAAATTTAGAAATATCAGAATGAAGACTTTACATAAAAGGTGCTAATGGGTTTCTTTGTAGGGCTGAGGCGGAATTTGCTGCAGCCTCCCCCTCCCCCCTCCATTAACATTGACAACTATCTGATTGGGACGTGAGTAAATACCTTATCTTATGGCAAGAAGGAGCTCAATGTAATGCTAAGGAGACAATATGATCGGGGGGGGGGGGGGGGGGGGGGGGGGGTTGGGGGATGTTACAAAGTCGCTTAATAAATATGGCACCTCTTTTTAGCAGTCCACACGCCACATTTAGGAATCTACATCTGTGAGCTTGAATATTTCCGGCATAAATTATGAAACGCACACCTGTTGTTTCCAAAGAGTTTTAAAGACCTGTATGGTTTGGTTATTAACCCTCCATTTCAGAGCTGAGCTATTTGTCAGTAGTACATACACAGGTATTTCCTCTCCTTCTCTGACCAATCACAGCACAGCACATACTGTGCTGGGGGATGATTTTCACTGTACAATTACATAGATGGATAGATGGATAGGTGTGTAACCCCACACTAGAACATTGCTGGGTTACACTAAGCACTGAGCAGAAGCTGAAGCCTTGATTTTACTTTGAGGAACTGTGTGGATCATCTTTAGCAGGCAGACTAGCTCAGCTTACAGCCCAGGCTTTCTTATGCTGCGTTTACACGTAACGATTATTGGCCCGATCGTACGATTAGCGATGTCGGATATTCGATTTTTTTTTATAACGATCAGCGTTTAGACGGTACGATATATCGTACGAAAATTCGCACTGCGATCGTTTTGCGATCGTTTAAGCCTATCTCACACATTAGTTAAATCGGCGAACGACTGTTCACACGGAACGATTTGCGAATTTTTTGCGTACGATGACCGACGATTTGCCGACCTGATGAAAGATCACGATGTACGATTTATCGTGCGTCGTTCGATCGTTCGCTGCGTTTACACGTACGATTATCGTTCCAATTCGACCGTTATTGCGCAAATTCGCACGATAATCGTTACGTGTAAACGCAGCATTAGGCTCTCTCCTTATCACTTGCATATGCTGAGCACCACCCCACCCCACATCCTGTGTTCTGTCCTTATCCAGCTGTTTCTAGAGACAGATTTCCCCAAACAGGCAGTGAACTGCAGATTGCAGAAATGCAAGGCATTTATTGGCCAAGACTTTAGCGCTTTATTTTTCTAGTGGTAAAGAATAGTTTTTAGTAAATTAAGTTATATACAAAACTGTTATAGATCAAATCATATAGAGGGGGCAGGGATTGCTTACAGTTCTCTACCAACCCCTGGAAGCACACTTTCTCTCTCTAAATGGCAAGTGACACATGCCATTTAAAGTTGGATTTAAAAAAAAAAAAAAAAAATAGTCTGGCTTTTGTATACTAAAAAAACACCACAACAAAAACCTATACTGGGCGGTAAATGATTTATAACAATGGGACTCTATGGGCGACATGTGTACCTATACAGCAGCATATGTTAGTGCTTTCCATCGGAGGAAGCAGTGTGCACAGATCCTTATTCCCACATTAACTCTATGAGGCACAGAACTGGGAGCACGTGCATTCATCTTCTGCATCGCAGCTACTAAGTTACAAATCCTCAGAAGCAGAACTATACATTGAATTCATTCTTGTCAGCGGAAAAAAAAATTCCCCTTATTTCACCGTTGTAAAGGGAACACAGTAATCTGTGCAGTGGCGGCAGCGGCGGCACCATGTATCCTGTGGTTTCACAATGATCCAGAATGTGCTCACATCACCAACCAGATCTGGTCTCAGGAGGAAGCGGCGCACGTCTTATAGCGGGATATGTGCGGAGTTAAGTAGGGACATGAGACGGGGATTAATATTCAGGAATCCTCAGCCACTTAGAGGAAATTTGGTTTTGCCGGCCGGAGGAGAATTTCAGCCGCTGCAAGTTTTCAATTATAGACGGATGTGGTGCCAGGGATATAGAGATCTCTAGTTTGCTCACTGTGATGAGGGTGTTGATACCCAGCGGCTGAGTCGAGAAAATTCTGCTATTATTTGGGTTTCCGCATTTTTATAGATGGAAATTTTTGCATAGTCTGTTCTAGGGAGCAGGAGGTCATGACCTTATAATGCAAAGAGGGTCTAAGAGTTGAGGCTGAAGGGATGCTTCTCAGGACCGGCGTCAGCACTAGGCTTACCTAGGTGCCAGGGCAATTGCCAGGGCCCACAGGGCCTCTGGGTGCACAGAGGGGGAGGGGGGCCTGATACTGTAATGTTCAGCCCTCTTACTGTACTGCAGGGTATGCGGGCTGAACATCAGAAGACAAAAAAGGAGGAAGACCCGTGAGCATCCTGCACAGAAAGAGAGAGGGTGGTGAAGGACCTGATCACGTGACCCACAGGTCCTCCACTTTACAGTGTGGAGATCAGCCCGACAGAGAGGAAGAGGGAGAAGACTGAGCTGTAAGTGCTATGTGTGTGTGTGTGTGTCAGTCAGTAAATGTGTGTCAGCAAGTCAGTCAGTCAGTCAATAATGTGTGTCAGTAAGTGTCTGTGTCAGAAATATCTGTTCGTGTGTCTGTGTATGTTAGTAATTAATGGATAATGGGATGATGAGTGCATAGTGGATGGATGGATGAGGGGCCCACTGAGGATCGGAAGCCCAAGGGCCTGCAAAAACCTGCAGCCGGCCCTGATTCCTATAACACTGAACACCTTGAACCAAGGAACATCTAGAAATCAGCAATAAGAATTGCTTATCGTAATTTATGCCCCATTTCAGAAGGAGCCGCTTTACCTAGATATTGGTGCCAAAAGGATTCCAAAGGCCCCTCTGGCACATAAGACCTAGGTGTTATACATTATACATGGTTGGTGGCGGCCCAGTGTCAGATTTTGCATTGTGGCCCAGGAGCCACTCCACCAGGGGCGTAGCTAATGTCTCCTGGGCCCTGGTGCGAGAGGCCAACTTGGGCCCCCCCCCCCCTCCTTTCACGACCAAGTGATGCTATTGTGTGTGTGTGTATATATATATATATATATATATATATATATATATATATATATATATATATATACACACACAGTGGTGCCTTGGATTATGAGCATAATTCGTTCCAGGACCGTGCTTGTAATCCAAATCCACTCTTAAACCAAAGCAAATTTTCCTATAAGAAATCATGTAAATGCAGACAATTGGTTCCGCACCCCAAATATATTTATTATTCTGTACTGTACAGTAATGGAGAGGATGGGAAACACAAGGGCTGACAGAGACTGCAGGGAGCATGAAGGAATGAGCAGTACAGATGTGGGCACATACATGCAGCACTCTCTGTCCGGGGAGAGAGGGGTTACAGCTATGGAGAGATTACCCCCCCCACACAGTCCTGTCCCCTGATGTAAGCCCCAGCCTGAAGGGGATCTGCTATGATTTGGAAGGTGTTTAGAGTACAGTGCTGTAGACCCCGCTATGCAGGCCATGCCCCTTCTCCACTCGCGCTCCCACCCAATACAGGAAGTTCTTAAACCAAAGCAATGTTCTTAAACCAAGTCACAATTTTGAAAAACTGTGAGCTCTTAAACCAAAACGCTCTTAAACGAAGTTACTCTTAAACCAAGGTACCACTGTATGTATGTATATATATATATATATATATATATATATATATATATATATATATATATATATATATACACACACACACACCAAGACAGATATTACCTATTACCGCCATACTGTTACCGACCAAATCCTGTATACTGAGACCAATATTACCAGTAATACCAGTATATAGGGAGGAAACATTACCGCCACACCACAACCACTACCATCACCACCATATTGTTACTGACCAAATCCAGTATACTAAATCACCTCATCCAGTCATATAGAGGTGGCCCCAGCTCTACACAGGCTCTATACACCATATACATTACTGTGCAGTTATATCAGGTGACTCACAGGAGACGTCTTTTCTGATCGGAGTTCTTTCCTTTTCATCATCTTCTCCATCCGTCCTGGGCCGTTATGAGAACTTCTCCGAGCCACGAATCCACAGAATCTGCCAGACAGACATATTAGGCTCCTCACACTGACACCATCCTCATCTATATACACACTGCACATCTGTACTGTCCCCTTTACACCCTCATTTAGTGGGTAGCCCTGACTCTGTGACCTCCTAATAATATATGCCCCCCTCTGTGTATTCCCTCTCCCCCTATGTTGCCCCCCCAAATAGATGGCCCCCTCCCTTATAGATGGCCCCCTCTACCCCCTCCTTTATAGATGGCCCCCTCTACCCCCTCCCTTATAGATGGCCCCCTCTCTCCTCACCCTCCCTTATGGATGGTCCCCTCTCCCCCCACCCTCCCTTATAGATGGCCCCCTCTCCCCCCACCCTCCCTTATAGATGGTCCCCTTCCCCCCCCCTCCCTTATAGATGGTCCCCTTCCCCCCCCCCCTCCCTTATAGATGGTCCCCTTCCCCCCCCTCCCTTATAGATGGTCCCCTTCCCCCCCTCCCTTATAGATGGTCCCCTTCCCCCCCTCCCTTATAGATGGTCCCCTTTCCCCCCCTTTATAGATGGTCCCTTTCCCCCCCCTCCCTTATAGATGGTCCCCTTCCCCCCCTCCCTTATAGATGGTCCCCTTCCCCCCCTCCCTTATAGATGGTCCCCTTTCCCCCCCTTTATAGATGGTCCCCTTCCTCCCTCCCTTATAGATGGTCCCCTTCCCCCCCTCCCTTATAGATGGTCCCCTTCCCCCCCCTCCCTTATAGATGGTCCCCTTTCCCCCCCTTTATAGATGGTCCCCTTCCTCCCTCCCTTATAGATGGTCCCCTCCCCCCCCCACCCTCATAGATGGCCCCCCTCTTTCCCCCCACCCTCATAGATGGCCCCTCTTTCCCCCCACCCTCATAGATGGCCCCTCTTTCCCCCCACCCTCATAAATGGCCCCCTCTTCCCCCCACCCTCAGATGCCCCCCTCCTTCCCCCCCACCTTCCCCCCCACCCTCATAGATGCCCCCCTCCTTCCCCCCCACCCTCATAGATGCCCCCCTCCTTCCCCCCCACCCTCATAGATGGCCCCCTCTTTCCCCCCCACCCTCATAGATGGCCCCCTCTTTCCCCCCCACCCTCATAAATGGCCCCCTCTTTCCCCCCCACCCTCATAGATGGCCCCCTCTTTCCCCCCCACCCTCATAGATGGCCCCCTCTTTCCCCCCACCCTCATAGATGGCCCCCTCTTTCCCCCCACCCTCATAGATGGCCCCCTCTTTCCCCCCACCCTCATAGATGGCCCCCTCTTTCCCCCCCACCCTCATAGATGGCCCCCTCTTTCCCCCCACCCTCATAGATGCCCCCCTCCCTCATAGATGGCCCCCTCCTTTCCCCCCACCCTCATAGATGGCCCCCTCCTTTCCCTCCACCCTCATAGATGGCCCCCTCTTTCCCCCCACCCTCATAGATGCCCCCATCCCTCATAGATGGCCCCCTCCTTTCCCCCCACCCTCATAGATGGCCCCCTCCTTTCCCCCCACCCGTACAGGCTGATAAAAAAAACAAAACTTAACTCACCTGACATCGCGCTCCCACGTTGATTCTCACTCCTCCTGGTCTGTCCCCGGCTGCTGCGCGGCTGCCGGGGGTGTCGCGTCTTATCCCCGGCAGCGCGCGCATCCCAGAACTCCCTGCGCGCCGGAAACCGGAAGTCAGGGCCCAAGGCGCGCAGGGAGTTCTGGGATGCGCGCGCTGCCGGGGGTAAGACGCGACACCCCCGGCAGCAGCCGGGGGAAGACGGAGCCCGACTCTTGTGACCGCAAGCAAAACAATGCTTGCGGTCACAAGAGTGATTGATCGGGGGGCCCCGCGGGCCCCCCTTGTGGCGGGCCCGGTCGCGGCGGCGACCCCCGCGACCACGGTGGCTACGCCACTGCACTCCACCACTTCCCTTGCGTCTCTAGCAATCTCCTAGTAATCTATTAGTCTCAGTTCCTTATATGCAAACTAATATGCAAACTAGTGGAGGCCCCTACACCTATAGGGAAGCTGTAGAAGTTGCACATATGGTATGTTCGCCCATCTTTTCCTGTTGCTGGTAAGTAGGTGGCAATAATCAGGCTTGGGTCTGAAACACACTGGGGTATTAGACTGGACACTTGAAAAGTCCCTACTGACTTAGCTGCATAGGAATCTAAGCTCTCCTTAAAGGGAACCAATCACCCAGAAAATCAATGTAAAGACAAGGATATGTGCTGATAGATCACCCAGCACACTTCCCAAATATGCCCCTGTAACCTCTGTGCCCCCCTCAATTAGACAGTAATCTTACTTTGTTCAGGTCACGCGCTGTATGTAAATTTTTGCTAAGTAGTCCTGGTGGGCGTATGTAGTCAGGGTCCGGGGGCGTATCTAGTCACGGTCCTGGGGCGTATCTAGTCACGGTCCGGGGCTGTAATCACACCCAGAGGGGCGTGATTCGGAGGCTTGCGGTCCAGTGACGTCATCCGGCGGCTTGCGTTCCGCGTCGCGGCCGCGCTGACGTGTTCGGGAACCCGCGCATGCGCAGTACGTCAGCGTCGTCTCCCGCCGTACTGCGCATGCGCGGGTTCCCGAACACGTCGGCATGCCCGCGATGCGGAACGCAAGCCGCCGGATGACGTCACTGGACCGCAAGCCTCCGAATCACGCCCCTCTGGGCGTGATTACAGCCCCGGACCGTGACTAGATACGCCCCAGGACCGTGACTAGATACGCCCCCGGACCGTGACTACATACGCCCACCAGGACTACATACGCCCACCAGGACTACTTAGCAAAAATTTACATACAGCGCGTGACCTGAACAAAGTGAGATTACTGTCTAATTGAGGGGGGCACAGAGGTTACAGGGGCATATTTGGGAAGTGTGCTGGGTGATCTATCAGCACATATCCTTGTCTTTACATTGATTTTCTGGGTGATTGGTTCCCTTTAACAGCATTGCACCTCCGGAGCTCCTTCTCACAGGCTTGCCAATTGTGGACCATCTTTTTCTTGGCATGAATTCAGAACTCCTCCCCAAGGTTACTGGGTCTCACATTCAAAACCGTTTCAATTAGATGCTATGATGACTGGTTTGTCTGTTGTGAGGCCTTCCCAGGTAGGTGGCGATCAGGTACTTCAGGGGTGGAACCATAAAGACAACAGCAGGGGAACTACATTCAGGACCCCTTTATTGGCCAGGAGAGCTGCTAGAAGGAAATTGGGGAGGTCCATATATTTCATGGATGAACACTGAATTCAATGGCCATTGAAATCCATGATCTGTTTTTGTATATAGGCTTTGTGTGATGCCCTGTGTGTCTCCATGGAAACAGACTGCAAACAAATCCTGTGTAGTCTGATCTTGAATTCTAGTGTTAGTCCATTCTGTCTACCTTCTTTTCTACAGCCTGGAGGTTACAGGGTTACATGCGAGAACTGTTCTATCTACCACTAATCCTATAGTCACAGACTAGTAGTCTTGTATAATGTATGTGACCCGTGGGATATAAGATGAATATTGCTCCCTTAGTGCTGTATTGATCATGTGTACCTTGCTCAGGTGACAGCATTATGTTCTGTATATTGTAGGTATCAGGTGACCTTTAAAAACAAGAAAAAAAAACAATGGCCATTACGGTGAGAATTACCTGCGAGCCTCAGATGTGCTCTTTAATGTTCTCCCCCTTGATCTGTGATGGTTGTTACAGGCCCCCGACAGGCCGAACACAACACCCTGCTCTGTGAAAGGTCACGAGGCTAGCAAGGTGATATTATTGTGTACAGCACAGAGGAGATTCGCCTTTGATGTGGGAGCCGGGAAATTTACAGTCAGTAAAGAGGTGATAAATATCTGTCTGTGCATCATAGCAACTACAGCGAAAATCCCTTAACCTGCACGACACCGACCATCAAAGAGCCTGCAAACCAGAGAGATACACTGAGAAACACTGCAAAGACTTGTTACTGACACCCCCACCTACCCCCCTGGGTGGGCTATACTAAAGATGTTACCCCCAAACACTATATAAAGGAAGATGTATAACTTATACCAGCTGTACATATATAACTATATACAGGAGATACCCAGGTTATACCAGCTGTACATATATAATTATATACAGGAGATACCCAGGTTATACCAGCTGTACATATATATCTATATACAGGAGATAACCAGGTTATACCAGCTGTACATATATAACTATATACAAGAGATACCCAGGTTATACCAGCTGTACATATATAATTATATACAGGAGATAACCAGGTTATACCAGCTGTACATATATATCTATATACAGGAGATAACCAGGTTATACCAGCTGTACATATATATCTATATACAAGAGATACCCAGGTTATACCAGCTGTACATATATAACTATATACAAGAGATACCCAGGTTATACCAGCTGTACATATATACAGTGGTACCTTGGTTTAAGAGTAACTTGGTTTTAGAGCGTTTTGGTTTAAGAGCTCACAGTTTTTCAAAATTGTGACTTGGTTTAAGAGCATTGCTTTGGTTTAAGAGCTCCCTGTACTGGGTGGGAGGGTGAGTTGGGGAGGGGCATGGCCTGCATAGCGGGGTCTACAGCCCTGTACTCTGACCAAGGAAGTCTCCCTCACCTTCCAAATCATCTACTTCAGGCTGGGGCTTACATCAGGGGACAGGACTGTGGAGGTAATCTCTCCATAGCTGTAACCTCTCTCACTGCAGTCTCTGTCAATCCTGATTGGTCCATGCTGAACACACAACTCTTCCCCATTGCTGTCAGGTGACCACACAGACCTCTGACAGCAGCCCTGCTTCTCTATTCTAGCCTGTTGTACTACGCTACTGCATTATGAGGATCTGCAGTTCCATCCTGTATCTACAAACTGCTGCTTTGTTTTCAGGTTTATGCCCTTACTATACATTATACTCCACATGCTGATTGCTATACTGTACAGTAACTTATAATATGACATATTCATCTGTTTCTCATTGTTTGTTTCCTCTGATTTACATGATATTCAGAATAAAAATCATTATTTTTGGAGTGTGGAACCAATTGTCTGTATATCAGTGATTTCATATGGGAAAATTAGCTTTTGTTTAAGAGTGGATTTGGATTACAAGCATGGTCCCAGAACGAATTAGGCTCGTAATCCAAGGCACCACTGTAATTATATACAGGAGATACCCAGGTTATACCAGCTGTACATATATATCTATATACAGGAGATAACCAGGTTATACCAGCTGTACATATATATCTATATACAAGAGATACCCAGGTTATACCAGCTGTACATATATAATTATATACAGGAGATACCCAGGTTATACCAGCTGTACATATATAATTATATACAGGAGATACCCAGGTTATACCAGCTGTACATATATAATTATATACAGGAGATAACCAGGTTATACCAGCTGTACGTATATAATTATACACAGCAGATACCCAGGTTATACCAGCTGTACATATATCATTATATACAGGAGATACCCAGGTTATACCAGCTGTACATATATAATTATACACAGGAGATACCCAGGTTATACCAGCTGTACATATATATTATATACAGGGAATACCCAGGTTATACCAGCTGTACATATATAATTATATACAGGAGATACCCAGGTTATACCAGCTGTACATATATCATTATATACAGGAGATACCCAGGTTATACCAGCTGTACATATATAATTATATACAGGAGATACCCAGGTTATACCAGCTGTACATATATCATTATATACAGGAGATACCCAGGTTATACCAGCTGTACATATATAATTATATACAGGAGATACCCAGGTTATACCAGCTGTACATATATCATTATATACAGGAGATACCCAGGTTATACCAGCTGTACATATATATTATATACAGGAGATACCCAGGTTATACCAGCTGACTATATAGAGATATCCTTTCTGCTGCTGTTTGTCTCTCGGCCTCCCGCCCTATGAACACTTCTCTTATATGAAGCAGCCTCTCGTCCGGGGTCCTGATGAAGTGTCAGCAATGTTCTTCTGGTTCCTTTTTAGGTTTCTGGCAGAATAATCTCTGTGAAGTATTTTTCAGTTTGGATGGAAGACAGTGACACTGTATGTTACTCCATAAACCAGTGTGAATGGCGGCTGGGGACAGCAAACACTCAGTTTTCTGCCTCATATATATTATACTGGGGCCGGAGTCACAGTCTCTGCTGAATATAAAAATGTTTTCTTCAAAATCAAAACTCCCCTCTGGTCCGGAGCCCTGGAGAGGTTTTCTCCTGTCACAGCTTTAAAATTATTATTTAGTGGTTTACTAGTAACATCATGTTAGTGGGCAACCAATATGGCCGCCAAACGCCACCATGTTAAACTAGTGATCGGCTAATCCGCCTATTTTTGTCATCCTAGAGGCTTTTCCATTTTAGAGTAAATACGACCTCATCAGCGAATAATGAAACGTTCTACAACTTTATAAAAAGTTTGGTGTTTCAGTTCCTCACCACTTTCAAGATCTCTGCTTGCTGTTAGTGAATGAGAAGCTCCACAATGCTCTGTGAGCTAAATGATCTGGACTCCAAACTGATACATTGTACATAACTAGTCCTGCCCTCAGCTGAGAAGTAATACAATGTGTCAAGTCTAGACAATGCTCTGTGAGCTACACAGCCTGTATTCCAGACTGATACATTGTACTAGTCCTGCTCTCAGCTGTATCCAGTGTAGACAATGCTCTGTGAGCTACACAGCCTGGACTCAAGACTGATACACTTTACATAGCTAGCTCTGCTCTCATCTGAGAAGTCATACAATTGTATTCAGTGTAGACAATGCTCTGTGAGAAGTGATACAATTATATCAAGTCTAGACAATGCTCTGTGAGCTAAATAGCCTCCAGTCTGATACATTGTACATAGCTAGCCCTGCTCTCAGCTGACAAGTGTATAATTATATCTAGTCTAGGCAATGCTCTGTGAGCTAAGCAGCCTGGACCCCAGACACATTGTACATAGCTAGTTCTCAGCTGAGGTGATACAATTGTATCCAGTCTACACAATGCTCTGTGAGCTAAACAGCCTGAACTCCAGGCCGATACATTGTACATAGCTGGTCCTGCTCTCAAGGCCCTATTCCACGGAACGATTATCGGCCGTATTCGGCCGATATCGGCCGTTACAGCCAATAGTTATCCCGTGGAATCGGAGGCAATGATCAGCCGACATCGTTCATGTTGGCTGATTGTTGAAAGACAAACGACTTATATAGCAACGATCTGCTGCCGGCACTCTGTGTAATAGGAGCGGCAGTAGCAGACCGCCGCTATATCCTATGGGCTGCCCAGACGATCAGCGATCCCCCAGGCAGCCCCCCCCAGCCCTCCCTGGACTCACCCGCTCGCTGCTGCCGTGTGGAATAGCGCTAATAGTCTAGACAATGCTCTGTGAGCTAAACAACTTGTACTCCAGACTGAGTTGTAGTTTCGCACAGAGTAGTCTGTGGGGCCTCTCTGTTTCTTCATACACCAGAGTCTGGGTGACCTCTGCACCCCTATCACTGCACCCTTCAGTCTCATCCCCCAGGGTTTCCATTCACTGACAGGCGCAGAGATCTTGATAATAATAAGATTTATTAATCCAAATTTTTCAGATACTAAAAATTTCTCGTGAGCGGGCCTCCTCTAGCGGGCTGAGAAGTCATGAAACGTGTGAAATTCAGCTTTTCTATGGTGGTCATTAAGCTTCAGAAGAAGCAAGAATAAAATATGTAACATAAAGTAAAGAAAATGAGAGCGCATAAGCCCTGAGATCATTCCTCCAGAATAGACAAAGGCCGCCAGGCCATCTCAAGTTTCATATCTTGTACAGACCAAGATGAAAGCCGTCAGAGAAGCTGCATTAGTGCGGGGCGGGGGAGGGGCGCTCGGATTTCACAGTTTCACATGATATCGAAACTCGTCTTAAGGAACGCTTCCCATAGAACCCTGCTTAATTGTTTATCGGGTAGCCATTGCTTAGTCAAATTAAGACTCATTGCCGAGGCTTAGAGAGGCCGAGATCTAAAGATGACTTCATCCTTGGCTGCCATTGTGGCCGTCTGCCAGGAATATCTCTGCGGCCTCTCCCCAGCATATTCTCTGTGAAGCGTCTGGCCGCACAATGCAGGCTCAGGACCCTCAGACCTGAGAGACGATCTAAGGACATAGAGATGGGGCAGAATTAAAGGGGCTCACCTAAAGCAAGGGCCAAGCTATAGGGGAGGATGACACCCAGGAACCTATCCAGCTCGTTATATAAGACCAGTGGCGGTCTTTGGCACCAAGCACCCCAAGCGATCGCTTGGGGCCCCCAACATCCAGGGGGGCCCCCACGCCCCGCTCTTGTGCTCAATACCGCTGAACAGGGCCCCTGCCCCGCTCGCTGCTGCCACCTGAACTGTAACTATGAGCACTCGTAATGAGCGCTCATAGTTACATGCAGCAGCACTGACAGGGCGGGAGACATTGGCTCCCTTCCTGTCAGTCACTCTTGTGGCCGCAGGAAGGGTTTTCCCTGCGGTCACAAATGGCAGCTTTGTCCTTGTGGTGCCGGCGCTCCAGTGACATCACTGGAGCATCGGCGTCAGGACAAGGGGAGTGCAGCCTCTTGTGATCGCAGGGAAAACCCTTCCTGCGGCCACAAGAGTGAAGAGAAGAGGAGACGCCCGGACCCAGGTGAGTATAAGTGTTTGTTTTATTGTGTTATATACTATATGGGAGGGGGAGCACACAGGGGTCTGTTTAACTGGGGGAGCGCACATCGGGGGTCTATATAAATGGGGGAAGCACACAGGGGGGCTATTTAACAGGGGGAGCACACAGGGGGGCTTTAGACTACTGGGGCTTCACAGAGGGGTCTATATACTACTGGGGGCAGCACACAGGGGGTCTATATACTACTTGGGGCGGCAGAATGGGGTCTATATACAATTTGGAGAGCACACAGGAGGTCTATATCCAAGTGGGAGAGCACACAGGGGGGCTATATACTACTGGGGGAGCACACAGGGGTCTATATACTACTAGTGGGGCACACAGGGGGTCTATATATACTACTGGGGGAACATACAGGGGGTCTATATACTACTTGTGAGGCACACAGGTGGTCTATATATAACTGGGGGAGCACACAGGGGTCTGTATACAACTGGGGCAGCACACAAGGGGTCTATATAATACTGGTGGGGCACACAGGGGGTCTATATACTACTGGGCGAACCACACAGGGGGTTTATATACTACTGGAGGAGCACACAGGGGTCTATATCCAAGTGGGGGAGCACACAGGAGGTCTATATCCAAGTGGGGGAGCACACAGGGGGGGCTAAATACCCCTGAGGGAGCACACAGGCGGCCTATATACAGTGGGGGAGCACACAGGGGGTATATACAACTGGGGGCAGCACACAGGGGGTCTATATACAACTGGGGCAGCACACAGGAGGTCTATATACTTCTGGGGGAACACACGGGGGGGCTATATATAACTGGGGGAACACACAGGGGGCTATATACTACTGGGGGAAGCAAACAAGGGGTATATACTACTGCGGGCAGGACACAAGGGGTATATACTATTGGGGGCAGCACACAAGGAGTATATATTACTGGCGGTAGCGCACAAGGGGTATATACTACTGGGGGCAACACACAGCAATCTATTGTTTTGGAACGCGTGTTGAGGGGGGGGGGGGCCCAGACATAACTTCGCTTGGGGCCCCAGAAATGCCAAGACCGCCCTTGTATAAGACACACAGACACATGGGAGGTGGGGGCCATTGCCTCAGATGCTATACTAGGGCAAAGGATTGGTAAAATAGATACAAGAGGGCAGACTGCCTCCATATACCAGCAGAATTGCACTGGACTTGCCCTTTAAATCAGGGATGGGGAACCTTTGGTCCTCCAGCTGTTTGAAAACTATAATTCCCATCATGCTTGGACAGCCAAAGCTTCTATAAAAAAAAAAAATCTCATGTCTTCCAGTACTTATCAGCTGCTGTATGTCCTACAGGAAGTAGTGTGTTCTTTCCAGTCTGACACAGTGCTCTCTGCTGTCACCTCTGTCCATGTCAGGAACTGTCTAGAGCAGGAGAGGTTTTCTATAGGGATTTTCTACTGCTCTGGACAGTTCCTGCTATGGACAGAGGTGGCAGCAGAGACCTACAGGACATACAGCAGCTGAAAAAATGGATTTAAAAAACAAAAAACAAAAAAAAACGAGGTCAGAAATCACTACCTCTAAATCCTTCTCTTCTGAAGTCTTTGCTAATACAAAACGGCCCATTCGATTTCTGTCAGAATCCAAGCCATGAACACCAAGTTCTGTAGAAATTCTCAACCCCTTGTAAATATGAATGTTCCCATTCACTGACGTCAGTTATTGGCACAAAGTATAAGTCAGTCTTATAGCTTTACTTCTTGCTTAGACACAGTTCCAAAAGTTCTTTGAGCATGCATGCTATATCACCTCTGACACCGCTTATCTTGGAACTGATACTATGTAATAAGACTATCTGGAAGCTTCCATAGACCGTATATTATAGATATAACTATGGAATATATTGTTATGTCTATGAGCGGCTCTCACCCCAGGCGTGTAGCTGTCTGTTACCTATAGACATACATATAATAGCAGCAGATCCAGGGCACAGGATACAGTAATGTGGAGACCTGGAATCCTGTAACGTGAGCTGAGCGGCGGCTCAGACAGTAAGTTACTAGTGAGACTGTCAGGACCCCGGCTGCAGCGTGAGATTACCTTACAGCCGGCTCTTAAACCATTGTTGTTAATAAGACAGACTTAACACAACTTTTGAAGTTCAAGAAATAAAGAGACACATGGGACGGCGGCAAATACCTCGCCGCTGATCCGAGACGCTTCATAGGATCCGCTTATGTAAGAAAGGGAAAAATCAGAGCACGGATGAAAATATCATTTGTGTCAGACACAATAACGTAATGTGAGACCCAACAGTCATATAACCCCCGGGATAAACAGAATGTACTACAGAGGTAGCAGAGCTGAGTGCGCGAGAACGTTACTGACTGAAAAGCATCACAATTCAAATACAAATACTGACAAATTTGCTTTGTGATTTTTAGGTTACACCTAGTTAGTAAAAGGGGGTGGCGCTGAGAGGAGGGGTAAATTGTGCAAAATACTGTAGGGGTTGGCTACTTTATAGTAAAATAGTTCCATGTACTTTACTAGTAACTGTACTCACTGTATATACTGACAGCAGCTTCCAGGCTGTGCTGTCCTGCTCTGTGGTGAGTCTGTCCATAAGATGGCCAACATGGAGGAGCATGTGACCATGCCCCACCCCAAAGTGTCCAACACTGAGCCTGTATATGTGTATGGTGGACACAGGGGGGCGGGGCATGGTCACATGCTCCTCCATGTCAGCCATCTTATGGACAGACTCACCACAGAGCAGGACAGCACAGCCTGGAGGAGGGGAGTCTGATTTTAGCTCTATGAGGTACACGGGGAGCTGCTGTCACTATATACAGTGAGTACACTTACTAATACTGTACACTGAACTATTTTACTATAAAGTGGCCAACCCCTATACACCAGCCGAGTTCTAAATTTAGATATACGAGTGCAGTGTACCATTATGTGGTGTCCTAGCTGCCCTTTCATGGTTGGCAAATATACTGGACCTTAAAGCGAATGTACCATCAGTGTTGCGTATGAATAGAACGGCAGCGGCGCAGGGAAGCTGGTGCCTTGGCCCCTTTTTTTGAACCGCGGCCCGGTTTCTGTGCACGTTGCCAGTCTATTACCAAGCAGTGGGAGGAAGCTCCATTGATTCTAATATATACTGTGCCTAATTTATGCTCCAGACATTCAGTGGTGGAATTGTAAAATGGCAAAGCAATTTGCAGTTATATTACATTGCAGGTTAGAAGTCACTAGAAAAAGGGAGTGCTTGCTCAGCCACCCATCCACTCTCTAGCTGGGAGAAAGATGTCCCAGCTAGAGAGGAAGGGTCTAGTTCAGGGATGGGGAACCTGCGGCCCTCCAGCTGTTGTAAAACTACAATTCCCATCATACCTGGACAGCCGAAGCTTTAGCTTTGGCTGTCCAGGCATGATGGGAATTGTAGTTTTGCAACAGCTGGAGGGCCAAATGTTCCCCATCCTTGGTCAAGCTAGTAGTAAGTCAAGTGCAGAGTCTACAGTAACAATGGGTCTCATCAGCTTACATGCCAAAAACTAAAACACAGGAGAAACCAGTTGTATTCCTACTTCTATTCGTGGGAATCCATTGTTCTCGTCCTGATGTCAGTTTCCATGCAGAACATATCAAGTCACGAAAACTGAACTTGTAAAAAGTAAAAATTACACTAAACTTTTTGATGTAAATTGCAATTTAATTTCTTCTTTTTTTTTTTTTTTTTTTTACCTTCTTCAACTTTTATAGCTTATTTTTCCCTGGTGAAGAAATTGTTGTTTTTGGCTTCCATCTTTAAAAGGGCATTGAGTATAAATCAAATCTCGCAGTGTAACCTACGACGACGACGGCAAAATTACAGCGCACGGAAAGATTAATCAAAAATGAATTCCTCGGTAGAAGTCTACAGGAAAAAAAAAATAGAGGCGGAAAGTTTTATATTCAGTCAAAATCCCCATAATTTGATTAAGGTAACTCCAGGGAAGGACGGAGAAGTGAGAGGTAGAAGGTTTATTATTACCTCTACACATCTGCTATAAGGAGAACCCCCGCCCCCGCCTGCCATCCCCCGCCTAATCTCTTGGCTTGGGGGTAATATGTTCGGTGCGCCTTTTAGGGAGATCAATGGGATGATGGATGATGATGATTATCTTGGGTTGTTTTTGGATCAGACCAGGTTCGGTTTCAGAAATACAAAATTTAGGATTTAAGGTTTAAGACTTGAATGTTTCAGATTGAATTTCCTCATCGGAAACTGAGATCTTGAAACAAAAGGCGTTCTTTTAAGGGAAGAATTAAGACAATGAGCACCAGGTCCTGTCTGAGTTACGGATATTCCCCCCTGTGCTGTGGATTAAGGGTCATTTTGGGATAACTAAAATAAAATTCACATTTGTCGAGAACATTTATGGCCCCTCATAGCCCCTGTTAGACAAAATGGTGGTGAAAGTGCTCCGAGTGGTGGGTGTCAATGAGTGCACCATCAAGTCACTCTGCCTAAACCAAGGTGAGATACGGGGCTCGGCAAGTGAGCTGAATCTGGGCCATGTGAATGCAACTTAGAAGAAAGAAAGCCGTTTCTCTAGTGCCATCTACTAGAGATAGCTTACAGGGTAAATACTACCAATAGGTGGCACTAGAGTGACAATTTTCTTCCTCCTGAAGAAAAGTTAATTTGCATATATATTCCTCTTGAAGTAAAACTAATTTGCACCCCCCAGAATTATCGCTAATTTGCATATTATTTCCCCCCAGAGTACCATGTTGGCCTGCAAAGCTCCCTCCACTGGTTAAAGAGAAGACTTTCTCCCTCCTGAAGAAGAGCTACTTTGCATACCCATTTTCCCAGGGTGCATTTCTTGCCTTAAATAACTACCTCAGCTAGATGGTGCTCTCCACAAGGAGTTTCAGTACCCCCAAAGACCCAATATGAATGAAATCTTAGTTATGCATAGGTCAAATCGCACCGTGTCTTGCGCCCTGTCTTCTCTTGGTCCTAGGCTATACTGGTTAGATTCATAGAGGAAACAAATTAACAAAATTGGTATGTGAAGATGAAGAAAGGATAAGGTTGAAGGAGACAAACATCAGAGTAAAACACACTTTCTTTTTTTTTAGTTTTGGATGGCGTACCCCTTTAAATACACTATAAAAGCCTTGTCTGGATGCACATTATTTTTCATACCTTACAGACCCTTCCCTCCCAAGCATAGAGACTGTTTCTGTCATACTATAAATATTAGTCAGCAGGGGGCGATGATGAGCACAGGAGAAGCTCCTACCAGTGGAAGAAGAATAACAAGGGGCTTATTTATCATTTGCACTTTTTTCTTGCACATCTTTTTTGCACTTGCTCACATTTTACATGCTGTGTATAAACTCACACACCTTGCTCAAAATGTATTTAATTTAGAGCAAACTGCTCAAAAATAGTGCAAACTGCATAAAATTTTATGTCCTGAATAAAATACACCAGAATAATAGTGCAAAAAGAATAATAAATATGCCCGTAAGTCTATGCTCCACCCTGAGGCATGATGGGAGGGGAGGGACATTTATAATATTTAAATAACACTACCTGCTGTTATCACTGTAACCCACTACTTGTATATACATGACATATAGATAGTACAAGCATACCTGGTGAGAGACCCTGTTGCTTTCCAGGATAAAAAATCTGGCAGATCGAAGAAGTGTCCGGCCTTCTCCCAGCATTCCCGGCCTAAATTCTTAAATAAACATAAAAGACAAATCAGCTTGGACAGTTGTCATTTACCTTCATCCCCACAAAAACACTAAAATCTTAGCTCCACCCAGTGTCCTAATGGAAGGGACATTCACAATGTTAAAAAGTTTTTTTTTTATAAATGTATTTTATTTATAGGAGTGATTATACCCTATTGTATAATCACTTCTATTGCTGAGTATGGCGCCACACGGTGTTCATGGTGTATAACAATGCTCATGTCCACTTTCTGAGCTTATGCTAGAGGACACACATGCTCAGTCACTGTCCCCTGTATAGTGACCAGTTCACTGCATTGCAGCCAATAGAAGTAGCTGTTCCTTGTCAGCAAAGCCTCTGCAGTAAGACTCCTACTGCAGAGGAAGCAAAAGGGATTGTACTGTCAGCTGCCAGTTGGGGAAGGAGATTGAATCTGTGTCCAAAATGAGAAAAGACACAGCTACTTTCTTGTAAAAACAGTGCCACCCCTATACCAGGTTGTGTGTGGTATTACAATTCAGCTGTACCATTCACTTCAATAAAACTGAGCAACAAAAGCCACACCCAAACTGAAGAGAAGAGTGGTGCTGTTTCTGGAAGAAAGTGGGCATGTTTTTCTGGTCGGTTTATCTTAAGTGCCCATAATGTTAATCGATAAATAAATTGATGACTTTGTGGTCTCAATAGTTCAGTGTCACTACCCTGACACCACAAATCTAACCTGCTGATAGCTTCCTATTGTGCACGGGGCCCTGATGATGAAGGTATGTCTCCTGCCTTCATCCTTGGTGCAGTTCCTGTGCAGTTTGTAATGTAATCCTGTGTCCATAGGGCTGCTTGAAGCACTGGGGGTGGAGCTACCACCCCAAGAGCTCGATTATAGCCCGCCCCTGGCCAGCCCACTGCCTAGCGCTCCAAAAGGCCTTACCGGACACAGAATTACATTACAAACTGCACAGGAACGGCGCAGAGGATGATGGTAAGAGACATACAATGTGTGCAATGTGTTTGCAATAGGGGGCTATCAGCGGGTTAGATTTGTCTAACCTGCTGATAGTTCCCCTTTAAGAGACTCAGCTATACAGCTTGACACTTTATTCAGAAAGTGTCATACTGGGTGCCAAAAAGGGGCACTACAGGAGTAACAGGGGCATTTATAGAAATAAACAGTCCTTTGGAATCAGGGGTGAGAAAGGGGTAATGTATACTGCCTGTTTGTTTCATATAGGCATGTGACTAGACAAAGAATAAAATCAAGGCTGCATTCAGCAACCAGTAGGGGGAGCTTTAGAGCTTCTCACATGTATTAAACTGATCTATGACACAATTATACAGCTCCCCCTACTGGTGACTGCAGGTAGTGAGAATGCTTTCATATAATGCAGGAGGTTCGGAGCTCTGTATCAGAAAAACTAATCTCTACCTGATATAAGAATATCTTAGGAAAGAAATCAGCACAAAGGGTTGGATCCAAAAATTAGAATATTTAAAATTATGGAGATTCCCTTTAAGTAATGCTGCTAGCTATGGAGGAGTCATGTGACCAGGGTTAGGACTGAAGCGGCAGTAATGAGCAGACATCATTATGTTGTTCTGTATCATCATAGGGGAGGAAGATCTGGCTGCTGTCCGGTGAGATGATGGAGTGAGTGTGCACTAGTTATGTATCTCTATGAGATAGCAGAACATTATCAGCCTCTTCTCCTTTGTCTCTGGGATTCGGGATATGTTCCCACATTACAGGATGATGGACTCTGCAGAGTCCTAGAGATAATCGGCGCAGCCAACACATTAGTTCTAAGGTTTCTGTGTTCCCGTGCCAGCCCGAGCCATCAGCTATAGGGGAACGAAGCAGAGGGGAGGGGGGGAGGGGCGTCGCCCTTCACAAAACAGATTTTATTTAGCTACAGAACGTATCACATGACACTGGAAAATGGATCTGAAATATATTATCATAAAAGTGAAATATTTCTCCTGTGTCAGCTGTGGAGGCGGGAGCCGGAATATTTATAATGTGGGAATAAACCTACAGAGACCCCCAACCCAACTACTACTACACGTCCTTGACTCGTCCCCTTCTCTTGGGAGGTGTAAGATTACCATGTAGGAAAGCTGGGTGAGGAGAATGGCATCATGTGATGTCTATAAGGACAGTCACACAACTTTACTGGAAACCTGAAAGGCAAATCTACCTCCCAGCACAGTGTAACTGGCCTCAGTCCTGTACAGCCACATGCAGGTCTGCCACTCAGGGGACTGGAAAAGTATCAGCATGGAATAGGGATTAGCATAAAAAAGAATGGCACCCAATTTTATTATACACATGAATGGCAAATCTACTTCACTGTGCAGTACTACATGCCTTAGGGCCCTATTCCACGGGACGATTATCGTTCAGATTATCGCAAAGTTGTTTGAATCTAAACGGTAATCTTTCGGTTGAATAGCAGTTAACGATTAACGACCGAACGAGAAATCGTTGATTGTTTAATAAGACCTGGACCTATCTTTATCGTTGCTCGTTCGCAAATCGTTTACATTGATTAAGACGTGGTTCGGTCGTTCACAGTAGTGACGAACGCAATATCGACGACAAGACGACCGCAAGAACGATCATAAGTAACGATTATCGTTCCATGTAAATGGGTGAACGACTTCAGGTCTTTCACAATAGCGGTCGTTTGGATGGTTAATGATTATGCGAACGTTAATCGTCCCGTGGAATAGGGCCCTTAAGCCCCTATTACATGGGGCATTGACAGAGCTTTTTTGCTCTTCGTACCCCGCTATTACACGCGTCGGCAGCGAGCGGGTGAGAGCCGGGGGGGCGCAGGGAGCTGCAGGGGGACTGTCTGGGTGATTACTAGATCGTCTGGGCAGCCCCTAGAGGGACAGCCCTATTCCATGGAGAGATGTCAGCATATCACTGCTATCCTGTCCATAGGTTATATCCTGGTACTCCAGCTCAGCTTCATTGAAGTGGAGCAGAAGTCTTCCATTGAAGTTTGTTTGAGAGAAAAAAAACAAAGTCAGCCTGCTGCATTTTGGAAAAAACAGCCACAGAGCCACAACCCCCCCCTCCCCCCAAAAAAAGAGCAACATGTGAAACAAACTTCCATTGACTTCCAGCTAACATCTGGCTGCTGGCATTCTAGCGGGTTATCCCGGGAGTGGGGCTGTCTCTGGAAAAAAGTGGCCATGTTTTTGTAGCGCTTGATAACCCCTTTAAAGCAATGTGAAGCCAGCCTAATAGATGTCTAAACTTAGACTAGATAATCCAAAAATGTTAGTCTGAGCCAAAATGACAGCTGTCCAAAAAGACGGACGTAAAACGGCCACGAAAAGAGGTTGCGTTAATATAGCCTTATACTGACTCGTTCTAGTATTACGTAAGATTAGTCAATCTGCCTCATTGTATCAATATCAAGTCCACTGAGGTACAGTGCCTCGTAGTGTCTAATTTTTAGACAGTGTAAACTTATACTAGACAGTCTGAGAATGCACCAAATTTATCACAGTGGCTCAGACTGTTCGATAAATTTGGCACATAGTTAGACTGTCTAGAGCGCATACTAGTTAGCTTACTTAAAGGAGAACTCCGAGCCAAGATGAAAAATCTAGTGCAGGCAGAGGGGAGTGTGAAAATAATAAAGAAGTTCTACTTACCCATCCCTGCACCCCTGCAGTGCTGCCTTATCGCTTTTAGACCCTCGCTGGGCTCCTGGAACAGCACAACCCGAGCTCAGGAATGCCCGCTGGTAGCCTGTGATGTGGCAAGGTAGGGGCATGGGTAGGTAGAGTTCTTGGTGTATGAAGTTGCACTAAAGCCATGCCCATGCCACTTTCCCTTTAAGCCACACCCTCTGCAAAGGTGTTTAAAACACATGGTAACAGGCCCATTTTTTGGTTGCAGAAATTTGGCACTTTTGCAAAAGTAAATCTGCCCCTTCTTCTTTATTCTCTCAAGGTTCATAATTAAATTATAGCGTGATGTGACCCCCTATATTGTAATAGACCCCGAACTCTTTCCCAAACCAGGGAATTATATTCTATTTATATACTTAATAATTATTTAATATACAAATAATATTTCTACGGTAACAATAATAATAGAAAAACCCTACAGTATGCATTCATTCTAGAAAAGTGCCTGCATTAAATCAACATGGCTTTTGCCCCACCCCTGAGGAGCAGTCATTTAGGTTGCATTGTAGAAATGAATAGTAAATGTAGTTTTTCTTTTAGAACAATGTTTTACTAATCTCTTAGATTCTTAACCACTCTTGCCAGATGTGCCAATCGTCTGCTTGTCCTTGCCACTCTATCCAATGACCATTTGGACTATTTCTAGCCAAAAAAGTGTCAAGTAAAATTGTTGCACAAAGAAACAGCAAAGATACATAAAAAGAATATTCATAGGAGGCAGCACATAATCTATGTGTCTTATTCACCACACGTTTCAAGCCATAAATCTTCTCCACTTTGAGGCAGAGGGCTGCAAGAAGCTGATTTATTCCAGCTAAGTAATGGAGAGAGCAAATGGACTTAAACAATTGATATCCACCTTTCAAGAAAATGCAGCCTCTCCGAGCAATGTTAATTATACGCCATTAACGTGAGACTGTCAAGAGCGTCTTGAGGTTGTTATTCCTCGTGACCTTACTCCCGTCTGCACGGTATTGCCGCGCATTTCGCAGTGTTTATAAGGAGACGGCGTCCTCTGCTCAAAGCCAATGACACTTATTTCACATTTGGCATTCATTATCAAGACAGTCGAGTGATCAAATAGAAAAAGGCGAGCCAGAGACAAAGAAAAAAAAAAGATGATTGGAACAAAAAAAAGTAGTGTTTTTGGTTAAGTGAATAATAACTACAACAAGGATTTAGTTGAAATATATGAAAAAGGGAGGGGGGGGGGGAGTAAGCCGAGAAAGAATTCTTATTTTAAAATTTTGTAAATTTTATTATACTGGGGGAAATAGATTGGAAGTTTTGTATCTGGTTTGGTTTTTTATTTTTTTCCTTAAATTTTCTAGTAATATGTGACCTCAAAAATACTGAGACTAAAATGACGTGGCCCCATCAACGTGATTCCAGGCACATTGTTAGATACTGCAGCTCCTGCTAACCAAAAAGCAATCAGTGCTTCTTCCCAGCAATACCTTTATTGCTCCTTTACCAAGACTGGTTCCTCGGGGGCGTGGCAGACTCCACCCCCATGCACACACTTCCTATGAATTGCTGGCAGAGAATACTGGAACATAACTAGTACTAAGCACAGGGTTGCCACCTACTAGGCAGTCTTTCTGCAAGACATCAACACTTCCATTCACACACTAAGTTAAAACAAAATCGAGTGCCCCCCCCCTAAAAAAAATATATATATATTATTAAATTAAGATTGTAGAGTCGTTCTAATCCACCAAATTCAGTCTAGCGTTATTTTATTTCAATTAGTTTCTGACAAGCCGTATATACAGTACATCAGTACAACTTATACAAAGGATACCACTCAGCTTTCTCGGAACCCAAAACAGCAAGGCAGACTTGTTATGTAATGATACTCCCTTGATTCCAAAAGTTTCATACTGCTAGACAGATTTGAAGGTGGATATGAAATCTGGGTGACAATTTCTTGAGAAATCATACATTGATACTTAACCAACCTTCCCAGAAACAGATATAACTGCTGGAAGGTTCCTCGGGGGTGTGGCAGTTATAAGAAGACTCCTCCCCCTCCATAAACATTGTTTGATATTAGAATTGTAGGATTTGTTCTTAATGATGACTAGTTAACAAGCTGCATGAAGAAACTTACTTCCTTCAGCCAGAGGAGCTTGGGAGGTTGCATCTCGACAGACATCACTCCGCCGACGTAACGCAATACGCCATGTTTGGTTCTATTAATGCGCTCTACTTGACTTCCTGCGCGATGGTCCATCCACATGATCACATTCCTGTTATGGTCGCCTTAGTAAAAGAATAAGTTTAGGTTGATGAAACCAATCATGAGAATAATGTAGAGAACTATCAGGATACACATTAGGCTGGGTTCACACAGGGTGTTTTTCAGAGCCTCTGCGGTCGATTTCCCTCAGTGCCAGGCTGTCCATTGCACAATGGTCACTTACAGATTCCGACAAATCCCATTAACTTCAGTAGGGTTTGTCAGGTTTCTGTCTGTTGTCTCTACTGCTGAAACTGTGATGGAGCCCTCCAGAATTCAAGTGTGAACCCAGCCTTAGTTGTAGTTACTATAAAGAAATAAAGTGGTACTCCGGCGGAAATCTTTTTCTTTCAAATAAACTGGTTTCAGAAAGTCATATAGTCTTTTACTTCTAGTTAAAAATCTCAAGTATTCCAGTACTTATTAGCTGCTGTATGTCCTGCATGAAGTGGTATATTCTTTCCAGTCTGACACAGTGCTCTCTGCTGCCACCTCTGTCTATGACAGGAACTGTCCAGAGCAGTAGCAAATCCCTATAGAAAACCTCTCCTTTCTGAAACAAATTGATTTAAAAGTAAAAATACCCCTTTAAGCTTCATCCTACAATTCCTTACTGTACATTCGCTCCCTGTCTGGGAATTGATTAGATTTAGTCATCCTGATCTTTCAGTTTCATGAATAGAATACAAGAAATACAGTGAAGCACTTTTCATAAATTCATACTCTTAGTTTAGAGCTAGTTCCATTCCTATGGTCATGACCGGTTTGTGTCTACAGCACCTGGGCAGACCTGTGTGTCTCCATGGTAACAGACAGCAAACAAGCCCTGTCTAGTCTAACCCTGGTTTCTTCCATGTGTCTGCTACTTTTTTCTTAAATAAATTTGTTGGCAAGGAGAAGACGGCATGACTGCAAAATCTGACAACACAGTCTGTTGTCTGTTACCATGGAGATGCACAGTCAGCCCAGCAGCTGTATACAAAAAAACGATAGGAAATTTTTAATAAAGACTATTGGCTAAGTTGCTTCTTTTTTTTTTATTAGAGATAAACATTGCTTTTATATTTGCTTCAGTGATCCTGGGGTAAACTGTGAGGATAAATCCGGGAAAATTCTAGCAGATGGAACCACAGACGTCCTCTTTATAACAATGACCCCCACACGTGTGAACTTGTTCTGATCCCACATGTGAAACCGGCAGAATGTTCCTGGTAGCTGCTTCCTGTGACCCCGGATCAGCGCAGCCTCCGCACAGTAGTGACATCTCCACCATTTATCACCGTGACAGATGGAGATGTGCAGTGTATTACTGATACGACACCTCTGCGCCTATCTGAGCGCCCCGCAGACAACGCAGATGCCAGACGCCTGGGATCTGGGGATCATCTTACTGGGAACAATAATGAATTATAATTGCGCTGAGGAAAACCTGACAGATAAATATTTCCACGTAATCCGATATTGTGAGTTATTATAAGATTTGAGCAAGAAAGGGATAGTCTGGATTCAGGTAAATGCAGCTTAATAGGAGTATAAGAAGAAGCTCTGCAACTTCCCAATAGACTTTGCCTTTTAAATTTCTCACCAAGATCTCTGCTTGCTGTCAGTGAATAACAACATTTAATGGAGGTATTCTGGTTTGGACTATTACTTAAAGGGGATTTTTTTTTTACTAATTAACTGGTACTAGAAAGTTAAACAAATTTATAAGATACTTCTATTCAAGTCTTCCAGCACCTATTAGCTGCTGCATGTCCTACAGGAAATTATGTTTTCTTTCCATTCTGACACAGTGCTCTCTGCTGTCACCTCTGTTCGTGACAGGAAATGTCCAGAGCAGGACCAAATCCCCATAAAAAACCTCTCCTGTTCTAGACAGTTCCTGTCACGGACAGAGGTGGCAGCAGAGAGCACTGTGTCAAACTGAAAAGAAGGTGGCAGAGGTAAGAGCACAGTATCAGTGTGGGAAGAATACACCACTTCTTGCAGGACATACAGCAGCTGATAAATACTGGAAGACTGAAAGTGATTAACAAATCTATATAACTTTCTGGTACCAGTTGATTTGGAAAAAAAATAAATACATTTCGGCGGAGGACCCCTTTAAGGCAGAGGAATAAATGGAACTTAGGTGCTACACCAAACATAACCGCATGCAAAAGTGGTGCTGTTTTAAGAAAAAAGTGCAGACCCTCTGTTGGTGAATTATGGAGAAGGGAAATGTAGAATTTTATGTCCATGTTCATCCCGAGTCTATAAATTCCAGATGATACTATATTAATATAACTTGACAAGCTTCAAGCTTTAGTTATTCATAGTGTGTATTGTGTTAAATAGGCAAGATTTGGGTAATCAGATCCAGACCAATTACTGGGAGGAGATGGGAGAAGTCAGCGCCTATGGCACTGTCTTGGTCACCTGCAAAGGTTGCAGGGAGAGAAGCGCTCAGCCATAGGCTTCTCTCCTGGCTTGTCCTAGTCATTGATTGGGTCTGAACTCTCAGACCTCAATCGACCAAAATGTAATATCTCCAGAACATGTCAAAGGTTTCTTAAAGCGACAGTTACACTTTAATTATCATGTTATAGTTCGGCAGATCTGTAATTAGGAGATCTGTATGACCAATAGAGATCAGGACAATTCTGTGTTATTACCTTCCACATTTACAGCTAAGGGCTGGAACTGTTTATCCAGAACCACAAGGGAGCAGGTGGCATCAAAGCCAAGGCCTCGGATCTGTCCACTCCCTGCTGACTGGGCGACTTTCTGCAAGATAAAAAACATATGCTTAAAACTTTCTTATAAAATTGAAGACTTTTATAGCAAATTTACAACACCCCCACTGATACAGCACAGCATAAGCAGGTTCCATACACTATATCTGCTGAATCTGCCTGCTTGTTATATCCCCTCACATCTGTGGCTACAAACACACTGAAAGCCAGAGTAGAGGAGAAGTTAGCTACTTCCTGTTGGCCTGTGATATGCCTTTCCCAGCATTCTTTGTTTTTACATTTTGGTGGCCATAGTGGCTCTCCAGCTGTTACCAAACTATGACTCCCATCATGCCATAACAGCATTCAGTTTCCACAGTGCAGTGCCCCCCTAACCTGTGACTGACCAGCTGTTTCAGAAATACAACTCCCAACATGCAGTCACTTCTCTGTCCTGGCACTGTATCAGTCACCTCTCTGCCCTGGTACTGTATCAGTCACATCTCTGCCCTGGTACTGTATCAGTCACATCTCTGCCCTGGTACTGTATCAGTCACATCTCTGCCCTGGTCCTGTATCAGTCACATCTCTGCCCTGGTACTGTAGCAGTCACCTCTCTGCCCTGGCACTGTAGCAGTCACATCTCTGCCCTGGTACTGTAGCAGTCACCTCTCTGCCCTGGCACTGTAGCAGTCACATCTCTGCCCTGGTACTGTAGCAGTCACCTCTCTGCCCTGGCACTGTATCAGTCACACCTCTGCCCTGGTACTGTAGCAGTCACATCTCTGCCCTGGTACTGTAGCAGTCACCTCTCTGCCCTGGCACTGTATCAGTCACATCTCTGCCCTGGTCCTGTATCAGTCACATCTCTGCCCTGGTACTGTAGCAGTCACATCTCTGCCCTGGTCCTGTATCAGTCACATCTCTGCCCTGGTACTGTAGCAGTCACATCTCTGCCCTGGTACTGTATCAGTCACATCTCTGCCCTGGCACTGTAGCAGTCACCTCTCTGCCCTGGTACTGTAGCAGTCACCTCTCTGTCCTGGTACTGTAGCAGTCACATCTCTGCCCTGGCACTGTAGCAGTCACCTCTCTGCCCTGGTACTGTATCAGTAACCTCTCTGCCCTGGTTCTGTAGCAGTCACGTCTCTGCCCTGGCACTGTATCAGTCACATCTCTGCCCTGGTGCTGTATCAGTCACATCTCTGCCCTGGTCCTGTATCAGTCACATCTCTGCCCTGGTCCTGTATCAGTCACATCTCTGCCCTGGTCCTGTATCAGTCACGTCTTTGCCCTGGTGCCGTATCAGTCACATCTCTGCCCTGGTGCCATGAGTCCATGATGGGTGGTATAGTTTTGCAATGTCTCTTGTATCAGTCCGTGGAACAGCTGACCCGTGCGCGCTCCTGTAATAGGCAGCACTGGCCCCCTGCCCTGTATACAGGGTTCTATCCCCGGCTCTTGGCACATCTCATAAATGATTGATCAGAAAGATCGATGCAGCGAGCAGAGAGCTGACCCGTCTACCGCCGACCCCATCAATTATTCAATAGCTGGATTTCCTAAAAGGAACAGAGATCTTTATTGTTACTATTCCCACTTTAAAGGGTTATTTGTAATCTTGGCAATATAGTATAATATAATAGAACCATGACAATGAATTCATTATTTATTACTTTTTCTCTGTGAACAATTTACTGTGTAAGAGAATTGTAAGAAAAATGATACATTTGATAGATTGATACATTGTTTGAGCTAAGACTTCCTTCAATAGAGCTTAAAGGGGTAATCCTGAAAAGAAAAAAAAAACCACTTTTTGCGATTGACTGGTGACAGAAAGTTATACATATTTGTAAATTAATTCTATTTAAAAATCTCCAGTCTCCCAGTACTTATCAGCTACTGTATGTCCTGCAGGAAGTGGTGTATTTTTTCCAGTCCGACACAGTGCTCTCTGCCCCCACCTCTGTCCATGTCAGTTTCCTATAGGGATTTCCTACTGCTCTGGACAGTTCCTGTCATGGACAGAGGTGGCAGCAGAGAGCATTGTATCAGACTGGAAAAAATACATCACTTACTGCAGGACACGCAGCAGCTGATAAGTACTGGAAGACTGTTTTAAATACAAGTAAATTACAAATCTTTATAACTTTCTGAAACCAGCAAAAAGATTTTTTCTTTTTTTTTTTGCTTGAGTACCCCTTTAACTGCAATACCAGACAAAACCTGTGGATAGGAGGGGCACTGTATCTAAAAGAGAGCATTGGTCAAACTCTTTTCCCATAGTGCAGACCTCTTTTTAAAATGTTCACTCTCCTTTCTGAAGACCCTTCTAACCATGTTCATCCTGATGTTCCTGCTTCATGAATAAAATTCTAGAATTACACTGACGACCAGGATATTGCAGTCAAAGGAGAAAGCAGAAATATGTATACCATGCAGGATCTGGGGAAAGCTGGGTGACAACTTCAAAAAATTTGGTAAGAACATCTGGAACTTTAGAAACTGGATACGGCTGAATATAACCTGAAAAGACTTCACATGGACACTGATATGTTTGATATGGAGCGTGGTTGTCACTTTGCAACCATCAGGGCTATTTCTCTCATGAAGGGGGCCATTCTGCCCGTCAGCTCCAAAACAATTAGGCTAATGGGGCCAATTATCCTGTTAGGGCCCATCAAGCCCATCTCACTTGCTGACAAGTCCCCTGTATTATCCGGCAAAAGTTCAAAGTAATCTTCTCCATAGTTTACTGCAGTTTCTCAAGGGAAGTTGGACATTAATGGGGTCAGAGGGTAGAAGAGGTCAGACGGTAAGATTGATACTCAAAGAACACAGAGATACACAGAGAACCTGACCGGCCCATTAACTAAATGCCCTAAATAAGGGAAATTACAAGGTGCAGTAGCAGCCACTATATATTGTAGGCCTCACTGAGTCTCCGATACCTGAAGGAGCTGGAAAGGAAGAAAGCAGCTGGCAGTGACCATCAGCCTCCATATTGGTTTTCATGGAGGTGCATTTCGGTCACAGAGAAGGTCTTTCCTTTCTCGCCTTTCTCCTCTCTAGTCTAAGGAACCCCAAAGGCAGTACCTGTGGCAAGAAGTAGCTAACAGTGACCACTATCTGCCATATTAGCTCTGTTGGAGCTGCATTAGGGTCACATAGAAGGGACTCTTCCTCATCCTCCTCTCTATACAGACATTACTGATGGATAGCCTTCCTAAAGACCAACGATGTCAAACTCACAGCTCTCCAGCTGCAGAACTACAATGCCCATCATGACAGGACAGCCAGAGCTTTAGCTGAAGGGCCACAAGTTTGACACCTGTGCTCCAGAGCATGATACAAGATCTTGTGTCATTGACCAAATAAGCATTTGCAAGACTGGGTGCTTAAAGGAGAAGTTTGGCAAAAAATTTTAATAAAGCATTGTATTGCCCCCGAAAAGTTATACAAATTACCACTATACACTTTTCATGGGAAATGCTTATAAAGTGCTTTTTTCCATGCCCTTACTACTGCATCAAGACTTAATTTCCTGGATAACATGGTGATGTCATTTCCTGGATAACATGGTGATGTCACAACCCGACTCCCAGAGCTGTGCGGGCTGTGGCTGCTGGAGAGGATGATGGCAGGGGGATGCTCAGTGTCCCTCCAGTGCCCTGTGTCCCTCAGTGTCCCCCTGCCATTATCCTCCTCAGCAGCCACAGCCCGCACAGCTCTGGGAGTCATGTCGTGACATCACCATTTTATCCAGGAAGTGACATCACCATGTTATCCAGGAAGTGACATCACCATGTTATCCAGGAAGTGACATCACCATGTTATCCAGGAGGTGAAGCCTTGATGCAGCTGTAAGTGCAGGGAAAAAAAGCACTTTATAAGCATTTCCCGTAATAAGTGTATATTGGTAATTTGTATAACTTTTCGGGGGCAATACAATACTTCAATAAAAATTTCCACCAAACTTCTGCTTTAACTACAACGGATTAAAAAGTGCCACAACCCCCCCCCCCCCCCCCCCCCAAAAAAAAAAAAAAAAAAAAAAAAACATATAGGTAAACAATAAGGTTGATAATTGTTAATATTGGTGAGGGAGGAAGTAGCCAACTTCTCCTCCTACTGGGAAATCAATGTAAAGACACAGTTTAATTTCTGGGAATCCACTCAATTTGGTATTCCCATGTCATGAAGTGATGTCCTATTGTTACAATTAGTGACCCCCACTGTATGTAGACCTAGATGGTCCCATTCACTTGAGTTGGGTTGTGCTGCAGTTCCCATGCACAATGTAAGGGAAGGACGGTAAAGGGGCCACAGCTCTAAATCAACATTACAGACCCATGGATCCTAGAGGTCAGACCCTCTAACCGATCATAAACTAATGGTTTACCCGAAAACCTAAAAAAGGGATACGGAACCTTTGATCCTCCAGCTGTTGCAAAACTACAATTCCCATCATGTCTGGACAGCCAAAGCTTTAGCTTGGGAATTTAGAGGGAAATTGTAGTTTTGCAACAACAGGAGTGCCGAAGGTTCCCTATCCCTGCCCTAGGGCAATTCAGTGACTTGTAATAGTTCACAAGGTCCAACGCGAGCTATGACCATTGCCAAAGTCCAAGCCTGTTATATTTGCTGGTGACAACAATCATCCTTATTGCAGATAGAGACCAATAAGCCAGAGGGTTGAGGGCAGATGCGAGGGGCACAGTCATTGACACATTGGTGAGATTTAGGTTTCAATCACTATTCACACTTGTTTGATTCATTATTTGAAAATATTTAAAAATTTAAATTTTTTTTACTTTTCCAACAGGAATGAGGCCCGGAATACCTTGCTCACAGCGCAGCACGCTCTCCAGATGTCGCTGGACGACTGCTCGTAGTGGTCAGGCTGAGGTTCCCATATATTCACAGCTTCTTCAGCCTGGTCAACCACCGCCCCAGACTGGTCCACCAGAGCCGCTCGTACGCTGGCCGTTCCCACATCTATGCCAATGTAATAGCAGCCAACTTCCCCTTTCTCCTTCTGCATTTTGAATTTGGCTGAAAATGGAGAAGATGAGGAAATAATCGGTGGTTATTTGGTAAGACGTGAATCACCGCACGGTATAGGATGAGTAAGAGATTTTATTATTAAATCGGAGACATTGACTAATACGAGCTGGAACATGGTGACAGATCCGGATGTACGTTCAGAGACGTTTCTTCAGGACTAAGCAAAACTTTTGGAGAAGTTATTCACAAAACAGAAGATGGAGAAATGTAAAAATATATGATATATATTTAATCATTTCCAATGTGAATGATACAATAGAATGTTCAGCAGCTAATATACAAAAAGGAGGATTGTAGTCGCTGACCGGCACAGTGATGTTTTTGGTTAGGGACTCATGTGTATCAGAAGACCTGCACGTGGTACATGAGTCAATATGGTTTGGCCAAATTATATACTAACTTCTGATGTTGGTTTTAAATGTAGCTGAAAAAGCTTTCGTGTCAGCCATGGGTGCGATGTGCAGCCATTTCTGTCTTTTTGGCTTGTGCATAATATACAAAAATGACACTGTCCCATTCCCATATAAATCATATCTAGGCAAGTGGTCCCATTAAGGAACATTAGATCTCAAGGGCTGGCTCCCCCCCTCGCCCTCCTCCTCCGCCGGGTAGAGTAAGGGCCCTATTCCACGGGACGATTATCGTTCGCATAATCGTTAACAATAAACGATTTTGAACGACCGCTATTGCGAACGTTGCGCTATTTCAAATTTTCATGATAACGATTACATTTGAGCGATGATCGGTTCATGTAAAAACACAGCGAACGATCAAGCGATGAGCAAGAAATTGTTCATTTTGATCTTTCAACATGTTCTCAAATCGTCGTTGGCTAAAAATTTTGCAGATCGCTTTGTGTAAATAGTCTTTCACAGATTCACCCTATGTGTGAGAGAGTGATCTTAAACCGATGGCAATAACAATTTTTTTAAATGACTTTTCACTTCGTCTAGTCGCTGATCATTATAAAAACCAAATCGTTGCTTCAAAATCGTTAAACGATCGATTGGGCGAATTATTGCTTCGTGTACACTACATTAGAAATTATATTGATTTTTCAATGCAGGACAGTCATGTGACCCAAATGGCACATCTCAACTTTCATACTTTTTTTTTTCTTAAAGAAGCAGTTCACCCCAAAAAATTTTTGGCCCCCCCCTGGTAGCCGCTGGCATGTATACTGACGAAAGATGATTGATGTCCCGCGGCGCAGCTCCGTTCCCGTCCCGCGGTGCCGTTCAAATCTAGAGCGCGCTCTCTTCCGGCGGCGCTGTGACTCCACTTCTCTCCCTTGTAATTTGAACACCGGAAGTCAAGCGCTTCCATAAAGAATGCATGGAACCGAGTGACTTCCGGCCTATAATGACAGGTCAGAGAAGAGGACTGACAGCGCAGGCGGAAGTGAGCGCACGCCAGATTTGAACGGCACCGCGGGACGGGAACGGAGCTGCGCCATGGGACATTGATCATCTTCCGTGAGTATACATCTCAGCGGCTACCTGGGGGGCCAAAAAAAATATTTGGTGAACTGCTTCTTTAACTTTCAGTCCAGTTTCATTCACACCTTAGTTCTCATTCATTTCTTTTAGAGGATCAATGTGGTATAAGCTGAATTTAACGAAAAAGTGGTGCATGACCTGGCTAATTTCAGTGATTTCAGCATTGATGGATCCTCCAGAGCCTTGTCTGATGCTTTGCGCTCCGCCTGTAGTTGGTGAGTAAATGACGCTCGGTATGGTAAGGGGGGGGGGGGGGGGGTTGACTCCAAAGTTTTAGCTGCCATGAAAATGTTTGTGGGTAAATTATGCCTCCCTCATTGGATGAGGAGGTAAAATAATAATAATCTTATTCCAACCAATATCTGGACACTTGGTCCTTGGTATCGGTGGATCAACATGTGATTGATAGGGAACACCACCTACAGACAAAGTATGCCAAGTCAGCTACCTTGGATTGAGAAGACACCTGGCTCTAGACATGCTTCACCCGGGTTGGGCTATGGGTCATAGGCCGCTATTCTGAGTCTGAGGACACTTCTATATGTAGGGAAATTAGATGCAGGAACAGTCTAGGATTTTAATCAGCAAATAGCTAGATAGATGATGATGATAGATGACAATGATAGATGACAGTCGGTGGGTATCTCAGCTTAGGCCGGTGTATTAGCACAACTACCTGACTGTCACAGTATAGCTCAGTAATGTACATGTCAGACTGTTAGGAGACACTTACATCTGCCTATTACAGTGTGAACAACGCCATCTAGTGGTCATGATTTTAATTACACCTGTGCACGTATATACTTTGTTTTATACAGACTAATAAGGTTAGTTTTACATGGAATCAAAGTGAGTTGCAATTTTAAATAGGATTATTTCATTTAAGTATTTTCACATTTTATCAACAAAAAATGGAAACAAGCTGATATCCAGTGCCATCACCGGCAGCACCGTCCATAGTGCACAGGAAAGAAATTGGTACCATTTAAAAGTACAGTATATATGATTGCTCTATACACTTCACAGAAATCAAAGGCTGGTTGCAGCTGGCCTTTGTGGTCTCAAGTGTTCTGTGTGTATATATATATATATATTGGGACAGTATTTATGGTGCATATAATCACACAGAGGCAGCGTCTGTTGACGGCATGACAGGACTCCCATAGACACTTTGCTCTGGCTTTGGCTTATGCTTGCACAACAATCATCGCCCTTTATCGGCCCAACCAGTGGTTCTGGTAACACATCTGTTTGGGTCCCGTGGTGGTGCGTCACCTAGGTCAAGTTTGCAGGTATGTCCAGATAAAAGCACAAGTGCTCCACATGCAGAGGCCCGTACATCACCATGTGTTGTCCCAGACCTCCTATCCATCTGAAGGCCCAGTCCTTTGTGCGCTCACACAAGGTTCATCACGCAGGTTGTACATCAACTGAGGACAATTATATTATTAATTTTTGCTAATTATATCATCAGCTCTGCAGCTTACCAGGAGACAATGCTCTTAGTTATGCAACAATTCAGTCAGTATAATGTCACTGTGGTTAAAGAAGTTTTGGTGCTGTGTGACAGGAGAGCTGACCCTACAATGCAAGCACTCTCAGGATTCTCGGCTACTGAACGTGGATGCAAAGCAGCCGTACACATGCACAGTGAAGATGCAAAGATGCTCCATGCAAATTCAGGAATGGCTGTCAATCAATACCAAGTCATGTCTTGTGTGGGCTCAAAGGACTGGGACTTCCTGTGGTTGAATAGAAAAAAGACCAAATCAGCACAGAGGGAGCATGGACTACAGTGTGACAGGAAAGGAGACAACTAGTGGCTATAAAATATATATTTGATTTAAACACAGAAAACCTAAAATAAAGTATATTGCAAAACTGCTAGTGATAACATCCCTAAATTTTTTTCCTGCGACCGTGCCTTCAAGAAATGAAGGGACAAAGTAAACAAGGGAAAAGAAGAAAGGAAAGGAGGGACAAGGAAGGAAGGGTAAGAGACAGGAGGAAAGAAAGAAGTAAGGAGGGTATGGCTAGAGGAAGGAAGGAAGGAAACAAGCTGCACTGATACCTTATCTCTCCTACCATTCATATCTATAGGAGGGTCACTTTGCTGTTGCTGTTACTGTTACGGTTGCAGTAAGCTCCTATGGTGTGACTATGTGTAGGAAACCATCACTCCATGGTGCCACTAGTCTATAACTGGTCACCAGTCTAATAATCTCCAGTAAGATTGGGCAGGGTTCCTGCCGGCTGTTTCGCCTTCCCCAATACTCCAGAAATATTCTAATCGTATTGGCCAGACCTATGAAATGTGTACACACGGCATTAGGCCTGAGTGCTTTATAGGGGGGCGGAGGGGCTTTTACAGCATTCATCACCTCGCCCTACAGCATGCATTTGAGGATTGGCGCGGCTAGGACATCTGCTTCTATTTTTTTTCTTCCTCCTCAGATACTGGGCAATGAAAGCAATTTATAAAGTAAAATCAATTTGGAAATGTTCTCTCTCTCTCGTTCGTCTCGGGTTTGATTGAAAGCGAGAGGAGAGCAGGCCAGTGGCTGACTCCAAAACAAGCCTCCCTGACCTCCATTTAGAGAGACTCTCTGTATAATGAATCTTAATTAAGATGGGGCTGTCAGCCTTCCCCGAGCTGCAACTTTGTAAAATGTAACATTGAAATAAACTACAAGGGAATATTAATCATGCCTCCATTCGCCTCTCCATGCAAGTTAAGTGCATTCTGGGCAACAGAGGTTGTTTAAAGGACAACGGCGGCAGAACGAGAGCTTGTCTGCATGCAAAACACAGTCTGACACCATGGAGATGCGGTCAATGTGGATCAGGGCGCTATCAGGATGATTGCTTTATCTCTTCCATCTGTCCTTGCGCTAATTCCCAACATTTGTACTGGGGGCTTCTAGGCCGCATCTATGGGAACGGCGCAGTAGATTATCTGCAGTTGACATGAACCTATTACTTCCAATTATGTCAACAATGGAAATGGGAATTATTGTCTGTTACTTTACTCCAATGCTTTACAATCGATGCCTCCGAGGATGAAATCAGCCGCGGAGATCAATTCACTTGGCTGGTTTACTGATATGACTGGGCTACTCCATGATGTCATCTGTTCAATATAAGGAGGGAAGGAAGGGAAGAACGTAAGGGAGGGAGAAGAGAAAGAGAAAGGAAGAAAAAAATGGTAAGGAGGGTGGGAGAAGAGAAGGAAGTAAGGGTGGAAGGGAGGGAAGGGAGGGAAGGACGTAAGGGAGAGAGAAGAGAAAGAGAAAGGAAGAGAAAGAGGGTAAGCAGGGTGGGAGAAGAGAAAGAAGTAAGGGTAGAAGGGAGGGAGGAAGGGAGGGAAGGACGTAAGGGAGAGAGAAGAGAAAGAGAAAAGAAGGAAGAGAAAGAGGGAAAGAAGGAAGGGATGGGAGGGAAGTAAGAGGGAGGGAGGATGGAAGGAAGGAAGGGTGAGAAGAACGTAAGAAAGGGAGAAGAGAAAGAGAAAAGAAGGAAGAGAAAGAGGGAAAAAGGAGGGAGAATAGAAGTTAGTAAGGGTGGAAGGGAGGTAGGGTGGAATGGAGGGGGGAATGAGGAAAAAATGGGAAAGAAGGGAGGAAGAAGAAAAAGAAGGAAGGAAGGGCAGTAGGGAAGCAGGAAGGAATGGAGGAAGGAAAGAAAGCCAAGGAAAATAGAAAGAGGAAGGAAGGAAGACAAAGTGCGAAATAAGGGAGGAAGAAGAAAAGTAAGGCTGGAAGGAAGGAAGGAAAGATGTAAGGATGTCAAGGAAGGCAAGGAACATAGAAAAGAAAAAAGGAACAAGGGTAAGACAAAAGTAAGGAAAGGAAGAAAAAATTGAAGAAGGAAGAAGGGGAAGCAGGGGAAGAGGAAGGGAGAAAAGGAACAAGTAAGGAATGATGAAAGGAATATATTGAAAGTTAAAGGAACAAAACAATAGAAGGAAGAAAAGAAAGTAGGCAGATAAAAAGATAGAAAAGAAAGGACAAAAAAGTAATTAAGAAAAATGGCAATGAGGAAAAGTGCAAATAAGGAAAGGAAGAGAGAAAAAAAAAGAAGGATAAAAAGAGAAAAGGTAGGATGGAAATGCAAATGGGAGGAAAATAGTGAAAAGAAGAAAAAAATGAGGGAAGGAAGTAATAAAGGAAGGAAGGCAGAGCAGTCACAGAACAGATGCCTGAGAGCAAATAATAGGAGATAAAAGCACTTCCTGCTCCAGCACGGACTTCCTGCTCAGGCTTCTAGTACAGACACTCAGGGATTTTACATGCAGAACCACATGAATATAGGAGGCAGATAAACTGGTCACAGGCATGTGGTCATGCCGATAATATGACCAGAGTACAATGCATTACAGTGTATCTGCTTACAGGCTGGTCTGTCAGCATCACAGGATTCTGAACGCAGCTTTGGATGTGACTGGAGTGGAGGATATGATAACTCTAGATTACTATAGATTAATAGAAAAAAAAAAAAACATTTGCAACAAAATCAAGCTACTCATTGATAAAAGGGGTTCTCCAGGTTTAGAAAAACATGGCAGCTTTCTTCCAGACCCAGCACCACTCTTGTTCCTAGTTGTCGGTGTGGGTTTTTCAGCTTAGTTTTATTTAAGTTGATGGAGTTGAACAGTAATACCACACACAACTTAGGTGACGCTGTGTTTGCAAGAAAGTAGCTGTATTTTAAAAATCTTGGATAACTCCTTTAAGTGGAGCTGCTCTGCTGCTGTGCATTGTGGGAGTTGTGGTGTTCTGTTTTCCAGGTGTGTCACAATGTGCACATTTCAGCAGTACAACGCCTAGAGGTCTGGACTCACACCTCATATTGGTGAAGTCTTGAGAACTATTTTCCTGCCTCTCAGGTACAAAGAATCCCTTGAAAGAGTCCTAGTACAGTGCGGTAATAAAAACTAAATATTGACGCGGCCATTTTAAGCAGCAGCCTGGGTCAATATTAAACCTGCACATGTCTGAGTAGGCAGCCGTCCAGCTCCAGCAAATACACAGAGCAGGCGAGACCTGTGCCGGGGCGGAATAGTGGAGCAGTGAGGGGACAATGTGTTATACAAGAGCGGAGGTGATGTTCTGCAGAGCCGGATGTTATCCTGGGCCCCCACTCTCTCCCTGTTATGTTAATGGAAGGAAAATAAACCTGAGCAACCTGTTACTGGCAGGGCATGCTGGCACTTGTAGTCACTCAATAGTACCACAACAGTAGTATAACAAAATGGCCAGGAAACATTGTAACTAATTAGATCTGCCGCTCAGGGCTGTGGAAATGCTGAGTGACAACCCCTGTGGCGGCCAGCATAGTTGTCACGTATTTGTCCCAGACAAAATCCTTACTTAGTTTTATCTGTTTCTGGGAAAGCTGAGTGAGTATCCTTATATACTGATCCCGAGTTAAATCCTGTATTATACTCCAGAGCTGAGCTCATTATTCTGCTGGTGGAGTGACTGTGTACATACAATACTTATCCTGTACTGATCCTGAGTTACATCCTGTATTATACTCCAGAGCTGCACTCACTATTCTGCTGATGGGGTCACTGTGTACATACATCACATTACTTATCCTGTATTATACTCCAGAGCTGCACTCACTATTCTGCTGGTGGGGTCACTGTGTACATACATTAAATTACTTATCCTGTACTAATCCTGAGTTGGTTCTTGTTATATCGGTTATACAGCGTATGTATTTACTTCACCAGCAGATTAGTGAGCGCAGCTCTGGAGTACAGGATATAACCTAGAGAGGGGATTCTTCTCCCTGTAAATAAAGCCACTGTGATAAGAAGTAAATCTCAGGGATTGCTATGAATGTGGAGCCTCCCTTGAAGTCACAGATCAGCACTGGATGATGGGTGTAGACACTTACTTGCAGGCACAGAACACACTGCTTACAATGTTTCTATCTCGGCTTCCTCTGAAAACCTGCAGTTTTGTGTCTTTTGTGAGATTGTTGGTGATTGGACCTTTGTACGGCGTCTGCCATTGGCTGCGATCTCTCCTGCACTTAGTCCCTGGGGCAGACAGTCTGAGGTTACACTATAATCCGCCCCTGTCTGATTCTTTAGCTTTTTCACTGGGGGGTGTTAGCTGGCACTGTGTAGCGCTCAGCTCTGCTGCATCTGATGCACAGCAGACAGGCCTGATCTGTGTCCACATCAACACTTCCTTGTAGAGATTTTCCAGGAGTTATATCAACTTATTAAGTTAAATCAAGAAACTTTTTATTTGTTCGGTGTCCTTGAGAACTTGTACAAACACCTGGGTATTCACTAACACTATGTATCACCAAGAAATCTGGGTTGTGTCTACAATTGCTATAGGCACATTATACAGTAGTTGCACCTTAAAAAATAAAAAAGGTTGCCTAAGGGTAGCTTCACACACACCAAGTTGCGGATCCTGTACGTGTGAACGCACCCTAAGGGGATCCAACAGTTGCTACATAAGAAGACACTAGTATTAGAAATAAGCAGGATCGGAGCATAAACTTTTATATAACTTTACCCTATACGTCACAACCAAACAGGGGGAAGGGTGGTCTGGGCCGATTTTTTACCGTACTATAACCCCCCAGCAGCGGTGAAGTAAATCTCTTCTGACCCCCATAATTTGTTTCAAGAAAACAAAGGGCACGGAGCGTATATTACAACACTGAACTCCATGCCCACTGCTGCCTGTACCATAGGTCTCTGCAGGGCCTGCTCTAGGTTTTTGCGGGCCCTGGGGTGACAGAACCGCAGCGGGCTCCTCATTCATCCACTATGCACAATCACTTGAGACACGACTAACATACACAAACACACATTATCGACACAGATTGACGGACTGACTGACACTGACCGACTGACACTGACACATTTAGACACTGACACACAGCACTTACAGCTCAGTCTTCTCCCTCTTCCTCTCTGTCCATCTGCCCTCCACACTGTTGCGGTTGAGGACCTGCGGGTCATGTGATCAGGTCCTTCACCCTTGTGAAGGTCCTGCTCCCTCTCCTGTGTCTTCTGATGTTGAACCCCTCACCCTGCACTACAGTGAGGGGGCTGAACATTAGAACACGCCGGCCCTGTAAACTGTGCGCCCCTTCTGATCGTTTTCAATTATATGCAGTTTGTAATCTAGTATAACTCTTTGGACACTTTGACCAGTCAGACCATTGTCACACTGCCTTTCACTGTATTTCACTATACTGCCATTCACTTCAGTGGAGTTGCCATACCAGACACAACCCATGGGTAGGTGTGGCGCTGTTTGTGGCAGAAAGCAGCCATGATTTTGTAACCCTATTCAACCCCTTTAAGTACCATCAGTTACATTTTCTCTAAAGGCTGTGAAGTATATCTGTAAAAAAGTATTACCTGTGCTGGATTCATTAAATTAAAGGACAACAGGGCACTTCTAAAAAAGCCCCACAATCCTCATGCTGTTACTTACCCTCGCTCCTGTATGTTTTTCTGCCATCCTGGATCTGCTATGTTGTGATGTAATAGTTCTGGTGAAACGGCCCTGGACTGGACAGGCTGGCACTGCCCTAGGTGATGAGGTATAGTACAGCTCTATATAGATGGTATATTGAGGTAGAAAGGGTTACTGGTGCTGGGCAATGTGCTAGGTGAGCAAAAATGAAAGAAGCAGCAGAACCACTGTAACAAGGTAGGGGTTACACTAAGCACTGAACTGTTGCTGTTGTTGAAAACAACCTTGATTTACCTTTAAGGCACAGTGTGGATCCTCTGAAAGTGGCAGGCAGGCCCACAGATTTCAGCCACAGTGTAGTCTGTCTCCACCTACTTCCTGTTTTCCATCTTGCTCTCCCTCTTATTGGACAACAGTCAGTTGGCTTCTGATTGCAGAGAAGGGAGACACCTAGTGGCCAGCCAGGATTATAGAATTATTTTTTAATGGGCCAAAAACAGTCATTGTTGGTGACTAGGTGATCAAATGGATCCAAATTAACAAAACAATTGTTTTTTTCAGCTTCAATAAGGCTTTATGAGATTAGAAAAAACATGGCTGCTTGCTTTTACAAATAACACAGCTTTGTGTTCTACATAACCAGCCCCGCACCTACAGACAAAGTAACGCCATATTTATCAACTTTTACAATGCCCTGAAAAGTATCTGTATGTTATATCTATACCTCCACTATATTATACAGTGATTACACTTATGCCCCCCCCCCCCCCCCCCATTACGACTCATCACCCCTTATTGAGGGGTCAAAACCTCTATTGGTTAAATAGGAAAACCAGATCTTTTCCTGTAGTCACTATCCAGGTATCCAGGGTATTCAGGGCTCTGCTGTCCAGGTATTAGTCACTTTGATTGCAGACTAGTTAGGTTTTCCACTAAACATTCTTCAGATGTCAACTTTTCTTCAGTATATGTCATCTACCCTGTATATACAGAGGATACGTCTCACACCGCGGCTGATACAGACGTATTACTGACAGACAGACTGATTTTAAATGTTTTTCCAGACGGGAAAGCAACGTCTTCCCCGACTCTTGGGTAATTTGGCCTAATGCCAGCAGACTCCATAGACGCTGTGGTACCAATACGGGGGAAGCCTATGGAGTCTGGATGAAATCTATTACAGCCACAATGAATTATATAGAGCATAGGGAGAAGCGCTGTGGACAGACAATAGGTTAGCGAGGGATTGGTACCAAGATATATCTTCACACAAAGGGGGATATATTAATGTATATCTATACTATACCTGATGTAAAATGATTTTTTTTTAAATTCTGTTCACTTTTAGTATCTACAAGGGCCTGAGATCCTATATATATATATATATATATATATATATATATATATATATATAAATATTCTAGATATTCTATATCTACAAGGCCATCTTGCCTGAGATTCCTTTAATAACATTTACAGACATGCTTTACAGCCACTATAGGGGCCACAAGAGCATGTAGTCTGGAGATGACTTATTGATTTCTATAGGAGAGTGTTGTGGGCATGCACTATGACCTGTGTAGGGAGGGGGAGAGGTAAGATGAGACAATCACCTATTGATTTCTATGGGAGAGTGTTGTGGGCATGCTAGTTGATCTATGCAGAGTTCAGTGCGCAGAGGGAGAAGAGGTGAGCTGTGGACATCACCTTATTGATTTCTATGGAAGAGTGTTATAGGCATGCTCTGTAACCTGTGCAGAGGTCAGGGGGAGGGAAGGGGTGAGCTGTGACCATGATGGGTCAAACCCGCAGCCCTCCAGATTACAAAATTACAATTCCCATCATGTCTCGACAGCCAAAGATAAAGTCTTGGCTGTCCAAATATGGAGGGAATTGTAACGACGCGAGCGACTTTGACGCCCCTGCTCTATTTATACTAGGTAATTTTTTTATGCAAGTGATGATGATGATGAGAGGGCTGCTGTGAAGTCATCTGTACAGAACAGTAGCTAGCCGCCTATTGTGATGTTTAGTAGTCGAAATTAAAATCAAGATTTTTCTTAATATATGTGAATAATGAATGAAAAATAAAACATAAAAAATCCACTGGTGTTAGAAAGTGCAAGAGATTTATAATTTACTTTTATTAAAGAATCTCACGTCTTCCAGTACTTATCAGCTGCTGCATGTCCTGCAGAAAGTGTGATTTCTTTCCAGTCTGGAGTGCAAAAGATGTTTTCTATGGGGATTTGCTACTGCTCTGGACAGTTCTTGACATGGACAGAGGTGGCAGAAGAGAGCACGGTGTCAGACTGAAAAGAATACACCACTTCCTGCAGGACATACAGCATCTGATAAGTACTGGGAGATTCGAGATATTTAATAGAAGTAAATTATACATTTCCGGCGCTTTTTTTTTTTTTTTTTTTTTTAAACAAACAAGCCCTTTAAACAATAGGCGGCCATTGTGTGATCCCTTTTAGCCTCCCCTGCCCAGAGGCCCCATAGCGGCCCGCACCTAATACCCAGCTATCTTGTCTTTTCAATCTTCCATAAAGGGAGAGACTCCCTGGTGATTGTGTAAATGACTGGAATGTTAACAGGAGGTGATGAAAGGTTTCCCTTTCTCTATGAAGCTTTTCAGCTGACGGCAGTGATATGGCGGTAAACACCATCGTGGGGGATTAAACGAGAGAAAAACAAGATTCTAAGTAAAGTTTCTGTATTAGCAGTCACTCTCCTACGTAATTGTGGCATCCAAGTCTAGATTGCCAGATCAAGCCACGATCAAACTGTGGTAACCATGTAAATGGGGAAGGTGACCAAGATGACCCTGCGGTGGTTGAGTCATCATGAGATGGCGTTACATTGCTCCTACATAATTTCCTACATGTGTATCAAGCGTTCCCAGTCTCAACGTCAGTCTTATTATGTATCTTCACTGTATTCACTTCACTGAGTTGTATCCCAGCTTTTTTAGTCTCAACAACACAAATCCACTGCTCTTTGAGGGTCTCTTTTCCATTCATGGAGCCCCCATTTACAGTGCATTTAATTAGTAATGTCCTCAAGTCCTCAAGGTTTATTACATCAAACTACAAATTGATGGATCCTTGGTAAGATGTAGGGATCTGAGTCACCACCCTCAACTCTTGCCTTGCCTGGCCTTCCTGATAAGGGCGGGTTCACACTACGAAATTCTCGCGGACAATGTCCGCGGAAATCCGTCAGCTGTCCGCCCGCATGGGCACGCGCTTTTCCGCCGGCTCCATAGACACCATTCTATGGGCCGGCGTATTCCGCGATCCGCTAAAAGAAGTGACATGACACTTCTTTCAGCGTATAGTGAAATACGCCGGCCCATAGAATGGTGTCTATGGGGCCGGCGGAAAGGCGCTCAGATGTGCGGGCGGACAGCTGACGGAATTCCGCGGACATTGTCTGCGAGAATTCCGTAGTGTGAACCCGTCCTAAGAGTGCACAAGCACAGGAAGAGACAGACTCGAGACAGGAAGTGACAGGCACAAGGCAGAAAGTGACAGGCACAAGGCAGAAAGTGACAGAGACAAGACTGGAAGTGACATAAATTACAAAGGAAATGACAGAAATGAGACAAGAAGTGAAAGGCGCAAGGTGGGAAGTGACAGACACAAAACAGGAAGTGACAAAGAAGAGACAGGAAGTGACTGACACAAGGCAAGAAGTGACAGAAAACAAGACAGGAAGTGACAGACACAAGACAGGAAGAGACAGAGACTAGAGAGGAATGCTTTACCCAAAGCCCTCAGACTCATACCCAAGTTTCAAGCGTGCCCTAAAGACTCATCTCTTCAGGCATGCGTATAACTAGAGATGAGCAAACCGGGTTCGGGTTCAAGTCCATCCGAACCCGAACTTTCGGCATTTGATTAGCTGGGGCTGAAGAACTTGGATAAAGCTCTGAGGTTGTCTGGAAAACATGGATACAGCCAATGACTATATCCATGTTTTCCACATAGCCTTAGGGCTTTATCCAGCTTCAGCAGCCAACACTAATGAAATCTCAAAAATTCGGGTTCGGATGGACTCGAGCATGCTCGAGGTTCGCTCATCTCTACTTATAACATTCCGTAAATTTTGTTTTCCACTGTGTTGACCCCTCACCTTTGACCAATGACGCTGAGGAGGAAGGTATATGTCCTACCTTCTTCCACGGCGCCATTCCTGGGTTGTTAGTCGGCGCGATCTTCGGCTAGAAGCACTGATTCAATGGAGCAGGCCTGGTACCCCCACAAATCAGCTGTTTGACACAACTGTGGCTCTTGCATATACACATTAATGGGGCTCAAGCAATTGACTCAATCGCCACAGATCCTATTCACCACGGATCCTATTCATGGGGGTCAAATATGTTGATCTCGATGGGTCCAGCCAATTATCTACAGTAATACTCCACAATCATCATCCTCCAGCAGACAACAGGCAACAAGTCTTCCTAATACTGAGACGGATGTTGTATCCCTGTGCCCCAGGCTGTTTGGAATTGGAGGAGATGATGATACACCTGGGAAGCGCTATTACCTGTCTTATTAGTATAAGATAACTCCGTATGCCAATGCATCTGTAATGCTTCCTGACTATGGCTGCGATCCCAAATCATATCTCATAAGGAGGAAGAAACTCACCTGGACTCAAACTTGTACACATTGCCCTACATTCACTCACAGCATGGCCGTAGCCTCCAGACAGTGCAGGGTGTGGTGTGACGGCTCTCTGTCACTAGCAGATCTATCACCACCAGTCTCAGAACCATCTTACCACAGTCTTGTGCTGCGTTTACACAGACAGATTTATCTGACAGATCTTTGAAGCCCAAACCAGGAACAGACTATAAACAGGGATCAGGTCATGAAGGAAAGACTGGGATCTATCCTCTTTTCAAATCCATTCCTGGCTTTGGCTTCCAAAATCTGTCAGATAAATCTGTCTGTGTAAACGCACCCTAACACATGTCTATTGAGGCAAATCCAGACCAGTCCTGAAGCCCACATCTACACACATTTAGGGAGAGTGAGGTATGATTACAGCATGCCGCCTTGTGCTAAATGCTGCCACAGTAGGACCACACAGGGAGTTATTGCAGCAGGTGCTGCAACCTCCCTGATTCTGGCAGGGAACTGACTGAAGTGCTGGCTGTGGGAGGGGAATAGACAGGTTGGGAGGGTTGAGGCCCTTTAAGGGGAACCACTTTAAATGGGCCTAAGGATTAATTGCCCTAATATCCCCCAGTAGTGTTATCTATGCAAACTGCCCATCAGTGTATGGATTCTATACATAACAGTCGCAGTGGTTAAAACAAGGTGAGAACATTTAATAGTTTCACTTAGGGATGGTCCGAACCGAGTTTGGTTCGGGTTCGTACAAACCCGAACTCTCGGTAATGATTCCCGCTGTCTGCCCTTTCCGTGCAGCGGGCGGATCCAGCCATAGCCATAGGCTGTATCCCAGTTTTCCAGGCGGTCCTCCTGCTGTATCCACCCGCCCAACGGAGCGGGCAGACAGCGGGAATCTGATAAGTGTCCGGGTTTATACGAACCCGAACCTCGGAGGGTTCGGACCATCCCTACTTTCAATCTCATTTCTATCTGCCTATGTTAATTAAAGTTGCAATACCGCTTCAACTGTATATGCTTAGCAACCCATTCTGTCTGAAACAAGCCCTCCATCTGAATGGCTGCCGTATAGAACTACATAGAAAGTAGCAGCCGCTATAGTGTGAACACCGTGTAGTGTCCCACTAAGTGTTTTTCTTCTTTCTTACACCTAGGTAAAAGTGTAGCTATTGTGAAAGGATTTGCTCAGTAGAGTGCAGGATTGCAGTGTGAACAGCAGTCAACAGGCTCAAACAAATGAAGTCCAAGTACAGGCTTTGCCTGCGTTTATTATCTAATACAAGAAAACAAATAAACAGCCTTGGCTTTAGGCATAACACAAAATAAACTCTGCTTGTCCAGCATTAACTATACAGAAGACGGCCCTGTCTATAGGCTACGACTAGCTGCAGTCGCACGAACATAACATATTATATACAGTCCAGTGTTTTACCTTGGTCAGGTATATGGCTTCTCCTGAGGCTGCAGCCTTCCAGCACACTCAGCTGCACCCAGCCTCACTCTGTCCATGGCTCTGCAAAACTTTATGAAGCTGCTGATGATCCAGATTCAGCACCTGTGGCGTCTGATGCCAAACAATATCTGGAGTGGAGAAAGTGGAATGGACAGCCCCACTACCAAGCCTGCCATCCATTCCTAAAAACCAGGCCCAAACACACTTTATCAAAACATCCTCAGCAACTACCTTTGCTAGAGATCACATCCCTGATTTTACCATGTCTCAGATAGTTTTAGTTAAAGGGGTTGTCCAGCGTGGGGGCTATTTTTTCATATGGCCGGGGAGGCCTTGGCTGAAAGAAAAGACGTCCACTCACCTCCCCGGTTTCAGCGGTGGGTCCCGCATCGCGTCGCTCCGGTGCCCGGTTCCCGTCCGCTTCCGGGTGTCTGACGTGGGCCGAGACGTGACGTCTCAGGTCCGCTCAGCCACTCAGTGAAGGAGGTGGGATTCATGTTGGCTGATCGTTGCGTTGTTTGTCTTTCAAACATGTTGAAAGACAAACGACTGTGATAGCAGCGATCTGCTGCCGTCGCTCCACGGAATAGAAGCGGCGGCATCAGACCGCCACTATCTCCAATGGGCTGCCCGGACGATCTAGCAATCACCCGGGCAGCCCCAACCACCGCCACAGCTCCCAGCGGCCCACGCTGTACTCACCCGCTTGCTGCAGCCGCAGCAAGCAGGGAACGAGGGGCAAACGAGCGCTAATAGCCACTGTCGGCCCGTGGAATAGGGCCTTTAGTTTCTGTCTTCAAGCTAGGCAGGACGTATATACACCTGTTCTCAAGCTAGTGACCCTATCTTAATAGGTTGCTAGACTAAAACCCCAGGGAAGCCGGAGACAATGGAGTCTATCCCCTTGCTTACGCCGTGGATTTACTTAGACACAGGACAGTTAACCACCTAAAGAAAGGAGAGCACTATAAAAGCTGTACCTGCAGTAGAGCACTGTGCAAGTTAGCCACTCTCTACTGACTTACGCTCGGCTAATTAGGAAGGATACTACTAGATAGCTCCACCCAGTGACAAAAAAACTGGGACTTGAACTACCATATTAGGACAGAAAAACCTGGAACTTGTACTACCCCATTGGGACGGAAACCTGAGGCAGAAGGCGGTCATATATTCATAGATCACATATATACATGAGTACAAGGACTTCTACAGAACACTATAGAGACACTTCACCACATCCCGGCAGAGTACTCACTAAATTAGGCAAGGGACCCTCCTATCCAGTCCCTGACACGTACTACTGTTAACTTCTTCTATCAACTCACCTATTTGCCTGTTCCCATTGCTACTGTTGATTTTTGAACCTAAGTACTGTTACAGTTATTATTGCACTGAGATACCTTCCATAAGTAAAGTTTGGACTATGTTTAAAGTGGGACTACCACCAGACCTGCACCTACACTCCGCACCTCACATTAGTCCTAAAAAGGTCCGATTGCTACGTTTCCGGGGTGGGTGTTACTACTCCTGGCCACCGTGACAAGTAGCCCCAAAACATCAGAGCCCACCAGCAGGCCCAACACCAGTCCCACCAACCCGGGCCGTGGCAACTGTAATCATACATATGTTTTATACTTTAAGGGAAAACACTTTAATATTCAGGGAGACATAAGATAAATGATAAAGGAGAAAGCTAAATGGCGAATCAAGAGATGTGGATGTGTTAATGTCTATGACTATGTAGTCGCGTGTTGGTAATTGTTAGGTAGTGGATGATGATATCATCATCATCCAGAGGTGAAAATAGATGGGAATATTATTAGAATACCGAGCCCTGAGGCTCCCAAAAAAGCAGGAACATACAAAACATGGTGTAATAGGTAATAAGTATGGAAATGAGACTGATAGAAGAAGAATAATAGTACATGGTGACTAAGTCATAGAACCCCGAGCGATTCCATCAACATAAACCCTGAAAAAAAGAAGATTGTGGAGGTGCTGTAGATGACACTGTTATGGGGGATCTGTAGATGACATTGTTATGAGGATCTGTAGATGACACTGTTATAGGGGATCTGTAGATCACACTATTATAGGGGATCTGTAGATTACACTGTTATGGGGATGTGTAGATGACACTGTTATGGAGGACCTGTAGATGACATTGTTATGAGGATCTGTAGATGACACTGTTATAGGGGATCTGTAGATCACACTATTATAGGGGATCTGTAGATTACACTGTTATGGGGGATCTGTTGATGACACTGTTATGGGGGATCTGTTGATGACACTGTTATGGGGGATCTGTAGATTACACTGTTATGGGGGATCTGTTGATGACACTGTTATGGGGGATCTGTAGATGACACTTATGGAGGATCTGTAGATAACACTGTTATGGAGGATCTGTAGATGACACTGTTATGGAGGATCTGTAGATGACACTGTTATGGGGGATCGGTAGATAACACTGTTATGGAGGATCTGTAGATGACACTGTTATGGGGGATCTGTAGATGACACTGTTATGGGGGATCTGTAGATGACACTGTTTTGGAGGGATCTGTAGATGACACTGTTATAGGGGATCTGTAGATCACAAATACTCTTCGATATACTCTCCCTCATCTATAGTTAATAAGGGTAGACACTTTCACACATTTTAAAATATGTTTTCCTTTCTAACAGCAATGTTTTATTTTTTATTTTTAGAACACAGTGAAAAAGAAGCAGAAATCCTGATTTTCCCACAAAAAATGGCAAACATAATAAAGAGCAGATGCCGTGTCTGAACGTGGCTAATATTAAACCTTCTCACATTGTTTTGCAATTAAATCTATAATAAATCCAGTTATGAATCTCACATATTCTTTCTTTTTTACTGTTTCTTGGTTGCATTTTTATTCATGTAATAAAAGAAGCACCATATGTTGGAAACCAGTGAGGAAACTTTATATATTTCAGTTGTATTTCATGTAATCTAATAAATCACACTCTAAGAGTCCTACCTGCAGCACTCAGTCCCAGTACCATAGAGAGTAATATCACTAGTGCAAAAATATTCCCCAGTTCAGTGAAAGCATTACTATGCTAAATACATAAAGCACATTACATTACTATATTACTATAATACTACCCCTTATAACACTACTCTAATACTTCTCCCATATACAAGAATATAACTACTATAATACGACATGGAGAGAAAGGAGCTGCTGCACCTCACATCTATGGCCGACACTAATGCCCATCGGCTTCATTTAAAACCAATGCCAGGATGTTGATATATAATTTGATCAAACTATATTGCCTCATGTACCACGTGCAGGTCCCCTGGTTCACATGAACCCCGCAAAGTGAGCACCAGCAGGGAAGGGAGGCCATCGAATGGCCCTGCAACCCCAATGTCACAGGACCAAACCCCAAGGCCCCCCCCAAAACCCATCAGGCGCCGCCGGCACTTGGTGTTGCTTGGTGGCCGATTTCCCCGTCATTCTATTGCTCCTATGTGCAAGAATATAACTACTATAATACTGCTCCTATGTACAAGAATATAACTACTATAATACTGCTCCTATATACACAAATATAACTACTATAATACTGCCCCCTATATACAAGAATATGACTACTATAATACTGCCCCCTATATACAAGAATATAACTACTATAATACTGCTCCTATATACAAGAATATAACTACTATAATACTGCCCCTATATACAAGAATATAACTACTATAATACTGCTCCTATATACAAGAATATAACTACTATAATACTGCCCCTATATACAAGAATATAACTACTATAATACTGCCCCTATATACAAGAATATAACTACTATAATACTGCTTCTATGTACAAGAATATAACTACTATAATACTGCTCCTATATACAAGAATATAACTACTATAATACTGCTCCAATGTACAAGAATATAACTACTATAATACTGCTGCTATGTACAAGAAAATAACTACTATAATACTGCTCCTATGTACAAGAATATAACTACTATAATACAGCTCCTCTATACAAGAATATAACTACTATAATACTGCTCCTATGTACAAGAATATAACTACTATATATACTATATATACTATATATACAGAAGATGCCTGTGCTCACATGTCTGGACCCTATGTCTTCCCCATTCTGTGAGAGCAGCAATGGTAAGTGTAATACCGTATCCATACTTGTGTCGTTTGGGGGCAGCCTTCCCCGCCGGTGGTGCTGGTTGGGTTTTGGTGGGGCTTTTTGGGTCTGGTCCTGTGACATTGGGGTTGCAGGGCCGTTCCATGGCCTCCCTTCCCTGCACGTGCACGCTTTGCGGGGTTGGCGGTCGCTGACCGACACGGTGTGGAGTCAGCGTAGGGACCCGTGTGGACCAGAGGACCTGCGCGGTGGTACACGGGGCAATATGGCTTGATCAATTCATATACAGACACTCTGGTGTTGATTTTTAATATAGGCCTAGCAGCATTAGTATCAGCCATAGATGGGATGTGCAGCGGTTCCATTCTCTCCAGTTCGTGTTATAACTACTATAATACTGCTCCTATGCACAAGAATATAACTACTATAATATGCACAAGCCAAAAAGACAGAAATGGCTGCACATCGCACCCATGGCTGACACGAAAGCTTATTCAGCTACATTTAAAACCAACATCAGAAGTTAGTATATAATTTGGCCAAACCATATTGCCTCATGTACCACGTGCAGGTCTTCTGATACACATGAGTCCCTAACCAAAAAACATCACTGTGTCTGTCAGCGACCACAATCCCCGCAAAACGTGCACAAGCAGAGAAGGGTTTGGGTTTGCTAATTTGGATCACATGGGTCTTACAAAGCACGAGTGCTAGCCACAATGAAAAAAGGGACAGAATACATAAAATATGCACAAGCCAAAAAGACAGAAATGGCTGCACATCGCACCCATGGCTGATACGAAAGCTAATTCAGCTACATTTAAAACCAACATCAGAAGTTAGTATATAATTTGGCCAAACCATATTGCCTCATGTACCACATGCAGGTCTTCTGGTACACATGAGTCCCTAACCAAAAAACATCACTGTGTCTGTTAGCGACCACAATCCCCGCAAAACGTGCGCAAGCAGAGAAGGGGGGCCACGGAATGGCCCCGCAACCCCATTGTCACAGGACCAGACTCTAAAAGGCCCCCCCAGACCCCACAGGCGCCACCGGCGGAAAAAGTGGACGCCAAGCAACACAAGTGTGAACAAGCTCTTACCTCTCTCTCCATTTCTCTGCAGGTAGAATGGGAGAATACTATGATAAGATGTGCAGCCATTTCTGTCTTTTTGGCTTGTGCATATTTTATGTATTCTGTCCCTTTTTTCATTGTGGCTAGCACTCGTGCTTTGTAAGACCCATGTGATCCAAATTAGCAGGAAGCACCTGTGTACATAAGGGGAGGATCTCCTAGTATTCTCCCATTCTACCTGCAGAGGAATGGAGAGAGGGGTAAGAGCTTGTTCACACTTGTGTTGCTTGGCGCCCACTTTTTCCGCCGGTGGCGCCTGCGGGGTCCGAGGGGGCCCTTTAAGGTCTGGTCCTGTGACAATGGGGTTGCAGGGCCATTCCGTGGCCCCCCTTCTCTGCTTGTGCACGTTTTGCGGGGATTGTGGTCGCTGACCGGCACAGTGATGTTTTTTGGTTAGGGACTCATGTGTATCAGAAGACCTGCACGTGGTACATGAGGCAATATGGTTTGGCCAAATTATATACTAACTTCTGATGTTGGTTTTAAATATAGCTGAATGGGCTTTCGTGTCAGCCATGGGTGCGATGTGCAGCCATTTCTGTCTTTTTGGCTTGTGCATATAACTACTATAATACTGCTCCTATATACAAGAATATAACTACTATAACACTGCTCCTATGCACAAGAATATAACTACTATAAAACTGCTCCTATATACAAGAATATAACTACTATAATACTGCTTCTATATACAAGAATATAACTACTATAATACTGCTTCTATATACAAGAATATAATTACTATAATACTGCTCCTATATACAAGAATATAACTACTATAATACTGCCCCCTATATGCAAGAATACAACTACTATAATACCTCACACCTATGGCTGACACTAATGCCTTTCGGCTACATTTAAAAACCAAAGACAGGATGTTAGTATATAATTTGATGAAACCATATTGCCTCATGTACCATGTGCAGGTCCCCTGGTTCACATGAGTCCCTAAACTAACTCAACACTGTGTCGGTCAGCGACCGCCCTTCCCTGCTTGCACACACTTTGCCGGGATTGCGTTCACTGACCGGTGTTGTTTGGTATCACAGTGTTGTTTGGTATCAGAGACCTGCACGTGGTACATGAGGCAATATGGTTTGATCAAATTATATAATAACTTCTGATGTTGGTTTTTAATGTAGCTGAACAAGCTTTCATGTCAACCATGGGTGCCATGTGCAGCAATTTCTGTTCTTTAGGCTTGTGCATATAACTACAATACTGCTCGTATAGTTTCTTGCATTGCCTTGTATTTTATATTCATGTAAAGTTAGTTGAAATGTTATGAATGTATTATATTGGTAAGGATATTCCAGACAGCTCTGTATCTCAGCTCTTTGTGCTATGCCAAGGAGCCCAGTGTTGGTGGTACATGATAATTTATTTGGTGGAGGCCTCTAGACAGATGCCATCTTGCCCTTCCTGTAATCTGGCAGTGGCTTATAGCTGTGAGGTCTCCGGTGTGCAGGCAGTGATGGCACCGTGCAGGTTCGGCTTTCGCTGACATTGCACCCATATGAATTAATGACGGGAGTGCCTCGAGGATCGTGTTTTTCTTGCTGCCAATGAAACATTCGTGTCCAAGCAAGTCCTTTCCCGAACCTGTCTTACACAACGCCTTATGAAGCCGCTCTACGGATAAGCCCCAGCCACAACCCCATTACTTTGTAGATATAAATCCTCTGTAAAGCTAAAAGTCAAAAACTCAAAAGCGAAAAAAAAATGGAAATATTTTTTGGTAAAAAAAATTAAGAAAAATGCTTGTTTTTGTGTTGTTCTCAGTAGGACGACGCCATATGCGATTTTTGACAAGTCACTCTGTTTTCTCTTTATTTGTAGTCATCCGTCCAGGAGCTCCTTCCAGGGTTTGGACGCCAAACGCGATAAACACGTATGGAAATGTTATGGAAGGGAAAGGCTTCACCATCGCAGATGGCTGTTATTGGGTGGGATGAAGAAAGATGGCGGCGGGCCAAAGGCTTGTCAATCTGAGTAAGAGGACCAGCTGGCTTCTTCGCTCGCTTTGATTCTGTGGGATCTCTGCGTCGCTTTTGTCTGAGCGTTCGTTCTGTGTCTTTTAGAAATTTAATAGGGGTTAAAAATTCTTCTCGCTTCTTCTATTTCACAGTCATGGTGGTCAATGGTGGAGGCGAGGTGGATTCAAATTATTATATACAGGTTCCTTACCGCGACCTGACCGTCACCAGATCCCAAACACAACCTGGATTCATAGACGATACGGCTTCAGTCCATCGCAGTCCTAACAGCTCACTCAGAGTGGCCATAAGCGTGGCAGTGTGTGTTTTGGGCAAAGAGAGGAGAGTAAGGCCACATTCACACATCTGTTATCCTGACGGTAACCTCAGATCCAGAATCCATGGATGGTCCAAAATAGCACCGATCCCTTCATTCAAGATCAGAGATCCGTGCTGTAAATGCAGCCCATAATATGGCTCACTAGTATTTTTTTCGTGTTATGGATCCCGGCCCCAAACACACTTCTGTAACAGGTACAGATGTGTATAGGGCCCATAGAAATGAATGGGCCTGCATCTGTCTATGTCATTCTATGTGTGAAAGGGGCCTAAATCTAGTCTACCCATAAAACCACATTTCTAGATGTGCAGCTTTATAAAAATATACATAAAAATAATTTCAGTTTCCCAGATATAAATAACTGTATTAAAGTGTGACTGTCGTTTAAATTTTTTGGCAGAATTTTTTTGCATTTTTATCATGAAAAAGCAGTTTGAAGCTCACCCCCCTGTCTTCATGGTTTTCTATGGAGAGGGGAGGGATGGAGGGAGATGAGGCACCAAAACAGGACAACAAAGAGTTCATTTACAGCTACATCACCGGGCTATCTCCTCTGAAGTCAGCACTGACCTTTCTGACCTCTGAATACCGGCTTTCACACAGCTTCCACTGGGTAATCCTTTGTTCTCTGCTCTCTGCTGGCCACTAATCTCCCCCCTCCCCCCTCCATAGATTACACAGGACCCAAATGATGTGAAAGAGTTGAGATTTCCTGATAATGACAGTCTATCTATCTATCTATCTATCTATCTATCTATCTATCTATCTATCTATCCATCTCTCTCTTTCTCTCTGGCTTTGAATGTTCAATGTAGTCCCCCGTCCCCCAGGATCTCATTTTATGTTACATGATCTTCTCTCATTGGGATATCCTTTTATATTATTGATAATTCTTCTATTGTTTTTGCTGTAGAAAAGTTGTGGCTATCTGTTTTATCCCTCCTTAATGATGCGCTCCTGCGGGTGGTGCTGACATATGTTAGATGATACATTACATACTATATAGTAAACCATCTATATATATATATATATATATATATATATGGTCAAACTTGTGGGATGTTCCTCTAGGGGGCGCCTCTCTCCTCAGTATAGCATCAGACACCGGTATTGATCCGGCTCGGTAGTGATGGCCTCCTCCGTGTGCCAGAACACGTGATCAGATGATCTGTCAATGTCACTACTTTACCGTATAGTGAATTATTAATGCAAAGTGCTCACTTTTTGCTCTTTTGTCCAGCAGGAGGGGATAAGACAAGGTCACATGACACCAGCAATGTAAAGAAATGGTTAATTAAAATTATAATGTGGTGGAGGACCACAGCCCACAGGTATAACAGCCTCACAGATCACAGACCGAACATCAGGCCTGGTATACAATCCCTACCCCTACCCCTGGCGTATTCTGCTATCTGCCGAAAGAAGTGACATGTCACTTCTTTCGGCGGATAGCGGAATAAGCCGGCCCATAGAATGGTGTCTACGGAGCCGGCGGAAAGGCGCGCGGGCAGCCGACGGAATTCCGCGGATATTATCCACGAGAATTCCGTAGTGTGAACCCACCCTAATACAGGACAGGCTGGGTCCTCCAGAGAGAGAGAGACACACTTTGTAACTAATAACCACTGTGACCAAGAGATCAGGATCCTGAACAGGGGAGCCCCTACTATTAAAGGGATTTTTGTTAGGATAGGTCATCAGCAGCTCAACTCCCATTGAAGTGTATAGGAACTAGCATGATGACCTTAGAGAGTGATCCTAGCATTGTGGGTAGCGGTTTATGGCAGTCTGCAGATTTCCTGGCATGCTGGGACTTGTAGTCTCACAAATTTACAAGCAGTCTAATGGCCCTATTCCACCAACAGATCTGACAACAGATTATCTGCCAAAGATTTGAAGCCAAACCCAGGAGTGGATTTGAAAAGAAGAGAAATCCAGTCTTTCCTTTATAACCTGTTCTCTGATTATAGTCTGTTCCTGGCTTTGGCTTCAAATCTTTGGCAGATAATCTGTCGTCAGATATGTTGGTAGAATAGGGCCTTTAGGCATCAGACATAATGGAGTAACAGCACTGTCATATTATATCTGTGTGTAATACCGCAGAGCTGATCGAGACGGGATTACAGATGTCTGGAACTCGCCATACCGCATGGAAGAAAATATATAAGATACATTTCCTGCGTCATATTAAAAAAAAAAAAAAAAACATAAAACGAGACCCCTTATTGTTTCCAGCTGTCGGCCGCTGGAATAACCTATAAAATGCTCGTAATGAAAACAAAGTGTAAACTTAGCACCTATAATGGTATTTCTAATTATCCGGACAGCATGGAAAAAGGCCACTATTCCTGGGGGGCGCTGCCATGGAGTCACCAAGGGGTTAATGGACGAGGGTAGAAAGCTCATTTATTCTGACGCGTCGCACAATAGATTAATGATCAGCCATAAGCGGGAAGACTTAAAGGGGAACTGCACAATTTTGCTTATTTTCTATTTAGGTACACAAATAATTTATTTGCAACAACCCAGAATACCCCTATAAATTATTCAGGTGGTCTCCTCAAAAAATACAGCGTATATATGAGCTGTCTTTTCTTTATTAGTGGGATGGCTTTGGTAATTAATAAGCTATTAGCTATTAATATACTACTAAGCTAATGAGGACCTAGAGTGTCAACGAGGTGGGTCTTAAGAAGAGCACTCAGGTTCACACCCCATTAAAAAAAGTGGCGACCACTCCTTTGACAATCTATAGACGGCAATGATACCCATAGACTGTCAAGGGGTAGTCACCACTTAGTTGTCAACAGGATGTGAATCCGAGCACTCTCTCCACTGAGTGACCACCCAGCCCCATTGGCAATCTAGGCCCTTAGTAGTATATAAGGCTCAAAAACTAACAGTACCAATAGCTGCGGAATATGAGGAAGCTATAAAAAGTATTTGTACCCGGCACGGCCACATAACATAGACATTTTTGGACAAAGGGGGAGATTTATCAAACATGGTGTTGTTAAATTCAAATTTTGATGTTGACCTGACTCTATGGAGATAGGTCACTACCCAGGTATAGGATAGTTTCAGATTAGGAGTTAGCAGCTGCAGTTTTGCTTACACCTTAAAATCACAGACACAGACAGGTGATGTATGTATCAGTAATGTAAGTTTGGGAAGCGCCCCCTTAATTGATTTGTGTTAACTTTTATAGACAGAATATGGGGCGGTACTACGCATGAGCAGTGTATTCACATGAATTACATAAACATTCAATACAGGTGGGGTTTCAAGTCAAAAGACATATACATGTCACACTCTAATAGGTCAATCCATAGATGGTCAGCAGTTTCCTGTCCTGCGCAGTCAAGCTGGCACAATGTCTTGTTTACCATTAATTGTTTATATATCAGTGTCTCTCTTGCTTCTATATTGTGACTACAATGATAAGTTCAAGGAGCTGAGCTCATTGCCCTGCTGCCAGCCTTCCTTTTCTTCTTCCAGACCATCTTTCTGTTACCCTCTGATCCTCTTCTAATTCAGAGGCTTGTATATATAGGTGAAGTTTCACAGGTACTGTGCAAGTAGGTAAAATCACATCACCTAGCCTTATCAGTGTAAAGTGAAACTGGCTCAGTTGCCCCTAGCAACCAATCAGATTCCACTTTTCATTTTCCAAAGAATCTGTGAGGAATGAAAGGTGGAATCTGATTGGTTGCTAGGGGCAACTGAGCCAGTTTCACTTTACACCATGTTTGATAAATCTCCCCGAAAAGTGTCTATTGACTGTAAGGGAAATTATTTAAAGTGAATGTACCACTAGGTACATCACTTTGTGTTTTTTTACATGAATAGACTGCCACCGGCATGGGGATGTCGGTGCCGCGGTCCTTTTTCAAAACGCCACCCGATTCCCGCACACATTGGCGGTCTGTTCCCGAGCAGCGGTGCGGCATGAAGCACTGGGGACTCCTCAGGCACCAGGACCCAGGTGTAGTGGCATCATCCACAACCCTATGAGCAGTGCCCTTGATCTTATGTATTCCTATAGATGCATGGCACACATCATACCATTATACCCAGGGCCCGGTTCTGCACTTGTGATCTTCACTTTGGGTGTTCACATCCTTTGTCTCCAGTGTGCGATATGATTTCACATGCTCAGTACTCTGACACCAACCACTAATGTTAGCAGCGCATCAGCGAGCAAGATTACACATGAAAGCCGATATCCTGCAGATCCAGGGCAGCTTCTTAATAGCAGTCTGATGGCATTTTATGGCAGATAATCAAGTCCAGTATTGATTACATGTTCTGCCTCTTAATCACTCCCCATATATGCTCCATGAATATTTTACACGGAGAGCAGAACGCTCCCTCTCGTAGTAAAGTCAGGCTGCTCTATAAAACGGACAGAGCTCTGCTAATTCAGGGCAGGGATTTTGCAGAGTTGGCGGGGCGAGATGTTTTTCAGTCCAAGCGATGGCCGACGGCCAAATCTCATAAATCCAAAAATGTAAAATATAAAAAACCTTCTCCAACTTATTTCATTGCACTTGGACTGAAGCTGCTCCAGAAAGATTACAGTAATCTAAGGGGGAGAACCTACGTATACAATCCTCCAACCTACCCGTGCCGACAACAATCTGAACCTGTGTGTACCGGGGCAAAGATACCAGTCCTGTGTGTACCGGCCGGGGCAAAGAGACAAGTCCTGTGCGTACTAGGGGTAAAGAGACCAGTCCTGTGTGTACCGGGGCAAAGAGACCAGTCCTGGGTGTACCGGGGGGCAAAGGACCAGTCTTGTGTGTACCGGCCAAAGAGACCAGTCCTGTGTGTACCAGGGACAAAGAGACCAGTCCTGTGTGTACCAGGGACAAAGAGACCAGTCCTGTGTGTACCGGCCGGGGCAAAGAGACAAGTCCTGTGTGTACCAGGGACAAAGACCAGTCCTGTGTGTACCGGGGCAAAGAAACCAGTCCTGTGTGTACCGGGGCAAAGAGACCAGTCCTGGGTGTACCGGGGGGCAAAGGACCAGTCTTGTGTGTACCGGCCAAAGAGACCAGTCCTGTGTGTACCGGGGCAAAGAGACCAGTCCTGTGCATACCGGGGGCCAAAGAGACCAGTCCTGTGTGTACCAGGGACAAAGAGACCAGTCCTATATTCTTAAACATACAGGCAGTAATATAATAGTTATATTCTTGTACAGTATATAGGAGAAGTATTATAGTAGTTATATTCTTGTATATAGGAGTAGTATTATAGTAGTTATATTCTTGTATATAGGGGCAGTATTATAGTAGTTATATTCCTGTTATATAGGAAGTAGTATTATAGTAGTTAAATTCTTGTATATAGGGGCAGTATTATAGTAGTTATCACACAACATGGAGAGAGAGGAACGGCTGCACATCCCATCTATGGCTGACACTAATGCCGCTAGGCCTATCTTAAAATTAAAATTTTTTAAATGTAGCTGAGAAGCATTAGTATCAGCCATAGGTGTGAGGTGCAGTGCTATTTTCTCTTCTTGTCCGTATTTTACATTTCTCCCTTTTCTCAGTGTTTGCACTCCTCCTGGTAAGACCCACATGACCGCAATTAGCAGGAGACACCTGTGCACACATGACTAGTACCTCCTATCCTTCTCATTCTACCTGCTGGAATGTGGTGAGTGTTTTAGACCTTGTTCACACTTGTGTTGTTTGGTGACAGTTTTCTCCGCCGGCGGTGCCTGCTGGGATTTAGGGGGGTCTCTGGGTATTGGTCCTGTGACAGTGGGGTTGCAGGGCCGTTCTATAGCCTTCCTTCCCTGGTTGTGCACGCCTTGCGGGGATGGCGGTCGCTGACTGACACGGTGGTGAGTTAGTGTAGGGACTCATGTGAGCCAGGAGACCTGCACGCTGGTACAGGGGGCAATATGGTTTGATCAAATTATATACCAACATCCTAGAGTTTGTTTTTAAATGTAGCTGAGAAGCATTAGTATCAGTCATAGGTGTGAGGTGCAGCGCTATTTTCTCTTCTTGTCAGTATTATAGTAGTTGTATTCTTGTATATAAGGGCAGTATTATAGTAGTTATACAGCAGCGGAGAGAAAATAAATCCGGAACTCACCAGGCTCTCGGCTAGACGACAGGCCCGTGAGGCCAGAAACTGCCGTCGCCATTAGAGACACGCCACGCACCCTCTTCCTCCCCGCAACGATATCCATGTGAAATAAAGAAGCAAGTCTACAACTTTACTCCTGGTGAGTGCCGGATTTATTTTCTCTCCGCTGCTGTATACATATACTTTGTTTCTACCAGAGCACCACCAGTCTCAGGCTGTCTTTACGATGAGCTACTCCTCGGCCACACACACCTACATCCTACTAGTGCAGCTGTTTGGCTAACGCCCTACCAGTTGTGCTGAGTTCTTCTTACTCTTCACTTGCATTATAGTAGTTATATTCTTGTATATAGGGACAGTATTATAGTAGTTATATTCTTGTACATAGGGGGCAGTATTATAATAGTTATATGCACAAGCCAAAAAGACAGAAATGGCTGCACATCGCACCCATGGCTGACACGAAAGCTTATTCAGCTACATTTAAAACCAACATCAGAAGTTAGTATATAATTTGGCCAAACCATATTGCCTCATGTACCACGTGCAGGTCTTCTGATACACATCTTCTGAGTCCCTAACCAAAAAACATCACTGTGCCAGTCAGCGACCCCAATCCCCGCAAAGCATGCACAAGCAGAGAAGGGTGGCCACGGAATGGCCCTGCAACCCCATTGTCACAGGACCAGACCCTAAAGGGCCCCCCGGACCCCGCAGGCACCACCGGCGGAAAAAGTGGACGCCAAGCAACACAAGTGTGAACAAGCTCTTACCTCTCTCTCCATTCCTCTGCAGGTAGAATGGGAGAATACTGGGAGATCCTCCCCTTATGTACACAGGTGCTTCCTGCTAATTTGGATCACATGGGTCTTACAAAGCACGAGTGCTAGCCACAATGAAAAAAGGGACAGAATACATAAAATATGCACAAGCCAAAAAGACAGAAATGGCTGCACATCGCACCCATGGCTGACACGAAAGCTTGTTCAGCTACATTTAAAACCAACATCAGAAGTTAGTATATAATTTGGCCAAACCATATTGCCTGATGTACCACGTGCAGGTCTTCTGATACACATGAGTCCCTAACCAAAAAACATCACTGTGCCGGTCAGCGACCACAATAGTTAGTTATGGATACAGCCTGAGGACCGCCTAGAAAACTGGGATACAGCCTATGGCTATGGCTGTATCCCAGTTTTCCAGGAGGTCCTCAAGGTTGTATCCACCCTCTCCACGGAGCGGGCAGACAGCGGGAATCAGAAGCCGATAGTTCAGGTTCATACGAACCCGAACCTCGGCCGGTTCACTCATCCATAATTGCTACTCAATCCGCACGGGCAAAGGTGTATAAGGTGAAACCAAGGGACTCCGTTCCCTCGGACTTGAAAGGGTGTTTACAACCGAAGGGGGTGGAGATAGGCACCGTATCTTGCTTCGTAGAGAGACAATCTGGATAAGTAGACTTAATGCTGCAGGACCAAGTGGTCTCAACGAGCGAAATGATTTCGCACCTTTTGTATTATTAACCGTCTATGTTTATCATACGTTATTTTGGTATATTTTTTTGTATATACATTTTTTGTATTGCACTAATAGGCTATATAAGTCCGTCCCCTCCCCCACAATGACGTCCACAGCCGGAAGAAGCGTCACGTGACGCGAAAACGGTCGTTCGCAGTAACTTCCCTCCCCCATGTGTATGTGGATTATCATAAAATAAAGGATCTCATCTCCAGCCGATACGGTGAGTGCGCTTTACTGTTTCTACTGTTGCAGTTATTCCATTTCTTACACTTAAGGCGCACCCCGTGGCTGTACTAGATCCCCCCAGCTGAACTGTCTAGTCACGTGTTATATTCTTGTATATAGGAGCAGTGTTATAGTAGTAATATTCTTGTACACAGGAGCAGTATTATAGTAGTTATATTCTTGTACATAGGAGGGAGTATTATAGTAGTTATATACTTGTATATATTAGCAGTATTATAGTAGTTATATTCTTGTACATAGGGGGCAGTATTATAGTAGTTATGAAACCACGGAGATATAAATGACCATTGTCTACCTGTAAAGACTTGTCCGCTCCTTCCCCTTCCTTCCCTGCATGTTTGAAGTGAACCTCGAATAAACCGGCCAGAAGACGCACTTTATTGGTGAGTGCCCGTTCCTTTCTTTCTCACAATATTCACATTACGTTTCTGTTTTTAAGCGGAGCACCACATATCATTGCTGTCCCGGCGGTTGTAGCTACCTGTCTGTGGTCCAAGTTCCAAGTGTTGGAGATAGCTTGGGTGGTGCCGCCCACCTCTCCCTCTATAGTATTATAGTAGTTATATTCTTGTATATAGGGTGCAATATTATAGTAGTTATATTCTTGTACATAGGTGCAGTATTATAGTAGTTATATTCTTGTACATAGGAGCAGTATTATTCTAGTTATATTCTTGTACATAGGAGCAGTATTATAGTAGTTATGCGACATGGAGAGAAAGGAACGGCTGCACATCTCATCTATGGCTGTTACTAATGCCGCTAGGCCTATTTTAAAATTAACACCAGGGTGTCTGTATATAATTTGATCAAATCATAATAGCCCCGTGTACCACGGGCAGGTCCCCTGGTTCACACAGGTCCCTGTGCTAACTCCACACCGTGTCGGTCAGTGACCGCCAACCCTGCAAAGTGTGCACATGCAGGGAAGGGAGGCCATGGAACGGCCCTGCAACCCCAATGTCTCAGGACCAAACCCAAAATGCCCCACCAAAACCCGGCCAGCACCACCGGCAGGGAAGGCTGCCCCCAAACAACACAAGTATGAATAAGGTGTTACACTCACCACTGCTGCTTACACAGAATGGGGAAGACATAAGGTACTGACATGTGAGCACAGGCATATCCTGCTAATTTTGGTCATGTGGGTCTTATAAAGGAGTGCGAGCTGTTCAGAAAAGGGAGAACTGTAAAACACGACATGGAGAGAAAGGAACGGCAAAGCATGCATAAGCAGAGAAGGGGGGCCACAGAATGGACCTGCAACCCCAATGTCACAGGACCAAACTCTTAAGGGGCCCCCCTGAACCCCGCCGACACCACCGGCGGAGACGATGGACGTCAAGCCACACAAGTGTGAACAAGCTCTTACCTCTCTCCATTGCTCCTGCAGGTAGAATGGGAGAACACTAGGAGTTCCTCCCCATATGTACACAGATGCTTCCTGCTAATTTGGATCACATGGGTCTTACAAAGCACAAGTGCTAGCCACAATGACAAAAGGGACAGAATACATAAAATATGCACAAGCCAAAAAGGCAGAAATGGCTGCACATCGCACCCATGGCAAAGCGTGCGCAAGCAGAGAAGGGGGGCCACGGAATGGACCTGCAACCCCAATGTCACAGGACCAAACCCCTAAGGGGCCCCCCCCCGAACCCTGCCGGCACCGCCGGCGGAGATGGTGGACGCCATAATAGTTATATTCTTGTACACATGAACAGTATTATAGTAGTTATATTCATGTACATAGGAGCAGTATTATAGTAGTTATATTCTTGTATATAGGGGGCAGTATTACACCAGTTATATTCTTGCATATAGGTGGGCAGCATGATGCATATTGTACTTATTGATGGGATTTGAGTAGTAATGATGAATAATTAGGGTATAAACATTTAAGGGTTAAGCCTAATGGGAGCTTCTTTGCTTTCACTTGTGATGATCAGAGGCGGAGGGTGAGTCACCGCTTCTCTCCATATCTCTTGTTTCTCCTTTTCCCCCTTCATTAACCTGACATCATCAATAAATACATCTCTTTAGGAGCCGCACATCAAACATCAGGCAGGTAATGTGGCCCCCTGAGGGCCGCTGCTGGCTGCTGGGAATTGTGTGTGGGGAGCAGCAGTATTCCAGTTATGTGTGACTCAGCTGCGGTGCTGTGACAATGTGCTGATTCACAGGGCTGCAGAGGGAATAAAGCTCCAATCAGTCACACACAGAGCAGATGCTTTTGAGCCCGGGCCCCCCAGCCTGACACTTTCTTCACCCCTTATTGCTCCAGTCGCTTGACCTTTAGCCCACTTGGTATATGGGGGTCATACACAAGCTAACACACGTATCATGACTCCATCCATAGATATGTATGAAGTACCTCCTTAAGACTTCTTCTAAAAAAAAAAGTTGTAAAAAGTGTACATAACATATACAAAATCTATACGCTGTGTATAGCACCTTGTGCACCAATTTGTGCAAGGAGCCTGCTGTGACAATCTACTCCAAATTTTGGAGCAAGCCTTGTATTTTGCACTTTTTTTGACTTGTGGATACTCCTATTCGAAAATCTCCAGTCTTCCAGTACTTATCAGCTGCTGTATGTCCTGCATAAAGTGGTGGATTCTTTCCACGCTGACACAGTGCTTTCTGCTGCCACCTCTGTCTTTGTCAGGACCTGTCCAGAGCAGCAGCAAATCCCCATAAAAACATCTCCTGCTCTCTAAACTAGAAACCATACAACTTCATGCAGGGCATACAGCAGCTTATAAGTACTAGAAGACTTGAGATTTTTTAATAGAAAAAAAAATGACCAATCTCTGACATTTGTTGGACCAGTTCATTTGAATTTTTTTTTTGTGAACCACGCCTTTAAACCCCTCCTTTTTGTAGGCCAAAAGAAGAAAATGATAGGATGACAATAAGTTGCTTTAAAAACAAAAGCGAAAAATTGCCAACAAATTGGCAATATTTTGTTTTATTTATAAACAATAGTTTGAAGGGGGAAAAAAGTTATCAACAAAACTTGCCATTGTATGACCTGTGTGTCGGGGGTCCCTGGAGGGGGGATTGGAGGGCGATACCACCCAGGACCGGCTGTTTATAAACACAATGTGACGGATCTGACTCCAGCGCTGTGACTCATAGGCGGTGCAGCGAGATCTCCTGCAGGCTGCAGCACAATCCGAAGCGATGGAGAATTTACAGGGAAAAAAGGGGATTTCCAGCCCTGGATCCGGGACAATCAGAGGACGAGTGAACTTTCATCTGGAAAGTACCTGATTAAAATTAACTTTCATCCCGGCCCCGAACCCAGATGGACTTTATTCTCAGGCTTTATTCTGTTAGGAATCTGCATATTTAGAGAGGATATCAGGCGGGCGGGAGCCAGGAGAGCAGAGCGGGGAGGTTTATAAGTCACCAGCAGGAAAGTCCCTCAGCATGAAGAGGCGGCCATGTGCAAGCTACAGAGTAAAGGAGTTCTCCGGAATTAGAGGAAGAGTTATTTTTCTTTAAGAAACAGCGCCACTCTGGTGCATAGGCCGTGCCTGGTATTGCAGCCATTTTTTATAAATAAGAGTTAGGCTATGTTTCCACTTTTTAAGACACCGGCCGTTCTGTGACCTGGCCGAGTCACGGAACGGCCAGTGTCAGAGAAGATCATCTTTACTGCTGCTGAATTCGGATGCCGCATGCTCCATTGTGTGAACTGATCCCTGTTCTGCAGCCGCTATTCAATGAATCGCGGCTGCAGAAAACTGGCATTTCAGTTTCTTGCTGCGCCACTAGGGATCCTGGCCGGATTTATTAAACATGGTGTAAAGTGAAACTGGCCCAGTTGCCCCTAGCAACCAATCAGATTCCACCTTTCATTTTCCAAAGAGTCTGTGAGGAATGAAAGGAGGAATCTGATTGGTTGCTAGGGGCAACTGGGCCAGTTTCACTTTACACCATGTTTGATAAATCTCCCCCTATATGTGTATACACTCTGGTCAGGATTCTTTAGAAGGCAGCACTACGTGAGTTTTGTAGTAATCACGAATAGGGGAAAAAATATATTTTTCCCAGAATACTCCTTTAAGCTACATGTGTTGTGCAGCCAAAGTCACCATGTAGCCCTATCCTTAAAGGGATAGTCCACTTTGAACCTCTTAAGGGTGCCCTGAAAATCGTATGATCAGAGAGCATCCTGTTGCTTCAAGTGGTTCTTCAGAAATATAGAAACATGAATGTTTATTCCAAAAGCAGCATAACACCTGTCCTCAGAACATACAGCAACTGATAAGTACTGGAAGACTGGATATTTTTTAAACAGAAGTAAATTCTAAGTCCATATAACTTGCTGACACCAGTTGATTTGAAAGAAAAAAAGTTTTGCCGGAGTACCCCTTTAAAACTTTCCTTCCTTCTAATTGGTGACTTGGTAGCAATTGTGTCATTTCTCTGCAGTGCCCCCTCAGGTGACATGAAGCATTGCACTGTTCACTATGAGTTGGATATGTCTTGCATATTGACATACATGCCTCTAAATAAAAAAAAGGTGTAAGATTTAGTAATCAATGATTCTCTATGCCGTCATACACTGAAAATTGCCCTCAAGAAAACACGTAACTATGGGGCACATGCGCGACTGTTAGGTATAAATATACTTGGGCATCACCCTAAGTATGGATGGTATGAACTGAGGTGTTAGAGGTGTTTCCAACACAAACAGCACCACACTTGTCCACAGGTAGTGGGGGGTATTGCAGTTCACCCCCATCCACTTTAATTGAGCTGAGATGCAATACCAGACACAACCCATAAACATGGGGGCGCTGTTTCTGGAGGAGGCAGCTATATCTTCTTATACTGTACGATCCCTTTAATAACAAGGGCTACATGAAAGGGTGAGATATAGAGGTGAGAAGCTGCTAGAGAAGCCTATCATGAAGCTGAGATGCCACATTGGCTTAGCTGCAGAACACAGCGCTCATATCCTCTCTGCTCTTAAGGATTTGCATGCTATTACATGAATAGTGTTTCTTAGAAAATAACATTGTGTTCTTGCCTCCCAGCGGATCACACCTGAGAGCTGACATATATAATCACCATAAAGAGCTAAAAAAGGAAGGCGCCACCACTGGCATGATCTCCTGCCATCCCAAGCCAAAGGGGGGAGGTTCCTGCATGTGACCCTGATACTTCGCCTTTGTTGACCTGAGTTATCAGGGCACAGGTCCAGCGTTGGGGGGCGGGGGGTTTGACTAATGCAAGTGATAGAGTTCTGCTTGCCCCCTATTTATAGACAAAAGTGAATCAGTCAACTTATGGGATGACAGCTGTGGGGGTGCAGATGGTTATGGGGGTGCAGGAGGATGTGGTGGGACAGATGGTTGTAGGGGCGCAGATGTTGTAGGGGTACAGATGGTTGTAGGGTGGTGGTCTACTCCTCGGCCAGTGATGTAGATGTTAGTTGTCGTGACGCCAGTACTATGATAGCACACAGATAAGTGATACTCGTACTCATGTTTAGACAATGTCTGACCGCTTTCTGCCCTGCAGTTGCGAGCTAACTGTCCTGCTAGGGTAGCATGAGCCCCGGTCGTCTGTCATCTGGGTGTAGCAAGGTGCCCAAGTTTTCCCAGTCGACCTGCACTGTGTAGTAGGATACATAGACCTTTTCAATACTGGTAGCTTTGTCCTACTGGGGTCACCTCCTCTTGCTTCAGGAGTCTGCCCTGAGGAGTTCCTTACGTGGGCTAGGGTATTCCTTTGTCGCTGCTCTTCCCTCTGGTAGCTTAGCACTGCTTAGTTGAAATAGTGGTTTGTATAGAAGGAATCTTTAGTCTTTGGTCCCTGTCAGGGGTCCGGGCCAAAGCCAGGCCCTGACTTAACTTCCAAAGGAACTGCTTTGTGGTGTGTCCTTTCTCACTAAAAACTAGGACTAGACTGACTAAACTCAATTCCTCCACCAGTGCAACTCCTCCTATAGGGGCTTTTGTGTACCCTCCTGTGAGTGGTGGGGCTGAGTGTGAGTAAGAGAGGGAGAACAAGATAGGCTAGAGGAGAAAGAGCACCTCCTAGTGGTCAGCACAAAACACATAAGAAACAATACATATAAAAACGACAGTGACACATAACAGGGAAACTACATACAGTGGTATCTTGATTTAAGAGTAAGTAAGCGTTTTGGAAGAAGAGCTCACATTTTTTTAAAATTGTATTGCTTTACTTTGGTTTAAGAGCTCCCTGTACTGGGTGGGAGGGGGAGTGGGGGAGGGGCATAGTCTGCACAGGGTGGTCTACAGTACTGTACTCTAACCCAGGAAGTCTCCCTCACCTTCCAAATCATAGCAGATCCACTTCAGGCTGGGGCTTGCATCAGGGGACAGGACTGTGGAGGTAATCTCTTCATAGCTTCATAGCTGTTCACATATGTCTGCTCATTCCTTCATACTCCCTGTAGTCTCTGCCAGCCCTTGAGTTTTCCATCCTCTCCATTCCTACCATAATGTGCCTGCACTTACACTCAGCTATACACACTGTTGCTATAATGTGCCTGCACTCACACTCAGCCATTCACACTGCTGCTACAATGTGCCTGCACTCACACTCCGCTATACACATTGCTGCTATAATGTGCCTGCACTCACACTCAGCTATACACACTGATGCTATAATGTGCCTGCACTCACACTCAGCTATACACACTGCTACTATATTGTGCCTGCACTCACACTCAGCTATACACAGTGCTGCTATAATGTTCCTGTAGTTACACTCAGCTATACACACTGCTGCTATAATGTGCCTGCACTTACACTCAGCTATACACACTACTGCTATAATGTGGCTGCACTTACACTCGGCTATACACACTACTGCTATAATGTGGCTGCACTTACACTCGGCTATACACACTACTGCTATAATGTGGCTGCACTTACACTCAGCGATTCAAACTGCTGTATAGAAAAGTTTCTGTCACTGTCCTCCTGCACAGCTCTGTGATTCTCACTTCCTGATTGGGCCATGCTGAACACACAACCCTTCCCCATTGCTGTCATGTGACCACACAGACCTCTGACAGCAGCCCTGCTTCTCTACTCTAGCCTGTTGTACTACGCTACTGCATTATGGGGCTCTGCAGTTCCATCCTGTATCTACAAACTGCTGCTAAACCTGTGTTTACAGGTTTATATATACTATACATTATACACCACATGCTGATTGCTATACTGTACAGTATCATGTGTTCTACATCTTATTCAGAATACAAAATCATTATTTTTGGGGGTGTGGAACCAATTGTCTACATATCAGTGATTTGTTGTGGGAAAATTTGCTTTGGTTTAAGAAGTGATTTGGTGCAGATGGTTGTAGGGTTGCAGAGATTGTGGGGTGCAGATATTTTTAGAGGATCAGGAGTTGTGGAGGTGCCAGGGTTATAGGGGTTGTTTCGGTGCAGATGGTTGTGGAGGTGCAGATGGTTGTAGGGGTGCAGGGATTTTAGGGGTTCAGGGGTTGTGTGGGTTTACATGGTTGTAGGGGTGCAGGGATTCTTGGGGTGCAGGTGCTTGTATAGCTGCCCATACACATTCAGTTATCCAGTATCTGTGCTCCAGTATCCCCAATATCATGCACATTTGTACTGGTCAATCATATACTGTATATCTAGTACAGTACATAGAGCAGCTAACAGAAGGCTTTGGTGCCGCTTACCTCCTGCAGTATAATACAGAATCACCCGGCCAGATCTGTCGGAGCTGTGCCCATGACCAGTCTCAACCAGGGGCACCTGCCAAGAAAACTATTACGTCTATTGTTGCCTTATGAGAGATGGCCCGGTAAATAAAAACTTGGAATGTGGCCCCTTTCAGGCTTGAACAGATGAGTTCAGGAAAGGGAATGATTATGGTTATTATAGTCTGTCGTCTTATGTCTTTCCTATCACTTTAGTAGTAAAGGTTGGGCCCTTAAAGGGAAACTCTAGCAAAACTCTTTTGTTTCAAATCAACTGGTTTCAGAAAGTTATATTGATTTGTAATTTACTTCTTAAAGGGGTTATCCAGCGCTACAAAAACATGGCCACTGTTCCCCCTACTGTTGTCTCCAGTTCAGGTGTGGTTTGCCATTGAGCTCTTAAATGGAACTGAGATTCAAAACCCCACCCAAACTGGAGACAAGAGTAGGGGGAAAGTGGCCATGTTTTTGTAGCGCCAGATAACCCCTTTAAAAATGTCAATCCTTCCCATACTTATCAGCTGCTGTATGTCCTGCATGGAATGGTATTTTCCTTTTAGTCTGACACAGTGCTCTCTGCTGCCACCTCTATCCGTGTCAGGAACTGTCCAGGGCAGAAGAGTTTTTCTATGAGAATTTACTACTGCTCTGGACAGTTCCTGTCACGGACAGAGGTGGCAGCAGAGAGCACTGTGACAGACTGGACAGACTGAGATTTTTAAATAGAAGTAAATTACAAATTTATATAATTTTATTAACCTGCTTGGCCCTATTGCATCTGCTATACCTGCTGCCCTGGTAGCTGCCCCCATGATGCATTATTGCTCCTCTATGCCTGCAGTTCTTCTGGATTGTCCGGAACATTTACAAAATATTTTCCCTCCTTGTTTCTTGCCACATGCAGAATATTGTACCTAACCTGCTGTAAGGGCTATGACGCGGCGCCGTCTGTGGACACGGGGTCTAATGTAACCAGGACACCCTGTGTACGGCGCTGTGTAGATGTCTTTGCCACACATGCTTTCATCCATTGCCCATGGGTTGTTATTACATTCGCTCTTTAACATCTAACAAACTTTTTCTGGCATGGGCTCGGGTACCCGGCGATCAATATGCTTTAAGCTCGTGGTGACAGCTGCGCCGTGACTCTAAGTCAGTCTCGCTGTTCGCACAATCTGGATACAATGGGCAGCGTTCGTGTTATTCTGTTATTTTGTAACAAGCCGCTTATGTTCCTCTCTCGCCTGTTGTTTGTGAGTTTCTTGTTTTTCTGATACAATATGTTCCTGCCTGGTGTTTTGGGGAACACTCTGAGTGAGTGGGGGTCCCGCGTGATTCCCCCAGCTGCTCCCTGTCAGTGTTCACTCAGCGACGCTGATCCAGACTGGCGCTGTGCCACCCTGCCTGCCAGTCTCCGAGCCACAATGATCCTTCTTTTCTAACCACATTACATGTGCTGAGAATGCTTCCAGGTCCGGGGATGTCTGGCATCGGGAAGAGCACGGACTCCGAGCCCTTAGGCTTCAGTGGTGACTGCCCCCTGATCTAAGTTAAACCCCTAATTTTGGTCTTTAGGGGGGATGGACTGTGCAATCAGGCGAGTGGGCAGTAATCTCAGGGCCCCTTTCAGTGTAGCCATCAGAGCCCAGAGGTGTGCAGTATCCCTAGGGGATTCACATCACTGAGTCCAAGTTGTGATGGCACCAACAATCTTTCAGGCACTACTCCCTCAAGGCCAGGGGTAAAGAACCTTGGCTCTCCAGATGTTGCGGAACTGCAACTTCCATTATGCATGGACAGCCAAATCTTTAGCTTTGGCTGTCCAGGCATGATGGGAGTTGTAGTTTTGCAACAGCTGGAGAGCCAAGGTTTTACTACTCCTGCTCTAGGCTGTCAGGACATGCTGAGAGTTGTAGTCCTGTAACAACTGGACAGCCACAAGTGATGAAACAAGGGTATGGGTGGAGCTGAAGAAACAAGTGTGGTACTCGGCCAGTAGTTGAGCTAGCCAGTGACGCCAATTCTGTGGTGTACGGCTAGTGATGGTATTGTCATGACGCCAGTGCTAGTCCAGCACACAGGTATGATGTTGGTACCTGTTTTGTATATGGCTGGTAGTGTCGCCAACATGGTCGGTAACCTGCCGGGCTGTGATGGGTCCCTTTGCCTCTTGTCATGGTAGTTCTTAGTGGCAACTGACCTACCCGGACAGGGCTGGGACTGAACAGGCAAGAGCATGTATGGAGCTGATGTAGCGAGGGCATGGGCAGAGCTGGAGAGGCAAAGGCATAGGTGGAGCTAAAGAAGTGAGGACATTGGTGAAGCGGGGGGGGGGGGGCAAGGATATAAATGGAGCTGAAGAAGTAGGGATGTGGGTGGAGTTGAAAAGGTGGAGCTGGAGGGCAAGGATATAGGTGTAGTTGAAGAAGCAAGGATTCTTTAGGGTACGTTCACACGTACTGGATCCGCAGCGGATTTCTCGCTGCCTATTTGCATCGAGATCCGGTGTGGATCCCTGCCCTGTACACTCTATAAATAAGACAAGAGGAAAAAAAGGAGCCGGGAGGATGGCGCCTCGTGTAATCCTGTTACATGAAAATGTGTGAATTAAAAGTATAGGTGGACTCTCACCTTTTAGCCCCTTGGGCTTTGTGCGTATCACCCCACTATGGGTTAACTTGTAGTGTCGGATGATGGCTGCCGGCCGAAGGATCCAGAAAACGGGACTCTCCCAGTGTCGGGACCCGTGGTTTCATGCAGTAGACAGAAGAAAAAAAGTACCTGGGTAGGTATCCTGGCATTGCAATCTGATGAAGGGAGATGCAACTCCCGAAACGCGTAATTGCTTATTTTATGTACATTTTTACTGATTTTATCCAATAAATCAGCCATTTTATGTTTTATACTCAAATCGTTGTGAAGGAATTTTTGGCAGCACCAGGATACCTACCCAGGTACTTTTTTCTTCTGTCTACTGTACACTCTATGGGCAGACAAACTGGCAGCGTGATGTCCATCCTGCTGCGAGTTTGTCCACAGCCCGCCCCGTTAACCCCCGGCCGTCGGAGCCAATACTTCATCTGGTCCCTGCTCCAGCGTGCGTCAGGGCTCCAGGTCTCTTCACGTCCCGCTTAGCCAATCAGTGCGCTGTGGTGGGCCAGCACACTGATTGGCTGAGCGGGACGTGCCGGGAACCCCCAAAGCAAGCCGGAGCGGGGACCAGGTGAAGTATAGGCTCCAGCGTCGGGGGTTAACGAGGCGGGCTGCGGACAAACTCGCAGCGGGATGTCCATCCTGCTGTGAGTTTGTCTGCCCATAGAGTTTACTGGGCAGTGATCCGCAGCGGATCGCACTGCGAATACACAACGAGAAATCCGCTGCGGATCCGGTATGTGTGAACATACTCTTAAGGATATGGGTTGAGTTGGAGGGGTAAGGGCATGAGGTCACGGGTGGAACTACAGAATTCTTTGTTATCTATACCTTGGGGACCACTAATGTTGAACTCCCCTCCTCCCCCACATGTAGCTTTCATGAGAGGCTGTCGGAGATGTAGGATAGCCACAGTTTGGGGATCGTTAATCTATATATATGGTTTATGTGAGAGGCTGTTGGAGATGTAGGATAGCCACAGTTTGGGGATCGTTAATCTACATATCTATGGCTTATGAGAGATAGACACTGGATATGACCCCTGCTCCTCATTCTTGTGTATCTCTATTATTGGGGCTTTTGTTCTACATCAAACATTTTGCTGTGATATCAGTTCTTGTTCTTTCTACCATCTTGGGGATTTTCTCAGACATTAGAGATCATGTAGATGCCATCACTGAGAGGCTGCTCCCTGGTTTCTGGGCCTGCAGCAGTACGTGGAGCACTCAGTGTAAGAACGCCCAAGACGCCCTGAACGTCTCCCAGACTCCCTGGGGAAAGCTCTGGTTTTAATATGAAAGATTAATCATAATGCAATCCTCCGGCTAATGGACGACCCTGGAGTGCATGCTGAAGCGATATATCTCAGGCCGCGGACGTGTCAGGAGGAAGCGTGGCCCAATGCATTTAACACAGACATAAACATCACTTTCATCTTCTTAATGTCTGCCTTTTAATGTGTTAAACTCCTTTTTTACCCAACAAGTCTGTAAATTTGTGGTGACTTTGTACAACGAGGAAAATACGTATTTGATACACTGCCAATTCTGCAAGTTTTACCACCTACAAAGAATGGAGAGGTGTGTCATTTTGTTGTAGGTAACCTGTGAGATACAGAATCTATAAAAAAAAATTCCAGAAAATTCATTTTTGTTTTTTTAAATAATTATTTTGCATTTTATTATATCAAATAAGTATCTGATACAATAGAAAGATAGAGCCTTATTTTTGGTCTAGAAACCTTTGTTTGCAGCTACAGAGGTCGGACAATTCCTGCAGTTCAGGTCAAGTTTACAGACACTGCAGCAAGAATAATGTCCCGCTTCTCCATACACATCTTCTCCCGATCATCCAGGTTCCGGGGTTGTCACTGGGCAACACTGAGTTTTAGCTCCCTCCAAAGATTTTCCATTGGGTTCAGGTGTGGAGACTGGGTAGGCCACTCCAGGACCTTAAAATGCTTCTTACAGGGCCGCTCCTTAGTTGTCCTGGCTGCGGGTTTCAGGTTATTGTCACACTGGAAGACCCAGCCACTGGGGGAAGGAGGTTGCTCTCTCGATACATGGCCCCCGTCCATTCTCCCTTCAATAAGGTGCAGTTGTCCTGTCCCCTTTGCAGAAAAACACTCCCAAAGTATAATGTTTCCTCCCTAAGCTTCATGATTGGGCCTCTGTTTTGGGGGTTGTACTCATCCTTCTTCTTCCTCCAAACAGTTGATACAAAAAAGTTCTAATTTGGTCTCATCTGACCACATGACCTTCTCCCATGCCTCCTCTGGATCATCCATGGTCATTAATGAACTTCAAGTTGGCCTGGACATGTGCTGTCCATGTTGGCATATTGTGTTACTAATAGTAATCTTTAAAACTGTAGTCCCAGCTCTTTTCAGGTCATGGACCAGGTCTTCTTGTGTAGTTCTAGGTTGATTCTGATCTTTTTCATAATCATCCTTTCTCCATAAGGCAAGATCTTGCATGGAGCCCCATGCTGTTTGCCTATTGTCTTATAGCCCATTCCAGCCTTGTGCAGGTCTACAATTTTGTCCCTGGCATTATTAGACAGCTCTTGGTCTTGGCCATGGTGCAGAGGTTGGAGAGTGTTTTTTTATACAGGTAACAAGATTAAACAGGTGAAGTTAGTACAGATAATGAGTGCAGAGTAGGAGGAGAAACTAACAGGTCTGTGAAAGCCAGAATTCTTGCTGGTTGGTCGGTGATCAAATACATATTTCAAACAATAAAATGCAAACAATGGGTTTTTCTGGATTTTTTTTATGACAGCTGATAGCTGTTAATTTTATACGGGACGAATATCGGCCAAAGGAGCAATGATCCTTGCCGATACTCCTTGCTCGATCCACACTCTCAGAAGAAAGGAGAGAAGAGTGAGGAGTTATGAGGAAAAGGACTGTGGAGAGAGGTTGGATACAAAATCCATAGCTGTCCTAGGACCCTTCAGTGTTCCAGTTCAGGCCCAGAGACTTTGTAGCTGCCAAGCTACCCAGCCGGGGGTATTACAGCTCAATTTATTTTAGGAGTGCTTTTCTATTTATTTAAACCAAACCAAAAGTCTTTGGTGCATTACATAAAGATAACTTTTGCTCCCTCTTATTTTTCCGGTATGAAAACCATATATGTCCTACCTCTATAAATCATGAAACAAACTCTGTCAGTAGGATTTTACTGTCCTTTCTCAGGGTAGCATAAAATAGTGACAGAATAATGTATTGCTTACATTGTTCTGTGCAGCTGATCCAGAGCTATCCTACTGAATAACATGGACAATAAATAGTCCTCTCCGTTATGTCCATGAGCCCAGTAGTCCTGCATATACATCAGCTGCTGATTGGCAGTTATCTATCCATACAGTGTATAGGCCGTCAACTGTCAATCAGCAGTTGGAGGGCGGGGGGGGGAGGGGCGTGGCAAGAATCCTATTCTCCTGCATATTAGGAGAACGGCTGAACAGAATGATGTAAGTAATACACCGATCTGTTCAGCATTTCTGTCACTAGTTTATGCTGCCCTCATTTAAGACAGCATAAACCTAGTGACAGATTCCGTTTAACTATGCCACTGACTAATATAAGGAATACTTACATAGAGGGCAGTCTGGACCTAACAGGCCCGATGCAAAATCTGTAACAACCCCTTGTGACATTTCCCATAGCCCCCAGTGGCCAGGTGTGACTGCAATCCCTGCACCCTCTATACTGGAACTGTGTCACAACACAATGACACTTATTCACTCCACTAGTGTCAATGTTACATGACATATAGATCTATTTGCGGCTTTCGAATATTTTCCTGGAATCGCTGCTATTTTTGAAAACAAAGGTGAATATTCAACCGATTACAGGAAATGTCAGAGGCGCAGGTCACGGTCGGGGCCATGTTTCACCATTCCTGCATAGCTTGTTCCTCTTAATACTTCACCTGAGGACGGACAATGTGCTGCAGGGCAATGTCACACTGCAGTGATGGAATTCCAGATAGAGCGGCGATTGCTACAAGTGATCATTGCCTCCAGCACCGGAATGTCTGTGTAGGAAACAACTGATTCAGTCATTTTACCTATTCTGGGTGGATTTTAGTTTTTTTTCCTCTTTTACTATGAAACCTTTTAAAGGGGTACTCCGGCGAAATTTTTTTTCTTTCAAATCAAATCAGCTGCTGTACGTCCTGTGTAATCTTTCCAGTCTGACACAGTGCTCTCTGCTGCCTCCTCTGTCCATGTCAGGAACTGTCCAGAGCAGTAGCAAATCCCCATAGAAAACCTTTCCTGCCTGGACAGTTCCTGACATGGACAGAGGTGGCAGCAGAGAGCGCTGTGTCAGACTGGAAAGAGTCTGCAAGACACCACTTCCTGCAAGACATTCAGCAGCTGATAAGTACTGGAAGGCTTGAGATTTTAAAAAAAAAGTAATTTATAAATCTGTATAACTTTCTGACACCAGTTAATTTAAAAGAAAAACGCATGTCACTGGAGTTCCCCTTTAAGTCTTTAGGGTGGTACAAATGGTCCATCTTCCCCTCTGCTTGTTCAGACTTGCAGCAAGAAGTCAGCTGCAAAACTACAACTCCCATCATCCTATGAGATTCAGACGCTAATCATTCATGTTGAGAGTTGTAGCTTGATAACATTTCGAGGGCTGCAGGTTGGGGTACACTGCTTTGGAAGAGAAACAGAATTCGGGAGGATCTTGAAGTTCTATCATAGTATCTAATCTACACTAACTGAGTATAATGCGACACTCAAGAAACAGACTCTTGTATAATCCTCCCTGACCGGCCCGTTATACAGTTTACAATGACCATTCAGTTTGCAGCTGGACCACCAACACTCAGTACAGTCCTGTGCATGGACACAGCCGTGTGCGACCAATGAGATTATTCTAGGATTAATAGTCCGCTCTCTGGAACCACAAAAAAATATGTTCTTTTCTAATGGGAAACAGTTGGGTCACAATGCTGGGGTTCTGGGGGTGCAGATGGTTGAAGGGAGAAGGGAATGTGGGGTACAGATGTTTGTAGAAGGGCAGGAACGGTGGGGGGGCTGTTGTAGAGGAGAAGGGGTTGTGACAGTGTTAATGATTGTAGGAGTGTGGGGTACAGATGTCTCTAGGAGAGCAGCGGTTATGGGAGTGCAGGTGGTTGTAGGGGGGCAGAGATTGTGGGGTGCAGATGTCTCTGGGAGAGCAGGGGTTATGGGGGTTCAGATGTCTCTAGGAGAGCAGGGGTTATGGGGGTGCAGGTGGTTGTAGGGGGGCAGAGATTGTGGGGTGCAGATGTCTCTGGGAGAGCAGGGGTTATGGGGGTTCAGATGTCTCTAGGAGAGCAGGGGTTATGGGGGTGCAGGTGGTTGTAGGGGGGCAGAGATTGTGGGTGCAGATGTCTCTAGGAGAGCAGGGGTTATGGGGGTTCAGATGTCTCTAGGAGAGCAGGGGTTATGGGGGTGCAGATGTCTCTAGGAGAGCAGGGGTTATGGGGGTACAGATGGTTGTAGGGGGGCAGAGATTGTGGGGTGCAGCTGGTTGTAAACATGCTGGGGTTATGGGGGTACAGATGGTTGTAGGGATGCAGAGATTATTGGGTGCAGACAATTATAGAGATGCAGGGGTTATGGGGGTGCAGATGGTTGTAGGGATGCAGGTGGTTGTAGGGATGCAGGTGGTTGTAGGGATGCAAGGGATGTGGTTGTATAAATGGTTATGGGGGTGCAGATGGTTGTAGGGATGCAGCGGTTATGGTGATACAGATGGTTGTAGGGCTACAGATGGTTGTGGTGGTGCAGATAATTGTAGGGATGCCGAGGATGTGGTAATACAGGGGTTAAAGTGGTGCAGGTGGTTGTAGGGTTGCAGAAGTTGTGTAGATGGTTGTAGGGGTTATGGTGGTGCGGGTGGTTGAAGGGATACAGATGGTTGTGGAGGTGCAGGTGGTTGTAGGGATGCAGTGGTTGTGGTGGTTGTGTAGATGTTTGAAGGGGTTATAGTGGTGCAGGTGGTTGTAAGGATGCAGAGGTTGTGGTGGTGCAGACAGTGTAGGTATGCAGGGGTTGTGGTAATACAGATAGTTGTGGGGGTGCAGGTGGTTGTAGGGATGTAGCGGTTGTGGTTGTGTAGATGGTTGTAGGGGTTATAGTGGTGCAGGTGGTTGTAGGGATGTAGAGGTTATAGTGGTGCAGGTGGTTGTAGGGGTTATAGTGGTGCAGGTGGTTGTAGGGGTTATAGTGGTGCAGGTTGGTTGTAGGGATGCAGAGGTTGTGGTAATACAGATAGTTGTGGGGGTGCAGGTGGTTGTGGTTGTGTAGATGGTTGTAGGGGTTATAGTGGTGCAAGTGGTTGTAGGGGTTATAGTGGTGCAGGTGGTTGTAGGGATACAGAGGTTGTGGATGTGTAGATGGTTGTAGGGATTATAGTGGTGCAGGTGGTTGTAGGGATACAGAGGTTGTGGTGGTGCAAATGATCTAGTCTTTGGAACCACAAAAAATAACAACATGTTCCTCTCTAATGGGAAACAGCTGGGTCACAATGTATATGTGCAGAGCTAAGTTTGTAAAATGTAGCAGTGCTGTTAAAGGGGTTATCCAGCGCTACAAAAACATGGCCACTTTCCCCCTACTCTTGTCTCCACTTTGGGTGGGGTTTTGAAACTCAGTTCCATTGAAGTAAATGGAGCTTAAAGTGACTGTACCACCAGGCCCAGGCTGAAGCACTGGAGGCGGGCCGACCCACCCTTAGTGGGAAGAAACTCCAGCCCCTACATGACGTGACTCCATTAGAATCGATGGAACCCTATCCTAGAGGGGTGGGGTTTCCTCCCACTAAGGGTGGGTCGGCCCGCCTCCAGTGCTTCAGCCTGGGCCTGGTGGTACAGTCACTTTAATTGCAAACTGCACCTGAACTCAAGACAACAGTAGGGGGAAAAGTGGCCATGTTTTTGTAGCGCTGGATAACCCCTTTAATTTCATTTAGCACTGAGTGGTATTCCTAGCACAATGGAGCAATCTACTGCTATTATAGACAACATATTTAGAATGGAAGCCGCCATGGTGATCAGCTGATCTCCTTAATCCCCAAACAATGGATTTTGCCACTGCATTCTCTACAGGAGAAATGTAGTATTACATGGCGATAAATGGCTGGACATATAATACATTGACACTCCGAGTTCACCAAAGTGGAAGCAGCTGCTTGTTAAAGGAACTCCAATCTGGATTATAGAGGAGGCCCAAGTAGGGGTTCCTCCTCTCTGATGTCTCTATGTATGGAGGGGATAACCTTTAAGTCAATGATGCATCCCGGAATAAGTTAGGGATCAACTCAGCTCTGCTACATCATTCCATTAAAAGATCGGAAGCAATAAATGGGCCATAATAATTCATAGTCACATGCAAAAAAAATGTTAAAATCTGAGATTTATTTTTAGTTACTTTCAGCCGTATCGTCTTACATTCTACCCTACTTAATGGTCTCCATGCCAGAACTTAGTGGATGGGAAGCACCGGCCTGAACTCCCATAATTTATGTTCCCTGCATGCATCAAACACATGGAGCCTCTCCGATGTTTACATTATTTTTTGGCACGGAGCGCGCGGCATGTACCATCACGGCAGAGTTTATAAATAACGCGTACACAATGGAGTTTAGAGTAGCTGGAAGCAAAAATAAAACATTCTAATGTCAATGATAAAATAACAGCTCGGCTCACCCACACCCAAGAATGCACTCATTGTTTGGACAGGGGAGAGATGTGACTTGAGGCTGTGGTTTAACCCTTTCACTGGTTTAGTCAAAAAGTTTTTCTAAAACATAAAAAAAAGTATTATCAGCTTGATGCATCAGTCCCTGTGTTCCAGTGTGATGCCCCAGTCCCTGTTGTCCAGTGTGATGCCCCAGTCCCTGTGTTCCAGTGTGATGCCCCAGTCCCTGTTGTCCAGTGTGATGCCCCAGTCCCTGTTGTCCAGTGTGATGCCCCAGTCCCTGTTGTCCAGTGTGATGCCCCAGTCCCTGTTGTCCAGTGTGATGCCCCAGTCCCTGTTGTCCAGTGTAATGCCCCAGTCCCTGTGTTCCAGTGTGATGCCCCAGTCCCTGTTGTCCAGTGTGATGCCCCAGTCCCTGTTGTCCAGTGTGATGCCCCAGTCTCTGTTGTCCAGTGTGATGCCCCAGTCCCTGTTGTCCAGTGTGATGCCCCAGTCCCTGTTGTGCAGTGTGATGCCCCAGGGCTCGGGGTCCAGTTTTTTTTTTAATGCATTAATCCTTGGTGTCCAATTTGTTTGATGCACCAGTCTCTAGTATTTATTGGATTGATGCACCAGTCTCTAGTATTTATTGGATTGATGCACCAGTCTCTAGTATTTATTGGATTGATGCACCAGTCTCTAGTGTTTATTGGATTGATTGACCGGTCTCTAATGGATTGATGCACCAGTCTCTAGTGTTTAGTGGATTGATGCACCAGTCTCTAGTGTTTAGTGGATTTATTCACCGGTCTCTAATGGATTGATGCACCAGTCTCTATTGTTTATTGGATTGATGCACCAGTCTCTAGTGTTTAGTGGATTGATGCACCAGTCTCTAGTGTTTATTGAATTGATGCACCAGTCTCTAGTGTTTAGTGGATTGATGCACCAGTCTCTAGTGTTTATTGGATTGATGCACCAGTCTCTAGTGTTTAGTGGATTGATGCACCAGTCTCTAGTGTTTATTGGATTGATGCACCAGTCTCTAGTGTTTAGTGGATTGATGCACCAGTCTCTAGTGTTTAGTGGATTGATGCACCAGTCTCTCCCTTGTGGTCCATATTTTGATGCACCTTTGTCAAGTATTCTGTGGATTAACACACCAGTCCTTGGTGCCACTGTGTTTTGCACCTCTCTTTAGTGTCCAATGGTTTGATGCACCCAGCATCTCTATACTAGTACAGTAGATAGGTCCATACTACATGGGGGCACAGAGGGGACCTATATACTATATGGGGGCATAGACAGGGCATATATACTACATAGGGGCACTGAGGGGAGCTATATACTACATTGGGAGGGACACAAAAGGGACATATGTATACTACTTAGCATCACAAGGGTGACCTATATACCACATGGGGACAGAAAGTGGAACCATATACTACATGGGAGCACAAAGGGGACATATATTATACTGGGGCACATAGGGGGCCTAACACTGTATAGGGGCATATAGGGGAACTAAGTACTATATGGGAGCACAGAGAGGAGGTAATTACTATAAAGTGGCATAGAATACACTAGGGAAGGCTATGTTCAGACTACGTATTAGACCGGCCGGTCTCTGCAATGATCATCCCGGCCGGTACTGCAGTACCGGCCAGATGATCTTTCCGGCCGCAGTGTTCTGATGCGGGCGCATCAGAACTTCCCATAGCGCACAATGAAGCAAGCGACCGCAGCTGCTCGCTTCATTGTGTGAACTGAAATGGTTTGCTATGGCTGCAATTCACTGAATTACGGCCGCAGAAAACTGACATGTCAGTTCTTAGCGGAGCTGCACGGGATCCCGGCTTAAAGGGGTAGTGCGGCGCTAAGAAATTATTCACAGAATAACACACATTACAAAGTTATACAACTTTGTAATGTATGTTATGTCTGTGAATCGCCCCCTTCCCGTGTCCCACCACCCCCGCACGTGTACCGCAAGTGTGGTGCATTATACATACCTGATCCGTGTCGCGCATGTCCACCATCTTGTGCCAAGACGTCATCTTCAGACGGACAGCCGAACCGCTCCGACCGTCCCTAGTGCTGGCCGCCTTCTGCAGCGTCATCAGCTGCTCAGCCGCGATTGGCTGAGCATAACTGTGCTCAGCCAATCGCGGCTGAGCACAGTTATGACGCGGCAGAGGGGGGCCGGCATCAGGGACGGCGGCAGCGATTCGGCCGGCCTCCCGAAGATGACGTCTTGGCACAAGATGGCGGACATGCGCGACAAGGATCAGTTATGTATAATGTACCACACTTCCGGGTACACGTGCGAAGTGGTGGGACACGGGAAGGGGGCGATTCACAGACATAACATACATTACAAAGTTGTATAACTTTGTAATGTGTGTTATTCTGTGAATAATTTCTTAGCGCCGCACTACCCCTTTAAGCATATATGGTGTGTATACACTCCGGCCGAGATCCCATAGCAGAATAGGCTATGTTCCACTCTGCACAAAGTAACAAAGTACGGCCTAAGGCTATGTTCACACTACGTAAAAGTACGGCTGCTTGCTTCATTCTGTGCTGTGTGAAGTTCTGATGCGGGCGCGCGCTGATGCGCCTGCATCAGAACACTGGTCACGGAACGGCCGGTCTCTCACGTAGTGGAAACATAGACTTAGGCTATGTTAACACTAAGTAAAAACGTAAAAAAGTAGTTGCGCAAACAATGTTGTTATGAAATACGGCCGTTTTTTTTACGTAGTGTGAACCCGGCCTTACTGTGTGGGACATAAAAGATGAGGAGTTTGTATAGAAGTGAGGATGTTTCTAGTATGCCGTGGTTTGATGTACCAGTCCCTGGTGTCTGATGGTTTGATGCACAGACCCCAGATTTTTATGGAAACTTTCTTTTGTAACTCCATTTGGAGAGGTGAGTGACCCCATCTACACAGTCACTCCCCATTAAAATAAATGCTGGTTGTTGTTCAGGGTCCCAGCTCCTGGACTCCCCACCAAGGTGCTCCAATTAACCCTTTCATTCCCACCTATATCCCATCTGTAGCAGAAGCCTCCCAAAGCTTCCCTGTAACAACACTGTAAATCTGTTTTATGGCGGAGGCCCTGTCACAGGGGTGTGTGAAGCGGCTGATAAACTTTTTCCACACCTCGGGCTCATTCATTGCACAAGATAAAATGATCTCAGGTTCTTTTTTTTTTATCTTTAAAACCCATCGCTTCCAGTAGGCGCCATTGATTTACTGCTGAAAGAAAGGCCACATACCTTCATTTACGCCTATTTACTTAGACAGGATTAGAGGAATAGTGATACAAAGGCAACTGCGTAAGTGGACACAATGTGTGAAGACTACAGCATTGTCAGGTGGTGGTAAACCCTTGTAGAGAATATGTACACAGCTTGTATCATTCGGGTGATCTGACCTGTGGCATGGTATGGATGCTGAAAGGCACCCATTGGGCTAAGGCAGCAATCTAAAAAGTCACCATGATGCACCATAGAAAACATAGAAAAGGTCATGAAAAGTGTTGACCCAAACGCTCAGCATTTGACTTTGGGAGACTGTAAAAGTTGGATGCTGCCCTAGAGAGTCCTAGGTGACTTTTCAGCCATCAAGAGTCAAATGGTGCTAAGACAATACGCAAACAACCGGCCAGGCTGTTTCTGTATATTCTGACCGCTTCCAAATGCCTTTTAGCAAAGTATTGGAAACAATCCCTCTTTCCCTCTTCTGTAGAACTGGTTAATCATATCCAGGAGGTTAGACGGCTGGAACATATGTTGGCCTCGCATGAAGGTAGAGTTGACAAGTTCTCTAAGGTATGGTCCCCGTGGGATGAGTATTATGAACCACTGCACCACTCTTAGCTCTCAAGGTTCCGTACCTTAATTACTATCATACTGCATCTGTCTTGTCTTTGTCTCCCTTCTGTAGTTTTTATATGTTGGTTTTGGTTTGATATTAGGGCTGCGGACAAGTCCGATTTTACATATTGTCCAACCCTTGATGACTTCCTTAAATATCGGATAAGTCGCTAGCTATCTATGTGGCATTCTTCGGCTGTGCACATGAGGTTGACCTTATGCCTTGTATGTTTTGTTTTATGAAAAAACCTAAATAAACAATTTATATAAAAAAAAAGAGTCAAATGGTGAGTGTTTGGATAAGTGGCGTAGCTACCATGGAGGCAGACCTCCCTGGCAAAGCATGGTGCTACAACACTCACAGTCCCTTCCTCCAGGGCATAGCCACACCTGCAGGGGGACAGCTTCTCAGAGGGGCCAGGGTGGACAGCTCACCAGCTCCCAGAGACCCCCCCCCCCCCCCGCCCGTCACAGCATGTCAGAGCGGGCAGCAAAAACACCTCCCCTGCTGGACACAGAAGATGAACACTTCCCCCCCCCCCAGCAAACAGATTTGGCAGAGCCTAAGCACAGAGCTGCCACCGACCCCCCCCAACATACTCACCCAGCCTGGCGTGGTCCCCCTGTGGTTGCATCTCCAGCCACAAGAGCCCCCCCATACATATATTCACCTGCTCCCCAGCTCCTCATCGCACAAATGATGTACCAAGGGACAGGTGAGTATGTTGATAGGGGCCCATACAGTTTTTCGCTATGGGGCTCCATGAATCCTGATTACGCTCCGGTTTTGATTGTTGTCAAATCCAATTTATCAAACAATCTTTTATCGCGAATAGGAATAAGGTGTTTCACACCTGCACTGGGTAATTCCTGAGCATCTAGAAGCCTTTCTCAGATTAGTTCATGTTTATGAGTCCATCATCATGAAGGCACTGAACAACAATGGTGTGCATGGCAGCACTGCAAGGAGTTAGATGCTTCTCTCCAAGAGCATTGCTCCCCATCTGCATTGTGTCAACGATCACCTGGACAAGCTTGGGGTCATTGATGGAACAATGAATTTTAAATTATACCAACAAATTCTAAGAGAAAATGGGGGTCACTCACCAAGACAAGGACCCTAAGTGCACAAGTTGTTCTAGCAAAGGTTGTTTATAGAAGAATTGAATGACCAAGTTACGGTCCTGTTGGGAATGTTTTAGAAGGACCTGAAGTCAGAATTTCCTGGTAGGAAAGGACCAACATAGCAGGGATGAAGCTATTTAGTTGGAGCAATGGGCTAAAGTTCGTCCAAGCTGATGCACAGGACTACCAGAAATGTTCAGATGCAGTAAGAGCCGGGCGATTAATCCAATTCATTTCAATAATTCCCCCTCAGACCTGATGATTATATTTTTTAGGAAAATAGCAGATAAGATTTTAAAAAAGAATAAGAAAAAAACCTCCTCTGCTGTCCGATGTGGAGAACAGCAGTTTAGAAGCGATGAAGCAGAAACGTCCTGTGTCCTGCTGTTTAACCCTTTCTGTGCTGCAGCATGTAAGTGACACAAAGTTCACAGAAAGGGTTAAAGAGCAGGATGTTTCTACTTCATTGCTCCTGCATTAATAACCTCCGTTCTCGGGCTGTTTGCAAGTAGAATTATTTGTGGCACTCCGAGACTCTGTGCCGGTGTCAGGGGTCATCCATTCATGAACAATGATACGTCAGTGTCCTGCTCTTTAACCCTTTCTGTGTTGCAGCATGTAAGTAAATTCTGTGTCACTTACATGCTGTGGCACAGAAAGGGTTAAGCAGCAGGACACTACCAGGGACAGTCGGGCAAGTGTCACCCCCAACCCCCTGCTAGGAGAGAGGGATGGCATTACTCAGCTGCAAATTACTGCACCTGTGGTCACAGGCAGCATTCTGTCTCTGGCCACAAGAGGCCACTGTCTCTTCCATCTCCCCAGTAGAGAAGTGACAGAAGAGAAGTTGGAGGACATAAGCCAGGTGAGTATGTGTGTTTACTTTTTTTACAAAGAGGGTGGGGATTGCCTACAGGTGGGGGCTGCTTACAGAGGGGGGATTACCTACAGGGAAGGGTGCTTACTACTGGGGGGGACTGTCTCTACAGGGAGAATGACTTGTGTGTGTGTGGGGAAGGGGGTCTGCAGGGAGGATTACTTACAAAGGGGGCTTATTACAAACCTGTATGGATAATATTTTTTTTTTTTTTTGGGGGGGGGGGGGGGGTAACTGCTAGGGGAACTACCAACTACATGATTAGATTTAAATGACGATTCGCCCATAATACTTATTTTTTTGCCCATAATTCAAATTACAAAAGGGTTGTCCCTACATAAAGCACCTTCTATGGAGCACCATTTAACATGGACACCTTTCTCTGCTCAGCATTTGCACAATGCCCAATGGCCCACTAATGGCTAGTCCATCCTTTTTATACCTAGCCATGAATGATTAATACCATGAGAAATCCTGAATAAGTTACATTGCATAGTCTACCTTACCCATTCCCATCGCTCACACTATCCCAGCGGTCTGCTGAGGGGTTTGATAAGGTTGTTATTGCACCAGGGGTTAGCTGGATCAGGGTTAATCCCCCCGTGTAAATCATTAAACTGGTGAGGATGAGGGTCTCACGCTCCATCAGGCTTCATCATAAATTCAATCATGAGGATGATTAACAACCATGGAAGGTAGAAAGCTGCACAGCCATAAAGCCCTGGCTGGGGACCCCCAGAAAGGCAGACTCTTTGAAGTAGGAAGTGTCTGTGTGATCTGGGGGAGGGGGAGTACACACAGGACCTGGAGTCCTTTGATGCCCCAATGATTCAGAAGTCTGAAGTAAAGAATATTTACACTGGAAGTAAACAAGCGGCTACATTTTGGAACAGTCTGTTTTAAACAATTATTTCATCTTGGGACGGATCCTTTCCTTCCCTCATGGTCAAAGGTCTTCTCCATACAAACATTGTTTTACAATTAAATACAAATTCATGAATTGTTTCATAGTTATCTACATCTGAGAAAGCTGGATGGTAACTATTATGGAAAAAATGGTGCATGAAATCACTGAGTATTAGAGACTGGTGCATCAAACCACTGAGTACTAGAGACTGGAGCATCAAACCACTGGACATCAGGACTGGTACATCAAACCACTCAGTTATAGAAACTGGTGCATTAAACCCCTGAGATCTAGAGACTGGTGCATCAAACGAATGGACACATAGGACTGGGACATCAAACCACTGCATAAAAGCGACTATTGCATAAAACCTCTGGATAACAGAGACTGGTGCATCAAACTACTGGATAACAGACACTGGTGCATCAAACCTCTGGATAACAGAGACTGGTGCATCAAACTACTGGATAACAGAGACTGGTGCATCAAACCTCTGGATAACAGAGACTGGTGCATCAAACCTCTGGATAACAGAGACTGGTGCATCAAACTACTGGATAACAGATACTGGTGCATCAAACCTCTGGATAACAGAGACTGGTGCAATAAACCACCGGATAGCAGAAATTGGTGCAATAAACCTCTGGATAACAGAGACTGGTGCATCAAACCTCTGGATATAGAAACTGGTGCACTAAACCTCTGAATAACAGAGACTGGTGCAATAAACCTCTTGATAACAGAGACTGGTGCATCAAACCTCTGGATAACAGAGACTGGTGCATCAAACCTCTGGATAACAGAGACTGGTGCATCAAACCTCTGGATAACAGAGACTGGTGCAATAAACCACTGGATAACAGAGACTGGTGCAATAAACCTCTGGATAACAGAGACTGGTGCATCAAACCTCTGGATAACAGAGACTGGTGCATCAAACCTCTGGATAACAGAGACTGGTGCAATAAACCACTGGATAACAGAGACTGGTGCAATAAACCACTGGATAACAGAGACTGGTGCAATAAACCTCTGGATAACAGAGACTGGTGCAATAAACCTCTGGATAACAGAGACTGGTGCATCAAACCTCTGGATAACAGAGACTGGTGCATCAAACCACTGGATAACAGAGAGTGGTGCAATAAACCTCTGGACACCGGAGACTGGTGCAATAAACCTCTGCATAACAGAGACTGGTGCAATAAACCACTGGATAACAGAGACTGGTGCATAAAACCTCTGGATAAGAGAGACTGGTGCATCAAACCTCTGGATAACAGAGACTGGTGCATCAAACCTCTGGATAACAGAGACTGGTGCCTCAAACCACTGGATAACAGAGACTGGTGCAATAAACCTCTGGACACCGGAGACTGGTGCAAAAAACCTCTGCATAACAGAGACTGGTGCAATAAACTTCTGCATAACAGAGACTGGTGCCTCAAACCACTGGATAACAGAGACTGGTGCATCAAACCTCTGGATAACAGAGACTGGTGCAATAAACCACTGGATAACAGAGACTGGTGCAATGAACTGCTGGATAACAGAGACTGGTGCAATGAACTGCTGGATAACAGAGACTGGTGCAGTAAACCTCTGGATAACAGAGACTGGTGCCTCAAACCGCTGGATAACAGAGACTGGTACAATAAACTGCTGAATAACAGCGGATAACAGCTGAGTTAGGACACTTGCCTCTTTCTATATATTTGCTATAGATGTTAAGCGATCACTCATGAGCAGGCACCTCTCTGCTGGGAATGTAGGAAGGGACACCCCTGTGGGCCCTCTGTGGGCCCCTACAGATCAGGTTTTTACAGCATTTCCAACTATTATCCCATAAATGTCTTCCATGGAAAACTCCTATATAATTGTAGCAATAAATCCTCCCCAAGGGGTGGACAGACCATATGTGCAGCTTGTACAGTCGCTCAGGGGTCCAGAAGTCAATGGGGCCCACCACCATTGTAAAAATGTTTCCTACTGCCTATTAGATTTAAAGCTAAAGACTAGGCTGATCTCTCCCCAGCTGTGAGGGTCCTGCTCTATGGAGACCACCTCACTCCCATCTAATGAGAAGCTGGACAGTAAGGGGCCCCTATCTTGCTTAGGGGCCCTCTCCAGCCTCCTCCTTTGATTTACACAGTAGCTGACTGCTTTGACAATGCACAGAGCGTACGCCATAGAACCAGTTTTGTGAATTATATTGGGAATGACATTGTAAGCAGTTCTGTTCTTGTTCCAGAAAGTAATAAAATGAAAAAGTCGCATTATATTATATTTCCCCCTCCGTTTGCAGGAATACAAAGTAATCATTTTACAAGCCAAAGTGTCACTTTGGCAGAGCGCTCTAAAATCTCAGCAAAAACCAGCAGAGATGGCATCGACTTAACTGGATTTATTCTAACCATTTAGTAGAGAGAAAGCTGTAAAGCCGCCGGGCAACGCTGCTCCAGGCCAAGCCGACTGACAAACTCCTGGCTGCCGGGTCACTGATACTACATGTTACATAGAGTCCTGGACTTTGTGGAATGGATTTAGTGTCCTTGTGCTGCTATATTATACCTGGCAGTAGAGTAGCCAGAAAGGTCTAGTCTTGCTGAGATGAAGCTGTAAGCATACAAGGGGAAGGGGGGGGGGGATTATTGAGAGACATGTAAACCTTGTAGACCCCTTATATTAGCCAAAGCATACAGATTGGCCAGGTATTATATATCCAGAGGCATTCCAGCCCATGCACCCCCTCCACCTGTATCCATGACCTCATAATGCTTATACAGTGGGACCTTGGTTTATGAGTAACTTGGATTGAGAGCGTTGAGCAAGAAGAGCTCACAGTTTTTCAAAATTGTAACTTGGTTTAAGAGCATTGCTTTGGTTTAAGAGCTCCCTGTACTGGGTGGGAGCGAGAGTGGGGGACGGGAATGGTCTGCATAGCGGGGTCTACAGCCCTGTACTCTGACCCAGGAAGTCTCACCTTCCAAATCATAGCAGATCCACTCCAGGCTGGGGCTTACATCAGGGGACAGGACTGTGGAGGTAGTCTCGCCATAGCTGTAACCTCTCTCCCTGGACACAGAAAGCTGCTATACTATGCCAATAATGTCCTGCTTATTCCTTCATGCTCCCTGCAGTCTCTGTCAGCCCTTGTGTTTCCCAACCTCTCTATCCCTGCTTCATTGTGCCTGCACTAACACTCAGCTATACACGCTGTTGCAATAATGTGCCTGCACTAACACTTACCTATACACACTGCTGCTATATTGTGCCTGCACTAACACTCAGCTATACACACTGCTGCTATAATGTGCCTGCACTAACACTTACCTATACACACTGCTGCTATATTGTGCCTGCACTAACACTCAGCTATACACACTGCTGCTATAATGTGCCTGCACTAACACTTACCTATACACACTGCTGCTATATTGTGCCTGCACTAACACTCAGCTATACACACTGCTGCTATAATGTGCCTGCACTAACACTCAGCTATACACGCTGTTGCTATATTGTGCCTGCACTAACACTCAGCTATACACACTGCTGCTATATTATGCCTGCACTTACACTCAGCTATACACACTGCTGCTATAATGTGCCTGCACTAACACTCAGCTATACACACTGCTGCTATAATGTGCCTGCACTAACACTCAGCTATACACGCTGTTGCTATATTGTGCATGCACTAACACTCAGCTATACACACTGCTGCTATATTATGCCTGCACTTACAGTCATACACACCGTTGTGTATAAAAGTTTCCGTCACTGTCTTCCTGCACAGCTCTGTGTTCTCACTTCCTGATTGGTCCATGCTGAACACCCCCCCTTTCCCATTGCTGTCATGTGACCACACAGACCTCTGACAGCAGCCCTGCTTCTCTATTCTAGCCTGTTGTACTAAGCACTACCCTACTACATTATGGGGATCTGCAGCTCCATTCTGTATCTACAAACTGCTGCTGTTTTTTCATTCGTATGCACTTACTACTATTACTATGCACTTACATTATACACCATATGCTGATTGCTATACTGTAAAGTAACTTATGACATATCCAGCTTTCTAAATGTGGAACCAATTGTCTGCATTTCAGTGATTTCTTATGGGAAAATCTTCTTTGGTCTAAGAGTGATTCGGATTGCAAGCGCGGTCCTGGAACCAATTATGCTGGTAATCCACTGTACAGTTGAATACTATGGCAGTGCAGGGAGCCATTGGCTCACAGCCCTATCATTCTTTCTTATAGGCAGCAGGCACCTCATAATTAGCTGTCCCAGTCATTGTATGTGGGGGGAAACTACGGCCGCAGGCAATGTCTAATAGCTGCACAGTGTCTCCGATATTGCAGCTTAGCCCTATCCCCACTTTTATTGTGTGGAGACACTAAGTGAACACTTTAATTTTGTGGTGGCACTTTCATTATGGGGGCAGGGTATATGGACAGTAAGGCACTATCATTGTAAAAAGAGTACTAAAGGAGCACCATTACTATACAGAGACAGTAAGGGGGCAATACTATTATGTAGGGGTAGTAAGGGGACACTGTTACTGTGTGTAGCAACAATAAAGGGGCAGCATATCTGTGTGGGGCCAGTAAGGGGACTATTACTATGTAAGTGTAGTAAGGGGATATAATTACTATGTAGGGGCAGTAAGATGGCACTAATACTGTGTAGGTACAGTAAGGGCATTTTTACTGTGTAGGTACAGTATGGGGGCACTAATACCGTGTAGGTACAGGATGGGGGCACTAATACCGTGTAGGTACAGGATGGGGGCACTAATACTGTGTAGGTACAGGATGGGGGCACTAACACTGTGTAGGTACAGGATAAGGGCACTAATACCGTGTAGGTACAGGATGGGGGCACTAATACTGTGTAGGTACAGGATGGGGCACTAATACTGTGTAGGTACAGTATGGCGGAACTAATACTGTGTAGGTACAGTATGGGGGAACTAATACTGTGTAGGTACAGGATGGGGCACTAATACTGTGTAGGTACAGGATGGGGCACTAATACTGTGTAGGTACAGGATGGGGAACTAATACTGTGTAGGTACAGTATGGGGCACTAATACTGTGTAGGCACAGGATGGGGGCACTAATACTGTGTAGGCACAGGATGGGGCACTAATACTGTGTAGGTACAGGATGGGGCACTAATACTGTGTAGGTACAGTATGGGGGCACTAATACTGTGTAGGTACAGTATGGGGGCACTAATACTGTGTAGGCACAGGATGGGGGCACTAATACTGTGTAGGCACAGGATGGGGCACTTATACTGTGTAGGTACAGTATGGGGGCACTAATACTGTGTAGGTACAGTATGGGGGCACTAATACTGTGTAGGTACAGGATGGGGGCACTAATACTGTGTAGGTACAGTATGGGGGCACTAATACTGTGTAGGTACAGTATGGGGGCACCAATACTGTGTAGGTACAGGATGGGGGCACTAATACTGTGTAGGTACAGGATGGGGCACTAATACTGTGTAGGTACAGGATGGGGCACTAAAACTGTGTAGGTACAGTATGGGGGCACTAATACTGTGTAGGTACAGTATGGCGGAACTAATACTGTGTAGGTACAGGATGGGGGCACTAATACTGTGTAGGCACAGGATGGGGCACTAATACTGTGTAGGTACAGTATGGGGGCACTAATACTGTGTAGGTACAGTATGGGGGCACTAATACTGTGTACGTACAGTATGGGGGCACTAATACTGTGTAGGTACAGTATGGGGGCACCAATACTGTGTAGGTACAGGATGGGGCACTAAAACTGTGTAGGTACAGTATGGGGGCACTAATACTGTGTAGGTACAGTATGGCGGAACTAATACTGTGTAGGTACAGGATGGGGGCACTAATACTGTGCAGGAAGTGAGCACCACCGCAGCCAGCAGTCTGGGGCCCTGTTTCCTCCCCCATCTGCTCTCCTCTGCTGTCGGTGCATGGGAGGAGGAGGGGGAGGGACCGAAGAACCCGGTGCCGGGACCAGGAGGAAGATGGAGGAGGGAGGCATGGAGCTGCTGTCTGCTGACAACCAGGAGCTTCTTCATAATAAGTGTGTGTGTGTGTGTGTGTGTGTGTGTGGTGTTACACTGGGTCAGGCTGTATACTGTGTGTGGTGTTACACTGGGTCAGGCTGTATACTGTGTGTGGTGTTACACTGGGTCAGGCTGTATACTGTGTGTGGTGTTACACTGGGTCAGGCTGTATACTGTGTGTGGTGTCTGGTACACTGGGTCAGGCTGTATACTGTGTGTGGTGTTACACCGGGTCAGGCTGTATACTGTGTGTGGTGTTGCACCGGGTCAGGCTGTATACTGTGTGTGGTGTTGCATCGGGTCAGGCTGTATACTGTGTGTGGTGTTGCACTGGGTCAGGCTGTATACTGTGTGTGGTGTTACACTGGGTCAGGCTGTATACTGTGTGTGGTGTTACACTGGGTCAGGCTGTATACTGTGTGTGTGGTGTCTGTTACACTGGGTCAGGCTGTATACTGTGTGTGTGGTGTCTGTTACACTGGGTCAGGCTGTATACTGTGTGTGGTGTTACACTGGGTCAGGCTGTATACTGTGTGTGGTGTCTGTTACACTGGGTCAGGCTGTATACTGTGTGTGTGGTGTCTGTTACACTGGGTCAGGCTGTATACTGTGTGTGTGGTGTGTGTGGTGTCTGTTACACAGTGGAAGGAGGGGGGGGCCCAGGTAGGGGGGACAGCCCGGGGCCCAGGGTACATTTAATCCGCCACTGCCATGGAAGCAGGGCACAGTCACGTGACATCCAGCCATTGCATCATCACACCATTAGGCACTGATACCTGAATATACATGCAATAAATGAATGGAATAGCAGACCTGAATACTGCAGGGGTGACACAATACACGCAGTTTGCAGTGGACCATAGCTTTCCAGAACAGAACTGGTTATAATAAAAGTGTGAGCATAAGAAGGGCTGTTCTGGGACACTGCAGGTGCAGTAAGGGGCACTAATACTGTGTTAGTATACTAAGGGCACTATTACTGCGTAGGTGAAGTAAGGACGCTATTACTGTAAGGCAGCACTAATACTGTGTAGGTGAAGTAAGGGCACTATAACTGTAAAGGGGCACTAATGTTGTGTAGGTGCAGTAAGGAGGCACTAATACTGTGTAGGTGAAGTAATAAGGCACTATTAGGGTCCATTTACACAGAAAGATTATCTGCCAAAGATTTGAAGCCAAAGCCAGAAACAGACTATAAAAAGAGATCAGGTCATGAAGGAAAGCCTGAAATTTTTCCTCTTTTCAAATCCATTCCTGGCTTTGGCTTTAAATATTTGGCAGATAATCTTTCTGTGTAAATGGACCCTAAATCACAGAGAGATTGTGAGTTCTTAAGGCAGGATCCCTCAAGGACCCAGCTGTGCACTATATAAATAGCTCATTGGTTTTAATATAACTGTGTAATACTTCTATTCACCTGAGGTGGCGCTGCACAGGAATTAAACAGTCACTGCCATGTTCCCCTGCACGTTTAGATGGTACGATATATCGTATGGAAAAATCGTTTTGCGATCGTTTTGCAATCGCACGGCCGCAGCCCGCCCCCCCCCTCAACCGCAGCCCCCTGCGCCGCCCCGATCGCCACCCCCGCTGCTACGATCGCCACCCCCGCCGCTCCGATCGCCCCCCCGCCAGCGCTCTGATCGCCCTCCACACCAAGCACCCCCCCCCCCCCCCCGCCGGCGCCCCGATGAACATGCTAAAAGATCAAAATGAACGATTTTTCGATCGTTCGCCGCGTTTACACGTACGTGTTAGTGCTACCATGACATTACAAGCTACTGTACATTTGCCTTTGAAGAGTTTGGAAAAGTAGACTGACAACTCTATAAGTTCTTCCACAGACCATATTGGTTGTCACCCAACTTTCTTAGGCATCGGATAATAAAAAGTGATTCAGAAAGTGATTCAGGGACTTTTATATACTTTGTGATTTTAGGGGGAAATTTCCATTTTACTTTTTTGGGCTTTATTGTTTCTTAAGTGCAGTTTGGAGCACGACTAACAGGCAGAAAAGGCTCCGTACACTCAGCATTAGTCATATGTTGCTTCAAAGCCCCAGCAAAAAATATATTTGCCATCTGTTTAAGGCATCACAAAACACAAGCGTACACACATGAGAGGAGCGCGGCGCAGAGCCTGCGTCCCCCCTGAGTCACCGCTGCTGCCCTCCCACCTACCACACTGACAGATAGAGAAAGCTGTTCCCTCTTACTCACTGTTAGATAATGTGCCATGTAATCGCTCCTAATAACTCAAATCCCTGTATTTTCTATACCCCCCACTCACTATGGCTGCCCCTATATACTACACCTATATATTACACTGGTCAGCGCCACTTTGATGGTAGCAGTTCATATGTGGAATGTGGAGTTGGCTTGTTGAATTGGCTGAGATATTACATGCTTAAAATCTATTGGTCACAAATCACAGGTACAATCTAGGAAATACCTAATGGCGGTGTGTGCCGAACCATATCAGAACAACATAGTAAGTGGATGTAGATCAACACAATGAAAACAAATTACTTTAGTTCCTAATTTCCATAAAAGTTCAGATTAATCTGTACAGAAGCAGGGACGCCTGTCAAAGGCAGCGTCCCTGCTCCTGTACACAGCATCCTGAAGGTATACAGTGATGCTGTATCCATTGCACTCTTTCCATTAGCTGGGTCAGGCTCAGTGACTGTGTATGTTCGCTCTGCATACTGTACAGGAGCATGGACTGCAGTCATTGACAGATGTCCCTGCTCCTGTATACGCATGGAGCATCATGAAGGTAAGTGGTGATGCCATATCCATTGCTGCCCACACTCACTACATTAAGCTGGGTTAGTCTGAGTAACTGTACAGGAGCAGGGACAGCAGCCACAGACACTCAGCATGCTGGAGGTAAGTGTAGATGCTATATCCATTGTTGCTTACACTCACTGCATTAGCTGGGTCAGGCTCAGTGACTGTATACGTCCACTTAGTGTATTATACAGGAGCAGGGATGACAGCCATTAAAAGGAAAAATCCCCACCCAACTCCTTTGTTCTGAGAAAGATAAACCGCAGCTGTTAACCATAGAGTACAGAGGATTACTCGTCTGTGCCAAACCTTATTGTGGATGGAGGAAACGGGCGTCAGGCAAGAGAGATAACAGTTATTGACTTATGTGTGTGTGTCATTTTGTAACATATGTAGATGCACATTTACTGATACAGAGCTCCAAATTTCCTGCACAGAAATTATTAAATTTGAACTTCCTGCAGCTGCCACCAGGGGGAGCTCAGGAGTTTACTGTGTTATGATTGTGAGTGGAATAAGCTCCTCGGCTCCCTCTAGAGGTGGCTTTGGGCAAAGAGAATTCTGTCATTTATGCCTTAGGGAGTGTGGAGGTCTGTATCAGAAAACATGACTCTGCCCCTATATAAATGTATTATACTATTATTTATCATATAATTTGTCACATATTTCGAGGTATTTATCCCTACCACCCCCACCAGCGTCCTGCGTGTGTCTGTGTACTTTATGTGACTCTGGGATATATTCTTTAGGATTTTCATTGAATTTTATGGCCACAAACCACATGTGAGAGTAATCTCTGAGCTGTTCCATATTATGCAGATCACCCGCCATGCCGGGTCTCCTCCATGTGCCCAATATCTCCAGAAGAATTCAGGGTCCATCCTCCCCTCCGAATCAGGCAAATCCTGCCGCCTCAGATGCCCGCCGACCCGGCCTGCTGTGTTGTTTCTGTTGCCCGGTAACGGGAATGTTTTTGCTTATTGAGATCCCAGGGTAGCTGCACAACACATGTGAACATACAACGCTCCTTTATGAGCCGCACATCTGGTTTGGATTCCGGACTCGCCTCCTTTTCTTCAAGGTGCGCAGTAAACTGCGAGGTCTCCGTCCAAGATGTCTGCAGATTATGTTGTCATCATTGTTATAGTTACATTCTGTGAAAATTAGGCTCAGCTGTCACTTGCTGTAAGCGTGATGCCGCTCTTTATGGTACAGACGCTACGGAATAGACGGCACAAACATTTACTGAATTTTAAAGTAAGGTAAACACCTTTAATCCAGGAAAAACCTGGAAAACCCGACTATCCAGTCTAGTCCCATTAAAGGCTTGTCTCCCCAAAAATCTGTTTACAATACAGTAACATCCAAATCGCTGTGTACATATATGATATTCTGTGTTATACTCCAGAGCTGCACTCACTATTCTGCTGGTAGGGCCACTTTGTATATTCATTACTAATCCTGTACTGATCCCAAGTTACATCCTGTATTATACTTCAGAGCTGCACTCACTATTCTGCTGGTGGGGTCACTGTGTTCATACATTACATTACTTCCTCTGTACTGATCCTGAGTTACATCCTGTATTATACTCCAGAGCTGCACTCACTATTCTGCTGGCGGGGTCACTGTGTACATACATTACATTACTTATCCTGCACTGATCCTGAGTTACATCTTGTATTATACTCCAGAGCTGCACTCACTATTCTGCTGGTGGGGTCACTGTGTACATACATTACATTACTTATCCTGTACTGATCCTGAGTTACATCCTGTATTATACTCCAGAGCTGCACTCACTATTCTGCTGGTGGGGTCACTGTGTACATACATTACATTACTTAACCTGTACTGATCCTGAGTTACATCCTGTATTATACTCCAGAGCTGCGCTCACTGTTCTGCTGGTGGGGTCAATGTTCATGTCGGCTGATCATTGTTTTCTATTACATGAGACAATTATCGGCCGATATCAGTCTAATACAGCCGACAATCGTTTTGTGTGATAGGGCCTTTACATCCTGTAATTCTTTTATTAGAAAAATAGAAAAATTAACAAACAAGGCATATCTGGCCATAACTTAAACATAACAGTAAATTACATAAATAACAAATAATAATGATAAACCATTATAATAGTATAAAGCAAAATGAAATCTTTAACCTTTTGCCACCAAGCCAGCCCAGCATTCCTACTTAACAAAAATAAATAAATAAATAAATAAAATAAAATAAATAAATAAAAATGTTCTCAATCCAGGCAAAATAAGCCATAAAACTTAAACTACAAAGCCATCCTCGGCTGTAATCATAACTAAGGAGAAGCCGCCCTGGCTAAAAAAAAAACTCCCAAACCTGGGTTATAGTAAATAAACAAAACATAAACACACACATACAACCACCTTTAGACCAACACACGACCACCTGATACTACAAACAATAACTATACATGAGCTGAAAATGAAAGCCATCCAGGCGTAACCAAAAGATATAACATATAACATATCAGTATAAAAATAAAATTCTAACTAACTAACTGGTTATTCCAGTACAACACTCGGGCCCGGCTGCCCTGAAAAACTAAAAAGGTACCTAAATACCAGTAACAGCAAAACAAACTACCAGTAACAGAGAAACAAACCACACAACAATTCTAGCTATTACCCACGTGCCCCACCACCTACCCCTAGACCCCAGTGTGAGCTCAGTTCATGGAGTCAAAGTTCAGTCCATTTTTGGTGTCAGCTCCATTCAGCCCACACCTTCCCACAGACCCCGCCCCCCATATCCCCCCTCCCAACCTATTCTGTATCCCCTCATATATACAATATATACAATGACTATTATGTCCATAAAGCTCACATGGCTTATTCAGCCATAACCCTGCCTACACTTATCACAAAACATATATTAACATAAACATAGCACACCATAATAACATAACAGAACAATATTATACACAATTATAATAAGGCCCAAGTTCGGTAGCCTGTAAGCCCTTTATACCTACTGCTGACCAGAAAAACAAAACAAAAATCTAAAGTGGCATGCACCAGCCCTCCACTGGGATCGGAGGATGGCAGACCGGGTACCAGAAATTTATAAACTATCCCTTACTATCTTACCCTACTCTCCCCCTATCTCTAACCCTAAGTTTAAACTGACCCTACACGCTTTCCCTACTGCTGTCCCTACCTGCTCTCTCCCTAACCATAATTATGGTCCCTCACCCAGTGGGCTCAGTACCTAGGGCACAGCGAAAGAAAAACCTCTCCACAGGAGAGAAGCCCTACTGGTACCCAGCCTGCCATACTCCAAAGACCTGATCTTCCCAAGGTCACCAGTGATGTTCCTACAGACCTCCACCTCGGAGAGGACTCTACGCTGTGTAGATACTAGACACCGTGCGTTCCACGTGTGGTACCTAACCACTAAGCTGACTAGAAATAACGTGCAGCGATCTCGGCCACCCAGGTTCCTGAATGCCCCATAAGCCCACTCCGGATAGGTGAGACTGACTAACTGACTCAAACCTATGGAGGCGCCCACCCTGGTGTAAACCCCTATATTGAAGGGACAATGAAGCAGGAAATGATCCATGCTTTCCAGCGTATTACCACACTCCTCACGGGGACACCCCCGATCATCGGAGCTCCTGCACTTCAAATTGTCCCTCACATATAGCTTCCCCTGGAAACAGCGCCAGGCCAAATCCCAAAACTTCTGAGGGATCCGTTTCGAGTTTAAAAGACTAAGCCCAACCTCTAGATCCTGGCCTGGGCAGTCCCTGAGCGCCAGGGGCTTCTGGAAATGGGTCAACAGAACCCTTTGGTCAAGGAATTTCCTCGACTGAGTCCTGATCTCCCACATTCCCAGACCCCACCGACGTACCATCTTCAGAGTCGGGGTAGCGTAAGCCGGAAGATATCCATGGGGTGTACGAAGGTCCTTCACTCGCCCTCCTGTCTCCCATTCCTGGAAGAAAGGCCGAAACCATTCCCTGCAGGAGAGTACCCACGGAGGAGCCCTCTCTTTCCAGAGGTTTGCGATGTTAGCTTTCAAGAAGGTGTTCACTAAGAACACCACAGGGTTCACCATAGACAAACCCCCTAGTCTCCTCGTGCGGTACGTAACCTCTCTCTTGACCAGGTTCAGCCTATTCCCCCATAACAGCTGGAAGAACAGGCTGTAGATCCTAGTATAGGAAGCCTCTGGCAAGATACACACACTGCCCAGGTAGATGAACAAAGGGAGCAGGTACGATTTGATCAGGTGTACCCTTTCCCTTAAGGTTAAGGACCAACCCTTCCACTGGTCCACCTTCCGAGTGGCATCCTGGAGCCTACCATCCCAGTTTTTAGTGGGGTAATCACCCTGGCCGAATGTAATGCCTAGGATTTTTGCCGAGTCTTGGGGCTCTGGAAGGGTGTCCGGGAGATCAAACTCGGGATCTCCCCCTCCCAGCCAGAGACTTTCACACTTATCCGGGTTGATGCTGGACCCAGATGCCTCTGAGTAGCGGTCCACCTCCGACATCACCACATCGACCTCCTCTCTCGAGGACACAAAGATAGTGACATCATCAGCGTATGCTACCACTCTCAGGGTGGCTTCTGGCTCCTCCAGGCTCATCCCGACCCCTGCCAATGGTCCACAACCAACCCTCCTAAGGAAAGGGTCGATCGCGAACACATACAACAGTGGGCTCAAAGGACAGCCCTGGCGAACAACAGACCCAACCTCAAAAGAGCGGCCAGACCAACCGTTCACCAGCGGGAAACTCTCTGCCCCTGCATACAAGATCTTAAGCCAATTGACAAAAGTATCTGGTAGGCCATATCTCAGAAGGACAGACCAGAGGTACTCGTGGTTCACCCGATCAAATGCCTTGGCCTGATCCAAGGACAGCAAGTACCCCTTCCAAAGACCCGCACCACTCCGCTCCACTGCCTCCCTGACACTAAGGACAGCACTTAAGGTGCTTCGGCCTGGAACAGAGCAGTGCTGAGCCTCCGAAAGGAGCCGGGGTGCAAACTTCACCAGCCGATTAAACAGTATCTTGGCCAGAATCTTCCTGTCCACATTGAGAAGAGCTATGGGCCTCCAATTCTCAATGCGGCTCGAATCTTTACCTTTTGACAGAAGAATCAGGGCTGACCTCCTCATTGACCTCGGCAGAGTGCCCGAGGAGAGACACTCATTGAAGACCTCGGTCAAGAGGGGAACCAAGAGGTCCCTGAAGGTCTTATACCACTCAGATGTTAAGCCATCTGGACCTGGCGACTTCTTGAGGGCAAGCCCTTCAATCGCCAGTCTAACTTCCTCTTCCCTGATCTCTTCTGCCAAAACATCAAGAGAGGGGTCTACCCCTGGCTCAGGAACGGTTTCAGCCAGGAAACCCGACATCACATCTCGATCTAGATCCTTCCTCCCCAAGAGGTGTGAGTAAAAGGATCTGACGACCTCCAGGATCCCTGATCTGGACCGGTTCAGAGATCCCGTACTATCAACCAGTCCAGTCACAATCTTACTACTCACTGACATCTTACAGTTTCTGTAGGGGTCGGGCGAGCGGTACCTCCCGAAATCCCTCTCAAAAACTAAAGATGCGTGCCTATCATACTGACACCTCATGAGCAAGGCTTTCACTCTGGAGATCTCCTCTCTACTACCTCCAGTCGAGACAAGATGCTCGAGTTTCCTCCTCAGGCCCTGATACACACGATACCTATTCAGGGATCTGAGGCTCGAGAGCTGGCGGAAGAACCTCGCAACCCGCTTCTTGAATATCTCCCACCACTCTGACTTACTACTACATAGGCCCAGTAGAGGTACCTGACTCTGAAGAAAATCCTCAAAGGACTGTCTTACCTCTGCTTCTTCCAGGAGGGACGAATTCAGCCTCCAGTAGCCCCTACCCATCCGGGGGGTCTCTGAAACATTCAGGGAAAACAAAATTAGACAGTGGTCGGAGAACTCCACCTCAACCACGGACACTGCGGAAGAGACGGCTTCCTCCTTTAAATAAAACCTGTCTAATCTAGACCTGCAGCTACCTCGATGATAGGTGAAACCCGCGTGGCCCGAGGGTGTCCGGATGTGGGCATCCTCTAGGCGAGCTTCCCTAACTATACTAATCAGGGCCATGCTATCATAAGCCAGCTTGTCTTTGGCGCCTCTCCTGTCCTGAGACCTCGTGATAGTGTTGAAGTCTCCACCAAAGACCACCTGCCGACTCGTAAAAAGAAAAGGCTTAATCCTCATAAAAAGGCTTTTACGATCCCACTTAGTCTGTGGGGCATAGATATTAATGAGCCTGAGCTCTTGCCCCTTCATGAGGACATCCAAGATCAGGCACCTCCCCATTTCCAACTCGATAACCCGTCTGCATTCTACAGGAGCGGTAAAAAGGACCGCCACCCCACTATACGGCTCAGCCGCAAGAGACCAGTGTGAAGGCCCATGCCTCCACTCTCTCTTGGCTTTTATTAGAGAGGCTAGATCTGTCAACCTGGTCTCCTGCAAAAACAAAATGTCGGCGTTAATACGACCGAGAAAATCAAAGGCTGCAAATCTAGCCGTATCCGACTTAATGCTGGCACAGTTAATGGATGCCAGCGTCAATGGGGTGAGTGCCGCCATCATGGGTGATTGAGTTGGACGGCCTTAACCCCTACTTACTTGATTTCTTTCCCTTTTTCTTTCCACCCCCTTCAACATCAGAGGAAGACCCCTTAGATGGTTCCTTAGACCGTTTTAGAGAGGTGGACATATCCATCTCTTGATCTTCACTTCCACCACCTGAGGCCACCTGACCCCCTGAGGAAAGTACCTCTGGGGGAGCAGGCTCGGCACCTCCTGGAGGTTCCTCTGCCCTAGACACCAGTCCCTCAACCTCCCCCTCTATAAATGGAGAGGTTCCTTCACTGAGGGACTGATATCTGTTAGATAGACCGATCAGAGGGGGGTCAGTCGGAGCTTCCTTTGACATCTGGCCTTTAATAATTTTTTGGGAAGACGAAGAAGTCGCCTTAGATTTTTTAGGCATCTTCTTAACATTCTTCCTTCTGCTGCGCTTAGGTTTTTCCTCTTGCCATCTCCCTCCATCCTCATCCAGACTTTCATACTGGGAAGAACCTGAGGAGATGGCTATAGCCTCGCTTTCCTCTTTGCGCAGTCTCCCCATCTCTTCATCTAGTTCAGCGCCCCCCAAAGCCTCAGCCTGACCATCTGAGCCAACGCCAGGAGCAGGACCCTGGACTACCCCGACCATCTTGGAACTTCCAAGGTCCTTGCTCCCTCTGCGCATTTTCTCTCGCCTAAGCTGAGTGGGGCTCTTACGCTTTTCCTTGTCAGTTCTCTTCCTTGGCTCTGGTGCTCCCTCTCCTCTGCTGGTCCCCTCCCCCGCTGAGGCAACCTCAGGGCTCTCCCCAGCTCGGGTGGCTGCAGCATAAGAGAAAGAACGGGGACACCTACTAAATGGGTGACCAAGGTCACCACACAGGTGGCACCTAATCCGGCCACAGGATGCAGCAAGATGACCCTCCGCACCGCACAGTGCGCACATCAGCTTAGAGCAGTTTGCGCTAAAGTGGGTGGGATCACCGCACCTGTGGCACAGCTTCGGTTGCCCCTGGTAAAAGACCTGGATTCTGTCGCGACCAAGGAAAGCGGCTGATGGTATGTGCGCAACAGTATTGCCTGAACGTTTTAGACGGACTGAGAACGTCCAGGCCCCAGACCAGATGCCATGCTGATCTAAGTTCTTCCGGGGAACGTCCGTCACTTCCCCGTACCTGCCCAACCAAGTCATGATGTCATAACAAGAAAGTGATTCGTTACGTGTCAAGACGGTCACTTTCTTTACCATGCTCTGGCGAGATATCGCTTTAAACAACGAAATCTCGCCATCCGGGCTCGTCCTTCACCAGCTCATAATTAGACCAGAAAAGTTCAAGCCCCTCTGGTCTTACAAAGCTGATGTCGAACTCAGAGGAGCCGTAGGGGTGGATCAAGGCAAAGATGTCACTGGCCTTGAACCTCATCTGGAAGAGAAGCTCCACCACCTTTCCTCTCTGTGGGCACGCATCACTGCCTCTCCATACCAGACGGGCCACGTTCCTACGGCCCACCTCCTGCCCGGGTGTTGGAAGCGACCAGACCACTTCCCCATTGTTCTCTCGGAAGGCTCCAAGTCCATGTCTTTCTATGTAGAAGGACAAGTCGACCTCCCTCCCCTCTACCTGGAGCGTTCTATCTCCTTTCCTAAGTGCCTCCAGAAGGCGTCGTTGCAAGTGACCCTCCCCAGGGGGTGGAAGTGAAGATCTCCCTGGACCTCCGGCTGCCGCAACATTAGCGTAACTCCTGATGGCAGCCGGAGGGGCAGCCGGACCCGGCCCTGACTGACTACTAATCACATTACTAGTACATACCCCAGCAGTATCTGCCCTGAGAATTGCCACTTCTCCAGTGGCACCTGAAGGGTTAACTTCACCACCCCTAGCATTCAAACCACTCACATCCCCATCATGCACACCACTACCACTCCCATCAATAACACCACTCCCTCCCCCAGTCTGCACAACATTCATACTACTACTACTCCCCCCATCCGTCACCTCCATACACTCAGTAGCTGGGCTGGCTTTATGGATCAGTGTGGCAGGTTTTAGCACTGTTTTTCGTGTCTCAGTCCCAACAGTCTCTTTAGCTGCGGATGCCATGACAGGTGACGCACATGGCCCCGCATCATCATGAACTCTCCCGCTGGAACCCATTATAGGCTCCAATGTTCTTGACCTGGGAGAGTTGCTTACTGCGTTCCCAGAAGATGCGCCATCCCGCTGCGACCCCGCAGAGCCAACAGCAGGAGACACGGCAACCGGAAACGCAGTCACTCCGGGTGAATGTGACATTCCGGAACCTTCTGCACCAGTCTCTGATGCCCGGGCACCCCCCACAGAGGAGCGTCCTGCAGCACCCGAGACTCCTGAGTGGCCCTGAACCTTCCTGTCCGGCCCTTCTTTACCTTTACTATGGCCGCCCCCACTACTGACACAAGCAGGAGCGGCTTTCTCCGCCATCTTGCCATCTATCTCTCCTCCTTGCTGGCCCCATTCCACATCAGAAATGGGGACTGGCAGTGTAGAGGAGTCACCAGCCGCCCGGACTGACTTCTCAGCCGCCCCGGACTGCTGGAATGGAGTGAATACAAGACTCACACTCTCTTGCTTTTTTGCTGCTTTTCTTTTTACAGGAACATCATCACCAAGATCTTCTCCAAATGTGAAGGCCTCCATCCTCAGCGGGGACTCCTGCCTGACTATGGCCTGTAGTAGTCCTCCATCTGACAGACCATCATCATCATCCTCATCAGTGTCTGGCAGGGCCACCTGCGCTGCCATAATGCTGTAGCTCTCTTGCATGCTTTGGGGGGTACTTTGGGTGACATCAGAGGGGTCTTCATTCACTACACAGTCCTCCTCCTTACACTCCACCAAGTCCTCAGCTTTCACAGCCTCCTCAGCCTCCATTTCTTCCTCCTCACCACTACTACTCTCCCCATCTCCTGCAGCATCACCCCCATCATCCGCTCTGCTGCTAGGGGATTTCATAGTGGCAAAGCGATCCTCATTGTGTAATTTCTCCCTGAACAGGTCGCTCCCCTCCAGGATGGCCGCCCTCCTCTCCTCTATCCCCTTTACCTGGGCACTCAGGGACTTGATCCTGGGAGAGAACTCGGGTTTCTTCCTCTTGGGAGCTGTATTCGCCTGGTACCTGAGAAAGCGCAGATCTTCTCTTGCTGCCTTCAGTTCTTTCCCAAGCTGTTCGTATTCCGCAAACTTAGCGGTGATGCGGGAGCAGTATGTGCTGGCAGACTCCTTGGGGCCTCGCTCACCCCACATCTCCACCGGCTGACTCCTGGACACTGCTGGAGTTTTCTTAGCCGCAGTTTTCTTTCCTCCATCACTGGAAGTCATTGCCTGGGGGCCAGGGGCCACATTGCTGCGGACCCTTCCAGATCTCCTCAGTCCACAGGCTGGAGCGCTGGCCGGTAGCTTTTCCTCTCCACCCCCCGCCGGCCTGGTTCGGGAGATGGAGGCCTGGGATTCCCGGGGATCCATGCTGAAAGCCTCTCCCAGGAGCCTGCCACACTCCTGGGAAAGGCAGGTGGAAAATCAGCCGCTCTCTCTGGAGCTCAGGAGCACAGACAGACACACCTACACACACTGAGAGTGACCACACCCGCCTATCCTCCAGTCTACTCCAGAGCTGCACTCACTATTCTGCTTGTGAGGTCACTGTGTACATACAGTAATCGAGGCTATCCATGCTAATCACTGACTCTAGCATATGTTGTGTGGAACCTATGAGTGATCATAAAGTATTTAAACAAAACATAAAAGAAATGAGTATATCTAGTTTAAATCTCATCTCAAGTGGTCATGTGGGCGGTCCTACTCATTGACTTACAGCTATTTGTATAAATGTTCATATGAAAAACTTGTCAATCAGGACCGCCCACATGACTCCTTAGCCCAGAATGTTTGGAGAGTTTAACGAACAGATGACAAGTAATCCCATAAATCAATATATAACTCTGCTCAGCTCCTCCTGCTCTATATAGCGGTGCCTGCAGATTTGACTGTACTTTCACCTTGACAGATTCCCTTTAAAGGAGCGCTCCACCCGAACACCAGAAATTATATGGAGTCTGCAGTGCATTTTCAGTCTGGATTCTAAAGCCATCCCTAATAAAGTTATTAGATAACATAACGTAAAACTGATTAGAAACATCCTAATAGTAAAATAAAATATTCTAGAAGAACGACATCCGACTAAAAAAAAAAAAAAAAAAAAAACACCCAGAAATAAAGAGAGGAAAAATGATGAGGGTTGAAAACGAATCGACCGGCGCATAAATAAGTGAAAGCAAATTAAAAACAGTGCAATAAAAGATGAGGCTCTTTATGGCATTAATCTCGTAAATGCAGAGAACGCGAGCGCTGGACTTGGCCGGGAGCCACCATATTAACTGAGATGTATAAGACGCTCCATCCTAGAGAACCTCCACCCGCTCCATCTAGTATTGTTAGAGGGTCCAGGACAACCACCCCCATCGTTGGTCGGAATTGACACATTGACAGCAGTACCCTGCAGATTTTTCATTTTCAGGTAGCTGTCCCTTTAAGACTAAGAAGTAACTGAATTAATTTGAAGGGAGAATTAATGTAACAATGTTAACGTTCTTATAATGGCCATAATAATATACAATGAGTAATGTTTAAGGTGCAACCAACAGTATAGGGCAGATGGACCAAGGGGGGGCACTTAGTATTGGTCATCTGTATGGCCTCTTTATAGTTAGTGTCCCTTTAGGAGCTCCTGCTCGCCTAGCTTGCTTCCTAATGTATAGGTGATGTCACTGGTAGTCAGGACTAGATGTTTCCCTTAGGGGCCTATTCCACGGAGCGATAATCGGCCCGATTCGGCTGATTATCGCTCCGTGGAATAGAGAGAACGATCAGCTGATGATTGTGTCATCGGCCGATCGTTCATTTAGGTTCAAACATAAAATCATTGATCGCCAACAGCGCATCGTTACGTAGAATAGCGGGCGTGGTGGGCGACTGACGATTTCACAAACATCATACGTTACCTGTCCAGGCGCAGTTCCTCTCCTGCGCTCCTTCTCCCAATCCCGCGCAGCAGCATCAGCTTCGGAGTGGCCTGTCTGAGCTGACAGGCCGCTCAGCCAATCACTGGATGCGGCGGTCCTAGCCAGTGATTGGCTGAGCGGTCTGTCTGCTCCGAAGCTGATGCTGCCGCGCGGGACCGGGAGAAGGAGAAGACCTGCGCTTGGACAGGTAATGTATGAAACAAGGGCTGCAAGGACATCGGTAACGATGTCCCTGCAGCCCTCGCTAACGATTGTCGGGCCGTGGAATAGGCCCAGGAAAAGAGCGCCGATCTAGCAGATCTGGCGCTCATTTACATCGTTGATCGGGCCCTGCTCGGCCCTGGAATTGGACCCTTATACTGGCACCAGCTTTATACTGGATGTTTTTAGTGTAAGCTGTGCAGCAATCCCATAGCAGAAAAGTGGATGAAATTTAAAGTGTTACTGTCATGTTAAAAGTTAGTTAGGAGAGTTAGTTGTTGGTTATTTCCCTGACAACTATTGGATCATGTGGGATGATTTTAATTGTTTTTAAGGGGGGTTTAATCATGTTTGGTTGCTACATTATTTGTATTTGTGATCTTTAATAAACTATGAATTTTTTCCTCATTTTCATAGTGTGCTTACCGGTGTTTCTATATATCTTTTTCTGTCATGTATAACATGAGTTTTTTCTATGTAGAGGTTTAGCACCCGGAGTGTTCCTATTTGGGCTGTGCATCCCTTTCCCTCTTTTTTTCGTTAATTGCAAACTTGGGTAGCCCCGCCCACAGTGCTCCTAATGGCTTTCCGGGCAGATAATTTCACAGCTAACCGCACAGGAACGGCGCAAAGAATGAAGGTAAGAGACATATCTTTATCCTCAGCGCCCTGTGTGCAATAGGGTGGCTATCAGCAGGTTAGACTCGTCTAACCTGCTAATGGTTCCCCTTTAAATATAATAAAAAAAATTATAAAAAATAAAAGAACTCAGAAATCCATGTCTACATTAACACATTTTCTTATGGGTGATTATCCCGCTATGAAGCGCGCTCCGGAGTGGAGCAAGCTTCATAGCGAGTGGGGGCCAGGCCCGGTAATTTTGGACTTGGTCCTCCAAGGGTTAAAAGCTCCCCCACCCCCCCATCAATTTTTTTGTTAAAGTCAATGGAAAAATTCTCCCCAAATTGACATTGAGGCAGATTTGTTGCAGATTTGAACATTTCATGCAGATCCGAATTAAAATAAAAATAAAAAAGAAGTTAACAAAACCCTATACAAATCTGCTTGCCAAAATATTTGAAAAAAAGGTTAAGGCTATGTTCACACGCTGTGAACGACCGGCCGTTCCGTGACCCCAGCCGGGTCACGGAACGATATACTTAAGTACCGGCTGGATGATCTTTACGTCCGCAGGGTTCTGCATCAGGACCTCCCACCTGCACCCGCCCGCATCAGAACCTCCCACAGCCCACAATTAAGCAAGCGTCCGGAGCCGCTCGCTCCATAGTGTGCACCGTCAGGGTTTCCTACGGCCGCAATTCATTGAATTGCGCCCGCAGAAAACTGACATGTCAATTATTTGCCGCACCACATGGGATCCCAGCCTGAGCGTATACAATGTGTATACGCTCCGGCCGGGATCCCATAGAGCAGTGCTTCCCAACCTTTTCCACCTCGGGGCACCCCTTGGAAAAAAAAGAAAAGTGTCATACAGTGACTCACAGGTGACGTCTTCTTTGATCTGAGGCGTCACTTTCCCTTTTCCTCTCCATCCCGTCCAGTCCTCCATGATGATTTCTTCCAGTTACTTTTCATCTCTTCAGAACCTGCGAGACAAACAATTTAGGCTCCGCACATTTCTAGCAACTTCCTTTCCTTTCTCCCTCCTGTAGGCTCCCATAGTAACTGCGCTGTTTGGTGTTATGTGCAGTAAAGCGAGTAGGAATGTGAGATGCCCCCTGTATGTAGGATCCCCTGCTGTGCCCCCATGAGCTAATAATGCCCCCAGAGGTGCCCACATGAACTAATAATGCCCCCAGAGGTGCCCCCATATACTAATAATGCCCCCAGAGGTGCCCCCATGAACTAATAATGCCCCCAGAGGTGCCCCCATATACTAATAATGCCCCCAGTGGTGCCCCCATGAACTAATAATGCCCCCAGAGGTGCCCCCATATACTAATAATGCTCCCAGTGGTGCCCCATGAACTAATAATGCCCCCAGAGGTGCCCCCATATACTAATAATGCCCCCAGAGGTGCCCCCCATGAACTAATAATGCCCCCTGCTCTGCCCCTAAAAAAAACCAAACATCCTACTCACCTAATCCGCGCTGTGGCTGCAGGCAGAAGCTCTCCTCCTCCTCCTCTTCTGGCTCCATCTTGCGAGCCACGGGGACGGGACCTCCGGCAGGTGTGATGACGTCACATGATCACGCCTGCCGGAGAGGTCACGTCCCGGCCTCCCATAGGCTGCTGGCATGAAGTGGCGGCAGCCTATGGGAGTGAATGTAGGCGCAGGATGCTGACACTTCCTGCTCCTACATTATGCTCACAGTGCGGGCGGAACATCAAAGTGATCTGTGCATCCTGAGAAGCTGCGCGGCCGCAGCTTCTCGGGATGCTTAAAGTGACAGCGCACATTTTCCACCGGGATCCCGCGGCACCCTGGCTGGTTCTCCCAGCACACCAGTGTGCCGCGGCACCCTGGTTGGGAAATGCTGCCATAGAGGAATAGGCAATGTCGATGGCAACAACGGCTGTACTTTTACGTAATGTGAATATAGACTAGAAAAACATAGCTCAAAGCGAATGTATAAGTTCAATTTAGGGCCAGTTCACACGGAGTAAAACTGTCAGTATGACATGTATGGCTGTATGACTCCCGCCATCCTGCCGAATCCCACCAGCCTCCCTGTCTTACAGGCGGGGTCATCCTTTTTCCGCACTTCTCCGCTCAGAAGAATTGACATTAAGAGTTGCACCACGGAATTCTGCCAGTTTTCCTACGACCTTATGGGCGCCACTGCACCTTTTACTTTTTTTTTAATCCACTGCCTGAATCCTGCAATCTGCAGTTTTGTAAGTATGCGAATGAGGTCGCTCGGTGCACTGGAGGCGGTCCTAGCTCCCCAGTGCACTGATATCCCCTCCTCTGGGTGACTTGAATCAGCCCAGCGGTGCCCATAAGTTCGTATAAAAAGCTTAATATGTGGATAGTACTGTTACATTCGCTTTAAGGGTAAATGCACATTAGATGAATTTGTTGCAGTTTCTGACATCCACTGCAGCAAAGCTGCCCCAAAACCTGCTGAATTAGGTTTGGAATTGTGTTGCGGATTTCAGTGCAGATTGAGTGCTGCAGCAAATGTCTCCCAGCAGCTCACAAACAGTCGGTACATCAGGGAGACGCTGCATAGATGACGTCTTTTCGGATTCTCTTCATTCTCCTTTGGCTTTTGCTTCCCTGGTAGATGCAGCCGACCCTAGCGCACCTTGTAAATCCGCAGCCTCTCTCCCCCGCTGACTGTATAACGTACCGGTCATTATAACACAATATTCCTTTAGTTTCTCACATTATTTTACAGATGTCTCAGTAATGAACAGGATCATAAACCAGAGCTGTAGGCAGGAGGTTTTCCAGTCCAAACCTCCCCTACTACACCCCTCTCTCCTTGGCTCTCCGGGGAATGTAAGATTTAATAGAGCCGTGTGTCTGGCGCAGAGAAGGAGCCGCACGCTCCCCTCCCCAAGCTTATTATAAAAATAATCCTGAGGAATGGTTCATCTAAGGTAGTGGCCTGCAACCTGCGGCTATTCATATGTGAGAAAACTACAACTCCCAGCATGAGCACAGCCTGGTATCTGCAGCTGTGCACCCATGATAACACTTCCTGCCCTCTGCTCTGGCTAATCAGCCTTGTCATTGGCTCTTTTCATACTGGGCCCAACATATTCTTCAGCCATATAGCTATTATGGATGATCTATCATACAGGGACTCCTATGATGTGTAAATTGCATGGTATACATTTGCACTATTGTAATGTGCAATATTCCATTTAGCAACATAATAGAACCCCCCCAAACGAAGACCAAAACGACTGTTGGTTGGGGTTAATGGATACAATGGCAAACGGCAAAAGTACAATGCAAATATGATGTAAACATGTATCCATACAGTCGTCCTATGGAAAGTCTGGACAAGGCAGGTGGCCTGGCCAGAAGTATTATCATGGGGTCACAAGGGATACATGCATCACTGAGCACTTAGCAAAGAGAAAAAGTTCTTGAAAAACTTTTCACAATTTTCATGCACTCCAAATGGTCTTTTATGTAAAACTTCAAGGTTGATCATCTTCAAAGGTTTGGTTCATAGGTAGTGTTGGACAGAGAGCCATAGGCTGTATCCATGTTCTCCAGGACTCCCTAGGGCGGCATCTGACCTCTGCAGCAACCAGGAGTCAAATGCCGAGCATTCAAATTTGGAGAACGTTGCAGAACCCGAAAAATTCAGCATTTCCACTCAACACAATGAGGCCAGGTTCACACTACATAAGAAACCGGCCGTTCTGGCACAGTACGCCCGGTGTCTGTGAAGATCATCCCAGCTAGTACTGCAGTACCAACTGGATGAACTTCAATTCAATTGAATTGGGATCCTTGTGCTTCCGCATCCCAATTCACCGGAGCCGCACTCTCCATTGTGTGAGCTGTCAGTGTTGTGTGGCCGCTATTCAATGAATAGTGGACGCACAAAACTGACAAGTCAGTTTTTACTGTGAACGCTCGGGATTCCGGCCGGAGTGTATACTATGTGTATACACTCCAGCCTGGATTCCCTCTGACTGTAATGTAGCGTGAAATTTCAATTAATGACGGGATTAATAGAAATTTTACGTTGTGTGGACGTAGCCTTAATAGGCAAATAATGCACCTAGTCAATATAGAAATGCACTTGATCACTAGAGGAGTCAGCTCAGGATAAGTCGTCCTCCTCTTATCATAGTTGGTCATATTACAACAATTTACACACATGCAGCATGCAGCTGAGTAGTTATAGTACTATCAGCTGGGATGACACTGGCTCCAGTCTGAGGGTCCCAAGTCTGACGTACTTAACCTTCACTGTAAACTCCAGAGGGGTGGGATGGGGGGATGGGCATTTATTGAATTATATAGAGTGCGGCCTAAGTGGCCACCTGAGCCCCGTCCGCTGCAACTTCAAAGACATCGAGAGAGTGCAGCCATTTACCGGTCTCTAAGTTAAAATTAAAGCGATGAAAATCCATGTTAAGAGAAGGTTTTTTAAATTGCATTAGCGGCAGACACATCTCCAGTCACCCAGCACTGAGAGGATGGCCCCGGGCTAGCATCACTGCCTGCACATTGCTGGGAATGGACCCCCTGACCCCAGAACGCTGCCTGCGGAATCCGGTTAATTGTCAGTGTCAGTCGTAACTGGATGAAATCACATTCCTTCCGAAATCGAGATAGAGTCAACATTGTTTACTGCGGGCGGAGGGGGCGGAGCCTGATGGGGGTTATCCTGACAGAACTTTGTGTCATGTCCTTCACCAGCATCAAGTGCAACTATTACCTACAGTCTGGTCTGTGGTTACCGCATCTGCAGAGAAACGTCTACACCAGACATGAGGGGATGAGCGTTTAAAGGGGTAACTTGATTTACAGCCCCTATTTTTAGGGTCACAGCAAAGTTCCCAATATTACTCACTTACATCTGTAGTAACTAATATTGAGAAGGTTTGGTGTTAGGGACCAATGGATACATTAGGAAATGACATGACAAACATGATATAAAGTAAAGTATCATTATCCACCAACTAAGGAAAAGGTGAACATGATGAGGATGGGGCGCTGACTTTATACAATGTTCCTATGGCAAGGCAAGCTGACCAGAAGTGTTATCATGGGGGCACAAGAGATACATTCATCATTTTGACAAAATCAAGAAACTTTTCATAATTTTAATGCACTCAAAAGGACCTTCAAACTGAGTTAAAGGGTAAATTCACACGGACGGATCCGCAGCGGATTTTATGCTGCGAAATTCGCATCTAAATCCACTCCAGATCCTATGCCGATGACTTTTAATGTAAATACATACTCGCAGCTGAATTTATATTCTGCTGGGAGTATGTACGTGACAGCGCCATTAACTGCTCCGCGCTCCTGCTTGCTTCGGGGACGGGACGGGAACGGGACGTGAGGACGCCGGGAGTCCCCGAAGCAAGCATTGAAAGTACTCTGCATAGGATCCACCGTGGATTTTGCTGCGAATTCGCAACGTAAAATCCACTGCAGATCCGTCAGTGTAAATTTACCCTTAGTCCGAGCTGCACATGGCCACTAGATAGGACTCTGCACTGCCTAGGTCTTCTACAAGCTCGGGCAGCAGAAGAGAGTGTGGCTTCAATTTCCTTGATATAGGTAATGTAAAAAGGGGTGACCCCAAGAGTATAGGACATATATAAATTTGGTTCCCTTTAAAATCCACTTTATGTTGTAAATTGTAAGGATTTTCTGTCCTGTTTGCTACAATGTCACAAGTGGTTGCAAAAATGGTCGAAAACAAAGCATCAGCCTACTATATGTCATTCAAGATACTGGAGTTTTTGCCCCTTAGGATGCAGCTCCTGGTGTGGCGCCCCCTATAGCTCCCTGATATTTTGCACCCATGATAGGTTTGGTTATTGGGAAGTTGGATGCTATAGTGTATATAGCGTATACAGTGCTTGCTGTCGAATGTTTTTATTAGGACATGTCCCCTGTCTGCTGTCCATTTATACGCTGTTATCGTGCACATGGGAGGTGCGGCCATTGCTTACACACAGCTGAGGCAGCTATTAGAGACAATGAATCCATATTTATTAGGATACAGCTCATCTGTCATCCATCATTGTCAGGATTACTACACAGGGAGAGAAAAGACATCATACATAGTACCGGCATCTGACCACACCCATGCACAAATTAAAGGGATACTCCTCATTTATATAGTCCCATTAGAGTGTTCTGAATCCATCATGGTCCGGTAATTGCAATGGAAGCTATCAGACACCCTGGGCAGAAGTGATATTTGTGTGATGCCTAATGCAGGGTCTGTGCTGGTGGAGCATGACCCAGTGATTGTCCCCATCATATTGGTAAAAGCAGATGATTTTGTTCATTTATTTTTATATCACAAAAGGCTGGTAAGAAATTTTATAAGTGGCACAGAAGCTTGATGGTTGCAGTTCACTCTAGGTGGCACTAAATGAACATCCCAGAAAATAACCTTGTTAAGGCTTTGAGTCACAACAGCACTCAGCCCCTTGACACCAAACACATGTGAAAGATTCTAGGACCACAGTGCACATGCTTATATCACTGCCAGGCTCTTGCACCTGCTTATATCAATGCCAGCACCAGTATGTTATAGTAAAGCATGTAGTCTCTCTACCTGGAAGGACAGAATATACATGTATCCCCTTACAAGCTGCATCTCACGCATTACCCTATGGAAGTTCAGTGTTGACTTTTCTACCTACTGTATTTCCAACTTCCCTGTCTGGCCACTAGGGGCGCTGTTATCATGTAATGCAAACATTTAGCAACATGAATTCCATCTGGTCCCTAATAATCCAGAAAATGTGATAATCCAAATAGTTTGGGACAAATCTACATGGATATAGAATGGAAGCAGAAGACAAGAAATCTGCAAAGTGATAGCAGCCAATTCTGAGAACAGGTGTCAAAGCTTTGGCTTCGGCTGTCGAGGCATGATGGGAATTGTAGTCCTGCAGCAGCTGGAGGGCCGTGAGTTTGACACCTATGTGACAGGTGGCGGATTACGGGGCATTCTGGATTATCAGATCCTGTAGTTGCCAGATGAAAGAAAGCTTTGAATGTAGAGTAGAGCACGAAGCCACGCGTGTTGTTTTCTATGTGAAGTGGGTCACATGTGGAAAGAATCGCCCTGCAGACGAGGATTGTGGTTTGGGTAGATCACATGGGCCTCGTACGTAGTAAGAATCGCAAAGCGAAAATGAAACGTACTGCCCAGGACTGGCAGCAGGGAAGTCCCCACACCGGGTGGAGAAGTTCTGAACACATGAGTGCCCTTTAAAAACTACCACAAAGTACAGTAAATAGCAAGACCACCCTGGAAGTTTTCACGTAGGGGGATTTCGGCTCAGAAGGACACCCATTCCTGTAAATGTGTGCTTCCACTACGTAAAAAGCTTCACATTGCTCACAGTGAACCTGTAGGTTTCCATCTGTTGCAAAACTACAACTCTCAGCATGTTCAACAGCATTCACTGGCCATATTGCAGTGTTCCCACTAGCGATGTGTGAATCTTATCCCAATTTTGTGAGAATTTCACCTTTAAATCTCGAAATAATCAGAAATTTTCACTCCAGTCTTGTTATGATGACAGTGATATCTGTTTCTGGGAAAGCTGGGTGACAAAATTTACTGTAGCATTTTTAAAGCTTTCCCCGCTCCTGAGTATCCACGTCATTTAGATACTTAACAGTTCCTGTTCCAGCTATTGTTTAGGGTGTATGACCCATAGAGGCGGCCCATGCAGCTGCTATGGGGCCCATGAGGTCACCTGCCGTGGGGTCTGAGCTCACATTGGGGTGTGAGAAAACAGATTTAAAGTCATTAGGTTTGGGCTACTCAGCAACTTTAGATGCAACACAGGCCATGCACCCAAACATTGTTGCCAATAAAAGTGAATTGGGTCACACTTATTACCATAAGGGTGGTATTACACGGGACGATGGAGGCCCGATGATACCTGTAAACGAGCAGCGATCTTCTAGATAATCAGCCAATCACAGGCCGGGCAACCTGTCAGCTGACAGGCCACTCTGAAGCTAGAGCGCGCAGGACACGGGGAGAAGAAGACCGCAGCAGCAGCCCTTGAGTGTGGATGGGGAATGTATATCATCAGTCGCCGGCTGCACACCGCTATTACACGTAGGTCCAAACCTATATCAACGATCAGCCGATGATCATTGTCATCGGCTGATCATTGTATTTATTACATGGAGCGATAATCGGCCGAATCGGGCGATTATCGTCCAGTGTGATAGTACCCTTAGGGGCCACAACTACAACCAGGTGTCTATGTTGGATGAAGTGGATGAATCCCTCTTCCTGGGATCTCTACAATGGGTCTTCAATGTCTTTGTTTTGATATAAGTGGTGGGTCGACATGTATACCACTACACTTCTGTATGGGAGCTGCGAAAGAGCATTATACTCGACTATCTCCATCATATAGACAATTCCCATCCCCCAATTTATTTAAAACAAAGCACAGGGTATAAGGAATGTTCCTTTAAAGGGGTTATCCAGACAAAAAAAAATATTTCGAGTTAACTGGTTTAAGAAAGTTATATAGATTTTTCATTTACTTCTATTTAAAAATCTCAAGTCTTCCAGTACTCATCAGCTGCTGTATGTCCTGCAGGAAGTGGTGTGTTTGTTCCAGTCTGACACAGTGCTCTCTGCTGCCACCTCTGTCTATGTCAGGAACAGTCCAGTGCAGTAGAAAATCTTCATAGAAAACCTCTCCTGCTCTGGACAGTTCCTGACATGGACAGAGATTGCAGCAGGGAGAACTGTGTCAGACTCGAAAGAATACACCACTTCCTGCAGGACAAACAGCAGCTGATAAGTACTGGAAGACCTGAGATTTTTAAATAGAAGTAAATTACAAATCTGTATAACTTTCTGACACCAGTTGGTTAAAAAAAAAAAAAAAGGATTTTCGCCGGAGTACCCCTTTAAGACTTACTAATTAGACAGATTTGTTATTCTCGACTCTAGGAAAGCTGAGTGACCCCCTTTGTCTCTCACAGCCGTATGCTTCTCCTCCATTCACCTTTATGTTTATTTACTCTGAGCTGTCATTGTTGTCATCTCTGGTTTACAGGAAATCTGCTGAGCTCTAGTAATGCCCCAAGCTGCTCGCAGATCCACGGCCGCCACGGGGACAGAATCTGGGATTTTTTTCTCTGCCTTTAGCCAGTAGACCTTCCCATTATTTACGACACACACAAACAGGAACAAAATCTAGAAAGAAAACAATGAAAATCAACAGAACATAAAAGTAATAGAAATAATACAGTGAGTAAAACACAAAATCAGTTCAGCTTTAACTTGTTCATCCAGTTCATCCTGGTTCACAAAAAAAATTGCCTGAGACTCACTAAAGAAGTGATGGGCTAAACTAAGGTGTAGTCCTCTCTAATCTATGGAGTCATTGGGGGAGATTTATCAAACATGGTGTAAAGTTAAACTGGCTCAGTTGCCCCTAGCAACCAATCAGATTTCACCTCTCATTCCTCAGAGACTCTTTGGAAAATGAAAGGTGGAATCTGATTGGTTGCTAGGGGCAACTGAGCCAGTTTAACTTTACACCATGTTTGATAAATCTCCCCCATAGTCAATAAGATATTACTGCCAATATACAGTCGTCATACGTATGCGCAGCCACCAGCGCCTGTCAGTGACAGCGAGAGACAGGCTGCTCTAATACAGGTTATTGCACTTGACTTGACATTCAATGTTATTTAAAGATTCCAGAAAAAAAAATGAGAGAAATTTCCTAATGTCTCCGTCTTCTATCGCTGCAAAGTTATAAATCACTAATCCCTGTAATATCTTTCATTAGCTAGAACACTGCTACGTCTTATAACATGGAAAAGCTGAAATACAGAAGATCTTAAAGAAAACGTGGAATAATATCCTGAATAACGACCGGATCTAGCTGGATTGGAAAGTAGCAGGAAAAGACAAGGCTCAGAGAAAACAAAGGGTATTCGGGACCACTCAGGTGTTGTCCAGACTGAACTTGATATACTAATTACTCAGCAAAACATAGAAGATTGTCGGCAGAAAAGGCCCCCTGGTCCATCTAGTCTGCCCTTCTAGTATTTCCCTTCCTATTATCTTAGGATATATATATATATATATATATATATATATATATATATATATATATATACATGCTGATTTACATTCTCTGGCTATGTTCATACAACATATTTTTTCGTATTTCTACAGGCGTTGTTGCCAATTGCAACAACGGCGGTAGTTAATACGAAAAAATATGTTGGCTTGCTGTCTATGGGGTCCCGGCCGGAGCGTATACACATAGTATATGCTTTGGCCGTAACCCCTAGTGCCACCGCAAACAACTGACATGTCAGTTTTTTGCGGCTGCTATTCATTGAATAGCGGCCGCAGAGAACCCTGTCAGTGCACACTATGGAGCGAGCGGTTCCAGCCGCTCGCTCCATAGTGTGCTGTGGTGAGTTCTGATGCAGGCGCGCCCGCATCAGAACTCTGCGGCAGGAAAGATCATCCGGCCAGTACCGGCCCGAATTATCTTTTCAGAGACCGGCCGCTCCGTGACCCAGCCGGGTCACGGAACGGCCGGTCTCTTGCGCCTTGTGAACATGGCCTCTTATTGTAGATTTACCAACCACATCTGCTGTAAGTTTCCTCCAAGCATGTACTACTCTTTCAGTAAAGTAATATTTTCTCATGTTGTTTCCGCTTTTTCTCCCGACTAACCTCTCACTGTGTCCTCTTGTTCTTGAATTCAGTTTTTTCTTACAAACCTTGAACCTCATTTAGTCCTGTAACATATAAACATTTTGATCATGTCCCACTTTCCCTTCTTTCCTCCAGACTATACAAATTTAGACAACCTCCACCTTTTTTTTAGCCGTCTTTGGAATCATTCTATTTTATCAATGTTCTTTCTGTGGGTGAGGCCTCCAGAACTGGACATAGTATTCCAGATGTGATGTCACTAGAGCTCTATACAGCGGGATCACAATCTTCGTCTTCTTACTAGTTATACCTCTAGCTATACAGCCCAGTATACTATTATATACATAGCCAAGCATACCATTATATATACAGCCCAGCATACCATTATATATATACAGCCACGCATACCATTATATATATACAGCCCGGCATACCATTATATATACAGCCCAGCACACCATTATATATACAGCCCGGCATACCATTATATATAAACAGCCCAGTATACCATTATATACAGCCCAGCATACCATTATATATACAGGCCGGCATACCATTATATATACAGCCAAGCGTACCTATATATATACAGCCCAGCATACCATTATATACAGCCCAGCATAGCATTATATATACAGCCCAGCATACCATGATATTTACAGCCCAGCATACCATTATATATATATATATATATATATATATATACAGCCCAGTATACCATTATATACAGCCCAGCATACCATTATATATATACAGCCCAGAATACCATTATATATACAGCCGAGCATACCATTATATATACAGCCCAGCGTACCATTATATATATATATATATATACATACAGAACAGCATACCATTATATATATACAGCCAAGCATACCATTATATATATAGCCCAGCACACCATTATATATATATATATATATAGCCCAGCACACCATTATATATATATACAGCCCAGCATACCATTATATATATACAGCCAAACATACCATTATATATACAGCCCGGCATACCATTATATATACAGCCCAGAATACCATTATAATATACAGCCCAGCATACGATTAGCTTTCCCTTCCGCCTGGTTGCACTAGTGACTCAATTTAAGGCTGTCAGAAATCACTACCCCTAAATCCTTCTCTTCTGAAGTCTTTACTTACACCTTCATCCAGCACTTTTGTGACGTAATCGAAGAAATCAATGAGATTAGTCTGAAATGATCTGCCAGCAGTAAAGCCATGCTGGTTTGGATCCATCAAATTGTTGATTCTTAGGTGATGCATTATCTTCCTTTTTTAGAAGTGTTTCCATCATTTTTACTACAGGTGTTAAGCTAACTGGCCTGTAGTTACTAGGCTTTTCTCTACTGCCCTTCTTGTGGATAGGGATAACATTGGCCATTCTCCAATTATCAGGAGCATCTCCTGTTGGGAGGGATTGGTTATACAGATCCATCAAGGGGAGCAGCAATCACTGATCAGAGTTAAGAACCTTGGGGTGGACACCATATGAACACATTCAACTATAAACAGACAAGTTCCTCTGAAACATTGAATTCTGAAAATACTGGAGCCGAATCCATACAATCGATAATTGCTCAGTAATTAATCACTATAAAACTGCCCCTATAGACAAGAAAACACTAGCTATAAAGTTGTTGCTTCTGTATACGAATATAACAACTTGATGCTGTTCACTTCTACCTGGGCACCATACACCTGACCAACACCGATAATCCAGGGATTCTAGCGATAGGGAATTGAATTCGGCATATATATACAGTTACCGATGCGGGTCATCTTTTTCTATTGGATTTATATAACAACTATAATACTGCTCCTATATACAGGAATATAACTACAATAATGCTACTCCTATGTACAAGAGTATGACTACTATTAGGGATGGTCCGAACCTGCCGAGGTTCAGGTTCGTATGAACCCGAACGCTCGGCAGCAGATTCCCGCTGTCTGCCCGCTCCGTGGAGCGGGCGGATCCGGCGGGAGTATCGCCTGGAAAACTGGGATACAGCCTATGGCTATGGTTCGGACCATCCCTAACTACTATAATACTGCTCCAAACTGGCTGACACTAATGCCACTCGGCTACATTTAAAAACCAACGCCAGGATGTTGGTATATAATTTGATCAAACCATATTGCCCCATGTACCACGTGCCGGTCTCCTGGTTCGCATGGGTCCCTACACTAACTGGGCACTGTGTCGGTCATCGACCACAAACCCCGCAAAGCGTGCACAAACAGGGAAGGGAGGCCATAGAATGGCCCTGCAACCCCAATGTCACAGGACCAAACCCAAAGTGCCCCCCCCCAAAACTCAGTTGGCACCATCGGCGGAGAAAGCTGCCGCCAAACAACACAAGTATGAATATGTTCTTGCACTCACCATTACTGCTGCAGATAGAATGGGAAAGATAGGAGGTACTGACATGTGAGCACAGGTGTATCCTGCTAAATTGGGTCATGTGGGTCCTACGAAGGGGAACACTTTGGGTTTGGTCCTGTGACATTGGGGTTGCAGGGCCATTCCATGGCCTCCCTTCCCTGTTTGTGCTTGCTTTGCGCGGTTATTGGTCGCTGACCGACACGGTGTGGAGTTAGTGTAGGGACCCATGTGAACCAGGGGACCTGCACGTGGTACATGAGGTAATATGGTTTGATCAAATTATATACCAACATCCTGGCATTGGTTTTTAAATGTAGCCAAGAGGCATTAGTGTCAGCCATAGGTGTGATGTGCAGCAGCTCCTTTCTCTCCATGTTGTATAAATACTATAATACTGCCCCCTATGAAATATTCTGCCATTCTGACATCTTCATGTGACCTCCAGCTTTTAACTTTGCATTTTGTGGTGTAGTTAGTCTCTTTATGTCTTTTGTTATTGCTCTCTGGTCGCTTTCATGTTTTCTTGTATCTGAAATGAAATCTCCTATCACATGTGATGGAACCAAAAGTGAAACAAGTGAAGTGGCCGCAGAGCAGAGATGGGATCAGCAGCAGGAAGTGATAGGATGAGACATACAGCAGATGCTCTTTGATAAAAGGGTTTGAGGGCAAGGAATGTAGAAGATACGATTTTCCCATCTATAGCGGAATACAAATGTCTACAATCACATACACAACATATATATATATATATATATATATATATATATATATATATATATATATATATATATGTCATCCTGATAGGACGGGATCAGTCCTGTATCTAAACTCCTGACCCTCCAGAGAAGGATCACAATACTGGATACCTGTATGCTTAATACATTGCTCCCATTAGGGATAAGTCAATTCTAGAGCAATGTAACAGGGTCATATACTCTGCTGACCCCAGTGTACATCTATGGGGAGGGGGTAAAATAGCTGATGGTGGTTAGCTTATATATCATCCTGTATATAGTAATATACTGTATAATAATATAGGTACAGCTGGTATAACCTGGGTATCTCCTGTATATAATTATATATGTACAGCTGGTATAACCTGGGTATCTCTTGTATATAATATATATGTACAGCTGGTATAACCTGGGTATCTCCTGTATACAATTATATATGTACAGCTGGTATAACCTGGGTATCTCCTGTATATAATTATATATGTACAGCTGGTATAACCTGGGTATCTCTTGTATATAATATATTTGTACAGCTGGTATAACCTGGGTATCTCCTGTATACAATGATATATGTACAGCTGGTATAACCTGGGTATCTCCTGTATACAATTATATATGTACAGCTGGTATAACCTGGGTATCTCCTGTATACAATTATATATGTACAGCTGGTATAACCTGGTTATTCCCTGTATAATATATTTGTACAGCTGGTATAACCTGGGTATCTCCTGTGTATACTTATATATGTACAGCTGGTATAAGTTAAACATCTTGTGTATATAGAAATATGGAGCATGCTGGTATAACTTGGGTATCTTTGGGGTTTCTCATCTGGATGTACAGTCAGTATTACTGTGGGTTATATTATTGTATTATATTATTATTATTTTGGGTTCTTTTGGATACTAGGTATGATTCTTGAATACCCTCATTCCTGAATCTGAGTAAGAAGGAGAAGAAGCAGACCAGGTGCGGGGAGAGTGATGAGGAATATGACAGTGTTTATATTGTCATTGCAGTTTGTTATTGTTGCCTGTGGATTCATCTCTATAGATGCTCAGTATTTAGTATGTGGATTCTGCTCCATGTTTGGTAGAGCTCTGACTGCTCCACTCACTTATCCTCAGGTCATCTTTATATTTAGTCCAAGCAAAGAAATAACATTGCCACTGATTGTCTGTAATACATGGGAGGCAGAGCTCTATATATTAAGCCACAAGGAGCCGCTTTCTGGAGGCCGTGATACCACCAAAATGTACAGAACATGGGGGCAGCATGCAAATTAGCTGTAGCAGCATATTAATAGGCTGCATTCTCAGTGATGTCACTGCTGCTCTCTAGTGATGGATAGGCTGCATTCCCAGTGATGTCACTGCTCTCTAGTGATGGATATGCTGTATTCTCAGTGATGTCGCTGTTCTCTAGTGATGGATAGGCTGTATTCTCAGTGATGTCACTGCTGCTCTCTAGTGATGGATAGGCTGTATTCTCAGTGATGTCACCGCTCTCTAGTGATGGATAGACTGTATTCTCAGTGATGTCACTGCTCTCTAGTGATGGATAGGCTGTATTCTAAGTGATGTCACTGCTCTCTAGTGATGGATATGCTGTATTCTCAGTGATGTCGCTGTTCTCTAGTGATGGATAGGCTGTATTCTCAGTGATGTCACCGCTCTCTAGTGATGGATAGGCTGTATTCTCAGTGATGTCACTGCTCTCTAGTGATGGATAGGCTGCATTCTCAGTGATGTCACTGCTCTCTAGTGATGGATAGGCTGTATTCTCAGTGATGTCACTGCTCTCTAGTGATGGATAGGCTGTATTCTCAGTGATGTCACCACTCTCTAGTGATGGATAGGCTGTATTCTCAGTGATGTCACTGCTCTCTAGTGATGGATAGGCTGCATTCTCAGTGATGTCACTGCTCTCTAGTGATGGATAGGCTGTATTCTCAGTGATGTCACCGCTCTCTAGTGATGGACAGGCTGCATTCTCAGTGATGTCACTGCTCTCTAATGATGGATAGGCTGTATTCTCAGTGATGTCACTGCTCTCTAGTGATGGCTAGACTATTCTCAGTGATGTCACTGCTCTGTATTTATGGATATGCTGCATTTTCAGTGATGTCACTGCTGCTCTCTAGTGATGGATAGGCTGTATTCTCAGTGATGTCACTGCTCTCTAGTGATGGATAGGCTGCATTCTCAGTGATGTCACTGCTCTCTAGTGTTGGATAGGCTGTCTTCTTAGTGGTCACTGCTCTCTAGTGATGGATAGGCTGCATTCTCAGTGATGTCACTGCTCTCTAGTGATGGATAGGCTGCATTCTCAGTGATGTCACTGCTCTCTAGTGTTGGATAGGCTGTCTTCTCAGTGGTCACTGCTCTCTAGTGATGTATAGGCCGCATTCTCAGTGATGTCACTGCTGCTCTCTAGTGATGGATAAGCTGTATTCTCAGTGATGTCACTGCTCTCTAGTGATGGATAGGCTGTATTCTCAGTGATGTCACTGCTGCTCTCTAGTGATGGATAAGCTGTATTCTCAGTGATGTCACCGCTGCTCTCTAGTGATGGATATGCTGTATTCTCAGTGATGTCACTGCTCCCTAGTGATGGATAGGCTGTATTCTCAGTGATGTCACTGCTCTCTAGTGATGGATATGCTTCATTATCAGTGATGTCACTGCTCTCTAGTGATGGATAGGCTGTATTCTCAGTGATGTCACTGCTCTCTAGTGAATGGATAGGCTGTATTCTCAGTGATGTCACTGCTCTCTAGTGATGGATAGGCTGCATTCTCAGTGATGTCACTGCTCCCTAGTGATGGATAGGCTGTATTCTCAGTGATGTCACTGCTCTCTAGTGATGGATAGGCTGCATTCTCAGTGATGTCACTGCTCTCTAGTGATGGATAGGCTGTATTCTCAGTGATGTCACTGCTGCTCTCTAGTCATGGATAGGCTGTATTCTCAGTGATGTCACTGCTCTCTAGTGATGGATAGGCTGTATTCTCAGTAATGTCACTGCTCTCTAGTGTTGGATTGGCTGTCTTCTCAGTGGTCACTGCTCTCTAGTGATTGATATACTGTATTCTCAGTGATGTCAATGCTCTCTAGAAAACAGATGTGGTGTATGGAGTGATATTCTACTGAATAGATTGTCCTATGTCACAAAATAACCTAAGTTTCTGAATATTATTTAGGAGCCATAGTCTGGGCAGACACTTGTACGGTCAGGACTGTCACTGCACTAGGTATTTGTGTTCAGCAGACGACTTACGAGGACCGGACATATCTCTACGTCTTCCCTTTGAAGTTGTCTCAGTCTATAATTAAAGCCCCCATTCCGACCTCCCATGTGACATTTGTCGCTGTTTATATAAAAAGTACAGTGTGCACAGTGACAGAACAATAAGCAATCACTCATTGCGGCATGAAAATAGATCTCTGCCGATGACATTACAATGGAGGGTATATGAATGATAGTCCTGATCTATAAACACTACACTAATATAGAAGCAGCCTATGGTATTATGCATTTAGGGCTCCATAAACAGTGAAAGCCAAAGGGTAGGAAGTCTGAGGGAGTTCCACCCCGGAGGATAGACGGTATTCCTGCTGTACTACTGACCAAATAGTAGTGGTAGTAAGATGAGGAGGAGGAGTAAGTAACTGTCTGGCTATTTTATCATATCATCTTATAAGGCAACTGTGACTATTTTCCTGGTGTCTCTATTTTTGGAGTTTCTTTGATTAAAAAAAATATCTGGATGAGGCCATGTTCCGACAGCGTAAGACACTGGCCGTTCCATAACCCGGGTCACGGAACAGCCGGTGTCAGAGAAGATCTGCAGTACCGGCCGGATGATCTTCACTGCCACTGAATTCGGATGCGGGTGCATCTGTGAGCACCCGTATCCGCATTCCCCGCTGCACACAATAGAGCATGCTGCCGTAGCCGCACGCTCCATTGTGTGAACTGATAGGTTTTCTGTGACCACTGTTCAGTGAATAGCAGCCGCAGAAAAATGACATGTCAGTTTTTTACGGCGATGCTAGGGATCCCAGCCAGAGTGTATACTATGTGTATACACTCTAGCCGTGATTCCTTAGAAGGCAGCACTACGTAAGTTCCGTAGTAATCACGGCCGTTGTTACAACAGCCATAATTACTACGAAACTTATGTAGTGTGAACATAGCCTAATGATGCATGTTTTTTTCTATTTTGTATATTGTCATTGTTTATCTGGCACTGTATACAATTTTCATTTTAACTTGATTAGGCCAAAGGAAGGGCAGTCCTTCAGCCATGGTTTCCTAGAGGTTTCCTCCACTGGGTCTCTTTCCTGCACGATTTTCATAATTTTTACCTATACACCCAAAAAGTGTTATTGTGGTTTTGGGAATAGGAATGTGATAGGAAAGAGACAGGAAAGTTTGGGCATGGAAATGTGAGGCTGTTATTAGGTAGAATTATAGGCATACATTATTGGTCTAAATGGAGAGAAACATTAAGCAATGAGGCAGAGAGGTGCAGAAAGCAAGCAACAGGTAACGATTTCAATACTTCAGACCTGGAACTGAAGGCAACTTTTTTTTTTACCCAGTGTGACAGCCTCTTCCTTCTAAAGGTTTGGGTTTCACTTTAAAGGGACATTCCAGATCTATAGGATGAGAAGCTTCAAGGAAGAGAATTTTTACAATCCATAACTCTGCACATGACACATCTTCTTCCATGAAATTCACAATCCTATAATTATTTTAAATGCTTGATGACAAAATAACTAATTACTATTGACAATCCTTGTTCACCGCAGTGCGGGGGAGGGGGTTGCGCTCTTACGTTCCCCGTAGTTTAGAAATCAACCTTTTCGTGCCCATTGTGTGAAACAAATGAACGTTATTTAACAAATGTCAAACCAATTAATTTTGTCACATTGTATTCTCGCTGTCTTTTCATGCACGTTCGGGGGACGCGTCTATTATTATTACGCGTATCTGTCATTTACGCGATGACTATGGTGGGATGTCAGCCTCGCCTTTGTCAGTCTCTCCATAGTAACATAGTGACTCGGGTGACACTGATGGAGAAGGTATGACAAGTGACTCTACTGTGCGCAGGTTATAAGGGGATGACATTTCTTGTCTTGAATTCTTCAAATTTGTTCATCTGCAATTTTCTGATTAACTAATTTGCAGGGTGAAAATTATCTGGAGGGTCTGTGACCAGGAACAACATGGATGATTACAGTGAGGATCGTGCAGTGTGATCATGGGTTAATGTTTTGGACTATATTGTACCTGTTTAAAAGTATGTGTAATTAAAAGTGGTAACTGGCCCTTTAAGAAAGCTGCGCATTGGAGTTAGTTAAACAAAATATTCTAACATTAAAAATTTGATAAGTAGATATGTGATAGATAGATAGATAGATAGATAGATAGATAGATAGATAGATAGATAGACAATAAACGGATAGGTAACTAATTGTATGACTATACTGAGGATGCTTCTTGTAAGCGACGGCTGCCATTATATATGATGTCTGCGGTAGATCTCATGGACTGTATACTGGAGAGGGTCTGGAATTCACTTTCCCATATAGGAATGCAGAAAGATTACATGAGTCACTGGCTTTGATTTCTAGACAATAGTGTCCTACACAATGTATAACTCAATATACAGCCAAGCAGAGATAAAGCTTCTGATGTGATTGATATATCTGGAGGAGTGATACATCCACAAAGCAGCCAGAGAATGAAGGGAATGAGCCATAAGAACTCAAGAGAGAAGACAGGTACTGTACATATGTGATTATAGAGGGATGGATGGAATGATATAGATAGATGATACATAGATAGATAGATAGATAGATAGATAGATAGATAGATAGATAGGAGATAGATAGATAGATAGATAGATAGATAGATAGATAGGAGATAGATAGATAGGAGATAGATAGATAGATAAATAGATAGGAGATAGATAGATAGATAGATAGATAGATAGATAGATAGATAGATAGATAGGAGATAGATAGATAGATAGATAGATAGAAGAAATTATTTTATTGAAGTGATTTTATTCATCTATGTTCCAGATAGGAGCAATGTTTCAGGATCACCATCAGGCACAGCTGCTCACACTTCTAGGATATAATGGATACAATGTAACAATTACACAATTCATTATCAATAAGACCAAATTTGCAATTTCCTCATCATTTATATATTTATAACATTTGTATACTTGTTCGGATAGACTTGATACTTTGCTCAGTACTTGATTCTTCACGTGACAGATAGTAACACTGGGTCTGGCCATTGTGTATGGGGGGATTAGTTAGTGGTGGTCCAGTGACCCGGCACAATCAGTGGCTGCCATGAGAACAGGGCAGCGCAGGCGGCAGCGCCCATTCACCCCTTTGTCCTGTGTGGGAATGAGCCCCGGGGAGGGCCGGCTTTCCTGGAAGCTCAGTCTCCCCAGGCACGTCTGGAATTTGCTCCCTGGTGAAAGGAACAGAAAGTGAAGATCTGAAGTGAACTGTGTGTCATTGAGCTGCAACAAGCGTGATAAATGATGAGGATGGAGATGAGGATGAGGATGATGACACGCCCCGCAGGTGGAGGGATTTCCTGGCAGCCTCTATGATGGAGGCCCCCCATCCTCAGTATATTATTACAGATTGTGTCCCTAGGCCGGGATGAGGCTGTGTTCCTTCTCATAGATTCCACCCATCGCTGTCACCCACCTAATTGGGGCGATGTGTGCGGATTCCAGGGCGATCTCTATCAGTGGCTCCACGTTTCCTATGTCAGGGATTGTAGGGATTAAGGCACATATGGATCTCATAGAAAAAGGAAAGCAAATAGAATTTTATTGCTAAATGGCCTGTCAATCAGGGGAGCGGCCGGGCCCGGCGGGTGTTCTCTGGTGGCTTCCATTACTCTTAAGCCCCAGGCTCATTCATCTTGTGTTATTATATAGATTCTATATTATGACTTATAGGATCTTATAATTTATAACTTATCATGGATTTATAGCCCGCTCTGTCCTCACTGCCGAGCAATCCACAGCATTCCCCATATCACTAGGCATTCTAGGGCACTTATATGTTTGTATTATGTGGGTGCCGTATATGTGTATTATGTGGGCACCATATGCCTGTATTATGTGGGCACCATATGCCTGTATTATGTGGGCACTGTATGCCTGTATTATATGGGCACCATATGCCTGTATTATGTGGGCACCATATGTCTGTATTATATGGGCACTGCATATCTGTATTATGTGGGCACTGTATGTCTGTATTATTTGGGCACTGTATGAGTGTTTTATGTAGGCACCTTATGCCTGTATTATGTGGGCACCATATGTCTGTATTATATGGGCACTGTATGTCTGTATTATGTGGGAACTATAAGTCTATTATGTGGGCACCATATGTTTGTATTATGTGGGCACCTGTATGTGTGTATTATCTGGGCGCCGTATGTCTGTATTATGTTGGCACTGTATATCTGTATTATGTGGGTGCCGTATGTCTGTATTATGTGGGCACTGTATGTGTGTATTATATGGGCACCGTATGTCTGTATTACGTTGACACTGGATATCTGTATTACGTGGATGCTGTTTGTCTGTATTATGTGGGCGCCATAAGTCTGTATTATGTGAGTGTCTGTATATTTGTATTATGTGGGCACTGTATGCCTGTATTATGTGGGCACCATCTGTCTGTATTATGTGGGCACTATATGGTTCTATGTGAGCATTATGTGATTATTGTAAAATTGGCAAGAACGGGCAGCTTTACCATCTGAGAAAAAAAAGAGCCTCATCCACAACTACCACATAAGACTGATTGATGTTATAGGGGGCAATACACGGTATTAATAACTGGGGTATGTAAATTTTTGAGCACAACGGTATTTTGGCAGTGTAGCTTCATGTTGAATAGGCCATCAATGTATTTGTTTTTTCAGTATTTCTTTAGTATATTCCAGGTTTGGGCTGCGGGTGAGCTGCGTACTTCGGCTGCCACGCTGCTTTGTCATGGAGATGGATTTCTTTTTCTACCTTCTAATTATTTGCTAAATCAGACCTGACATCTTTCCTTCTATCCCTGTAATCCCAATCATTGTAAATTATTTGCAGGAAGCCGCCTGCCTTATAGCATTGCAGATGTCCAGGAAATAATGGGCCAAAATTACCTATTTTTAGGTTTAAGTGGGTTTTGGAAGTTTGTGTTCATCTGGATGATTTGCAGAATGTGGCCGGGTCAGTAGGTGAAGGATTAGTAGGAACAAGAAGCTCAATCAAGAATTATATAAAATCAGCCATAAAGGGATAATCCTAAATAGATCCCTGGATGATGAAACATTCTGCAGCTTTCTACTTAGTGTTTCAGCTCTTCACCATTTTAAAGGGGAACTATCAAGCTAAAGCTTTGGCTGTACAGGCATGATGGGAGCTGTAGTTTTGCAACCGCTGGAGAGCCAAGGTTCCCTACCCCTGGGTTAGACAAATCTAACCTGCTGATTGTGTGGTGTCCCACCACAGGTGTTGTTCGTATTTACGCCCTTCGCAAAAGCCTGTACTTATTCTAAGTAAGTGGTAATGAAGTAGTGTTAAAGTTTCACCACAAGATGCCGCTATTGCAAATGTATATACTTAGTTGAAGCACAGCTGTAGAACTGTAAGGGTTATTGTTTGTTGATATGTCACATGGATCTGTAGACCAATGAGCATGTTCTCTTCTTCTGTCCTATCACTTCTCCCTTTACTTCTTCTGTATGCACTCTTCACCCATTCACAGCACACCTTATAGGGAGCTGTAGATAGGAAGTGACATGGGTAGAGGAAGTGTAGTGGTCTTTTGTCACTGGGCTTCGTAGAGACAAGATGCAGTTAACCTTCACTCCTCGACACTACTCGACACAATGCATTGTTAAACCCTTCCTTAGAGGGGACAAGTGAGAGATCATCTCAACCCACGCCATGGACTAGTCACAAAGTCACAGTGAAGGACAGTATCCACAACAGCAGAAAGCTAGGAACTGATCGGGATAGAGCAAAATTGCTAGAAGCCTTTGAACTCTATTTCGCAGCGCGGGTGTTAGCAGGGAACCCTCAGTAGTCCACTCATCCCAGGTAACAAGGTCCGGGGCTTGTGTCCCCCTCTAGGATGGGTCCCCCGACACTGGTAGGGCAATAGGTGGTTCTTTCTCTGTATTCTCTCTTAAGCATTCTTCTATTTCTACCTCATCCTCTAACATCCCAGCAGAGCACAGTACTACTTGGGTCTGGACTCTCAAAACATCCTCCTCTCTACTCTTCTGACTCTATATTCTCAGCAAGCAACTCAGTCTGTACTGCTTCCCTTCCGCTCACTACAGATTGGATCCTAACTTATCCTAAGTGTATTATCAAGTATAAAGTGTCATTACAAGGTAAAGCTGTGTGACCTGCTGTACATACACAGTCTCCAAGTAAAGCGCACCTTATTTATAGTAAAGAGACTCTGTGATTTCTCTCTCCACACCAACACAGTACACGAATATTCCTTGGGTTATCTCCCCTGTCTGTGGGTGGCAGTACCAATAGTCCAGGTGGGTCACTACTCCACTCCGGCCCACAGTGACTACAACAGCCCAAGGGACTCCACAACAACCCGGCAGGTCACTGACCAGAGGGGAACAAGGTATAACTGGCCCTTTAAATAAAAGCAGGTGTGCCACCATACCTGTGTGCCCGACCGCACTGGCGTCACGACATAACATCACTGGGCCCGGCTATATCTCGGCCAACCACCATAGAACTGGCGTCACACCTAACCATCTGGCAAGTGACAGGCAGTACCTCTGCCATAACACTGCAGGGGGTAACACCACAATAGCTCCCGAGTGGACACGGTGGGAATGTATGTCTCTTACCTTCATTCTCTGTGCCATTCATGTGCTGTTATCTTTAAAATCCTCTGCCTGATAAGGCTGGGTTCACACTACGTTTGTGCAGTCTGTTATTTTTCATTCATTTTTCGCAAAAATGGATGAAGAAAAAAGTTTTGCAGAAACATAGTGTGAACCCACTGGAGGGATATCTGGCTATTTCCGTGTTTTGAGACTAGTAACTGAGACTCCACGGACCCTTCTTTTGCATATTTAAATTTATAGGGGGCAATGCATCAGTGGAGACTCTTCAGTGAGTACTCCATTAGATTTTTTTGTCGCTGGTCTCCCTGAGCTCAGCGATTGCTGTGTTTTGTTGGTCTATTTTTCATTGCCCCTGTTAGCCAGAATCCTACTCCACACTGACGAGGGGCAACTACCCCAAAACGATCGTCTGTGGATGGATGCCTGCCTTGGTAAACTCTTGTCATATCGCAATACTCGCCACAGAGTTAGACTTTGACGTAAAAAGAGGCCATCCTGGTATTTCCCTATTTATGTTCCAATACTCGCAACCGAGTGGGACTTAAGGGGCTATGTATCAGGGTGGTTTGGTGATCTCCCCACTGGGAGGCACCCCCTTGGTAATAGGCTTTCCTCCACTGGAGGGATATCTGGCTATTCCCGTGTTTTGAGACTCGTAACTGAGACTCCACGAACCCTTCTTTTGCACAGTGTGAACCCACTCTAAGCCATTAGGAGCACTGGGAAAGGTCCCACTGCCCTGATCCGGCTTGCCCCCTCGATTGATAATGATTAGGGGGGAAGCTGCCCCTTCTACCGATTATCAATGGAGAGGGCCGGCTGGGGTTGGTACCACCAGTGCTCCTAACAGCTTATCGGGCAGAGGACTTTAGAATAAACAGCACGTAAATGGTACCGAGGATGAAGGTAACAGACATACCTTATTCCTCAGCTCCCCGTGCCCACTAGGGAGCTATCAACAGGTTAGATTTAATAGTTCTTCTAGTAACTCAGGGATGGGGCTCCTGCGGCCCCCCCAGGCAGGATGGAATCTGCAACAGCTGTAGGGCTGCAGGTTCTCCATCACTGTAGTAGGTAGACAGGTCCCCCAGTATACAGGTAGATTCCTCATTTGGTAGATAGGTACCTCCAGTAAGTGGGTAGATAGGTCCCCACAGTAGGTAGGTAGTTCTCCTATTAGGTAGGCCCACTACTAGGTAGACAATTGTCCAAGTAAGTAGTTAGGTCCCAGGTCACCTACATAAAAAATGAATAAAATCAACACGTGACCAACATGAATAAAATAGAGTCCAGGTTCAGTGTCATGTGATGCCGGGATCATGCTGTCCTCATTCGCCCAGGCACAGGGCACTTGTAGGTGACAGTGTGTAGGTGTCTGTGTGGTGCACGCAGCTTGTACACTATGACTCAGCTCACACCCAGCAGTATCATAGCTGCACACAGGCTCGGCCTACACTCCACTCAGCTGTATGTGCGTCGCCTTCTCGGTTCCCTAGGAGACATGGCTGCTGCGAATCCTGCGTCACCTGTACATGTGGGCAGCTTCTGTGCCTTCTCTCACAATATACAACATGAACTTTCCCCATAGAGACCTTACACGATGTACAATGAGGCTGATTCACCAAACGCCTCAATCTCAATTACTGGAAATGATCCGGCCTTTTCTACACAATAAATGTCATCTATTCATAGGGCTCATTTATACAAGAAAATGATGGGAGACGAATCCACAAGACTGAGGACAGGAAAACTTATCAATTTGCAACTAAGAGACTCCCAATATATGGTCCTATATTACTAATATCCATGAGCCTATCCACAGTGATCAGTAAAGGATCAGTAATGTAATGTATGTACACAGTGACCCCACCAGCAGAATAGTGAGTGCAGCTCTGGAGTATAATACAGGATGGAACTCAGGATCAGTACAGGATAAGTAATGTAATGTATGTACACAGTGACCCCACCAGCAGAATAGTGAGTGCAGCTCTGCAGTATAATACAGGATATAACTCAGGATCAGTACAGGATAAGTAATGTATGTACACAGTGACCCCACCAGCAGAATAGTGAGTGCAGCTCTGGAGTAGACTGGAGGATAGGTGGGTGTGGTCACTCTCAGTGTGTGTAGGTGTGTCTGTCTGTGCTCCTGAGCTCCAGAGAGAGAGGCTGATTTTCCACCTGCCTTTCCCAGGAGTGTGGCAGGCTCCTGGGGGAGGCTTTCAGCATGGATCCCCGGGAATCCAAGGCCTCCATCTCCCGAACCAGGCCGGCGGGGGGTGGAGAGGAAAAGCTACCGGCCAGCGCTCCAGCCTGTGGACTGAGGAGATCTGGAAGGGTCCGCAGCAATGTGGCCCCTGGCCCCCAGGCAACGGCTTCCAGTGATGGAGGAAAGAAAGCTGCAGCTAAGAAAACTCCAGCAGTGTCCAGGAGTCAGCCGGTGGAGATGTGGGGTGAGCGAGGCCCCAAGGAGTCTGCCAGCACGTACTGCTCCCGCATCACCGCTAAGTTTGCGGAGTATGAACAGCTTGGGAAGGAACTGAAGGCAGCAAGAGAAGATCTGCGCTTTCTCAGGTACCAGGCGAATACGGCTCCCAAGAGGAAGAAGCCCGAGTTCTCTCCCAGGATCAAGTCCCTGAGTGCTCAGGTAAAGGGGATAGAGGAGAGGAGGGCGGCCATCCTGGAAGGGAGCGACCTGTTCAGGGAGAAATTGCACAATGAGGATCGCTTTGCCACTATGAAATCTCCTAGCAGCAGAGCGGATGATGGGGGTGATGCTGCAGGAGATGGGGAGAGTAGTAGTGGTGAGGAGGAAGAAATGGAGGCTGAGGAGGCTGTAAAAGCTGAGGACTTGGTGGAGTGTAAGGAGGAGGACTGTGTGGTGAATGAAGACCCCTCTGATGTCACCCAAAGTACCCCCCAAAGCATGCAGGAGAGCTACAGCATTATGGCAGCGCAGGTGGCCCTGCCAGACACTGATGAGGATGATGATGGTCTGTCAGATGGAGGACTACTACAGGCCATAGTCAGGCAGGAGTCCCCCCTGAGGATGGAGGCCTTCACATTTGGAGAAGAGCTCGGAGATGAAGTTCCTGTAAAAAGAAAAGCAGCCAAAAAGCAGGAAAGTGTGAGTCTTGTATTCACTCCATTCCAGCAGTCCGGGGCGGCTGAGAAGTCAGTCCGGGCGGCTGGTGACTCCTCTACACTGCCAGTCCCCATTTCTGATGTGGAATGGGGCCAGCAAGGAGGAGAGATAGATGGCAAGATGGCGGAGAAAGCCGCTCCTGCTTGTGTCAGTAGTGGGGGCGGCCATAGTAAAGGTAAAGAAGGGCCGGACAGGAAGGTTCAGGGCCACTCGGGAGTCCCGGGTGCTGCAGGACGCTCCTTTGTGGGGGGTGCCCGGGCATCAGAGACTGGTGCAGAAGGTTCCGGAATGTCACATCCACCTGGAGTGACGGCGTTTCCGGTTGCCGTGTCTCCTGCTGTTGGCTCTGCGGGGTCGCAGCGGGGTGGCGTGTCTTCCGGAAATGCAGTAGACAACTCTCCCAGGGCAAGAACATTGGAGCCTATAACAGGTTCCAGCGGGAGAGTTAATGGTGATGCGGGGCCATGTGCGTCACCTGTCATGGCATCCGCAGCTAAAGAGACTGTTGGGACTGAGCCACGAAAAATCGATAAAACTGTGATAAAACCTGCCACACTGATCCACAAGGCCAGCCTAGCTACTGAGTGCATGGAGGTGACGGATGGGGGGAGTAGTAGTGGTATGAATGTTGTGCAGACTGGGGGAAGGAGTGGTGTTATTGATGGGAGTGGTAGTGGTGTGCATGATGGGGATGTGAGTGGTTTGAATGCTAGGGGTGGTGAAGTTAACCCTTCAGGTGCCACTGGAGAAGTGGCAATTCTCAGGGCAGATATTGCTGGGCTATATTCTGGTAATGCGGTTACTAGTCAGTCTGGGCCGGGTCCGGCTGCCCCTCCAGCTGCCGTTAGGAGTTACGCTAATGTTGCGGCAGCCGGAGGTCCAGGGAGATCTTCACTTCCACCCCCTGGGGAGGGTCACTTGCAACGACGCCTTCTGGAGGCACTTAGGAAAGGAGATAGAACGCTCCAGGTAGAGGGGAGGGAGGTCGACTTGTCCTTCTACATAGAAAGACATGGACTTGGAGCCTTCCGAGAGAACAATGGGGAAGTGGTCTGGTCGCTTCCAACACCCGGGCAGGAGGTGGGCCGTAGGAACGTGGCCCGTCTGGTATGGAGAGGCAGTGATGCGTGCCCACAGAGAGGAAAGGTGGTGGAGCTTCTCTTCCAGATGAGGTTCAAGGCCAGTGACATCTTTGCCTTGATCCACCCCTACGGCTCCTCTGAGTTCGACATCAGCTTTGTAAGACCAGAGGGGCTTGAACTTTTCTGGTCTAATTATGAGCTGGTGAAGGACGAGCCCGGATGGCGAGATTTCGTTGTTAAAGCGATATCTCGCCAGAGCATGGTAAAGAAAGTGACCGTCTTGACACGTAACGAATCACTTTCTTGTTATGACATCATGACTTGGTTGGGCAGGTACGGGGAAGTGACGGACGTTCCCCGGAAGAACTTAGATCAGCATGGCATCTGGTCTGGGGCCTGGACGTTCTCAGTCCGTCTAAAACGTTCAGGCAATACTGTTGCGCACATACCATCAGCCGCTTTCCTTGGTCGCGACAGAATCCAGGTCTTTTACCAGGGGCAACCGAAGCTGTGCCACAGGTGCGGTGATCCCACCCACTTTAGCGCAAACTGCTCTAAGCTGATGTGCGCACTGTGCGGTGCGGAGGGTCATCTTGCTGCATCCTGTGGCCGGATTAGGTGCCACCTGTGTGGTGACCTTGGTCACCCGTTTAGTAGGTGTCCCCGTTCTTTCTCTTATGCTGCAGCCACCCGAGCTGGGGAGAGCCCTGAGGTTGCCTCAGCGGGGGAGGGGACCAGCAGAGGAGAGGGAGCACCAGAGCCAAGGAAGAGAACTGACAAGGAAAAGCGTAAGAGCCCCACTCAGCTTAGGCGAGAGAAAATGCGCAGAGGGAGCAAGGACCTTGGAAGTTCCAAGATGGTCGGGGTAGTCCAGGGTCCTGCTCCTGGCGTTGGCTCAGATGGTCAGGCTGAGGCTTTGGGGGGCGCTGAACTAGATGAAGAGATGGGGAGACTGCGCAAAGAGGAAAGCGAGGCTATAGCCATCTCCTCAGGTTCTTCCCAGTATGAAAGTCTGGATGAGGATGGAGGGAGATGGCAAGAGGAAAAACCTAAGCGCAGCAGAAGGAAGAATGTTAAGAAGATGCCTAAAAAATCTAAGGCGACTTCTTCGTCTTCCCAAAAAATTATTAAAGGCCAGATGTCAAAGGAAGCTCCGACTGACCCCCCTCTGATCGGTCTATCTAACAGATATCAGTCCCTCAGTGAAGGAACCTCTCCATTTATAGAGGGGGAGGTTGAGGGACTGGTGTCTAGGGCAGAGGAACCTCCAGGAGGTGCCGAGCCTGCTCCCCCAGAGGTACTTTCCTCAGGGGGTCAGGTGGCCTCAGGTGGTGGAAGTGAAGATCAAGAGATGGATATGTCCACCTCTCTAAAACGGTCTAAGGAACCATCTAAGGGGTCTTCCTCTGATGTTGAAGGGGGTGGAAAGAAAAAGGGAAAGAAAACAAGTAAGTAGGGGTTTAAGGCCGTCCAACTCAATCACCCATGATGGCGGCACTCACCCCATTGACGCTGGCATCCATTAACTGTGCCAGCATTAAGTCGGATACGGCTAGATTTGCAGCCTTTGATTTTCTCGGTCGTATTAACGCCGACATTTTGTTTTTGCAGGAGACCAGGTTGACAGATCTAGCCTCTCTAATAAAAGCCAAGAGAGAGTGGAGGCATGGGCCTTCACACTGGTCTCTTGCGGCTGAGCCGTATAGTGGGGTGGCGGTCCTTTTTACCGCTCCTGTAGAATGCAGACGGGTTATCGAGTTGGAAATGGGGAGGTGCCTGATCTTGGATGTCCTCATGAAGGGGCAAGAGCTCAGGCTCATTAACATCTATGCCCCACAGACTAAGTGGGACCGTAAAAGCCTTTTTATGAGGATTAAGCCCTTTCTTTTTACGAGTCGGCAGGTGGTCTTTGGTGGAGACTTCAACACTATCACGAGGTCTCAGGACAGGAGAGGCGCCAAAGACAAGCTGGCTTATGATAGCATGGCCCTGATTAGTATAGTTAGGGTAGCTCGCCTAGAGGATGCCCACATCCGGACACCCTCGGGCCACGCGGGTTTCACCTATCATCGAGGTAGCTGCAGGTCTAGATTGGACAGGTTTTATTTAAAGGAGGAAGCCGTCTCTTCCGCAGTGTCCGTGGTTGAGGTGGAGTTCTCCGACCACTGTCTAATTTTGTTTTCCCTGAATGTTTCAGAGACCCCCCGGATGGGTAGAGGCTACTGGAGGCTGAATTCGTCCCTCCTGGAAGAAGCAGAGGTAAGACAGTCCTTTGAGGATTTTCTTCAGAGTCAGGTACCTCTACTGGGCCTATGTAGTAGTAAGTCAGAGTGGTGGGAGATATTCAAGAAGCGGGTTGCGAGGTTCTTCCGCCAGCTCTCGAGCCTCAGATCCCTGAATAGGTATCGTGTGTATCAGGGCCTGAGGAGGAAACTCGAGCATCTCGTCTCGACTGGAGGTAGTAGAGAGGAGATCTCCAGAGTGAAAGCCTTGCTCATGAGGTGTCAGTATGTTAGGCACGCATCTTTAGTTTTTGAGATGGGTTTTCGGGAGGTACCGCTCGCCCGACCCCTACAGAAACTGTAAGATGTCAGTGAGTAGTAAGATTGTGACTGGACTGGTTGATAGTACGGGATCTCTGAACCGGTCCAGATCAGGGATCCTGGAGGTCGTCAGATCCTTTTACTCACACCTCTTGGGGAGGAAGGATCTAGATCGAGATGTGATGTCGGGTTTCCTGGCTGAAACCGTTCCTGAGCCAGGGGTAGACCCCTCTCTTGATGTTTTGGCAGAAGAGATCAGGGAAGAGGAAGTTAGACTGGCGATTGAAGGGCTTGCCCTCAAGAAGTCGCCAGGTCCAGATGGCTTAACATCTGAGTGGTATAAGACCTTCAGGGACCTCTTGGTTCCCCTCTTGACCGAGGTCTTCAATGAGTGTCTTTCCTCGGACACTCTGCCAAGGTCAATGAGGAGGTCAGCCCTGATTCTTCTGTCAAAGGGTAAAGATTCGAGCCGCATTGAGAATTGGAGGCCCATAGCTCTTCTCAATGTGGACAGGAAGATTCTGGCCAAGATACTGTTTAATCGGCTGGTGAAGTTTGCACCCCGGCTCCTTTCGGAGGCTCAGCACTGCTCTGTTCCAGGCCGAAGCACCTTAAGTGCTGTCCTTAGTGTCAGGGAGGCAGTGGAGCGGAGTAGTGCGGGTCTTTGGAAGGGGTACTTGCTGTCCTTGGATCAGGCCAAGGCATTTGATCGGGTGAACCACGAGTACCTCTGGTCTGTCCTTCTGAGATATGGCCTACCAGATACTTTTGTCAATTGGCTTAAGATCTTGTATGCAGGGGCAGAGAGTTTCCCGCTGGTGAACGGTTGGTCTGGCCGCTCTTTTGAGGTTGGGTCTGGTGTTCGCCAGGGCTGTCCTTTGAGCCCACTGTTGTATGTGTTCGCGATCGACCCTTTCCTTAGGAGGGTTGGTTGTGGACCATTGGCAGGGGTTGGGATGAGCCTGGAGGAGCCAGAAGCCACCCTGAGAGTGGTAGCATACGCTGATGATGTCACTATCTTTGTGTCCTCGAGAGAGGAGGTCGATGTGGTGATGTCGGAGGTGGATCGCTACTCAGAGGCATCTGGGTCCAGCATCAACCCGGATAAGTGTGAAAGTCTCTGGCTGGGAGGGGGAGATCCCGAGTTTGATCTCCCGGACACCCTTCCAGAGCCCCAAGATTCGGCAAAAATCCTAGGCATTACATTCGGCCAGGGTGATTACCCCACTAAAAACTGGGATGGTAGGCTCCAGGATGCCACTCGGAAGGTGGACCAGTGGAAGGGTTGGTCCTTAACCTTAAGGGAAAGGGTACACCTGATCAAATCGTACCTGCTCCCTTTGTTCATCTACCTGGGCAGTGTGTGTATCTTGCCAGAGGCTTCCTATACTAGGATCTACAGCCTGTTCTTCCAGCTGTTATGGGGGAATAGGCTGAACCTGGTCAAGAGAGAGGTTACGTACCGTACGAGGAGACTTGGGGGTTTGTCTATGGTGAACCCTGTGGTGTTCTTAGTGAACACCTTCTTGAAAGCTAACATCGCAAACCTCTGGAAAGAGAGGGCTCCTCCGTGGGTACTCTCCTGCAGGGAATGGTTTCGGCCTTTCTTCCAGGAATGGGAGACAGGAGGGCGAGTGAAGGACCTTCGTACACCCCATGGATATCTTCCGGCTTACGCTACCCCGACTCTGAAGATGGTACGTCGGTGGGGTCTGGGAATGTGGGAGATCAGGACTCAGTCGAGGAAATTCCTTGACCAAAGGGTTCTGTTGACCCATTTCCAGAAGCCCCTGGCGCTCAGGGACTGCCCAGGCCAGGATCTAGAGGTTGGGCTTAGTCTTTTAAACTCGAAACGGATCCCTCAGAAGTTTTGGGATTTGGCCTGGCGCTGTTTCCAGGGGAAGCTATATGTGAGGGACAACTTGAAGTGCAGGAGCTCCGATGATCGGGGGTGTCCCCGTGAGGAGTGTGGTAATACGCTAGAGAGTATGGATCATTTCCTGCTTCAATGTCCCTTCAATATAGGGGTTTACACCAGGGTGGGCGCCTCCATTGGTTGGAGTCAGTTAGTCAGTCTCACCTATCCGGAGTGGGCTTATGGGGCATTCAGGAACCTGGGTGGCCGAGATCGCTGCACGTTATTTCTAGTCAGCTTAGTGGTTAGGTACCACACGTGGAACGCACGGTGTCTAGTATCTACACAGCGTAGAGTCCTCTCCGAGGTGGAGGTCTGTAGGAACATCACTGGTGACCTTGGGAAGATCAGGTCTTTGGAGTATGGCAGGCTGGGTACCAGTAGGGCTTCTCTCCTGTGGAGAGGTTTTTCTTTCGCTGTGCCCTAGGTACTGAGCCCACTGGGTGAGGTGCCATAATTATGGTTAGGGAGAGAGCAGGTAGGGACAGCAGTAGGGAAAGCGCGTAGGGTCAGTTTAAACTTAGGGTTAGAGATAGGGGGAGAGTAGGGTAAGATAGTAAGGGATAGTTTATAAATTTCTGGTACCCGGTCTGCCATCCTCCGATCCTGGTGGAGGGCTGGTGCATGCCACTTTAGATTTTTGTTTTGTTTTTCTGGTCAGCAGTAGGTATAAAGGGCTTACAGGCTACCGAACTTGGGCCTTATTATAATTGTGTATAATATTGTTCTGTTATGTTATTATGGTGTGCTATGTTTATGTTAATATATGTCTGTGATAAGTGTTGGCAGGGTTATGGCTGAATAAGCCATGTGAGCTTTATGGACATAATAGTCATTGTATATATTGTATATATGAGGGGATACAGAATAGGTTGGGAGGGGGGGTATGGGGGGCGGGGTCTGTGGGAAGGTGTGGGCTGAATGGAGCTGACACCAAAAATGGACTAAACTTTGACTCCATGAACTGAGCTCACACTGGGGTCTAGGGGTAGGTGGTGGGGCACGTGGGTAATAGATAGAATTGTTGTGTGTTTTCTTTCACTGTTACTGGTGTTTAGGTACCTTTTTAGTTTTTCAGGGCAGCCGGGCCCGAGTGTTGTACTGGAATAACCAGTTAGTTAGTATTTTATTCTTATACTGATATGTTATATGCTTTCTTTTGGTTACGCCTGGATGGCTTTCATTTTTCAGTTCATGTATAGTTATTGTTTGTAGTATCAGGTGGTCGTGTGTTGGTCTAGAGGTGGTTGTATGTGTGTGTTTATGTTTTGTTTATTTACTATAACCCAGGTTTGGGAGTTTTTTTTTAGCCAGGGTGGCTTCTCTTTAGTTATGATTACAGCCGAGGATGGCTTTGTAGTTTAAGTTTTATGGCTTATTTTGCCTGGATTGAAAACATTTTTATTTATTTATTTTATTTATTTATTTATTTTTGTTAAGTAGGAATGCTGGGCTGGCTTGGTGGCAAAAGGTTAAAGATTTCATTTTGCTTTATACTATTATAATGGTTTATCATTATTATTTGTTATTTATGTAATTTACTGTTATGTTTAAGTTATGGCCAGATATGCCTTGTTTGTTAATTTTTCTATTTTTCTAATAAAAGAATTACAGGATATAACTCAGGAACAGTACAGGATAAGTAATGTAATGTATGTACACAGTGACCCTACCAGCAGAATAGTGAGTGCAGCTCTGGGGTATAATACAGGATGGAACTCAGTACAGGATAAGTAATGTAATGTGTGTACACAGTGACCCCACCAGCAGAATAATGAGTGCAGCTCTGGGGCATAATACAGGATGTAACTCAGGATCAGTACAGGATAAGTAATGTAATGTATCTACACAGTGACCCTACCAGCAGAATAGTGAGTGCAGCTCTGGGGTATAATACAGGATATAACTCGGTACAGGATAAGTAATGTAATGTATATACACAGTGACCCCACCAGCAGAATAATGAGTGCAGCTCTGGGGTATAATACAGAATGTAACTCAATACAGGCTAAGTAATGTAATGTATGTACACAGTGACCCCACCAGCAGAATAGTGAGTGCAGCTCTGGAGTATAACACGGGATGTAACTCAGGATCAGTACAAGACAAGAAATTTAAAGGGAAACTGTCAGCTAAAAAGATGCCCCAAACTGCTCACGTAGCTACAGAGCTGTATAAACAGTGAGGTTATCCATAACTTTATTATAGCTGTCCAGGGCTGCAATCACCCAGAAAAAAACATAGCTTTTATTGCTGTTTCAAAGTGTCATAGAGGTGTGGCCAGGGCGATTCTGTGCACCTCAGTGCCCTGGCCCCGCCTCTGTGACACTTCATAGTAGAAATTAGGTGATTGCAGCCTCAGACAACTACAATAGAGTTATGGATAGCTTCTGTGTAGCTATGTAAGCCGTCTGGGAGGTCTTTTCTAGCTAACAGTTTCCCTTTAATGCTTTTATGAACGTAACTTATTACAGCTTGACTTGCCTTACACAGAGCTGAGGATTTGTTACTCTCTCATCACTGTGTGGCCTTTTACTGAAACACAATAGGATGGAACCATTGCACTGATACGGGTTGTTACGTGACCTTCTCTCTATATATAAAGGTCATTGCTTTGTTACTGTATACATCAATGAGAACCACATGAAGGAGACCTGTCAGGTGCTGGGTCAGAGGTAAGAGGGTGTAGGTGTTGGAGGCCGCACAGCTGGGTGTCAGCGTCATGCCCTGTGGAATCCCCTGTATCAGGACAGTGGGCTCTTATCGTCACTATGATGTAGATGAGGGGGCTATATACACCTACAATGTGTTATACACTGTTCTCTCCAGCTCTCTCACTCCCCCACAAGCACAAACGCTGCAGGATCAGGGTCTTCAAGTGACACCAATATCTGCTGCGTGAAGAGGTTTATTCAGTTACTCTATATAATATACATAGAACTGTAGAAATATACCATAAGGAATAGGAGACAATGTAGCCACCATTTCAGCTATTAAAGGGAATGTACAATTCGCACTCTTTGCGGTATATCTCAATTTACAGTTTATACTTGTTTCATCTTCTAGAAACAGCTCCACACCTGTCCTCAGGTTGTTTGCGGTATTTCAACTCGGCCTCATTCATTTCGTAGGAGCTGAGCTGTAATACCACACACAAACTGGGGGAAAGGGTGGCGCTGTTTTTAGAAGAAAGCAGCTATGTTCTTCTAATCTCAAATGACCCCTTTAAGTTCTTAAAGAAAGAAATTCATATTGTGAACAACAAAAAGATGGCACCTGCTATAAAGCCACTATACTATTTACAGCCAGACCTTAGAAAGGGCTCCAGGGTTGTCCTGTCATTGTGCCTGTGTACTTTATCTTCTAACATGGTGGTCTCAGACTTTAACATGGTGGTCTCTTGCAACAGTACATGCTGAGAGTTGTAGTTATAGAGTACATGTCACAGAGACATATCAAAAGTTTTTATTGGTTGGGTGTCTTAGTGTCGGAGAATGAGCAGGGAGATGTATGCTTTTGCCGTGTTCACTCCCAGCTCTATGTCACACAACCTGGACAGACTCACTATGCAAATCTATAGAGTCATCCAGGCTTTCTAGGGGAGAGGAGCATGTAAATTACTTCTTTTTAAAAACCTCCTCCCATACTTATCAGCTGCTGTATGTCCTGTAGGAAGTGGTGTATTCTTTCCAGTCTGACACCGTGCTCTCTGCTGCCACCTCTGCCCATGTCAGGAACTGTCCAAAGCAGGAAAGGTTTTTTATGGGGATTTGCTACTGCCCTGGACAGTTCTGGACACAGACAGAGGTGGCAGCAGAGAGCACTGTGTCAGACTGGAATAAATACGGTATATCGGCACCAGCTGAAATTTTTTTTTCTCCGAAGTACCCCTTAAACTGATCTCATCGAGACCTACAGTAATGAGTCTCCGACCCCTTTCTATGCAAAGTCAGAGAAGTCATGGGAAATGTAGGCTGCATCAGAAAATCATTCAGAGGGCAAATAAGAATCAGTGTAGCTTAAATATAATACACAAGAACCCCTACACTCAGGGCCGATTCTGGGTTCTCTGCCCCCTGAGTGATGGCCGACATCGCGCACCCCCCCCCCCCAACCAGCCGCTCACCTGTATCACGCCACAACCGGCCCGCGCTCTCCGCTGTCTCCACATCCCGTCAGGTCCCGCGACGTCACCCTGCAGCTGTCACGGACCTCCAGGCTGTGGTGAGTGAGTGGGGTGATCGGGTCGCGCGGGGCGGCCCCGCACGACCCGATCACCCTAGCGCGTCCCCCACCGACCCCGGGCACTCACCACAGCCTGGAGGTCGATGACAGCTGCAGGGTGACGTCGCGGGACCTGATGGGATGTGGAGAGCGCGGGCGACGGGACAGGTGAGCGTCCGCAGTCATTTTTGCTAAGTGATACTTAACAAAAATGACAGCAGGGGGGACATAATGCCGCCCCCTGCCGGACCGCAAAATCTGCCGCCTGAGGCGGAAGGCTCATTCCGCCTCATGGCAGAAGCGGGCCTGCCTACACTATTCTCTAATAATAGCCTATACTGCACTGTACAAGAAAAAAAAATACTTTCCCGGGCAGAGTGCTTTTTTAGGGTAGCTTCACACGTATCGGATCTGCAGCGGATTTCATGCTGCGATTTGCAGCAAAATCCGCTGTGGATCCGGGTATAGTGAAGTTCTATGGGGTCCCATACCCGCAGCAGAATTTTCATTCCGCTGCAGATATGGGACCCGGCCCCTTTAACCCCTGGCCGTCGGCAGCCCTGGCCCAAAGCATATATTACCTGCTCGGCGCCACGGCTGTGTGAAGCTCCTGACTCCCGTCACTCCTCATCAGCCAATCAGTGCTGCCGTGCCGAGTCCCATATCTGCAGTGCAATGAAAATTCTGCTGCGGTATGGGACCCCATAGACGGATATGTAACCCCATAGACATAGATTTCGCTGCAAACCCGCAGGATTAAATCCGCTGTGGATCCAATACGTGTGAAGGTACCCTTAAAGGGGATGTGCACACTGAGTAATTTTGATGGAAACTCTTCGGCGGAGGTGGGCATCTCCGCCCGTGTCATAAATTCCATTCTATGCAGGGGCGGATTCTTTCATCCGTCCAAAGAATGAACTTGATCATTCTTAGGATGGATGAAAGAATCCGTCCGTGCATAGAATGGAGTCTATGACATGGGCAGAGACGTGCGCGCCCGCCGCATTCCGCGAGCAGCTTGAGCTGAGAATTCCGCAACGCAATGCCTATGTTCACACAAGGCATGGACATCGTCCATTGTTTGGCACTCAAAAATGATGACCCTTGTAGTGTGCCAAACAACGGCCGTTGTTGCATTGGAAATTGCATTGTAATCAATGCACAACGTCCGGAAACAATTGTTATGTCACATTTCTCTGACAAGAACGGTTATTGTTTTAATTGTTTTCATGTTCATACAATGTATTTTTTATGAAAAGAAAGGCCGTTGACATGTCAATTATTTCTGGCCATAGTGCAATCTTCAATGCAACAACGACCGTTGTCCATACCTTGTGTGGAACATAAACCTGTTTCATAAGATTTGAGGTGAATCTTGTGTTAAAAGACAAGTTGAGAAAACATATTGTTAGAGAGCAACAGGGTCAACTATAAACAAGATCCGTCAACAGCAGCTGACCTACCTGTTGATGGTTTTCAGGCAGAAGTTTGACAAATGAAGACATTACAAAGATACTGATGAGTTTTCTACCTGGTGACACCATGTATATAATATCATCTGATACAAAGGTAACCGACGTGACTGTGAATTTAACCTCTTGTCTTGTCCAGTCTTTTTTTTTATCTTTTTATTTTTTGCATTTTTTTTATTAGGGTTTCACAGTCACATTCTGATCTTCTGCCAAAGTACATTGGGAGATGCCGTGCCCACCGCAGCACAACAACAGGATGGGGAAGCCTTTCAATGTAACATAATACCAGGCTTGGTGTTTCCTCCGCACAACAGACAAGGGGCGCGCAGCACAGAGAAGATGGAATCACCGATAACAATTGTGGGTTTCCTGAATTCGGTGACTTACAGGTTTATGTAACAAAAAGAAATTCGAAAAAAATTCTAGATATAGGCAACTGAGTCTAAGATGATCTGAGGTCTCTCTACTATAACATGGACCCTATAGACAGTATGTGATAGCACAGGAGCAACACTGGTCACTGAGCACGCACACTATTCTGACACTGGGGGCAGTCATCATCATCATCACTGGCATCAGTGTATTTATACAGCTGGAGGCAGCTCAGCCCCCCTCCCTCTCACTTAAGGTAAGAGTATGCTCTCTATACACAGCACAGAGCATGCCCACTACACTCTTCCATGTAAAGCAATGAGGCATCTTGTTACTTTTCAGCTCATACTAGTACATTGGTTTTACTAAGTCAGGTTACTTTTTATAGCATGTTGGACTTTGCTACACTGTTTCAGTTTTATGCTGAATATTTTTTAACCCCTTCCTGCCCACATCAATTGATCCATTTAATGTGCGGATAAAGAGTTTAAAGTGTCACTGTCTTTTCTTTCTTTCTTTTTTTTTTTTTTTGCAGAAATCAATAGTCCAGGCAAATTTAAGAAACTTTGTAATTGGGTTTATTAGGCAAATATGCCATTATCTGCATTCAAAAAGACTTTTCCCAGGTCCCCCCACCTCCTCTCTCTCAGTCACTGCTCATTATCAGGAAATCTCGACTCTTTTACATCAGTCGGGCCCTGTCTGTTCTATGGAGAGGGGAGGGGGGAGAAGGGAGATTAGTCGCCAGCAGAGAAGGATTACACAGTGGGAGCTGTGTGAAAGCGGGTATTCAGAGGTCAGTGCTGACTTCAGAGGAGATAGCCCAGTGATGTAGCTGTAAATTAACTCTTTGTTGTCCTGTTTTGGTGCCTCATCTCCCTCCACCCTTCCCCTCTCCATAGAGAACAATGAAGACAGGGGGGAGAGCTTCAAACTGCTTTTTCATGATAAAAATGCATTTTTCAGCTAATAAACCCAATTACAAAGTTTCTTAAAATCGCCTGTTCTATTGATTTCTGCAAAAAAAAATTAACCGACAACGACACTTCTAAGTAATTTTTCCTGTTGTGCTTTTCTAAGAACTCACCCATAGGCTCCATATTATAGACGTCTTTCACTTCCTATTCCCCTCCTGCTACATGCAGTCCTGTCCTGTCCTGGATAATATCATCTTCTGAGAGTATGGGTCAGTGACCCCATGGAAAAAAAAAACATAAAAAACAAAAACACTGCGGTTGACATACTCTGTGCTGCTGGGGACTCTAGGTCGATTTTAGTTTGTAATAGCCCTCTTGTCTTGATTCCCCTCCTTCTCCTGTTACATGTAGCTCTGTGCTCATTAGCGCCATCACATGACTGGACACCCTCATTATCAACACTATTATTATCATGTCCTGAAATGCTCTGTGCTGCTTTTCATCAATATCATTATCTTTGGTAGACCCTAAGCCCCATCATTTGTAATACTGTCCAGGTAACGCTGCCTTCATTTTCCAGGGATCGCTCCCACTGTTCATATCATTCTAAGTAGCAAGATGTTCAGTGCGGGATTTACAGTGATAAGTAACAGAACAGTCGGTGCTCTGTGAGCTCCAGTAATGTAATATCATCACCTGCACTGGATTTACTTGTCAAAGGATTAGGAGACAAGTACAGGCCACCGAGCCACAAATATCAGGCCAGCCTGCGCCTGTGACTACTAGGACAGAGGTGGTTGGATCCCAATCTAATAGCCAGAGCAGAGAACAGCTGCAAAGAGTGTCTCCCACCCTGGAGGACTCGCAGTGTCCATGCTATATATGTTATTTATATGTGCAGCATGTAATGCTTCATTTTTCCAGTAGAGGCACTGCAGGGGAATTGATCACTTGCTGTTGGGTTCCCTCACAGCTTACAACTGAATGCTTAAAGGGGCACTCCATTACTTATTTATTTTTTCAAATCAACTGGTGACAGAAAGTGCCAGAGATTTGTAATTTTCTTCTATTTAAACATCTCCAGTCTTCCTTAACTTATCAGCTGCTGAATGTTCTGCAGGAAGTGTTATTCTTTCCAGTCTGAAGAGCAGGAGAGGTTTTCTATGGGGATTTGCAACTGCCCTGGACAGACAGAGGTGGCAGCAGAGAGCACTGTGTCAGACTGGAAAGAATACACCATTTCCTGCAGGACATACAGCAGCTGATAAGTACTGGATGGGTTGAGATTTTTAAACAGCAGTAATTACAAATCACTTTCTGAAATCAGCTGATTTTAAAGAAAGAAACAATTTCACTGGAGTACCCCTTTAATTTATGATAGGAGGACTCTTGCAACAAAAATGATTGGGCAGGAGAGAACCCCTTTAAATGGGTTATCCAGCGCTACAAAAACATGGCCACTATCTTCCAGTGACAGCTCCGCTCTTGTCTCCAGCTTGGGCAAAGTTTTGCTGCTCAGTTCCATTGAAGTGAATGGAGCTTAATTGCAAACCGCACCTGAACTGGAGACAAGAGTCGTGTTGTCTCTGAAAGAAAGTGGCCATGTTTTTGTAGCACTGGATAACCCCATCTTATTATGCAGATGTTCTCATGGAGGTGATCAGCTGATCATCAACATCTGTTGTCAAAAAAAGTGTCGGAATGGGTGCAAACAAAAGCATATGCCCTAAAGACTTAGAGGCCAGAGACTGTGCTGAGACAACTATGGGATATAATGGGGAGAGGGGGGTGGACTGTCTGGGGAGATGGAGCAGCCGCTTCCTCCTCAGATCACTATTCTCTTCCAGTCTGTTGTAGACATCAAATAATCTCAAGTATCCAGGATGGACCCGCAACACCCACACAGGAAGAGGTCGGGCGAGGAGCCGGACTGTAACAACATACGTGCTCATCTGCTCCCCGGGAACATCTGGACCCTGGAGACACAGAAGAATGATAAAGTCATCCTGTGAATGGGATCCTTCATAGCCAGATGTACTAAACCTGCAGGAAGACCCCCTCCCCGGATCTGATGAGTCGTCCAATGTTGCTTGTTATCGAGAGGGATGCTGTGATGTCAATTAAGACTGTCTCATCATGTTTTTTCGAGTAATAAAAAGTAAACCTTTCTGCTTGCTGTTAGTGAATGGAATCTCATTCACACTTACAGGCTGATAACCAGGGGCGTAGCTAGGATTCATGGGGCGCCATAGCAGTCGCCTTCAAGGTAGCCAGACCACTGCTGATAACCTGCCTCCACCCAAAACTCCTAACAGCTGAGGGTTTGCTCATTGAGCTCTGAGTAAGGGGATAGGCACATTACGGAAATCACACGGATAACTTGCTGCGTATTCTATCACTCGTCTCCGCACGCTCCTGCTTCACTCTCCGTCCGTCCCATGGACTCCATTCTATGGTCAGGTGAATTCCGCTGTTCGCCCAAAGAATTGACATGAAAATTCTTTGGGTGGATGGTGGAATCTGCCTGACCATAGAATAGAGTCCATGGGACGGACGGAGGAACAAAAATGTTTTTAAATCAACTGGTGTCAAAAAGTTACACATATTTGTAAATGACTTCTATTTAAAAAAAAATGAAGTCTTCCAGTACTTATCAGCTGCTGTATGTCCTGCAGGAAGTGGTGTATTCTTTCCAGTCTGACACCATGCTCTCTGCTGCCACCTCTGTCCATGTCAGGAACTGTCCAGAGCAGTAGAGGGTTTTCTATGGGGATTTGCCACTGCTCTGGACAGTTCCTGACATGGACAGAGGTGGCAGAAGAGAGCGCTGTGTGGGACTGGAAAGAATAAACCACTTCCTCCAGGACTTACAGCAACTGGATGGCTTCAGGTTTTTTTTTAAATTGCAGTAAATTACAAATCAGAATAACTTTCTGGCATTAGTTGATCAAAAACATTTTTTCCCCTCTGGAGTACCCCTTTAAGATTTATTAGAATTTCCGCTTTTTGGGATTTATTTTAGATTAGTGTCGCCCTTGCTCCACTCACTGCATTCCCTGGGCTTCTTTGCCTATTATAATGACATGGGGACTCTCTGCTCCTATGCACACCTTGCATAGGTAATGGCAGGGTAATTGGGGCAACTCCAAAATGAATATGTCTGTGAGTTTTGCCAAATTGAAGGAGATTCATTGTTCACTAGTCGCTACCATTGCAGTCAGTCTGTCATTTGCTACCATTGTAGTCAGTCTGTACCTGAAGTAAACATGTCATCTCCTGGTATGATACCGTAGCTTGTTACAATGTATCAGAGCAGTTATAGAAACGTGAGCGATCCCATTGACTGACTGCAGTATGTATGTTATTATGTATTTATCTATTTATTGTCTGTTATTATGAGCAACATATAAATATTTATCTTTATTCAAGTATTTATTTATATCTTTCTAATTATTATTTATTGTGCGATTGTTCAGCAGGACAGACATAGTGGAGTGGTTAGTGGTTGGCGCTGCCTTACTGGTTACTAGTGGTTATACTTGTACTTATACTGTAGCTAAACAGCAGGAAGGAAGTCTGGTTATCACCGAGGAGCCATGACTGGTACTGGACATGTAGTGTTGTATCCTACTGAGCTTTCGCTTCCCCAAGCTTGGTAATAGCAGGCAACAGTTGGAGGAGCCAAGAGGAAAGCAAAATAATGCATGCTTTGCATGATAGGAGTTGTAGTTTGTAAAAGCTAGATAGCCACAGGTTTGAGACTTCTTCTATAGAGGGTACAGATGCTGGGACTTAATAGGAGTTGTAGTTTTGCAATATTTGGAGAGCCAGGGGTTGGGAGACACTACTATAGATGGTATAGAGATATTAGAACCTGCTGGGAGTTGTAGTTTAGCAAGTGCCGAAGAGCCACAGGTTAAAGATAACTGCTATAGGGAGTGCAAGCTGGGGGTATGATGGGCGTTGTAGTTTTCAAAAAGCTGGAGGACTACAGGTTGGAGACCACTGCTATTGGGGGTGCAGAGTTCTCAGGGCAAGATGGTAATTGTAGTTTTGCAACAGTGCCAGAGGTTGGAGATCAGTGCTGCCGAGGGTGCGGATCTGTCAGTGCATGATAGGAGTCGTAATTTTGAAAGCAACATAGTTGTAAAGAGTGCTGTTAGGGGGAAGATGAGAGTTGTAGTTTTGAAAAAGCTGGAGAGTCACAGTTTGGAGAACACTGCTATAGAAGATGCAGAGCTGTCAAGGCATGCTGGGTGTTGTAGTTTTGCAACAGTTGGAGAGCCACAGGATGGAGACCATTGCTATATAGGTAGAGCAAGAAAGGAGTAGTGGTTTTGAAACACCTGGAAAGTCATAGTAGGGGGAATCTGCTTAGAAACAGGGATGGGGAAACTTTTGGCCCTCCAGCTGTTACAAAACTACAACTCCCACCATGCCTGGACAGCCAAAGCGAAGCTTTGGCTGTCTAGGCATGATGGGAATTGTAGTTTTGCAACAGCTGGAGGGCCAAAGGTTCCCCATCCCTGCTATAGGGGATGCAGAACTCTTACAATGCTGGGAGTTGTAATTTTACAACACAAGTTAGGGGACGCTCCTCCCCTATGCTGTAATGCAGCGCTCAGAGTAGCCTCACAAGAGATGAGTGCTTCAGCTGGTTGGGGCCTGATAATATCCCAACAGATGCTGCAAGAGGCACTAAGAATCCTTCAGGACCAGCGAATCAACAAATAAGAGAATGATATAGTGACTTGAAGAGGCTGAAGAGCTCTCTGAGCCCGGTGGACGAGCCATAAGTGGTGACTCCGAGGCTTTTATAAGAGACGTATTGTAAGACACATTTCAGAATATACCCGCAGGGCTCCGCTGCAACTTGACCTTTCTTGCTCTTGGAAACTTCTCAAAATCAAGAATTCAAATAATTTCCTTCTCTTGTTGGATTGTAAAAGTAGTTCTGTCATCTTTCCAACTTGGTCAGGTCATATTGGGGGTTGTAGTGTTCTGTGTATAGAGGATTACATGTGACCCTGGATTTCCTTGGAACAATGCCAGGAGCTGTCACAGTAGGGGTGGAGTTGAATATGCGGTTCTATGGGAGACTCTGAATGGTAAAAAGGTTCTGAAGAGTATAACAGCAGCACTATGGACCAGTAGTTGGTCAGATTGGGGGTTGTAGTGTTCTATGTATATAGTATAGTATAACTGTACTATGGTCATGTTGGGCATTGTAGTGTTCTATGTATAGAGTATATCAGAATTATGCATGGTTATGTCTAGTGGTCAGATAATGCTGGGAGTTGTAGTGTTCTCCGTATAATATACGATAGAATTTTATTATGGTCATGTCCAGTGGTCGGGTCATATTGGGGGTTGTAGTGTTCTGTGTATAGAGGATTATATGGAACCCTGGATTTCCCTGGAACAATGCCAAGAGCTGTCACAATAGGGGTGGAGTTGAATCTTCGGTTCTATGGGAGAGAAATATTTTTAGGGGTTCCCGATGGTAAAGAAGGTTCTGAAGAGTATAACAGAACAGCACTATGGACTAGCACTGAACTATGGCCATGTTGGGCATTGTAGTGTTCTATGTATAGAGTATAACAGAATGGTTATGTATGGTATGGTTATGTCTGGTGGTCGGGTCATGCTGGGAGTTGTAGTTTTTCCATATAATATATGATAGAATTTTATCATGGTCGAGTCCAGTGGTCGGGTCATGCTGGGAGTTGTAGTGTTCTCCGTATAATATATGATAGAATTTTATGTTTTCAATGATCAGAATGGTTATAACGATCATTTTCAAACATATTAGAACTTACGAACGTACGCTACTGCGTATTTTATGTTTTGCGTCTGGTAATCTGTACGCATGTGCGTAACTCTATACCGAAATGTACGCAATCTGTACGCAAATGAATTGCGTACGCAACTTCGGAAATTGAAATTTTGCACCTGGTAATCTGCACGCAAGTGCATGGACTGAAATTTACGCTTCTACTGTATGTTTGTTATTTGTTTGTGAATGTTCGGCGAACACGAACCGATCACAATCTTTTTTTTTTTATGTTCGTGTTCGGGATCTGAACCGAACATCAGGATGTTTGCTCATCACTAGTCATGTTGGGGGTTGTCATGTTCCATGTATAGAATGTAATGGAGGTTATAATATTCTACACCAGTTATATACACCCATATCTCATATAGTGGAATGGGATTTCATGGGATTTTAGCATCACCATTCAGGACTCCCATCCATTTACTATGAGCATGATATTGTAAACAATGAGAGGCGTCATTATCCCGCATAGATAATACACCTGGAGAGTAATTAAAACAATGATCCAGCAGATTATTCCGGGAGGAGCCGGACGTTCTGTTTGTTTTATAAATATCACTGCAGACCTATAAAACATCATACAGAAAGTGATTAGAGCACCGTGACCGTGCATAACTGGTATCTACCCTTATAACTTTCAATAGCTGTTAGATGAATGCACGCTTGGCTGACACGTATTGAAGGTATAAGGGTTAGAGATGAGCGAGCATGCTCGTCCGAGCTTGGTACTCGATGGTACTCGTTACTCGGACGAGCATCTCGCGATACTCAAGACAATGGCATCTTCCTCTTCCTGCATGTTTGGCGGCTTTTTCTCAGCCAATCATCATGCAGGAGAGGCCTTGGGAGCTTGTAGCATCACGTGGGAACCTTACATGTCAATAGCAGCGATTGGCTGGCCAGATCAGATGACCAGGGCATATAAGAATCAGGTCCCGTGATGCTCGCTTCAGACGCAGGCTGGATGAGCATAGGGAGAGAGCTGCTGTCTGTCAGGGAGAGTGTTAGGCAGGGAATATTAGTGTCTGTTAGGGTGGGTTCACAAGGCCGCGCGCCTTTCCGCCGGCTCCATAGACACCATTCTATGGGCCGGCGTATTCTGCTATCCGCCGAAAGAAGTGACATGTCAATGGTGTCTATGGAGCCGGCGGAAAGGTGCGCGGCCGTGCGCGCAGACATACTGCGGAATTCTGCGGAGTTTATCCGCGAGAATTCCGTAGTGTGAACCCACCCTAAGGCAGGAATCATCCACAAAGAACCCAACAGTCCTAAGGGCTACAACTACTTTTTTTTTTTTTTTTTGCTACTCTTGGCTGCTGGTTGGGAATTGTAGTGCAGCTACCGCCATCTTGGCTGCACACTGTGCAGAGCGACTGGTGCCAGAAAGGGGACAGTAAATGGTCCACAAAGACCCCAAATAAATTGCCCAAAGTCCTCTCAGTATAAATTTTTGCTGCTGCTGTACCTTGGCTTGCTGGGATCTGTAGTGCAGCTACACCTATCCCGGCTGTGCAGTGTGCAGTGTAACAGGGCTCTAAAACAAAAAGCACCTGGTACCTGGTACACAGAGACTCCATAGACTACACCAAAAGTCCTCCCAGTTGCATCCAGTTGGGTGCTTTCCTAACATGTGCCAGCACACGCGCCTTGCCAGCCCCAGAGGCATCCATGCACGCTGCCCCTGCTGTTTCCTGTCCATTTCTGTGTCGTTTCCATCATTTGCTGAAGTTTCCAGGTTTTAAGGCAACCTTCCCTGTGCAGAGCTTTGGTCCCCTGCAAAAATGCTTGAATTTCCCATTGACTTCAATGGGGTTCGTTATCGAAAATACTCGTCTCGAGCATCGAGCACCCGAGCATTTTAGTACTCGCTCATCTCTAATAAGGGTAACTTTCCAAGATGTGGCTCTCCAGCAGGTGCAAAACCACAACTCCCAGCATGCTGCAGCTATAAGTGATCACTGTAACCAAGCAGATAAATGTTCTTCTTCCTGAATAAGAAGTTCATGGCGTCCCTGAAGACCAGGGATGGCTGTCCAGGCTGTCCAGGCATGATGGGAACTGTAGTTTTGCAACTACAGGAGAGCCCTATGCCTGTTGGAAGGTTCCCTAGATAATGGCGTTGTGCCACTAGGTCTGAACTTTCATCACAATCCTTTTTATAGCATTGGCACAATTTCCAATTACACACCCAAAAATGATGAAGCCAAATATCTGTGACCTCTGCCCTCCATGATATGTGGTCCCAGCCCTATCAGGCCACTGGAGCGCTCCCTGCACAATGGTTCATATCAATATAAGAAACAGAGATGAACTTTATGCATCCTATCAATCTGTCACATCCATCTTTATAGTGGCTTTTAATGATTCTTAATTCATCCTTGTGCAAATGAAAGAAGGCGGTGTACCTAGCCCTATCATATGTCATGCTATTTGCTGGACTAATGTATCCAAACCTATGGTGATACTGTCTGCTGAGCCAATGTATCTAAATCTGTTGCGATACGGTCTGCTGTTACAGGTCATCTTCACACATTATCTTTTTTGTTTAAAGGGGTACTCTTTTGCTTTCAGATCAGCTGGTTTCAGAAATTTATATAGATTTGTAGTTTACATATATAAAAATCTCCAGTCTTCCAGTACGTATCAGCTGCTGTATGTCCTGCAGAAAGTGGTGTATTCTTTCCAGTCTGACACAGTGCTCTCTGCTGCCACCTCTGTCTATATGAGGAGCTGTCCAGAGCAGTAGCAAATCCCCATAGAAAACCTCTCCTGCTCTGGACAGTTCCTGACATGGACAGAGGTGGCAGCAGAGAGCACTGTATCAGACTTGAAAGAATACACCACTTCCTGAAGGACATACAGCAGCTGATAAGTACTGAAAGAATGGAGATTTTTAAATAGAAGTAAATTACAAAACTGTATAACTTCCTGAAACCTGATGATATGAAAGAAAAATATTTTCGCCGGAGTACCCCTTTAAATAACAGCCATAATTTTTATTTAAAACGACCGCCGTCGTTTTCATTCTTCAGTGGTTCCCATTGAGGTCTACGGAAATGATGGCCATTAGTTCACACAATGCATTGAATAAAATTTATAAAAGACGGCAGATGAAAAGTGAATTAATAATATATGAATGATCAACTTAAAATAGTGGCCGCTGTTCGCTATATAACAGCCGCACAATAACGACACAAACATCAATTTGTCCGTTATTAAAAATTGTAGATTTTTAAGTCACTGTTCTGTGATGTCTTTTATATTAAATTCGACGGACCTTTACAAAAAAAAAGGACACACCCAAAATGGCCATCATTCAGCCTGAACTAGAATCGTGTACCAACGTCCATCATTGTATGATGGCCGCCAAAGTATGTTAGGAGACCGCTGCTAGTTGATCCTCAAAACAACAACTGTTATCTTGAGTATCAAATAACAGCCGTTAAAAATCATTGTGTGAACATAGCCACAATCATTGTATCTATGGCTATCTGGTGTATCTAGGCCTACTGTGTGTGACAATGTCTGCTGAGCCATGTATCTAAGCATATCGAGTGTGATACTAAATTATACTGTCTTCTAGGCAGTGTATCTAATTCTATCTTGTATGATACGGTCTTCTGGGCTGTGTATCTAATTCTATCTTGTATGATACTGTCTTTTGGGCCGTGTATCTAATTCTATGTATCTAATTCTATCTTGTGTAATACTGTCTTTGGGCTTTGTATCTAATTCTATCTTGTGTGATACTGTCTTCTAGGCTGTGTATCTAATTCTATCTTGTGTGATACTGTCTTCTAGGCTGTGTATCTAATTCTATCTTGTATGATACTGTCTTCTAGGCTGTGTATCTAATTCTATCTTGTGTGATACTATCTTCTGGGCTGTGTATCTTATTCTATCATGTATGATACTGTCTTCTAGGCTGTGTATCTAATTCTATCTTGTGTGATACTGTCTTCTAGGCTGTGTATCTAATTCTATATTATGTGATACTATCTTCTAGGCTGTGTATCTAATTCTATCTTGTGTGATACTATCTTCTGGGCTGTGTATCTAATTCTATCTTGTGTGATACTATCTTCTGGGCTGTGTATCTAATTCTATCTTGTATCATACTATCTCTTGGGCTGCATATCTAATTCTATCTTGTATGATACTGTCTGTTGGGCTGTGTATCTAATGCTATCTTGTATCATACTATCTTCTGGGCTGTGTATCTAATTCTATCTTGTTTGATACTGTCTTTTAGGCCATGTAGCTAAATCTATTTAGTATGATACTGTCTTCTGGGCTATGTATCTAAATCTATCTTGTGTGATACTATCTTCTAGGCTGTGTATCTAAATCTATTTTGTATGATACTGTCTGTTGGACTGTGTATTTAACTATTTAACTCGTGTGATACAGTCTGTTGAGTCGTGTATCTAAGCCTATCATGCTGTAATAAAAGCTTAAAAAGGCCTGTATATAAGCTTATCATGTGTGATACTGTCTTCAGAGCCATGTATCTAATTCTATCTTGTGTGATACTGTCTTCTAGGCTGCTGTCCCTAAGTCTATTATGTGTGATACTGTCTTTGGGGCCATGTATCTAAGCCTATCATGTCTGACATTGCCAGTTTGGCCAGTGTATCTAAGCCTATCGCATGTGATCCATTCTCATGTCCCCCTATGTGTTTACTCCACCATGTCACTGTGAGACACAACACGCTTAATGTCAGTCTGTATTCAGCTCCTGGACGGACGCCAGATCTGCGACAAATATAGACAGAGCGCTTTATGGCGCAGGCCCTGGCCCGTGTAAGAACGCCAGGGGACAGCCGCTCCATCCTGTTGCTGCAGTCTCAGTGACAGGGTCTTAAAATGATCTTCCTCCTGTCTATATTTGACCTGTCACCTGACCTATGAGACGGCGGAGGAGAGCGACACGTCCAGGCCCCCTCCCCCCCTCTAAGAGCAGAAACCCACTTAGCTGAATTAGATTTGTAGATGACAGGAGTGATGTATGATGTGGATACAGGAGAAACCCACAACCCATGGGGGGGGGGAGTATGAGCAGAGATACAGTGTATCAGTATGGCGGCTTTATGTTACTACACCCTGGAGGCAAATGATTTGCCTATTCACAATAATAAACCATTGTATCTGTTTCTAAGGAAGGCGAATGAAAAATGCAACTCTTAAAGGGGTATTCCAGCCCCAGCCAATGGTATACTTTCATTATGGTTTTCAAGATCTCTGCTTGCTGTCATTCAATAGGATCTGTAATTGTTTACCGTGATCATAGAACTCGCTGCCCTCCAGCTGTTGAAAAACTACAATTCCCATCATGCCTGGACAGCCAAAGCTTCGCTTTGGCTGTCCAGGCATGATGGGAATTGTAGTTTTGTAACAGCTGTGACACCTGTGCCATAGAGGAATCTACAATTGCCCATTGTGTTGTCCCGTCTGAGGCTGCGTTCACACCTTATGGTAAGGTTGCAGCGACGTTGCGTTATCTTAACCCTCACTGTAACTGGGGGATCACGAAATGGGCAAAAACAGGCGCCCTTGTGTCCATCACATGATCCGGACTGACTTTTATTCAATGGACGTAAACCATTTTAATGACAGCAAGCAGAGATCTTGAAAACCAGAGATCTTGAAAATCCAGCTATACCCTGGATAGGAGAATATGCAATCATGCATCAAGTGGATGGGATGTCGGAGTCAGTGGCAGGTATCACAGCACAATCCATCATGTCTGCCACATTCACTCCATCCTCATCAATGACTATTAGCCAGAAGTATAAATGACATATATAGAACCGGAGAAACGTATGATGTCAGAATACTGTGGGATGCCAGACCATGAGACTACTCTATATGATTGTACTGTACTATATACTGGAGTAGTAAATAATATAATATACAGTATAATAATACTAATAATATTGCATGAAATACAATATATAATCATACTGTATAGTGTAATAACACTAAAAAAGATAATAGAGATAAAATTTAGATGAGGAGTGACGTCTGTACAGCGCTGTGGAATAGGTTGGTGCTATAAGCAGAATGAAGTAAATATAATAAAATAAAAAGGAGGAGTAGCTAGGATTCATGGGGCAACACAGCAAAAGAAAAACTGTATGGGCCCCCAGGCACAACACAAAGCACTGCATATTATTAGCCCTTATGGGTTAATACATAGGTGCAGGAGCAGACTACCTTTTGCTTAACCCCTTATGTACTGAATTGTGTAAGTGACACAAACCTCACTTACATGCTGCAGCACAAAAAAGGGTTAAAAGCAGAAGAGAAGGAGATGGCTAGGGCACTGATAACCCCTGACCTCTGCAGGAGCTCCAGAGAACAGAGGTCCAGGGTTATCAGAGGAGTGAAGCAGAGACCTTATTCTCTTCTGCTTTTAACCTTTTTTTGTGCTGCAGCATTAAGTAATGTTTGTGTCACTTACACACTTTAGTACTTAAGAGGTTAAGTGACACAGGACGCTTTTATCTTCCCTGTACATCCCAGGGCCCCCTTCCCTCACGGGCCCCATAGCAGATGCCTACCCTGCCTCTATGTTAGCTACACCACTGAAATAAAATGTTATATAATTACAGTACAATAAGTACAGTAATGATATAATATTATAATATAATACAATAACAATATCATATAGTGTAACAGCATAATATAGTATAATAACAGACTTATAGCATGATAATGGGATGATGTAGGGCAGAGATAGGGAACCTTTTTCCCTCCAGCTGTGGCAAACTACAATTCCCATCATGCCTGGACATCCAAAGCTATGCTGAATAATATTATTACTATATTCAAGGAAAGAATTAAAGGCTTTATCCAGGATTAGAAAAACATAGCTGCTTTCTTACAGAAACAGCACCACCCTTGTCCTCAGGGTGTGTGTGGTATTAAAACCCAACACCCTAACTTTAATGGAACTGATCTGCAATAGCAAACCCAAACTAGGGATGGAAGTGGCGGTATTTTGGGGAAATCCTAATCCTATATGATCCCTTTATTTATAGTGGAGTTCACGTAGGTGGTAAAAAGAAAACCCTATACTCACCTCCCTCACTCCCACACACACGAAAACACAGCACCCTGATCTCTTCTGTGCACGGCTTTTGGGTTGTCGCATAGTGGCCAATCAGTGGCTGCAGAACTCAATACCATGGGCAGACCCCGCCTGAAACTGGAAGCGCTGCGCAGCGGGAAGCGGTGCTCCATGATACTGATGGTAGTGGGGGAGTGAGGAAAGGGAGTATAGGGTTTTATATCTTTTATCTGCTAGTTAAAGTTAAAGCTAAGTTAAAGCGTACCTGTCATGAAGTCCTCTGACCCGATCAACGGTGAAATCCATTCTGCAGACGGAAGTTCGTGTATCTTTGAATACGACCATGTCATGATAGTAATGCACGTGGCCCCGATTAGATCAGAATGGGGATTGTGTGCATTATCATCACCGTGGTCATATCCATGGATACCCCTACTTCATGGCAGGTAGGCTTTAATTCCTGGAATACCTCTTTGAGTATTATGATATAATATATTATAATATAGCATAATAATATTATAGTATAATTGCATAATACGGCATAATAACATGTTATAACGTAATATAATAATATAGTGCAGAATAATAATTTCATGTAGATATAATTTCATGATATAATAATTTTATGTAGTATAATAAAATACTATAGTAGAGTATAGTATAATATGACTTACTTATAATTATGTGATAAAGTAAGGTATTATATCATGGTAAATATTAAGCATTATATAACATATTATAGTATAGTTCAGGGAAGAAAAAGAGTGCTGCACCTCACACCTATGGCTGATACTAGTACCTCTCGGCTGCATAAAAAACATCAGAATTCTGTATGTGAATTGATCAAGCCACACTGCCCCATGTACCGCGTGCAGGTATCTGATACACATGGGTCCACACTGTGCCGGTCAGTGACCACCACCCCCGCAGGCATGCACAGTCAGGGAAGGGAGGCCATGGAACGGCCCTGCGACCCCCATGCCACAGGACCAGACCCAAAAATGCCACACCAAAACCCAGCCAGCACCACCGGTGCAGGAAGCTGCCCCCAAACAGCACAAGTCTGGATAAGGTATTGCACTCACCATAGCTATCAAAGATAGAATGGGACAGACAGGAGGGATTAAAACCATGTGCACTCAGGTGTCTCCTGCTAATTGCGGTCATGTGGGTCTCACCAGGAGGAGTGCAAAACACGGAGAACAGCCGAGAGGTACTAGTATCAGCCATAGGTGTGAGGTGCAGCACTCTTTTTCTTCCCTGAACCGTATTTTGTTTCTCTCTTTTCTCCATGTTTTGCACTCCTCCTGGTGAGACCCACATGACCGCAATTAGCAGGAGACACCTGAGTGCACATGGTTTTAATCCCTCCTGTCTGTCCCATTCTATCTTTGATAGCTATGGTGAGTGCAATACCTTATCCAGACTTGTGCTGTTTGGGGGCAGCTTCCTCCGCCGGTGGTGCTGGCTGGGTTTTGGTGTGGCATTTTTGGGTCTGGTCCTGTGGCATGGGGGTTGCAGGGCCGTTCCATGCCCTCCCTTTCCTGACTGTGCATGCCTGCGGGGTTGGTGGCCACTGACTGGCACGGTGTGGACTTAGTGTAGGGACCCATGTGTATCAGATACCGGCACGAGGTACATGTGGCAGTGTGGCTTGATCAATTCATACACAAAATTCTGATGTGTTTTTTATTTAGCCTAGCGGCACTAGTATCAGCCATAGGTGTGAGGTGCAGCACTCTTTTTCTTCCCTGAACCATATTATAGTATAGTATAATAACATAATGGGGGCAGATGATGCTTATTTTTTACCCGACCCATCACTATAGTATAATGTAATACAGTATAATAACAGACTAACATAACATAGGATAATAGTCTAATCTGGCAGTAAGTCCAATACCGTGCTCTGGTCCCAGGATAATTCCCATATATATGATGGCGATTTCTCCGGATTCGCGCTCAGTATACCGCAACCTCCACATTCCAATACACTAAAAAAATAAATAAATTCCTATGAACCTTTGGTTAACTCTTTGCCCCCCAGGTAATTTATGGCTCCGCACAGTAACTACCTATGTAGGACGTGGGATATTAAACATTCTAGTCATCAAAGCAATGACTGCAGGTCTAAAAATACTTTCCATCGCCGTATAGATCATCCCGGCCACTGACAGCTTTTATTGATGAAAAATACTTTCCTCCAGATAAATGTGTCCCCTATAGAACAGCAGAGGGGAGCAGGAAAGGTATGGGGGGAAGTGGGCGGCTGACAGCTATCTCCATTGATAAAGAGCTCCCCCCTCCCTTTATTCTGCCTCTGGCAGGGGCAGCTTTACAGAACTGGAGGATTCATCTGGAGGCTGCTGACAGCTTATCTACAAGGATGGCTGTAAATCTTACTGGGCCATACATGTTACTGCTCTGGGACTCCTCCATATACATGTTACTGCTCTGGGACTCCTCCATACATGTAACTGCTCTGGGGCTCCTGCATATACATGTTACTGCTCTGGGACTCCTCCATATACATGTTACTGCTCTGGGACTCCTCCATATACATGTTACTGCTCTGGGACTCCTCCATACATGTTACTGCTCTGGGGCTCCTCCATACATATTACTGCTCTGGGGCTCCTCCATATACATGTTACTGCTCTGGGGCTCCTCCATACATATTACTGCTCTGGGACTCCTCCATACACATGTTACTGCTCTGGGACTCCTCCATATACATGTTACTGCTCTGGGACTCCTCCATATACATGTTACTGCTCTGGGACTCCTCCATATACATGTTACTGCTCTGGGACTCCTCCATTTACATGTTACTGCTCCGGGACTCCTCCATACACATGTTACTGCTCTGGGACTCCTCCATATACATGTTACTGCTCTGGGACTCCTCCATTTACATGTTACTGCTCTGGGGCTCCTCCATACACATATTACTGCTCTGGGACTCCTCCATACATGTTACTGCTCTGGGACTCCTCCATATACATGTTACTGCTCTGGGACTCCTCCATTTACATGTTACTGCTCTGGGGCTCCTCCATACATGTTACTGCTCTGGGACTCCTCCATATACATGTTACTGCTCTGGGACTCCTCCATACATGTTACTGCTCTGGGACTCCTCCATATACATGTTACTGCTCTGGGGCTCCTCCATTTACATGTTACTGCTCTGGGGCTCCTCCATACATGTTACTGCTCTGGGGCTCCTCCATTTACATGTTACTGCTCTGGGGCTCCTCCATATACATATTACTGCTCTGGGACTCCTCCATATACAAGTTACTGCTTTAGGGCTCCTCCATATACATGTTACTGCTCTGGGACTCCTCCATATAAATGTTACTGCTCTGGGGCTCCTCCATATACATGTTACTGCTCTGGGGCTCCTCCATACACATGTTACTGCTCTGGGGCTCCTCCATTTACATGTTACTGCTCTGGGACTCCTCCATATACATGTTACTGCTCTGGGGCTCCTCCATACACATGTTACTGCTCTGGGACTCCTCCATACATATTACTGCTCTGGGACTCCTCCATATACATGTTACTGCTCTGGGACTCCTCCATACATATTACTGCTCTGGGACTCCTCCATATACATGTTACTGCTCTGGGACTCCTCCATACATATTACTGCTCTGGGACTCCTCCATATACATGTTACTGCTCTGGGACTCCTCCATTTACATGTTACTGCTCTGGGACTCCTCCATACATGTTACTGCTCTGGGGCTCCTCCATACATGTTACTGCTCTGGGGCTCCTCCATATACATATTACTGCTCTGGGGCTCCTCCATACACATGTTACTGCTCTGGGACTCCTCCATACATGTTACTGCTCTGGGGCTCCTCCATATACATGTTACTGCTCTGGGACTCCTCCATACATGTTACTGCTCTGGGGCTCCTCCATACACATGTTACTGCTCTGGGGCTCCTCCATGTACATGTTACTGCTCTGGGGCTCCTCCATACACATGTTACTGCTCTGAGACTCCTCCATTTACATGTTACTGCTCTGGGGCTCCTCCATACATGTTACTGCTCTGGGGCTCCTCCATATACATGTTACTGCTCTGGGACTCCTCCATACACATATTACTGCTCTGGGACTCCTCCATACATGTTACTGCTCTGGGACTCCTCCATATACATGTTACTGCTCTGGGGCTCCTCCATACACATGTTACTGCTCTGGGACTCCTCCATACATATTACTGCTCTGGGGGTCCTCCATATACATGTTACTGCTTTGGGGCTCCTCCATTTACATGTTACTGCTCTGGGGCTCCTCCATACATATTACTGCTCTGGGGCTCCTCCATACACATGTTACTGATCTGGGACTCCTCCATACATGTAACTGCTCTGGGACTCCTCCGTATACATGTTACTGCTCCGGGACTCCTCCATATAAATGTTACTGCTCTGGGGCTCCTCCATATACATGTTACTGCTCTGGGGCTCCTCCATATACATATTACTGCTCTGGGGCTCCTCCATATACATGTTACTGCTCTGGGGCTCCTCCATATACATATTACTGCTCTGGGGCTCCTCCATATACATGTTACTGCTCTGGGGCTCCTCCATATACATGTTACTGCTCTGGGGCTCCTCCATATACATGTTACTGCTCTGGGGCTCCTCCATATACATATTACTGCTCTGGGACTTCTCCATACATATTACTGCTCTGGGACTCCTCCATACATGTTACTGCTCTGGGGCTCCTCCATACATGTTACTGCTCTGGGGCTCCTCCATACATGTTACTGCTCTGGGACTTCTCCATACATATTACTGCTCTGGGACTCCTCCATATAAATGTTACTGCTCTGGGACTCCTCCATATATATGTTACTGCTCTGGGGCTCCTCCATACATGTTACTGCTCTGGGACTCCTCCATACATGTTACTGCTCTGGGACTCCTCCATACATATTACTGCTCTGGGACTCCTCCATATAAATGTTACTGCTCTGGGGCTCCTCCATATACATATTACTGCTCTGGGGCTCCTCCATACACATGTTACTGCTCTGGGGCTCCTCCATACACATGTTACTGCTCTGGGACTCCTCCATACATATTACTGCTCTGGGACTCCTCCATACATGTTACTGCTCTGGGACTCCTCCATATAAATGTTACTGCTCTGGGGCTCCTCCATATACATGTTACTGCTCTGGGGCTCCTCCATACACATGTTACTGCTTTGGGGCTCCTCCATTTACATGTTACTGCTCTGGGGCTCTGCCATACATGTTACTGCTCTGGGACTCCTCCATATACAAGTTACTGCTCTGGGACTCCTCCATATAAATGTTCCTGCTCTGGGGCTCCTCCATATACATGTTACTGCTCTGGGCTCCTCCATATACATGTTACTGCTCTGGGCTCCTCCATATACATGTTACTGCTCTGGGCTCCTCCATATACATGTTCCTGCTCTGGGGCTCCTCCATATACATGTTACTGCTCTGGGACTCCTCCATACATGTTACTGCTCTGGGGCTCCGCCATACATGTTACTGCTCCGGGGCTCCTCCATGTACATGTTACTGCTCTGGGGCTCCTCCATACACATGTAACTGCTCCGGGGCTCCTCCATGTACATGTTACTGCTCTGGGGCTCCTCCATATACAAGTTACTGCTCTGGGGCTCCTCCATACACATGTAACTGCTCCGGGGCTCCTCCATATACATGTTACTGCTCTGGGGCTCCTCCATACATATTACTGCTCTGGGGCTCCTCCATACATGTTACTGCTCTGGGCTCCTCCATATACAAGTTACTGCTCTGGGGCTCCTCCATATACATGTTACTGCTCTGGGACTCCTCCATACATGTTACTGCTCTGGGGCTCCTCCATACATGTTACTGCTCTGGGGCTCCTCCATATACATGTTACTGCTCTGGGGCTCCTCCATATACATGTTACTGCTCTGGGGCTCCTGCATATACATGTTACTGCTCTGGGGCTCCTCCATACATGTTACTGCTCTGGGGCTCCTCCATATACAAGTTACTGCTCCGGGATATAATGGTGGATAATAGACTTAAGAATTGGGAGGAGGTTAGACAGGAATATGTACTATCGGGAAATTGTTGGTATACATATACCCAGATATATATGGGGATAAAGGTGGGAATAAGAAGGGATGGGGGTAAGGTACAGAGTGAACGAATGATTGAGGGTATTAGGGACTCCGGCTCCGGACTAATGGGAATCTCCTATATTTATAGATACCTTATTAGTGTATCAGAGGGAAGTTCTAAAAGTAAGAATAAATGGGAGGAAGAGATTGGGGAATTGTCCGAATTACAATGGATGAGAATACTGCGGAGTATAAGGGATGTTTCGAAATCGTTTAATCACAAAATTGTTCAGTATAACATTGTACAAAGGTTGTATTGCACCCCCTTATTCTTGGCAAGAATTAGACATGTAAATACTAATAGCTGCCCTAGGTGTGGGATGAGGGAGGTGGGGTTCCTACACATGGTATGGTCATGTCAAGAGTTGGGGGGTTTCTGGGAGGCAATCCTGTTAAATATAAAAAATACAATGGGGATAGAGATTCCCAGTAGTCCGGTAGTAACAATATTGGGGGAGGTGTCTTCGATAGAGTCATCTAAAATAATACGGAAGAAAGTTAGTAGGTTCCTGTTCTATGGGCGACTGGTTATAACAAGGAAGTGGATGTCAACTAATGCCCCCTCATACCATGAATGGGAAGGTTGTATGAGAACTTGTGAAAGGTATTATCATAACTGAGGAGGAGGTTGTGGTTTTTTGTTTTTTTTTGTTTTTGTTTTTTCCCTCTCTCTGAGGGTGGGGGAGATGGGATGGTTTGGGTGGGTTGGGATGGGTAGAAAATGATAAATGATATGTTGATGTGTTTTTTTAAGGCTTTTTTGTATTGATATAATGGAAAAATAAAAGTTTATTAATTAAGTTACTGCTCCGGGACTCCTCCGTATACATGTTACTGCTCTGGGGCTCCTCCATACATATAACTGCTCTGGGGCTCCTCCATACATGTTACTGCTCTGGGCTTCTCCATACACATGTAACTGCTCCGGGGCTCCTCCATACATATTACTGCTCTGGGGCTCCTCCATACATGTTACTGCTCTGGGCTTCTCCATACACATGTAACTGCTCCGGGGCTCCTCCATATACAAGTTACTGCTCTGGGGCTAATCAATATACATGTAACTGCTCTGGGCTCCTCCATACATGTTACTGCTCTGGGCTCCTCCATACATGTTACTGCTCTGGGGCTCCTCCATACATGTTACTGCTCTGGGCTCCTCCATACATGTTACTGCTCTGGGCTCCTCCATATACAAGTTACTGCTCTGGGGCTCCTCCATATACATGTTACTGCTCTGGGGCTCCTCCATACACATGTTACTGCTCTGGGGCTCCTTTATACACATGTTACTGCTCTGGGGCTCCTTCATACATGTTACTGCTCTGGGGCTCCTCCATATACATGTTACTGCTCTGGGCTCCTCCATACATATGTTACTGCTCTGGGACTCCTCCATACATGTTACTGCTCCGGGACTCCTCCATATACATGTTCCTGCTCTGGGGCTCCTCCATATACATGTTACTGCTCTGGGGCTCCTCCATATACATGTTACTGCTCTGGGGCTCCTCCATACACATGTTACTGCTCAGTAGTTGAGCAAATTGTGACGCCAGTTCTGTGGTGTACGGCTAGTGATTGTCGGTAGTCTTGAGTGGCAACTAACCCACCCAGGCTATAGGTACCGCCACTCATAGAAAGGGGAAAAGTAAGCCAAGGTGTACGGTTTGTGTGTGTGGGTGCTGGTGCGTACGACGTATGAGTCCCAGTGTTGTAAAAAATAGAACAGCTTTACTGTAAAGTCTTTGAGCAGTACAATACACTTTCACAAAATAAATAAATCTTTGACACAGACTTTAATGCTGGAACTTGTTGTGCTTAAAGGGGTAGTGCGGCGCAAAAAAATTATTCACAGAATAACACACATTACAAAGTTATACAACTTTGTAATGTATGTTATGTCTGTGAATCGCCCCCTTCCCGTGTCCCACCACCCCCGCCCGTGTACCCGGAAGTGTGTGGTGCATTATACATTACCTGATCCGTGTCAAGGCCGTCCGCCATCTTGTGCCAAACGTCATCTTCGGACGCACGGCCGAATCGCTGCCGCCGTCCCCCCTCCGCCGCGTCATAACTGTGCTCAGCCGCGATTGGCGATTCACAGACATAACATACATTACAAAGTTGTATAACTTTGTAATGTGTGTTATTCTGTGAATAATTTTTTAGCGCCGCACTACCCCTTTAAGGAGATGCTGAAGGAATAGGGTAGAAAAAAGGGTAGCTGTAGTGGTGCTTGGAGAGTAGAGTAGAGGAGTTTGTCAGAGGATCCCCAACCCAAAATACCTGTGTACTCTGCCGGAACTTGAAGAGATATACTTTATAGTGAGAAGTTTACTTGTAATGGGGTTTAGATTGTGTCTAACCACCCTGTGCCCTACAGTGTCAAGCTACCCGTCCTGCCAGGGTACTACAAGCCCCAGCCGTGGTTATTTAGGCTTAGGTAAGTGTCCAGGGGTGTCCCAGTTACCTGCACTGCAAGATAGGATACGTAGACCTACTTTGCGGTAGCTTTGTCCTATACAGGCTAGTTCCTCTTGTGTTCAGGATACCACCTGTGGTGGGACACCACATATAGCTGCAGAATATTGACTCTTTCAATCTAGATAGCTAACTGGACTAATGGTGATCTGAATTATTAAAGGGGAACTCCAGGTAGAGGTTAAAAAAATGAAACTTCTGCAGTTTTTTTTTTTTTTGGGGGGGGGAGTTGTTCTGTATTGCGTTTCTGTACTTCCTGGTTGAGCAGTTCCTGAATGCAGTACTGGTTCCAGAATGCAATGCTTTCCCTCAACTGTTCATCACAGTCCACAGTCCTTGCTGCACCTGCTTCTGACCGGTCAGAGATGGTGAATCACTCAGGGGATTGGGGGGTCCAGACAAGCCTCCTGTAACATCACGCCCTGCCCCCTGTCTGCATCATCAGCCTGTCCTCAGCAAACACACACAATGTGACACAGGGGCATGGGAGATTTGTCTCCTAAGGTGGGAGAGCAGAGAGGGCAGGAGACAATGTGAATTGGCACAGAAGCCATTTTTCTTCACTTCCTGGATTTCTATTAGCTACCAGTGTGGCAGAACTGTACAGATAAGGTAATACATTGTATAGACACATCTATATAACTTTTAATAGAAAAGAAATTTTCCTTTAAAATCACAGCCACATATCCCCTCAAAGGTATTTATGTATTGTACATGCAGCTAAGACAGATAAATGTCTAAGGTATTTTCCCGTCCCCCTTTTTTTTATATTTATCGTTCCGTTTCCAGCTAAAACCAAATCTTTATAAAACAAATGCGGGAACGTTTATGTCTTTTATTAAGGCTAGAATTGTTCCTAGAATTTCTCCAACATTAATCGCCATAAAGAACAGAATGTTACATCCACATCTATTCCTAGGAGAAGGCAGCGAGGGCTGCCAGGAAGTGTCACCATCTTTGGTGCGGTTTGTCCCCTTCGTGCTGAATTGCGCAGAAAATAGAAATAAATAAAATCTGTTTTACACAAGATGTATCGAGCGTCTGCGTAAGATCAGCGTTTCTGTCATGTAGAGTATGCAGGCAGAGCTAAGTGTGGTTGGGTTGTGGGGCATCAGTCCTGGGAGCCTGGAGGGGTGCCAGGCGGGGGGTAAGGGGGGGGGGGTGTACTACAGAGGGTTCAGTTGGGGTCAGATGGGGCCCATAAAGGCTTTATTCCCCATATAATGAGACCAGTGCTATAAATGAAGCATCAGAGATGAGGTAGTTACATGTTATGTTTCTGCTTTCAGTCGAAGCCCTGGTGGGTCAGTGTGAAAAGCTCTGTGGGACCATTAAATAACCGGCATAAGGATCTTATTGGTCCACTGGGAAAATTAGACTAGAAGCCTTGGAGGTCGATGGGTAATCAGAAGTCATAGCCCTGGTGGCTTAGTGGGAATACCATTGTCTGCATCCTGATTGGGCCAGGATTTGATGGTCCAGGGTGGAAGTATTACCAAGATGGTAGTGAAAATAGGTTTGTTTCTTTGTGGTTCATTAAGTAAATCAGTGTTGGTGGGAAATTTAGACTAGAATTCAGATCAATGGTGGATCAGTGGAGGAGTCACTGTTGGGAGCCCTGGTGGTCCAGTGAGCCAGAACACTGATTAATCAGTGGATAATCTTACCATAGTGTAATCCCTGGTGGTCTAGTGAGAAACCAATGTCCAAAAGGAAAAAGGTGTTCATGAACATGTAACTGTAACTATTGATCAGTCCATCACTGGACTTCACTGACCCCCTAGTCCAGTTGGAAAACTGCAGTCAGTACCCTGGCAATCTAGTGAATAAAGCATAATATAAGCCCTGGTGGTTTAGTGGATGAACATAGTCAGGATTTGGTGGTCCAGTGAGAAAACAGGTGCTAGTTTCTTATAGGAATATGGTTGTCGGGCCCTGGTTATCCAACCTGTCAGCTCCTTGGATGAATCCACCAGTGAGCCTTATTAACCCCTCGGTGTCCTCGCCATTTACTCCTTATGTGTTAACAAAGTCGTCCGTGAGAGAATCTCATAATCCAAATAAAAGTAGAAAACGAATCACAGATTGCACTCTTTTTTTTTTAGAGTTTGACCTTTTCTTTGATATTTTGAGCGTTTTTACTTCGTCTGCCAATAGTGTTAATCACACTGCTGCTGGAGACGTTTTTGTGGCTCGTTTTTGACATTTTCAAGGCTGATATTTGTGATATTTACAAATCCTATTTTCATCTATTTCAGCCCTATTCATAGCAAGTCACAGAAAAAGCCCAGATGAGACCAGGTCCCATAGCTGCATCCACTAAATTACATTCTATAACATGTTCATCCTGATCTGCCTGATTCACAAGAGGTAATGTCCAGGACTGCATAACTGCAATATGTACAGATCCGATTGCAGCATCTGTCACAGTGCGGAGGACAGTCCCCGGGGGGGCGCCGGCATGATTGACCCCCAGTGAGGGGGAAAAATTTACATTTGAAGTGACAGTCGTTCCTGAGAAACAAAAAGGAGGTCAGAACGGGGACAGGAAGAGATGTTGATGCCTTGGGGTCCTTCAAGGAAAGTGGAAGAAAGTTTAGTAAGATGTATATGAGAAACCTGCTAGCACAATGAGTTGTGTGTGTGACGGGAGGGATACATTGTATCTGTCACTATATTATATACAGAGAGGAAGATAGATTAGATAGATAGATACAGGGGCTGGCTGGCAAATTTTAGCCCGGGGGGCAAGCACACAGCACTGGCCCATAAGTAGCAGGCTGGCGGCCCATCCTTTAAGGACCACTCTGGCCCTTACCTATAATCTTACCTACATCTTCGTCATTTGTGACCAAATATCCTACTGTGCCCTGTGAAGGGATCAGAAGTCACTTTCCTGTATAAGTCTATGGGGCGGCTCAGCGATGACACGGAACGTACCCATAGACAGATGCAAGGAATGCTGGGTGACCTCTATCGTACTGAGTATATGATGCTGGAAAGCTGGTTTACCTTCATCAAACTGAGTATAAGATACTGTGAAAGCTGGGTGATCTCCATCATACTGAGTATAAGATGCTGGAAAGCTGGGTGACCTCCATCCTACTGACTATAAGATGCTGGGAAAGCTGGGTGACCTCCATCATACGCAGTATAAGATGGTGGAAAAGCTGGGTGATCTCCATCATACTGAGTATAAGATGCTGGGAAAGCTGGGTGACCTCCATCCTACTGACTATAAGATGCTGGGAAAGCTGGGTGACCTCCATCATACGCAGTATAAGATGGTGGAAAAGCTGGGTGATCTCCATCATACTGAGTATAAGATGGTGAGAAAGCTGGGTGACCTCCATCCTACTGACTATAAGATGCTGGGAAAGCTGGGTGACCTCCATCATACTGAGTATAAGATGGTGGAAAAGCTGGGTGACCTCCATTATACTGACTACAAATACAAGATGCTGGGAAAGCTGGGGTTTCTGTATTTTTTTTTTTACAATAGTTTATATCACTTCTGTGGTCCTGTGGGTATAGGCATTCCTCTTTTTAGAACACCCCCCTCGTGTGTGCACCCCCCATTAGTAAAAATAATAATAAACAAAACAACAAACACACATACTTATATGTATCCTCTATGTACTCCTGTATATATGTATCCTCTATGTACTCCTGTATATGTCTCCTCCTGTATATATGTCCCCTCTATGTACTGCTGTGTATGTCTACTCCTGTATATATGTATCCTCTATGTACTGCTGTGTTTGTCTACTCCTGTATATATGTATCCTCTATGTACTGCTGTATATATGTATCCTCTATGTACTGCTGTGTAGGTCTCCTCCTGTGTGTGCGTATATACATATATATATATATATATATATATATATATATATATATTCACGAGGGAATATGCAATGCAGGAAAATTTGGATCAGTGTAACTATATATAAGGGGATGCATATATACAGGAGTACATAGAGGAGACATATATACAGCAGTACATAGAGGAGACATATATACAGCAGTACAGAGGAGACATATATACAGCAGTACATAGAGGATGCATATATACAGGAGTACATAGAGAATATATGATGTATCCTCTATGTACTCCTGTATATATGTATCATTTATATACTTCTGTATATATGTCTCCTCTATGTACTACTGTATATACTGTATGTATCATCTATATACTTCTGTATATATGTCTTCTCTATGTACTCCTGTATATATGCATACCCCCCAACTTTTGCTGGGGGGAAAGAGGGACATAGCCACGCCCATAACTGCGCTGTATGACCCCATAGCCACATCATCTATTACCATTATATAAGTAACAAATATTATCACCACTCCTTCACCACATAGTTACTTATACCACCATACCACTGGTGCCTCCATCTAGGTAGGGTGTAGTAGTGGAGGTATAGTGAATAAGGGGTGTAGTAGTACAGGTAAAGATTAGGGGTGAGGTAGTACAGGTATAGATATGGAGGGTATTAGTAGTACAGATGAGGGGGATTAGTAGTACAGGTAAAGATGTGGGCTGTAGTAGTACAGGCAAAGATGAGGGGTGTAGTAGTAATACGGGTATAGCTGAGGGGTCACTGGGGGAAACTGGGGGTGACTGGGAGAGCTGGGGGTGTACGGGGCACACTGGGGGAGCTGGGGGTGACTGGGAGAGCTGGGGGTGTATGGGGCAAACTGGGGGAGCTGGGGTGACTGGGAGAGCTGGGGGTGTACGGGGCAAACTGGGGGAGCTGGGGGTGACTGGGAGAGCTGGGGGTGTACGGTGCAAACTGGGGGAGCTGGGGGTGACTGGGAGAGCTGGGGGTGTATGGGGCAAACTGGGGGAGCTGAGGGTGACTGGGAGAGCTGGGGGTGTATGGGGCAAACTGGGGGAGCTGAGGGTGACTGGGAGAGCTGGGGGTGTATGGGGCAAACTGGGGGAGCTGAGGGTGACTGGGAGAGCTGGGGGTGTATGGGGCAAACTGGGGGAGCTGAGGGTGACTGGGAGAGCTGGGGGTGTATGGGGCAAACTGGGGTTGACTGAAGGGGGACTGGGGACAGTTGGAAGTTGGAATTGACTGAAGGGGGACTGGGGCAGACTGGGGATGATGGAGGGGAAATGGGAAAGACTGGGGGTGATTGAGGGGCACTGAGGCAGACTGGGGGTGACTCTAGGGAGACTGGGGCAGCTGGGGGTGATTGGGGCAGGAGTGCACATAGCCCTCCTACTCTTCCTCTCACCCTGGCACACAAGTTCCCCTCCCGGCCACACGTGCAGGTCCCCGGTCTTTGAAGGAGGCCGCAGGGACTGTAGTGGTGATATCACCACTACAGTCCCTGCGGCCTGCTCCAGAGACCGGGGACCTGCACGTGTGGCCAGGAGGGGAGCAGGACGTGATATTTATAGCTCAGGCAGGTCAGTCGCAGCTCTGTTAGGCGGACTGCCTGACCGCCCTGCACCTCACCTCCGGCCCAACACTCCACGCACCGCCATAAGCCCGCCATGCACCTCACCTCTGCGCCGCCCGCTTGACCTGCACCTCTTGCCCGGCCGCCAACCCGACAATCCATGCTGCTCCGCCTGCAATGATTTTTTGTGAAAATTTTATTTAAGATTTTTACAAAAATCTAATCGATTCTAACCTTCTGGGCGAATTAATTTGTTTATTTACCCAGCCCTAATTCCTCTGTATGTCTCCTCTTGTATATATGTATCCTCCATGTACCCCTGTATATATGTCTCCTCCTGTATATATGTATCCTCTATATACTCCTCTGTATGTATCCTCCTGTATATATGTATCCTCTATATACTCCTCTGTATGTCTCCTCCTATATATATGTATCCTCCTGTGTAGGTCTCCTGTATATATGTATCCTCCTGTGTAGGTCTCCTGTATATATGTATCCTCCTGTGTAGGTCTCCTGTGTATATGTATCCTCTATGTCAGGGATAGGGAACCTTGGCTCTTCAGCTGTTGCAAAACTACAACTCCCATCATGCATGGACAGCCTATGGCTGCCCAGGTATGATGGTAGTAGTAGTTCTGCAACAGCTGGAGGGCCTTGGTTCCCTCCCCCTGCCCTATGTCCTGCTGTGTAGATGTTCTGCTGTGTAGATGTCCTGCTGTGTAGGTACCTGGCTTCCTGCAGACACCATCTTCTCGGTCTTCAGGCTCTTCTAGCCCAGACACAGGAGAACGAGCTGGAAGGAGAGAGCGCACTCTGGTGGCCGGAGGAAGATACTGCGTGCAGCAGTTTGCTTTTTACCATAAGCCTCATAGGCTTATAGAAAGCATAATAGCCATAAAGGAGGCGGGGCTTCCCGTCATGGGGGCGGGGCTTCAGCGGCCGCTTCCAGCACAGACCGGATCCACCACAGCCACAGGTAAATATGACAGAAGAGGGGCGGGCTGTAAGCAGGGGAGGCACTGAGGACTCCAGCCAGCTGTCAGCAGCCATGCGGCCCTGACAGCTGGGGGAAGAGCGGCCCGGGGGGCATATGCCCCCCTGCCCCCCGGCCCAGCCCGCCCCTGGATAGATAGATAGATAGATGATAGATAGATAGATAGATAGATAGATAGATAGATAGATAGATAGATACCGGAATGGACTAAAACTTAAAGGGATATTAACTGCAAATGGAGATCCACTATTTCAAAGGACAATAATATTTGGCCTTGGTTTTTCCCTTGTCATAACATTGACTTATAGGGCCACTTTATATGGTGGTTTTGGTGGTTTCCTAACAGGAGCCACCCCTTGGCTGGGTCCTTCCCCGAGGGATATCTGGCTAGTCCTGTGTTTTGAGACTCTTCAATGAGGCTCCACGGGCTCCTCTTTTGCATATTCATGTTTCCCAGGGGGCAATGCACCTAGGACTTCACTGCATTGAGCGCTTTCACTAGCAGCCGGCAGTGTTGTCGTTTGGCTGGTCTCCCTGAGTTGAGCAATCTGTTTCTCTTATGGCTCTACTAGGCATTGCTCCCACCTAGCCAGAATCCTGCTCCACACTGATGAAGGGCAACACCCCGAAACAGCTGTATGTGGATGGTAACCTAGCCTTGGTTTTTTCCCTTGTCATAACATTGACTTATAGGGCCACTTTATATGGTGGTTTTGGTGGTTTCCTAACAGGAGCCGCCCCTTGGCTGGGTCCTTCCCGGAGGGATATCTGGCTAGTCCTGTGTTTTGAGACTCTTCAATGAGGCTCCACGGGCTCCTCTTTTGCATATTCATGTCAAAACCCTGTCAGTGCACACTGTGGAGCAAGCGGATGTGCCCGCATCACAACACTGCCGCCCGAAAGATCATCCGGCCGGTACTGCAGTCACGGTCACGGAACAGCCAGTCTCTTACGCTATGTGAACTTAGCCTTAGCCTGCAAGCTTCCTGCATGCCATGAGAGCCTGGAGCAGTCAGGGCATGCTGGGAGTTGTATTTCAGCAGTAGCTGAAGAGTCATGGACTGGGAAACACTAATGCAGAGGAATAGCCACACACCTACAATGAGGAATGCTGGGAATTATAGTTTAACGATGATGTCATTGAAGAAGAAGGTCCTGACAGGGGAGTACCATGATTCAGTAAAGGAGAACTCCTGATTTTTTTTTTACATCAACGTTGTCAGATAGTTATATAGATTTGTAATTCACTTCTATTTAAAATTCTTAAGTCCTCCAGCTGCTGTATGCTCTGCAGGAAGTGGTGTATTCTTTCCAGTCTGACACAGTGCTCTCTGCTGCCCCCTCTGTTCATGTTAGGAACTGTCCAGAGCAATAGCAAATCCCCATAGAAAACCTCTCCTGCTTTGGACAGTTACCATCATGGACAGAGGTGGCAGCAGAGAGCACTGTGTCATACTGGAGAGAAAACACCACTTCCTGCAGGACATACATCAGCTGATAAGTACTGGAAGACTTGATATTTTTAAATAGAAGTAATTTACAAATCTATATAAGCTTCTGACAACAATTGATTCGAAAGAATTTCTTTCCCCTTCAAGATACTACTGCCCAAGGACCTTTCTCTTCAATTACATCATCGTAGAACCTCGTTGCAGTGTTTCCCAGTCTGTGGCTCTCTAGCTACTGCAAACATACAACTCCCAGCAAGCCATAAGAGATTTGGCGCAGTCAGGGCATGCTGGCAGCTTGTAGGCTAAGAAGGAGAAAGTGAGACCAGACTGCAGATCATGGTATTTAACATATCGCTAAATACGGGTGAGGAAAAACTGCTGGATATTAGAGAGAAAAATAAATAATAATCTAAATAATAATGATGATAACCAATACAAAAAAAACAAATGTTAATAAAGTTACGTTGTACATGTACCGTGTATTTTTATGGTCATTCATGTGAAAAATAAATAAATAAATAAATATATATATATATATATATATATATATATATATATATATATATATATAGATAGATGATAAATAAGTAGATAGATAGATAGATAGATAGGAGATGGATAGATAGATAGATATATAGATAGATGATAAATAAGTAGATAGATAGATAGAGTATATGTATATATTTTATTTATTTATTTATTTTACATGAATTACAATAAATGTTCACATGGTAAATTTTAGAAAATCTGTCCAGAATCCATTGGGGGTTCTGATTTGCTACCATAGTATGAAGTTTGATGGGATCCCCCGGGATCGGCTGTTGGGGGGGGGGGGAGTTGGGTTGGGCATCGGGTGGTGCTGCATTGCCATGTCTGCTGTAACAATCACTGGCGGCTCGCTCAGTCCACGCCGCACACAAAGGCTGTTTTTAGAAAGCAGAAGTCACCTGATTGACAGGAACCTCCCTCGAAAAACATTCTGAGTGATATTTAGTGGAAGGTGTTACATAGCTCCAAATATTTGTTGATGATGTCGCCACGGCAACCCTGGCACGGCGCGATTCACATAAAACACAACACAAGTGCTAGATGCTTTACATTGAGTTGCAAATTTTTGCAGGATTTAAGAACTTTACTTTGTGCCAAGAACGGTCGACGACTACGTTTACTCTGAAACCTGAACCTGAACAGACTTTACTTTTCTATACGTACGGTGAATGTTCTCTACTTATATCCTTAAGGCATATAGAAAAGTATTTGTCCGATACCCCTTTAAGGTAATTTCATGAAATAAATAAAAAAATTAATTATTTTTTCTATCTATTTTTACCATATTATTCAAAGTTTTGGCCATTATTTTTTTTAGAGTCCTTCTTGCTTTGTAGTCGACTGTATTGAGCCCCAACCCACTCCAAGGCCCCATTTATGGCATATTAGAGGACACGACTGGTGAGCGTGAATTTATGATCTCGTTCTCTGTTTATTTATTTGCTTTGTGCAGACCCTTAAAGTTACCACTAAACCGAGAAGAGAAGGAGGAAAAATCATTAGAATTTAGTGAAACGCGTTGGACCCGGGCCAGGAATAACCAAGTGGAAAATATTCACACCAGAGGCTAAATTACAATGCACCTGTACAAATAGCATGCCAAGCGCCCAGGTCCTGTGATATATGCCCCCCATTTATTGCCTTTAAGAAAAGAAGAAAAAAAAAACTGAGGCAAGTAACTGGAGAGAAGAAAGATCAGAGGCACAGAGGTGCAGAAAGTCTCTGCCCGTGCACCACTAAAGGAAAATACGGCTGTAGGTGCGTTTGAGCAATTTATGAAAGACGTGATATGTCACCATACCTCACGCTGATCTTGTGCAAACATATAAGTTTGTAGGTCGCAAGGCATTTTGGGCCATAATACAGACCACAATACAAAAGCAGGTTCGGAATTGGATATAAAAGTACATTGTGCTATTCACCTTTAAAGTGTCCCTGTCGTTTACATTTTTTTTTTTTTCTTTTGCAGGAATCAATAGTACAGGCGATTTTAAGAAACTTTGTAATTGGGTTTATTAGCCGAAAAATGCATTTTTATCATGATAAAGCAGTTTGAAGCTCTCCCCCCTGTCTTCATGGTTTTCTATGGAGGGGGGAGGGAGATGAGGCACCAAAACAGGACAACAAAGAGTTAATTTACAGCTACATCACTGGGCTATCTCCTCTGAAGTCAGCACTGACCTCTCTGACCTCTGAATACCAGCTTTCACACAGGTCCCGCTGTGTAAGCCTATGTTCTCTGCTCTCTGCTGGCGATTAATCTCCCTCCTTCCCCCTCCCCTCTCCATAGGTTACACAGGGCACGTCTGATGTAAAAGAGTCAAAATTTCCTGATAATGAGCAGTGAATGAGAGAGGGGGGGGGGGGGGCCGGGGGAAAGTCTTTCTAAATGCAGATAATGGCATATTTTCCTAATAAACTCAATGAGAAAGTTTCTTAAAATCGCCTGTACTATTGATTTCTGCAAAAAATTTAAAAGGAAACTTGACAGTGACACTTTAAGTTTTCTTTAAAGGGAAATTACTAGCAGCTTACACGCGTCTAACCTTCTGATATGTCGCTATGGCGCCCCTGGGAGCTGAGGATGAAGGTCATTTTCTTACCTTCATCCTTGGCGCAGTTTTTTAGGAATTTTGTAGTTTATTAGATATGTAAGTTAGGCAGTTTAGTGCACTGGAGGCGGGGCAACTACCCTTAGTGCGCTGATCTGCCCCAGTCAGCCCGCCCTCCTAACGAATATTAATCAGGTGCTCTGCAGCAATGAGGGCAAGAGTGCCGTCACTGCAGAGCGCTGCCTTAATATTCATTAGCCAGGTCTGGTCGGCCTGAGCTGATCAGTGCGGTAGTTCCACCCCCAGTGCACCAAACTACCTCATTTACATATTTTATAACTTACAAAGTTCCCAAAAATTGTGCTGAGGAGCAAGGTAAGAAACTTACCTTCATCCTCAGCTCCCCATGCACTATAGGGACATATCAGAAGGTTTCCTTTTAAAATTTGCCTTTTTTTAATTAAAAAGGCAAAAAGAGATTCATCTGTTTGTGTATACAGCTCCTAAGCAGACCACTGTGTCCACATGGTAACAGACTACATGCAAACCCTGTGTAGTCTGAGCTTGTGGTAAGCAATCTGCATCTGATATCTTCTCCAAGAGCAATTGGCAGTATTGAAGGCAGCTTTAAAGGCGACTAGAGAAGGCAATGTGAAATACCTTTAAATCTGTACAAAAACAGAACAAGTTTTGGAAATTCACAAACTTTTCCGAGATTAATAATACTTTCAGTTTGGGTCATTGAACCCAGGGCAAGAATTGGGTCTGTGATATGGATGCAAAAAGCCGCCTAATGATACTGATCTACAAAACAGTCTCCTAAGGAAAAGACATCACATAACCACCCAGCTTTCTGCAAACCCTGAATGGTATCGGAATAGGTTTTGCATTTTTTTTTTTACTTAAAGGGGTTTGCCAGGCGTAGAAAACATGGCTGTTTTCTTCCAGAAACAGCGCCATGCTTGTCCTCAGTGTGGGTGCTCAGATCCATTGAAGTGAATGGGGCTTAATTGTAATACCATACACAACCTTAGGACAAGGAGTGGTGCTGTTTTTGCAACAAAGTAGCTGCGCTTTTTCTAATCCTGGATAATCCCTTTAAATCAGAAGCATCCGAAACATTTCTAAACTCTCCCAGTTATTTCACTGCTGTTTCCAGACCCCGATATTATGTTGACGGAGCCCGGTGAACAATATCAGGCAGCTTCCTCTGTTTCCTCATTCCAAGTGATTCACTTGTGGAAAGATCGGCGTGTTCCAAGGAAGGTTTAAAACAACAAGTCCGGCCACAACTACACCAGCACCAGTGGCTACCTGATCCACAGGTACTATATACTGGCTGACTCCAGTATATAGGAGAGAAAGACACAGGAAATGTGGATACTGTGAGGGAGGAGAAGATGGAGGTCCTACAATGTCACACAACATCACATGACCTGATACCTGACAACTGTCCTGGACCTCAGTTCAGGGTTTAGGCATTTCTGAGGTGGGGGCTTTCTAGAAGTTCTAATAAGGCACTGTGACTATGATGGGGGCACTGTGACTATGATGGGGGCACTGTGACTATGATGGGGGAACTGTGACTATGATGGGGGCACTGTGACTATGATGGGGGAACTGTGACCTTGATGAAATTCTTGTAGCTATAGGCTATGATGGGAATAAAACTATTGTGAGATAGGAGCTTTGTGACTACGCTGGGTAAAATGTGGGTATAATGAAACATAGTGGTCAAAATGGGGACTCTAATCGAAACCTTGTGGCTATGATGGAGACACTAGGTATAATGATGAGCACTGTGACTGTGATGGGGGCACTGAGACTATGATCAGGGTACTAGCTGTGATGGTGGGCACAGGGGGGAGATTTATCAAACATGGTGTAAAGTGAAACTGGCTCAGTTGCCCCTAGCAACCAATCAGATTCCACCTTTCATTTTCCAAATAATCTGTGAGGAATGAAAGGTGGAATCTGATTGGTTGCTAGGGGCGACTGAGCCAGTTTCACTTTACACCATGTTTGATAAATCTCCCCAGTGACTTTGATGGGGGCACTAGCTGTGATGGTGGGAACTGTGACTATGATCGGGCACTAGCTGTGATGGTGGCCTGGTGACTATGATGTGGGCACTAGCTTTGATGGTAGGCACTGTGACCATGATTGGGGCACTAGCTGTGATGTGGGCACTGTGACTATGATGGGGCACTAGCTGTGACGGTGGACACAGTGACTATGATGTGGGCACTAGCTGTGATGGTGGGCGCTGAGACTATGATTGGGGCACTAGCTGTGATGGTGGGCGCTGAGACTATGATGGGGGCACTAGCTGTGATGGTGGGCGCTGAGACTATGATTGGGGCACTAGCTGTGATGTGGGCACTGTGACTATGATGGGGGCACTAGCTGTGATGGTGGGCACTGTGACTATGATGTGGGCACTAGCTGTGATGGTGGGCACTGAGACTATGATTGGGGCACTAGATGTGATGGTGGGCACTGTGACTATGATTAGGGCACTAGCTGTTATAAGAGGCACTGTGACTATAAGGGACACACTGTGGTATAAAGGCTATGATGACAACAATGCGGCTATGGTGGGGGCACTAGCTGTGATGGTGGGCAGTACGACTACAATGGAGACACTAGCACATATAAGGGGCATTGTGGCTATGATGGGGGCACTGTGGCTGTTATGGTGGTACTATTATTATTATGAGGGTATTGGCTATGAAGGGGATACAATGGCAGTATGAGGCTTGGTGGCTCCACTGGTTAACCACAAGGGCCCCTATAGAGTAACATGACTGTGATATTGGATGACCATAATATCGGGGTACATTCTGTCCACGCCCCCTCCCCCATCAGTCTGATCCCACTTATGCATTACTATTTCGGGCTCATATGATACTATAGCTCTGCAGTATTAATCAGGTCTGATGACTTGAACTTTTATATGTGAATTTCCCCCCTGCACCTGTAGATAATGATTCCAATGTGATTCCCTAAAGAATTACCTGACTCCATAAGACTGCCATAGAGAGCGGCTTCATGCAATTATGTAAATATACTAATTAGATGATTATTATAATTACTACATTTGCATAATTGCACAAAGTTGCACTGTGGCGCAGCCCTATGGAGGGGGGGGGGGGGGGGGGGCATAGGCTGGAAGACGCTACATACTCACTAGTGATGATTTTTCTGAATTGCTGGAACATCTGGCACCAACCAAGCGACTGAGACGTAAACTCTAGGAACAAAAAAAAAAAAAAAACACAAAAAGATTGTAGAGAAAGTTACAAAAAAAAAGGACGTCCGTTTCCTGCCTGTGCGACTACGGGAGGAAGTGCTTAACCAATGAGTAACAGAAAACATGGCTGCCGGCTCCTGCGAGGGCCCCCGAGTGCTCCTGGCCACAGCCGATGTTTGTTGCCGGCCGGAGGGGACAGCTCATCATGAATCATCCTCATGTCACCGGCTCAGTTTTCATCCAGCTCCACAGAGATTATAGCAGATCCCAGGATCATTCCTGCTTATGAATAATTTGTAGCCTCCTTCTTTACTGCACTTGTTGTCTGGTATCATTTACTAAATATTACTTGCTGAGAATTACAGAAAGTCACAGGCAAGTAAAAGTAAATAAACCCATCCATCAGAACCACCATTTATTATTTCTTCATGGATTACTAATAAAATGTTGGTTATCTAAGTAATAAGTATAAATAAACTGATCCTGAGTTACATTCTGTATTATACTCCAGAGCTGCACTCACTATTCTGCTGGTGGGGTCACTGTGTATATACATTACATTACTTATCCTGTACTGATCCTGAGTTACATCCTGTATTATACATCAGAGCTGCACTCACTATTCTGCTGGTGGGGTCACTGTGTACATACATTACATTACTGATCCTGTACTGGTCCTGAGTTACATCCTATATTATACTCCAGAGCTGCACTCACTATTCTGCTGGTGAAGTCACGGTGTACATACATTACATTACTTATCCTGTACTGATCCTGAGTTACATCCTGTATTATACTCCAGAGCTGCACTCACTATTCTGCTGATTGTTAATAGTGGAGAGGCTTGTTGACAGAAATCCTGGCAGCAGGTTGGCTGAGCTCCTATAAGGCAGGGGCCAGTTACGGTACATCAGATAAATGTATACTGTCTGGTGTCAAGACTACATTTCCCAGAATACAGATTATCACAGCAATCTTTGAACAGACACTGAACAAGCAGCTACTGAACCGGCAAGTTTAGAAATGGAAACTTACCATAACTGTCCAACCAGCTGTATACTACCTACTATAGACGCCGCCTGCAGCCACAAACATGACAGATTGTTGTGAAACCTGCCGTGTCGATACTGATTGGTATTCGTGGGAAATTTTCAGAGAATCCTGTAGCGGAAACCTTCTGGCTGTACGGTCGCATTCACACAGCAGCAGATTATACAAAATCTCATATATACATTGCCTTTATAATAGAAGCCTTCAGAGGGACACACATGAGTCCAATGCAACGAAACAGAATACTGTGGGACACATCTGTCCATTCTCTACCATGACAAAAACTGCTGAAAAAGTAACTGAACTCACTGAAACAATCTATCTGCTATAACAGCAGTATGATAATACCGTACATACAATGGGGAAATAAGTATTTGTTACGCTGCCGATTTTCCAGGTTTTACCATATTATAGGTGCACTTCACCTGTGAGAGACAGAATCTATAACAAAAAAAAAAAATAAATCCTATTTTATGATTTTTAACCCTTTCACGATACATTAATGCCCAGGTCGTTTTTGGACATCAGCTTATGGGATCATAATGATCCCATAAGCTGATGTCGCTAAGTCTGCCCCCTCTCCTCTGTCCCCTGCCGCTGTTACAATCTTAACAGCAGCAGGGGAGAGAGGGGAGGGGCAGATCGTACGGCCACGCACCCGGTGTGCGCTCTGCTTCCCTCCCCCGCCGGCTTCCGTAGCCAGGAAACCGGAAGCCTGAGGTTTCCAGTTTCCATGGCTACCATCGGGGCAATCACTTCACAGAGTCCCGATGGACACCGGTAGAGAATTCTCCCTCTGTAGAGGGAGAATTTTCTGTCAGAAGCCTTATAGCTGCTGCGCTCATGCTGACCGCAGTATCTATAGGGTTAGCTCTCAGCACCGGAGCGCAGCGGGTCTCCTGCGCCCGTGTTATCCTTGCTTGTAAATTAAAGTTGCTACAGCATCAGGATTAGGCTGCAGCAACATTAATTTACAGTGCAGCGGCGGGAGGAGGTTAAATAATTAATTAATTTGCCTTTTTTTTGCATTAAATAAGTATTTGATCACCGACCACCCAGCAAGAATTCTGGCTCTCACAGACCTGTTAGCTCCTCCTACTCTGCACTCATTACCTGTATTAATTGCACCTGTTTGATCTTGCTACCTATATAAAAAACATGTGTCCACACACTCAATCACACTGCAACATCTCCACCATGGCCAAGACCAAAGAGCTGTCTAAGGAAACCAGGGACAAAATTGTAGAACTGCACAAGGCTGGGATGGGCTACAGGACCATAGGCAAGAAGCTTGGCAACAACTGTTGGCGCAATTGTTAGGAAATGGAAGAAACACAAGATGACTGTCAATCTTCCTCGGTCTGGGGCTGCATGCAAGATCTCGCCTCAAGGGGTAAGGAGGATTCTGAAAAAGGTCAGAATCAACCGAGAACTACACGGGAGGACTTTAATGTTCTCCCCACTGTACATTACATAAAGTCAAGGCAGCAGGTGCAGCATATCATTGCCATCACTGTCCTGTACCATAGGAAGCATAAATACAAACCCTTTTATGGCCCTAATAAAATGTTCTGTGCCCTGGACCACCAGGGATATGGCTATTAGCTCCTTTACTTCTCTAGACCACCAGGGATGCTATCACTAACCTTTTACTGCCCTATACTACCAGGGATGTTACCATACTGATAGGGCCACTGTTTCCACCAATGTGACCACAAAGAAGGAAATGCTATACAGCTGCCTGACTGCTGATTTCTTAGGATCAGCTGATCTTACTGCTCAGATGTGGGCTCTTTTGAAGTTAAAGGGGTTATCAAAAGGCGCTACAAAAACATGGCCACTTTCCCCCCTCTCTTGGCTCCGGATTGGTTGGGGTTTCAAACTCGGTTGCATTGAAGTAAATGGAGCTTAATTGTAAACCACACCTGAACTGGAGACAAAAGAGGGGGAAAAGTAGCCATGTTTTTTGTAGCGCTGGATAACCCCTTTAAACAATTAGACCCCATTTTAAAATCCATGACTCTTGCAGTGTGGTGCGGATTATAGCATATGTTCTGTGCATGTGAACCCAGTATTTCTCATCTACCCTAGTTTTCTTCCTAGTGAGTCCATCTGTTTCTTGATGTATTCTTGTGTAGTCCTTGTTTTAGTATTTTGCCGTTTTTTTATCAGTTTGATCTCATTGTATACGCTCCTTAGCTCAGCATCTACTCAGCCTTGGACCTATGGTGTTGTTTGTGTTATAATCAGTTTTGAAGATCAGGATTTTTTGGGGGTTGATGGTCAGGGATAGATTTAGGGAAAAACCCCAGGGTCAGACTTTGTACATTGTTTCTGTCTTCCTTCTGCTTCACTGCCTGACCACCATCATTCATCTAGTCATATTATTTAGGGATGGTCCGAACTGAGTTCGGTTCGGGTTCGTACGAACCCGAACTCTCGGTAATGATTCCCGCTGTCTGCCCGCTCCGTGCTGGGATACAGCTATAGCCATAGGCTGTATCCCAGTTTTCCAGGCGGTCCTCCCGGTATATCCACCCGCTCCACAGAGCGGGCAGACAGCGGGAATCTGATGCAGAGCGTTCGGGTTCATACGAACCCGAACCTTGGCAGTTTCGGACCATCCCTAATCTTATTGGTGAGTTCCTATTGTTTTTATTTGTTACCTGTTTGCATTGATGCTTTTATATATTTGCTCTTGTGGTTGTTACCCCACTGTAAGTCCTGGGGGTATCTGAGTACTGGGAGCCACTAGGACTCCAGAAAGGCTGCCATAGGTGGAGTCCAGTTCTGCCATATTGTGATACCACATTGCTGTTACATGTACTTTTGGTGTATCACATACCCTGCAGGGGGCTGTCTGGTAGTACATCCACCCCTGGTAATTTTATGGACTACAGAGGTGGACCAGCATTTGATACTCCTACATGGAGCCGCAGCACTAGTGACGTAACATCATAGTGTCATAGGCAGATCCTCTGTAACGGCCCTGACAGTCACTAATCTATAATGCACTCAGATGTATGTATAGCCATCACTTAGATCTATATAAATATCAGTTCTTCTTCTGCCAAACAAATCCAAATAAGGCTGAGAGCGGAGAAGAGGCGAGAGCACTAAGAATTTCAGCAGATATCTAACAGAGAGACTATTCTAAGGATGGGTTCTCCCACCCTATAAAGTGTGGCATATCTGGGACCCCCACTGATCCTGGGAAGGAAGAGGCTGCAATGCTGATTCAGTCCTGAGAGCTCTTCACAGAACTTCATTGCACAGTGGCCCTATGTTCCCCCATTGTGTAGGTGGATCTCACTATATTTAAAATGTACCTCTCATTTAATTTTTTTTTTGTTGTTGCAGAAATCAATAGTCCAGGCGATTTTAAGAGACTTTGTAATTGGGTTTATTAGCCGAAAAATGCATTTTTACCATGAGAAAGCAGTTTGAAGCTCTATTGCTCCCCCCCCCCCCCCCCGTCTTCATTGTTCTCTATAAAGAGGGGAGGGGTGGAGGGAGATGAGGCACCACAACAGGACAACAAAGAGTTAATTTACAGCTACATCACCAGGCTCTCTCCTTTGTCAGCACTGACCTCTCTGACCTCTGAATAGCGGCTTTCACACAGCTCCCACTGTGTAGTCCTTTGTTCTCTGCTCTCTGCTGCCGACTAATCTCCCTCCTCCCCCTCCCCTCTCCATAGAACAGAAAGGGCACGTCTAATGCAACAAGACGTGATTTCCTGATAATGAACAGTGGATGAGAGAGAGGAGGGGGGGGAGAGTCTTTTTGAATGCATATAATGGCATATTTGCCTAATAAACCCAATTAAAAAGTTTTTTAAAATCGCATGGACTATTGATTTCTGCAAAAAAAATAAAATAAAAAAAAAAAAACACACGACAGTGACACTTTACGTGAATTGAGCTGTGCCACAGTTCCCCTGCACTTTTGCAGATAGGATATTTTACTGAAGGAGCACCCTGGAGAAATGTTTTCGAGTCAATTGTCTTCAGCAAGTTCAATGGATTTGTAATTTACTTCTATTTCAAAATCTCAAGCATTTCAGTACTTATCAGCTGCTGTATGCCCTGCCGGAAGTGTATTCTTTCCAGTCTGACACAGAGCTCTCTGCTGCCACCTCTGTCCATGACAGGGGAACTGTCCAGAGCAGTAGCAGATCCCTATAGAAAACCTCTCCTGCTCTGGACAGTTCCTGACATGGACAGAGGTGGCAGCAGAGAGCATTGTGTCAGACTGGAAAGAATACACCACTTACTGTAGGATGTACAGCAACTGATAAGTACTTGAGGACTTGAGATTTTTAAATAGAAGCAATTTACAAATCTGTATAACTTTCTGACACTAGTTGAAAACAATATATTTTTTTTGTACCCCTTTGAGGACCCTTTTCCAGAGGCCAACTGGCTCTAGATGAAGAACACTGATCACTGAACGTGTCGCAATCCCCTCCACACTGGAAAGACCACTCACCGTGGCGCAGTCTGAGCCCCACTCATTCTCTCATTATGGGGTATTTAGGGCAGAATGATGGGGGAGGACTTTTTTTTTTTTTTTTTTTAGCACAAGGCCACAACAAAATGAGAAAAAAAGTGAATGCACTGTAGACGACAGATTGGAAGCGGCCATCAGACACATGATTGATAGGTCATCACCATCACTACTGTTTTACCGTATAGGCGACATCTCGTCGCCGTGGAGCCAGAGCCTTATAATGCTTTTTTCTGTTTATTTCAACAGGATATAAACAAATATTTTATATGAGGAAAGATACTATGAAGAATTGTACTGATGGCACGGCGCGGCCCCTGACAAACCGCATCCCTGCCGACGTGATTTACGGCCATTTGCCGCCTCCATTATTTAAGGCGTAAGTAACAACCTTCAAGACTAAAGCAACAAAAATGAAATAGTGTTGTATCTCCTAATTGCCGGGACCCTCCATGTCTACGCCGAGTGGCGGCTCAGGCGCAGGGGGCACAGTTCACCAGGCAGACACTTGGCATGTTACAATGTGCTACTAAATTAAACCTCCTTCAGCCACAAGTGACCCCGCACTGACCCCCATTTTACTTTTAGCTGCTTGCACACAGTATTCTATGTGGGACACAAAGAAGCCGCTTTTCTAATCCGCTGAAATCTACTTTGGCGGCAGTGATGACTCTCACAACAGCTTCTCAGCGGTGGCACTTACAATGGGGCCTTCATTCCTTCTCACAATACTACTGTACTCAACAAAGAAGCGGCCTTATCGCTGGCGAGTCTTTGTTAGCCGAAAAACAGAATGGCTGTGGAGGGCGAGGGTACTGACGTAACGACAAGTGACACATAAAGTAACTAAATAAGACCAATTTTGCAAAACATATGTAGACGGCAATGGCCAATGGTGTTGTTTGGCCCTGGCATCGAAAGCATGTGCCATATGTAGACAGTCAATGGCCATTGTTGTTGTTAGGCCCAGGCATCGGAGGCTTGTGCCATAAGTAGATTGGCAATGGTCATTAGTTTTGCTAGGCCCTGGCATCAGAGGCTTGCGCCATATGTAAACGGGCAATAGTCATTGGTGGTGCTAGGCCCTGGCATCGGAGGCATGTGCCATATGTAGACTGGCAATAGTCATTGGTTTTGCTAGGCCCAGGCATCAGAGGCTTGTGCCATATGTAGATGGCAATGATCATTGTTTTTTTTAGGCCCAGGCATTGGAGGCTTGTGCCATATGTAGACAGCAATGGCCAATGGTGTTGCTAGGCCCTGGATTCGGAGGCTTGTGCCATATGTAGACGGTCAATACTTATTGGTGTTGCTAGGCCCTGGCTTCGGAGGCTTGTGCCATATGTAGACGTTCAATACTCATTGGTGTTGCTAGACCCAGGCATTGGAGGCTTGTGTCATATGTAGACGGGAAATGGTCATTGTTGTCGCTAGGCCCTGGCTTTAGAGGCTTGTGCCATAAGTAGACAGTCAATAGTCATTGGTGTGGCTAGGCCCTGACATTGGAGGCTTTTGCTCCCAAGTTCAAGGTCATAGATGGGGAATTCGCAGAACTTCAGCTGTTGCAAAACTATGATTTCCATCATGCCTGGACAGCCAAGGTGTTCCAAGTTGTCGACTTCCACTTAGGACAAAGATACAATTGAAAACCAGCCATCAAGTGGCCATATCTATTAGACTGCAGATTATTTTTGTGCTTCCTGTACACTTCGATTGTTTGGCTCATAGTCATGCCTTCTGACTTGCATGAGACAGCAATAAAGCAATGCCAATCGGATAAAGTAAACACCACCCAAAAGTGGGCCTTTGGCGTCTTACCACACATGGGGCAATCCCAAGTGTCTCAAGGGTGGGGCTTAACTGTCCTGATTCTGGCTCCTAATATGTTATCAACTGCGAATCTGAATGGCACACATTTATGTCTCCCACCGGCTTCATACACAGGAACATTCAGCCCAGCTAAGCATTTGTCTTAATTATTGGGAGGGGGTCTAATTTTGGGACAGCCCCTTATTTATTGGGAGGGAAGGGCTAAGTATGGGACAGCCCCATATAGTTTAGATTGTTGCCCAAATACGCAGCGAGTGGCAGGTTCAGCCATCTAAGTTCTATGGTGTTTTGGGGGACCTTGAATTAATTGTTCTCTCCAAAACTCAGCTGGTTAAGCCATCTTTCTTTTGATGTGTATGCACATCTGAAGGGAGGCCATTGAGGCCATCAATGGTGGAACTGCGGCTTTCATAACACTTGTGGCTGCCATCAGGGGACCTGTAACTATCATAGTAGGAATTCAGCTGTCATGGTAGAATCTGTATATGCAAAAGAAGAGCCCGTGGAGCCTCATTGAAGAGTCTCAAAACACAGGACTAGCCAGATATCCCTCCTGTAAGGAAACCACCAAAACCACCATATTAAGTGGCCCTATAAGTCAATGTTATGACAAGGGAAAAACCAAGGCCAGGTATCCATCCACGTACAGCTGTTTCGAGGTGTTGCCCCTCATCAGTGTGGAGCAGGATCTCTGATCTCAGGGAGACCAGCCAAACAATAACACCACCGGCTGCTAGTGAAAGCGCTCAATGCAGTGAAATCCTAGGTGCATTGGCCCCTCGGAATATGCAAAATAAGAGCCCGTGGAGCCTCAATGAAGAGTCTCGAAACACAGGACTAGCCAGATATCCCTCTGGGAAGGACCCAGCCGTGGGGTGGCACCTGTAAGGAAACAGCCACAGATGGTAGAATCTATGGCTGTCACTGGAGGTAATTGTGGCTGTCACTGGAGGAAATTGTGGCTGTTACGAGTAACTATCATGAAGGGAATTCTAGCTGTCATGTGGAACTGTCTGTCATGGTGGGAATTGTGACAGTCATGGCTGTCATAGGGAGATGAAACCTGTTAATTTTGTGGTAATTTTCTTAGATTTTGGTAATCTCTACCTGGTATATTTCAGTCCGATCTGCAGCGGGTTACAGGAAATGTAGGCATATTTAATATCTCTGGAATAAGCTCAGGGTGTCCTGTTATTATTTTATGAGCCATTACTTTGACTTATAACCTTGTCTCCTACATGGGAAATCCTCTCTGTACCAACACACACTGTTCCCATAGCAAACATTCCACTCCCTCCCGAGATGTATGGCCAGCAAAAGAATCACGTCTCTTGGCACAACCAAACCGCATGCTCTCCAATGAAGACTCACGTCCCGAATGTCATCTAGAAGGACAGTGATCCCTGAGATCCGGACCATTTATGATAATAACTACTATAAACATATAATAATACTAACAAGAATATGTATTATATAAGAATATGTGATTTCCATTTCCTTCCATATCAAAATAGTGATCACATCCACAACTATCTACTAGAGAACGTCTCATGTGTATTTACCTGGAGATTAGTAATCATGTAACTGTATACAAAATATATCTTACTGCTAATAGAAATGATCCCCTTATTGTGTTCACATGGTATTAGAAGTATTATAGTAGTTATATTCTTGTATATAGGAGCAGTATTATAGTAGTTATATTCTTGTATATAGGAGCAGTATTATAGTAGTTATATTCTTGTATATAGGAGCAGTATTAGGCTGGGTTCACACTACGTATATTTCAGTCAGTATTGTGGTCCTCATATTGCAACCAAAACCAGGAGTGGATTAAAAACACAGAAAGGATCTGTTCACATAATGTTGATATTGAGTGGATGGCCGCCATATAACGGTAAATAACGGCCATTATTTCAATATAACAGCCGTTGTTTTAAAATAACAGCAAATATTTGCCATTAAATGGCGGCCATCCACTCAATTTCAACATTGTGTGAACAGATCCTTTCTGTGTTTTTAATCCACTCCTGGTTTTGGTTGCAATATGAGGACCACAATACTGACTGAAATATACGTAGTGTGAACCCAGCATTATAGTAGTTATATTCTTGTATATATAATACTGCCTCCTATATAGTGCCCCTTGTATAGTGCCCCTTGTATATAGGGGCAGTATTATAGTAGTTATATTCCTGTATATAGGAGATATTATTATGGTAGTTATATTCTTGTATATAGGGGCAGTATTATAGTAGTTATATTCTTGTATATAGGAGCAGTATTATAGTAGCTATATTCTTGTATATAGGGAGCAGTATTATAGTAGTTATATTCTTGTATATAGGGAGCAGTATTATAGTAGTTATATTCTTGTATATAGGGAGCAGTATTATAGTAGTTATATTCTTGTATATAGGGGCAGTATTATAGTAGTTATATTCTTGTATATAGGGGGCATTATTATAGTAGTTATATCCTTGTATATAGGGGGCAGTATTATAGTAGTTATATTCTTGTATATAGGAGCAGTATTATAGTAGTTATATTCGTGTATATAGGAGCAGTATTATAGTAGTTATATTCTTGCATATAGGAGCAGTATTATAGTAGTTATATTCTTGTATATAGGAGCAGTATTATAGTAGTTAAATTCCTGTATATAGTAGGCAGTATTATAGTAGTTATATTCTTGTACATAGGGGGCAGTATTAGAGTAGTTATATTCTTGTATATAGAAGCAGTATTATTGTAGTTATAGTCTTATACATAGGGGCAGTATTATAGTAGTTATATTCTTGTACATAGGCAGTATTATAGTAGTACCTGGGTACAACAGCTGTCTTCCCCGTGTTCTTCTAATCTGATGCTATTAATATCAGCCTTTGCCTTACCCGCTCTTAAGGTGAAACTGACATGATAATAGGGGAAATATGTAATTTGGGGAAGTTCCATCGAAATGAGAACCAGCAAATAAAAACAGCAATCGACAGGGTTCCCAGCATCCAGTGAACAGAAACACAACTTCCAGTGAACTGTAAAGGTTGCAGTTTTTGGCCTGCAGTCCATCCACCAATTGACAAATCTCAAATATTTTATTAGCCAACCTTGTACTGAGCATGCCCATTGATATCCTGCATCGCTCAGACCTGTACATGCATTAAGCAATGTTGCTTTCTGGCATGACATAAAGCTTATTAAACAGAGCGCCGCGAGGAATTCTCCTGAACTCCGCCAGCTCAACACCACTTGAAAGATTTTGGTAGTCAATAGAATTTGACTGTGGGAAATACATGGGAAGAGACGTGTGGGCGACGCTTTGATATTATATCTGTAAGAAACATTCTCTACATTGATACTCGTCTATAATATTTCTTTTGTTCCACAATGTTTAAGACTATAGAGACTGAATGGGGACATACATGGCGGGCTGCTACTGCAATAAATCACATCATCTCTCCCTACATCCTGATACACTGCCTTCTTCATCCTCAGTGTAACCAATGGGCCTGTGACAGTACATATACTACTATAACTATAATGCCTGCAAAGAGTGGGGAACTGTGTAGGTCCATATTAAACATAAGGTCAAGGACACCACTTCTTTTTAGTTGGCCCAATAACAGCTACGTAGGCTTCTTGTTTGGTACAGATGCCCTCTTCTCAGATTACCGTTTCTTACACCAAATTTAAAGGAATTGTCCACTTTTGACATTTTTTTTTTTTTTTTTTTTAAATGAGGAGTTCTCCTATGAGTGACCCAACAGCAGAGGAATACCTTAACAAATCTGGCACCACTATAGACATCTGGACACATATAGGGGGAGAGTTATCGAACATAGTGGAAAGTGAAACTGGCTCAGTTGCCCCTAGCAACCAATCAGATTCCACCTTTCATTTTCAAAAGAGTCTGTGAGGAATGAAAGGTGGAATCTGATTGGTTGCTAGGGGCAACTGAGCCAGTTTCTCTTTACAACATGTTTGATAAATCTCCCCCATAGTGTTTACTGGGACGCCCCTCAGAGAAGGCAACAGTCATACACATTATATACATGTTGGCCAAGTTTAGTGGGATTGTAGGTAATGTAGCACTCTAAATTAAAAGGGTCCTCCTGAGAAGAGCAGAAGTTCTCTGACAAACAGAAGGGAATCCCTCTAAGCCCTCTATGATGTCCATATTCCCTAATGGTCACATATAATGAGATGATGCCCAAGTGTACGGCATTGACAAATGGGATGTTTATGAGCCATCGTTAGAGGTATAAAGTCTTAGGGGTACTCCGGAGAAAATCTTTCTTTTTCAAATCAGCTGATGTTAGAAAGTTATACAGATGAATTGTATTTAAAAATCTCAAGTCTTCCAGTACTTATCAGTTGCTGTATGTCCTGTATGAGGTGGCATATTCTCACAGTGCTCTCTGCTTCCACCTCTGTCTGTGACAGGAACTGTCCAATTTAGGGGAGGTTTTCGATGAGATTTTCTCCTGCTCTGGACAGTTCCTGACATGGACAGAGGTGGCAGCAGAGAGCACTGTGTCAGATTGGAAAGAATACACCACTTCATGCAGGACATACAGCAGCTGCTAAGTACTGGAAGAATCAAGATTTTTAAAGTGACTCTGTACCCACAACCTGACCCCCCCAAACTGCTTGTACCTTCAGATAGCTGATTTTAATCCAAGATCTGTCCTGGGGCCCGTTCGGCAGGTGATGCAGTTATTGTCCTAAAAAACAACTTTTAAACTTGCAGCCCTGTGTCAAACTGGTGTGGCCTAGAGTGTCTGTGCATTAGGCGGGCACAACCTCTCTGTCCCTCCTCCCCGCCCTCTTCATCATTAGGAATGCTCTAACCAGGTATTTTCCTATTCATCATCTGTGAGAACGCTGCACATGGGCGGGATTCTTAAGGCACCTGTGCAGTGTTCACTGCAGAGGAATAGGAAAAATCCTGCCAGTGGCATTCCTAATGATGAGGGTGGGGAGGATGGGCGGAGGGATGGTGCAAGGGTAGGGCACAGATACTCAAGGCCATGCCAATTGGACACAGGGCTGCAAGTTTAAAAGTTGTTTTTTAGGACAATAACTGCATCACCTGCCGAACGGACCCCTGGACAGATCTTGGATTAAAAGCAGCTATCCGAAGGTACAAGTGGTTTGGGGGGGACAGATTGTGGGTTCAGAATCGCTTTAAATAGAAGTAATTAAAAAATCTGTATAACTCTCTGACACTGGTTGATTTTAAAAAAAGAAACATTTTTCTGGAGTACCCCTTTAAAAAAACACTATTAAAAATGTATACTGAGATAGGGAATTTTAGAACTTTGAGGAAGATCACCATACTGCCCACCCCCCTTTACCCAATGAAATTAGCAGAGATTGGTGCCCATTAGTCATAAAGAATGTGCAAACTCCCTAGTCCTGGGCTAAATTCCAGGTTCTTTTACAAGTAATACAGCTGCACAAAATGTTCAAGCTATGTGCACCTGCTCTGGGAAGATGATACGCTCAATAATAAGCGCCATTCTGGATGTAGGAGCAGGCAGTGTAGGCCTATGCCTAGAGGTGTTGACATGGGGAGCAGATATGACCAAGGGCCATATTAGACAACCCAGTATCCCGGGTAAGCTTGTGCCAATCTGCTAGATTGGTGCCCACTTACAGAGCCTATGATACGGCTCGATTATCGTGCAGCTTTATATAGTAAATAATAAAGTATATACTTCCCTCTCCACACTCACTTTAAAGTTTATAAAAAATAATAAAGATGTATACTTACCTCTCTACTGTCCCCGGAGTTCTCCTGCCTGTTTCCTGCTCGCCAGAGCAGCCTTTGAAGCTTCTACACCTGTCTCTTCAGGGATGGGTGTAGAAGCTTCAGAGGCGGCTCCGGTCAGCTGGGAAACAAGCAGGAGAACTTGGGGGAGAGTAGAGAAGTAAGTATACATCTTTATTATTTTTTTATAAACTTTAAAGGGGTTATCCAGCGCTACAGAAACATGGCCACTTTTCCCCCTACTGTTGTCTCCAGTTCAGGTGCGGTTTGCAATTAAGCTCCATTTACTTCAATGGAACTGAGTTTCAAAACCCCACCCAAACTGGAGACAACAGTAGGGGGAAAGTGGCCATGTTTTTGTAGCACTGGATAACCCCTTTAATCACGCCGAGGGCAGGGTCGGGCACACGAATGGACAAATTCCCCTACGCCGGTCTTGATAAATCCTCCCGTTTATGTACTCCCACTCACGCTACCAGACATGCAATAGGTAAGGTGCACCCAGCCCTGTGAATGTACTGCATCCTGGAGGTGACTGTTTACACTGTATGCATTGCCATCAGTGTAGAGAATAAGAGCAGGGGCTCACGTCTTTGACAGGTGTCCCTGTTCCTTTAGGTACTCTCACTAGGTGAATTGAATACCAGGTTGTGTAATTTAAAATGTATTTTCTCACCTTCAGACCTGACTAATTCCCTAGGGTATGAGAAGGGTTTTCTGAACGAGACAACCCCAACCCCTTTAAGGGATCAAATTTCCTAAAGCAAAGTTGCCGTTAAAATCATTAGGTGTCCATTGTATGTTGTTGGTCCCCCAGGTTGTCGGATGACTACAGTGATCAGTTATAAGTCTGTGTGTCTATGGAATGGCTGGGCAGGCCTGCTGATATTCCAGTATCCAGGGCTCAGGCAGTGAGTCACTGTGCGGACCCCTCCTCTACCTCCTTGCTCCTATGTGCAGGGACAGTTGAGCCCGGCCTGGCAGGGAAATGTCATGCATTCTGTCACTGCTAAGTTGTCAATGTGCAGACCTATAAAGCAGCCTCAAGTGTTCCTTCTGAGCGCCGGTCATGTGACGCTGGCGACTTTTGGCTCGTTTAACGTCTTAGCTCGGTGTCCCTGTCTGTTTTATTTGGCCCAGCTGCTCCTTGTGATATTCCTGTGACCACAACGTACTGGACATAGAAGGGGAAGGGGGTGGGGGGTGGTGATCCAAGCCAGCCGGGACGGTCACACCTTCTGTTCTCTAGGAAAAGCCAGAATAAACACAGATTGGGGAACACATATGGGAAAATTCACCCACAAAGAAACAAAAACATCAACCAACTATAAACACTTCTGCATTATCATGTTCCCACTCCACATCATATGGGAAGAGTCATAGAAGAGTCTTAAAGGGCCAGGCAGCTTTTTTTTATTTCTCTTAAATAATAATACAACTGAATCTAATGGGAATAACATGAGATGCTATTGCAAGAAAGATCCTAATCCCAACAAATTACCCATCACCCTTTTCAACAGTGAAGCTGCCATGTGTATAGCTGAGGAGCCGACCATTGCTATATATACTAGATGTCAAAAACAGCCCATGCTGACAGGCACCATGTAGTATCATGTGACCAGATAGAGCTGTCGCTAAAGTTGGCTTTATAAATTCAGATTAGACTTCAAACCAAAACTAGAGTGGGGCCATAAGAAGGGGGTCAGGAATAGACTTAGAAGAGATAAAACAGTGCCCCCTACTGGTGGTGGTTCAGGTGGGCACAGCACTTTTTTTTCCTTACCTTTTTGCTGAATAAGAATCATCAGACCCCCGGGGGAGATTTATGAAACATGGTGTCAAGTGAAACTGGCTCAGTTGCCCCTAGCAACCAATCAGATTCCACCTTTCATTTTCCAAAGAGTCTGTGAGGAATGAAAGGTGGAATCTGATTGGTTGCTAGGGGCAACTGAGCCAATTTCACTTTACACCATGCTTGATAAATCTCCCCCTTCAAACCCTATTATACATACTGTCCACCTACTTTTGGACCACTCTGTATATAGGGGGTGTCAGGAGATGTAGTTATTGATGACCGAACGTGTGCATTGCCATTCTGTTCACATGATCACTGATGGTCCCAATGGTCATTGGTAACTTTTAATCTTGGGATAACCCCTACAACTAATACTCCTTCACCTATTTACATTAAAGGGTCATATACTCATATGATAGAGTCTATGAACCAATCGTAACTAACAAATGTTACTGTGTGTATTATGGTGAATGTTTTAAAGTCTTTGCAAAAGCTCGCATATGCGACTGTTTATTGTTCATTGGAGAAAAAAAACTGCAGCTCAATGTAAAATAATGCACTTGGGGAGGAGGAATCCTCTGAGTATGATATCAGCAGTTCCGTGTTAGCAAAGACTACAGAAGAAAAGGATTTAGGGGTATTGATTTTTGACACCTCACATTGAGTCACCAGTGCAACCAGGTGGTAAAGAAAGCAGATCGTATGGTGGGCTGTATATATAATGGTATTCTCGGCTGTATATATATATATATATATATATATAATGGTATGCTGGGCTGTATATATATATATATATATATATATATATATATATATATATATATAATGGTGTGCTGGGCTGTACATATATACTAGTATGCTGAACTGTATATATAATGGTATGCTGGGCTGTGTATATATAATGGTATGCTGGGCTGTGTATATTTAATGGTATGCTGGGCTGTATATATAATGGTATGCTGAGCTGTATATATATATATATATATATATATATATATATATATATATATACACACACTAGTATGCTGGGCTGAATATATAATGATATGCTGGGCCGTATATATACTAGTATGCTGGGCTGTGTATATATAATGGTATGCTGGGCGGTAATTAAATGGTGTGCTGGGCTGTATATATAATGGTATGCTGGGCTGTATATATATATATATATATATACACACACACACACACACACACACACTAGTATGCCGGGCTGTATATATACACTAGTATGCTGGGCTGAATATATAATGATATGCTAAGCTGTATATATACTAGTATGCTGGGCTTTGTATATACTGTATAATGGTATGCTGGGCGGTATTTAAATGGTGTGCTGGGCTGTGTATATATATATATATATATATATATATATTACAATAGTGGTAAACGGAAGAGGTTGGTGGGATTTGTCTGGCGCAACCACCCCTATTGGAACACCGGCCACGTTCCCCTGTAACTTCTCTGAATGAAGAGAACTCCTGGCACTGGTGTGAAGTCAAATTCAGGCTTTTATTTGATGCAACGCGTTTCGAGGGTGCAATCCCCTCTTCATCAGGCACGATGCCTGATGAAGAGGGGATTGCACCCTCGAAACGCGTTGCATCAAATAAAAGCCTGAATTTGACTTCACACCAGTGCCAGGAGTTCTCTTCATTCAGAGAAGTTACAGGGGAACGTGGCCGGTGTTCCAATAGGGGTGGTTGCGCCAGACAAATCCCACCAACCTCTTCCGTTTACCACTATTGTGATTGACACCGAGGATCCACTTTGGAGAATCGGAAGGTGGAAGGCAGCATCCCCCGTTGATCCAGAGCGCTTATTAGAGTCGTGCCTAATTGTGTACGACCCACTCAGGTGAGCGTGCATTTGCACACATATGCATGTTTCTCCAAAGTGTGTTTTGACCTGCACATGCAGCGCCGTTTGTGTGTTTTTTTCTTTGCATGTATATGTATATATTGGTATGCTGGGCTGTATATATATATATATATATACACATACTAGTATGCTGAGCTGAATATATAATGTTATGCTGGGCCATATATATATATATATATATATATATATATATATATATTAGTATGCTGGGCTGTATATATATACTAGTATGCTGGTCTGTATATATAATGGTATGCTGGGCTGTATTTAAATGGTGTGCTAGGCTGTATATATATAATAAATGGTATGCTGGGCTGTAGACATATACTAGTAAGCTGGGTTGTATATATAATGGTATGTTGGGTACACACACACACACTAGTATGCTGGGCTGTATATACAATTATATGCTGGGTTGTATATATAATGGTATGCTGGGTACACACACAAACACACTAGTATGCTGGGCTGTATATACAATTATATGCTGGGCTGTATATATATAATGGTATAGGTTTAAGGTGTAAGGTCTATAAGGGTCAGTAAAACTTTTAATTTATTGATTTATTTATTGAAAACACAAGAAAATATGACTTTACTGAAGGCGGTTGGTAAATCTACAATAAGAGAATGTAAACCTGCCTGGTATATACATATATCTATCCTAAGATAATAAGAAGGGAAATACTAACAGGGCAGACTAAATGGACCAGGTGTTTTTTTTCTGCTTACAAGGTTTCTAAAGGGGTTATTAAAGGGGTTATCCAGCGCTACAAAAACATGGCCACTTTTCCCCTCTCTCGTCTCCAGATTGGTTGGGGTTTGGGGTTTCAAACTCAGTTACATTGAAGTAAATGGAGCTAAATTGCAAACGACACCTAAACTGGAGACAAGAGAGGGGGGAAAAGTGACCATGTTTTTGTAGCGCTGGATAACCCCTTTAATTAGCATGTGATTCTCATGGAATACGAGAATGGGAGTCGCGGTCCTCCAAGAGAATGGGGCAGCACTATACACGATCAGCTGTTACTCCATGCACGCTCTATGAATCAGCTTAGATATTTATCCCCTATCTTGTGGTTGAGGATAAGTGTTAATCTTGGGATAACCCCTTTAAGCGAATGATTTGCACATTCACACGTTTGCATTGAATCAACCCAATTATCTGCTTTTACTAAATGGGTCTTTTCAAGGTGGCGGCTTTGGCTGGATAAGGCTGTAAACGTCTTCCCCCCATCACTACTACCGAATAGTAAGAAGTTAATGCCCCACTTCCCAGAAGTGAGCCTAGAGCATAGGAGGATAGGATAACTGGTCACATGATCACTCCAGGCTGGGCTGGTGTAATTCTGTGCAAGAGAACTAAGGGAATGTCAAAAAGTTCCCAGCGAGCGTACAAAAGAAAGGTCTGTGCTCTTAAACAGCAGGGCTCAGTATTCATCCTGCGATTACCAGACGCTCCCTGGGTCTGAGTGTAAATACAATATCACGTTGCCTATTGTAAGAAGTGACTGAATAGAACAGTCAGGGATTGTTATGAAACATTGTATCACATGAATTGTCTTGGTTCTTGGGGTTTTTTATTTTCCTCTTTCTCTATTTGTAAATAAGGAATCTTCAAGGAAATAAAGGTTATAAATAGAAGCGAGGGAACAGGTTGGGACATGTCTGGAATCTGTATACAGATCATCCGTTCATTGACCCTGAGATTTGGTTCATGGAAGGTTCTGTGATGGTGGGAATATCACATGGTATATTATTCCGCCAATAATCCATGGGGTGAATTTTTTAACTTTTTTTTTTTTATGCATTTCTTCTTCTCATTTTACTGCATTGAGGATTTTTTTCTGTGCAAATCTGCAGGTAAAACGCATGGTTTATATTGTTCCAATTCTTCCTGATATCACCCTCTGGTCTCACAAACACAGGTGTCAGAAAAATAGACGTAGATGGAGAAATTGGCCGACGAATGAGTAAATGCTTGTCGGTCAACCAATCGGGTCGTTCCGACCTGCTGAAAAATCACTGATGGCTGAAATCGTATAGAAGGGATCCTCAACTGGCAGACCGCGGAGGCCAGCTGTCCGGACCCCTGCTGCAGGACAGTATACTGAGCTGCACTGCTCCCCTCTGCACAGTAACTATGAGCGCTTGTAACAAGCACTCATAGTTACTGTGCAGGAGCAGCACTGACCATCGGCTCCCTCCCTGTCAGTCACTCTTGTGGCCGCAGCGGTCACAAGAGGCCGCTCTGTGTCTCTGGTATTGGCGCTCGAGTGTTTTTTTTTATGTTATATACTATATGGGAGGGGAAGCACAGGGGGGCAATATACTACTGGGAAGCACAAAACGGGGGTCTATATACTACTGGGGGAGCGCACAGGGGGGCTATATGGGAGGGGGAGCACACAGGGGGCTATATACTACTGGGAACATAAAGCGGGTGTCTATATACTACTGGGGGAGCGCACAGGGGGACTATATACTACTGGGGGAGGGCACAGTGGGCTATATACTAGTGGGGGAGGGCACAGGGGGACTATACACTACTGAGGGAACTCACAGGGGACTATAATCTACTGGGGGAGCGCACGGGGGACTATATACTACTGGGGGAGCGCACAGGGGGGCTATATACTACTGGGGGACCGCACATTTACTAATGATGTTCAGCTCAGACCTTCACCTGACAATAGACCCCGGTAAGTGGACCTTCACTAAAAGTTGTTGAGTACCCCTGCCATATAGTAAATTCAAACGATCTTTCCGTGTAATATAGCCTTAAGATTAGAAGGGTTTACTCTTTTCCTTTCATTTATCTGTATCAAATTAACTGGTGTCAGAAAGTTATATAGGTTTGTAATTTACTTTATTAAAAAATCTCAAGTCTTCCAGTACTTATCAGCTGCTGTATGTCCTGCAGGAAGTGGTGTATTCTTTACAGTTCGACACAGCACTCTCTGCTTCCATCTCTGTCCATGTCAGGAACTGTCCAGAGCAGGAGAGGTTTTCTATGGGGATTTGCTATTGCTCTGGACAGTTCCTGACATGGACAGAGGTGGCAGCAGATAGCACTGTGTCAGACTGGAAAGAAAACACCACTTCCTTCAGGACATAAAGCAGCTGATAAGTACCGGAAGCATGTTTTACCGTAGTACCCCTTTAATGGACTTACATAGCGTTACTCTTATCCACGCTGTCCTAAGGACAGGTTTGGTGCTGTTTTTAGAAGAAAACAGCCATTTTTAACTAGTGTTGGATAACACCTAAGTTAGCCATACATTGAAGAGAGCAGGCCACATGTTTATCTAGCCAACATCTCCTTATAAACATGCTCTCTCAGCTTAGCGTGCATGTTTCTACAATGGGGTGAGGGGGTCAAAGCCACTGCCAGACACCTCTCACTGAGAACAAAGGGATCGGTCATGTTGAATTCCAAATTGCCATACCATTCTCTCCCCTGCCTTTGTTGGACAGTTGGGAAGCAATGTATGCAGTAGGTGGCCATCTTTTAACACTCCATGTGCCACTGTATTTCCCTGTAGAAGCAATGAAACATGAAGCAGAGTAGGAAACTATAGAACTCGATACATGTGTAGTACATATTAGGACAACCCAGATCTATAATATGGCCATGTGCAAAAACTTTTTTTTTTAAATAAGTCTGTATCATATAGCTGTTTTTGCCTTTAACGGAGTGACCTCTGTGGATGTGTACAATGAAGGGGACAGGCTTATAGAATTGTGCTGTCGATTTGTAAAATGGGGACAATAATAACTCAGGATGACCCGGACAAAGTCCTGTTTGTAGAACATGGTGGCACACCCTCCGAGCGCCTCACCCCAAGTAAACTGCTCTAAGGGAGGGGCCCACCTTTAGATTTTTCATCACCTGAGTTGTTTGCTCCCCCGCAGCCCGGTCTGGAGTTACTCCTAGGGTGTCACAAACTTTCTAAGAATGTTAATATGTAGGAGGGTATGTGGAGCCTTATGAAACAAACAGGTTCGGTCAATGCAAAGGGCAAAAGGGTAATGTTAATGGTAGAATGAGACCTGCTGTATTTTACAGTTTTCCATTAATGTGAATCTGTGACGTCTCCTTTAAATGTCAAAGTGGTTAAAGGGGCACTCCTCTTTGCACAAACCCTTTTTGCTAACAGGGTTTTCCTAATCCACAGGTGTCAAAGTCGTTGACCTCCAGCTGTTACAAAACTACAATTCCCATCAGGCCTGGACAGCCAAAGGTAAAGCTTGGACACCTGTGGGCTAGTGGATAAGGATCCTGAATGGGACCTCCTGTATTGGGGTAGAATGACATGCTGTGTAATTTTACACTACAGATGAATGCATGTCTTTTCAGTATGGTGTCAGAGAAACTGTATGCATGAAGCAATGTTGAAGGTGTTGCCTCACCAAAAAAAATCCATCTGGGACTTGGACATCATAGTTGGGGCCCTGTACATGGGGTAATAGGTGCCAATGTACGATTCCCTTCTCAGGTCAGATAGTAGCAGCTCAGGGGGCCTTACTATGCGATTTCAAGCTCCCGGCCAGTGAAGAGATTGTAGTTTTGTCTGATCGTGTCACATCTATTAAATATACATTACGTTAAGCATAGGGAAGTCATCCGATAATTTTTGGAGGAGGGGCATTTTCAGTTCCACATTTTATACATAGCTTTGAAGTGTTCATACATGAGGTTGTCACTGGAGGACACCTTTAAGTTCAACTCTGCTAAAGTCAAGATGCATAACTGCAGAATAGAATTACTCGGCACAATAATCCAGGGGAAGCGAGCACCAACCTGTCAGCTCAGTGCTTGCTTTTCCCTTTTTTTTCCCGCTCGCTGCCTGTGCTATTACATGCACAGACAGTAAGCAGAGAGCAGCGGGAAGAGCTGCCCGAACAATCCCTTAGGCCGGGTCTACACATGTGCGTCGGTGCGGCAGCGTTTTCCTCCGGCGCAGGAGAAAAGCGCCGGAGGGAAACGCATCACTGAACTGATCCCATTCTTTTAAATGGGATAGTTCAAAATATGCGGTGGTGAAGTAGTGGCCGCCGCATCGCCGGTGTGTGAGGACGTATCTTGCAGCGTCCTAACGCACCGCCGCCGCACTCATTCAAACAAATTGGGCTTCAAATTGAGGTCAGAGATGGCCTGCCCTGTGGCTCCTTTTAAACAGTGTGAAGACCATTGTTGATATGATTGGGATGTTGAAAGACCACGATCAGCCGATATACATATCCTATTTCACTAAAGGATTATCGGCCTGAACGACCGGTAATCGGCCAAGTAGGGCTGATAACTGTTTTGTACAATAGGACCTTTAGCCTAAGCCTGAGCCATGGCTGAAAATCGACATGCCCTTCTCCATTGCAACTAATGAAAGTGAATGGATTCGCACAGCAGTAAGTTGCTGTAAGTGAGATGGATTTCTGGTTGCGGTATCTTAGAGTCACAATGTGATCCCATTTACTTTCCTTAGCAGCAAAGCAGAGTGATTTAGGCAGTACCACATGGCAACCTACGAGCGGCAGTGTAACACACAAACTATTGCGTTCATAAGACTTGGGAGAAAGATGGATGCAATTGGTGAAGGTTCCATTGGCCCGGAACTAACATCACCTATTTGCTGGAGCATGTGTGGCTGCAATACTGTGCGTTCACACCTACAGGATCTGCAGCAGATCTTCAGCAGATTTGATGCTGTGTTCAGTTATTTAACTGAAATCTGCTGCAGAAAATCAGCTGCAGATCCTGTAGGTGTGAACGCACCATAAAGGGGTTATCCAGCACTACAAAAACATGGCCACTTTCCCCCCTACTGTTGTTTTCAGTCTATTCTGCAGAAAAACAATTTCATTAATCATCATCCAGTTCATTTTGTGCTCGGCTACTGTTACATCCAGGTTTGCTCTGTGCCAAGACTTCTATATGATTATACCGGCTGCCAGAGAATGGGACAAACGAAAAAATGACCGCCGCCGTGCATGAAGGTCTTATTATGGTGTGAGCTGTTATTGTACGTCTTATGCTTCTCAACATGGAAATAGTCAACAGTGATCTCCAACTGGTGCAAAACTACAATTCCCAGCATGCCCTGTCATTCAGAATAATCTACCAACATCTATGGGTGCAGCAGAGCAGTTGTCCTATTAAGGTATATGGATGTTATAGAACTTCCTGCCGACTATAATGGATGTAAAGAGCTTCCATTTTGATGGACTGTTCAACTACTGTATGTATAACATGAGGCCCAGTCTGTTCATGTGCAGCATTGGTGACAACAGCAGATTGCGGAGGGTTTCCAGAGTCCTTATGTAGAGTGTATGGAGCATAGATGTCCACCATACAGCTGCGGGGTCCAAGGGGAGGATAGAGTTCAACTTAGGTGTAGTGTTGAACAGACTTGAACTGTTCAGGTTTGGCAAGGTTCTCCAACCCTTAACTCTCTGCATTTGTTTCCTGATGTCTAGAGAAGTTGGTTGCTGTCCTAGGGCTGCCAGGAAAAGATGCATACAGCCTACGACAACCTCCCTAGGGCAGAATCTAACAGCATGCGGGTGTCAAATGCACAATGTTCAGGTAAGGAGAACATTGCCAAATCCGAACAGTTTTGCTGCTCAGCACCTCCTTCGGTGTATTACACATAGCTTGTGAGTGCTGATCTCGCTGATCAGCGTGCTTCCATCTAATAAGCAGCTTGATGGGGTCGTCTCATCATTAGTTATGCCCCATTCACAGAATAGTGGATCAGTGTATGACAACAGGGAGTTAAATACAGGGACAATGCATACACACATGGACACCTCTCTATTCTGGTAGGACATCCAGGACCACCATTTTTTAAATGTGCGAGGGGGGTCCCAGTGGTCAGACCGCTCTCAATCATAAAAATGGAGTGAGGGGCACACGACTGCTAGGCCCTTTGTAGGTGGGCGTATAAAGAAGAGCCAGATGGGGACCCTATTACGGTTTTCTGTTATGGTGACTTCCGTATATCTCATTTTAACTAATTGCTTACAAATCTCATGGTAGATCTGCCCATTTCTAAAACCAGTGATAATTTATCGGGAGTAGCATATCCTCATTGCCGGGATCCAATACATTTACACTAAGCAGGTCTGATCCGTCACCCTTTTAGGAATGGTCATGAGATGACACAGATGCTGGGATATTGTTAAAGTCAGGCCATACCCCCTTTCTGGTGTACACAATGTGATGATACATGAGCCGTTGATGTCCTCTCCCCCCCCTGAAGACAATATCCAGAAATGAGCGGCCACATTAACAATTCCCAGCAGCCTTCAGACAACACAAAGCAGCAGCGGAACGCTCGGCTATAAAACACTGATCAGCCGAGCGAGAGGCGAATCACTTCTGATAAAACGCAGCCATTTACCAACATCGCAGACGATCAATACTTGTAATTATCTGGAGCTTTCCTCTCTCCAGGATCTGCTGAAGAAGAGTCTAAGATAGGAAATACAGAGCTCTGGTTATTCCTGGTAGATGGCCGCACGGCGGGTGACGCCATTCCTTATTGAATTTAGACAATCAGTAATTGTTTTACAGGATTAGAAGGTTTTGGGCACCCGATTCTTATAAGGTTAGAAGCGGAACACGACAACCACCTGGTCTCCCTGTAATATGTCCTGCACATAGACAAAGAGCAGACATTTTTACAGGTTGCTTCCCCCAAACCAAAACTTTAGCTGTCCAGGCATGATGGGAATTGTAGGTTTAAAGCAGCGATGTGCATGATCAACCAGCGCTCCATTCAACTGGTGAGACACGTGACCCCCACCCACCAGAACTTTATCACCTATCCTAGAAAGACCTAAGCATCCATGACCTGCAACAAGTCTCATCCTAGTTCATTACAGGGATAACCACTATGGGGAATCTTCTATTGGTTACACGGAACGATTATCGTGCGAAAAATCGTTAGAATTTAAACGATAATCGTTCTGTGTAATTGCAGGCAATGATCAAAAAATCGTTCGTATGTCGTTGATATAGATCTGAACCTAAAATTATCGTTAATCGTTCGCTAATCGTTTGCTGTAATTCCACATTCGTTCGCTCAAGTTCCGCATTTTTTCACTAATCGTTCAGTGTAATTGCACATTGTTCATTGTTTTGGAGGGATCAGAAGGAATAAACCATCATAGTAACGATCGCAATAACGATCATAGTAACGATCGTAACTAATGATTAGCGTTCTGTGTAATATTGTGAACGATTTCGGGTTAACGATAAACAATGGATAGTCGTTAAAAATCGCACAGTGTAATATGACCCTAATGCTGCATTTACATGAAGCAATAATTCGCCCAATCGATCGTTTAACGATTTTGAAGCAACAATTTGGTTTTTATAACGATCAGTGTTTAGACAAATAAATCGTTAGAAAATTCGTAAGAAAAATCGTTATTACGATTGTTTTTAAGATCGCTTAAGCCCATCTTTCACATAGGGTGAATCTTTGAAAGACTGTTTACACAAAGCGATCTGCGAATTTTTAGCGAACGACGATTTGAGAACATGTTGAAAAATCAAAATGAACGATTTCTCACTCGGTGCTTGATCGTTTGCTGTGTTTACAAGGAACGATTATCTCTCAAATGCAATTGTTATTGCGAAAATTCGAACGATAATCATTCAGTGTAAACGCAGCATAAATGTGCATCTCTCATGCAGACCAATGTGTTTCCAAGGCGACAGACTTCAGGCCCCCTGTAGTCTGACTTAAGTGTTAATCTCTTCTGTTTTCTCCTCTGCTTCATTATGTAGGGAATTAGGGCACCCATATTGGAACCTTTTCTTTTTTTTTCCCGATCTGTTTCTATTTTCAAATTTTTTATTTAAACATTAATGTGGGGGCAGCCTGAGCAATCTAGATATGCTTTACAGCAAGCTCTATGAAGACAGACACGTATGAACAGAATGGAGACTGAGTACTTCATTGGATCTTTTTCACTGATCTCCCTGAGCCAGTGATTGCTGTGTTTTGTTGGTCTACTTTTCATTGTCCCCCATTAGCCAGAATCCTGCTTCACACTGACGAGGGGCAGTTTGGAGTTGACCATTGGACCATACATACAGCCACGGCGCAGGACTCCCAAAATAACCACACGAGTGTCTTTCTTGGGTGTTTATTCACATTAGGCTTTAAAAATGAGCAACGTGTTTCGGTGTCGGACTGACACCTTTATCAAGCTTGTAAATACAATAACATAAATTACTTAATAATACATAGATCGTTCCACTCAAGGGTAGACAAACATTTACACTGACGAAGGGCAAACATCCCAAAACAGGTGTTTGTGAACGGATGCCTGGCTCGTCACAATACTGGCAACTGAGTTAGACTTTAAAAGGGGCCAAACTGCTATTTTCCTATTCTATGTTCCAATACTCGCAACCGAGTGGGATTAAGGGGCTACGTATCAGGGTGGTTTGGTGTTCTCCCCATTGGGAGGCACACCTTGGCAACAGGCTTTCTTCTCTAGAGGGATATCTGGTTACTTCCGCGTTTTGAGACTCACAAGGCTCCACGGACCGGAAGTCTCCACTTACTTTTAGATTTACTTTAGAGTGGTGAGAATGGAAACGGCATGATTTCAGGATAATTTTAAAAATGGATAGTAAAATGGAAAATTAGAGAGAAAAAAAAAACCCAACGATTATTTTACATGAAAAACTTATTTAAACAGGTCAGTTCATGATGGCACATTCACTTCAGGAACCGAAGGCAAAGAAAATGGAGTAACACAGGAATGCAGGATCAGACTACACCAGGTTTATTTGTAGTCTGTAACCATGGAGACACAAACGTAGTTTACAACTGTAATCCATGAAGTCTGCAAGGAGATAAAGGACCTGCTGCTCATGTCTTGGTGCAGATACCATAGGACTAGAGATGAGTGAATCTCGAGTATGCGTATGCATTTGATCACTGGTGGCTGCATAGGACACATCACACGTCTGGGGAGTCTCGGCCTTGTAGGTCAGTGTATGAGAATAACTGCCACAATATGGTATGGGAACTAATATCGCTATAGATAATTGATGTATATCATATGGATCCCTTCCATCCAGGGAGTAATAGGAAGCCGTTGTGTAATCCTCCATGCTCCTGATAGTAGTTATGAATCAGTAGCTTTTCGAGAATCTCCTCGTGCTTATGTCAGTGTCCAGGTTCATTTATCAGTGTTCCTGCGTGTGCCGCCACTGTGAGGAACATTGTGTGCTGTATATATTTAATGCTGTCGGCTTATTTCTCTCATTTGTGGCTGGTGCATACTTCATCAAGTATATAATAGTTCCCGTAACTACTTATAAGTCACATTCCCAGCTTCACATGCCTGACATTGAGCGGATGTTTGCTGAGAAAAAAAAAGAGAAATATGCTGGCAGTGAGACGTAACGCCTGCCCCCCAGTCCTACAAGACTCAAATATCATGTATTATCTATAAGGCTATGTTCACACTACGTAAACACCCTGACAGGTCTTTCTGCGGCCGGAATTTACTGAATTCCGGACGCAGAAAACTGACATGTCAGTTTTTTCCGGCGCCGCATGGGATCCCGACCGGAGCGCATACGATGTGTGTACGCTCCGGCCGGGATCCCATTGAAAATAAGGCTAAGTTCCACCCCTCAAAACTACGGCCGTAGTTCTGCGGCGAGAACTACGGCCGTAGTTTTACGTAGTGTGAACATAGCCTAATACTGCACATCCTCCTGCTCAACATCACTTCTATAAACTGGAAGAAAACCAGTCACTAAAAACCTGAGATCCAGAATAGTTACTTTTGAACTTGGACTCTAAGCCTCTGGAACAGGCTGTTGCTTGGTACTGTATGGACACAGAGATAGAAGGCACCGGACTGATCGCATGGCTTACCAGACCTGATCTAATGTGTGGCTACAAAAAAATACACTTCAAGAAATTGTCATCTTTAAGGGGGCCCCTTCTCCCTGGCGTACGCCTGCCGTATGCCTCGCTCGCCCGATGGGCGGGCTGGGGAAGCTTGGGGGGCGTCTCATCATGTTTTACACCTGCTCGCAGGCGTAAATCATGATCCAAATCTACACCTGCTGGAAGCATGTGTAGATTTAGTACGCCGGGCGCAGGTTCGGCTGCCCGGATTCACTAATAGGCGTGCGGAAAAGGGGGTGGAGCCTAATATAAGTCTTCATAAATTCCCCCCCCCCACCTCCTCTTAAGGTTCAGTGACAAGGATTTCAAATCCAGAGCAAAAAAAACAAAACACAGTTGCACATTTCTCTCTATCCCCTCCCTGCACTCATCTCTATGATCATAGAGGCAACAAAGATAACCACTTTCCCCCCCAAGTATATATCATTAACCCTGCTGTAAAATACCAGGAACACTGAACTCCCTTAAAGCACCAGACTAGCACTATACCGACATTAACCTCTCCACTTCCCAAGACCACCAGATATACTGACGTTAGCCTCTGCACTACTCTAATTCACCTAAAATCCTTACACTAACGCCTTCAGTACCCGAGACCACTAGGAGCACTAACCCCTTCACTGTACCTTCAAGGATCAAGACATCCTTCAATAGATCAAATTTAATATTTTTCCCTGAATGTTAATCTTATAACTAAAGGGTCTGATGATTTCACCAAAACAAAACGGTCTTCTAAGTTTTACATGAACATAGTAAACTCTCATACTCACGGTGGGGGTGAACAGTTTGCTATGGGGCCCAGCCTTTTCTAGTTATGCCAATGGATTAAAGAGGTTCTTCAATACATTACTTGTCCCCTATCCACAGGATAAATGACAGGTATGAGATCATGGGGGGGTCCGACCTCTGGGCTCCCTGAGGATCTCCAGAATAGTGCCAGGACAGCTTTGTTTTGCATGGGTCCGCTCCATTCATTCTTTATGGAGCTACCAGAGAGTGCCGAGTACTGTACTCCATTCAGAACGAAGCGGTTGGGCCGCCATTTTAGAAATCCCTGGAGGGCTCAAAGATCAGAACCCCCCCCCTCCCTGCAATCTTATACTTGACCCCTATTCTGTGAATAGGGGAAAAGAAATAATAAATCAAAAAACCCCTTTAAAGCACATTTGTCAAAATCAGCTAAATTATAATGGATACCATAATTGCCCCCAGCCTTTTTTGCCTAAGGGGCTTATCCTGGATTAGAAAAACGGACTTGATTTCTTCCACAAAGAGCACCACCCCTGTCCTTGAGTTGGGTGTGGTATTGCAGCTCAATTCCATTGAAATCAATGGAGCCCAGTTGTAATATCACACACAACCTGAGGGCGTGTGGTGCTGTCTTTGAAAGAAGTTAGTAGGTTTTCTATTCAGGATAACCTCTCCTATATTACTAGGAAGATACTGAATCCACTCAGGACTCTAGGAAAGATGGGGACTGTAATGGTGGTCATACTACATGTAACCTTCTCAATAACAAATATAACTATGAAAACTGAACAGAACTGTTTACATCTTGACAGAAAGTGATGACTCAATTACTTATTTTCGCTGGGGTTTTCTTTTCTTTTTTACTTTGGGTGAAGCTCTTCTTAATTCCCCGCTGAAGTTCTTCAGAAAATAATAAAAAGTCTTCATTGAATCTCCGCTGAGTCTCCAGTTGTGGAAGTGCAGAGTCAGGCTTCCCAGATAAGGAGCTGCCCCTGGTCAGGACACAGTCTACAGCTGAATCACTTGTTTGTTTCTTCTTGAAGCTAAACTCCAACCCTTGTCCTCCTCCTCCACTACTCCCCCACCTTCCGCTGCTCTCAGGTCCTTCCTCCTGCTCGCTGGCTACTCTCTTGTCCATTCTTACAGTAAAAGAGCTGGTGGGTGACCCAAATGCCACATGGGAGTGGTGTGGGTTGGTGACATTTTATTAAGTGGGGTTACACCAGCTCCAGACCACTCTGACGTTGAGTTTTATCCTAGCCATGTATAACCCATCAGCTGCCGTAAGGCAACCCCTGACCACCTCATCCCTCCTCTTGTCTGGTATATTACAGAATAGATGTACATGCAAGGTGGATACTTCTATATTGGGCACAGCTCCCTTTCTGACTGGGCTATAGAAATGGACAGAGAATCAGTGCCGGAACTTTCACCCCGTGAGGTATATCAAAGAACTGTGTTATAACATACACTGATCAGCCATAACATTAACACCACTGATGGCAACAGGAATAACATTGACTATCGGGCGACAATGTTGGGGGATGGACTATGTTAGGCAGCAAGTGGCCGCTCAGTTCTTGAAGTCAAGAAGGAAGCAAAAAAAAAAAAAAAAAGAACAAATTTAGGGATCTGAGCGACTGTGAAGAGGGTCACACCACACAACTGGATTACAGCATCTCTACAACAGACGATCTTGAGGGGTGTCCCCGGTATATAGTGGTTATTACCTACCAACAGTTTCCAAGGAGCCTGAACCAATGATGGTACCTGGGAGCCCAAGGTTCATTGATGTGCAGGGGTGAAGGCTAGCCGCTTTGGTCAAATCCCATAGAAGAGCTGCTGTAGAGCAAACTGCTGAAAAACTTCCCGCTATGATAGAAAGTCAGATCATACAGGACATTGCAGCTTGCTGTGTTTAGGGACTGCATAGTGGTCAGGGGCCTATAGGGATATGGAGAAATAGAAGAAAACACGTGGTCTAATCGATCCATGATAATCATCTGTAATTATGTAATGATAAAGACTTCCAGCTCTATTTGGAGTTATTGATACTTGGAAGAATTTGCTGATCAAGCAGCTGCCACAAACTGGAAGAGTCCGATACTTAAATGACTGTTGGTGTTGCCATTAATTTTCATAGGGATCAATATTCCCTATCATTAGGTAGATGTAGCTGGCGCCACCTTGTGGCACCCAGTATAAGACACTGCATGACCTATCAATACGAGGCCCTTTATGATGTCAAATCCAGTCCATAAATGTCTGCACAGCAAGAATCCAAAGTCCATCGCCTCTATGTGATAATGGCCTATATACGGTATAAAGGTTTATGGCGCTCTCTCGCCTGGCCATGATAACCGTATGAGGTCACATTTGGGATTGTGCTCCTTTTGTGCCTTTTTGCTGTGTGGCTTCAATGATAACCTATAACCAGACCTGGCACAGAGCACGGTTTCAGCTAATAAGGTGTTATCTAATGGGTATAGAAATCTGATAATCTGAGTGCGGGACTGTCTGGATTACCAAATGCCGGATTAGAGGAACATCTCTGCACCTGTTAACATTAAAAAAAACCATTTGCCAGGCGGCTTCATATCTCCACGTAATTCAACTGCTGCAGTGCGAGTTGAACCCTATAGTAAACCCTAAAGGGAGGTTTCCTAATGTAAACTTCACTCCTATGTTTAGCATGCATGCTATTGCTGGTCCTCTGGCCTGTCCAGTAATGGGTTAAGGAGACCTGACAAGCCTTGGAAAGGGCCCCCAGAAGGGAGGGGCCGGCCTGACCCCAGCACACAATATATGGTCATTATGAGCCTTTCTCACAGGACTGGGCACAATAGCTGTCAGTCACAGGCCAGCAGTCCACACCCCTGTAATATTAAACAAGTCTCCAGAGCTCCCACCCATGACTTAACTCCTCACTACACAGACGGAACGCACGTCTCGCACAGCACCAAACGAGATAAGAGGGGCAGAAATGTATTAAAACTCACAAAGCTACATATAGGGTTAACTACACTTACACCCTTAATGTCATTCCAGGTCTTTCTTATAAGGAATAGACCAGAAGAGGCTATCTGAGGCTGTAGTGGGACTAGAAGTCACAGCATGCCAATATGAGTACAGCAGCCTGGGAACATAACAACCAAATACACATTGATGGCTTTAGTCTGTCTTCACTGACTTAACTAAGAAGGGCCAGTTACATCTCTTGTGGGACTACAAGTTGCAGCAAGTTCGGCAGAAGCTTATCTTCTAAGACTGCGGTACTACCGCTCAGCATGTTGGGAGTCATAGTTTCAAGTAATAAAGTAATTGCATAAAGTAATGAATAAATCCTTACGGGAAATTAATGTAACAAACAAGCTGGAGGAGGTTGTTGCTGGCTGCTGAAGAACTACAAGTCACAGCATGTTTGCAGCGATAGAAACGTTACATTGTATCTTTACGACCTCAGGGCTTCTTCCTTACTACAATGTGTTACAGCGGATTCTCCTTCTTCTTTCAATCTTCTTGAAGCTCTTGTGTTTCTCCACAAAGTACAGAACGCCCGGCTGGAGAGCGCACAAGGGGTTTCCTCTCGCTCGCCCACTTAACCCTTTAGTGTCCTGCCAGAAAGCAGCACTGCTCCGTCCACCCCCTGCTGAAAATTGATTAACCCTGTATGGTTCATCCCACACCAGAGACCAGAACCTGCTCCTCTGTCACCTCCCCCCTCCCATCCAAAATGCTTTTTTTGCCACAGGCAAACTCTGCTTGGTGCCACTGCCCACCCCCCTGCCATATTTTACTCCATCTGTATCTCCACCCACCCACAGCGGGTATCAGTGATCAACGCCTCCTCCTCTAGCTCCTGAATCTCCCATCCATGTTTACTGCTCTGAGCCCACAACTATGGGACGAGGAGCCAGGACGCCCCAACAGGGCCAAGAAATAATCTCCTAGAGAACAAGATATACCGAGCAGACCCCAACTCATATGAAGCCTGAACTGCATCACAGCCATTGTTCCCTGTTATCAGCCATCTGTATTATCTCCATTGACCTTCATTCATATTAGCAATTTACTACTATAAGGCAGAAGCACAGCAGAAACCCCTATACAGTGAGGGGGCCGCAGAGACCCCAATATCCTGAGGGGCATTAGAGTCCCCTTTATCCTGGTGGCACTAGAGACATTGTATGTCCTGGGGGAACAGCAGAGATCCCAATATCCTGGGGGATGCACGATAGACCCCTATATTGTGGGGGGACAGAAGAGACCCCTATATCGTGGGGCGGAACAGTAGAGACCCCTATATCCTGGGGGGACAGTAGAGACCCCTATATTTTGGGGGGAACAGTCGAAACCCCTATATCCTGGGGGGGACAGGCAAGACCCCTTTGTTTTGGGTGGGACAGTAGAGACCCCTATATCCTGGGGGGACAGTAGAGACCCCTATATCCTGGGGGGGACACACTAGAGACCCCTATATCCTGGGGGACACTAGAGACCCCTATATCCTGGGGGGACACTAGAGACCCCTATATCCTGGGGGGACAGTAGAGACCCCTATATCCTGGGGGGGGGACACTAGAGACCCCTATATCCTGGGGGGACACTAGAGACCCCTATATCCTGGGGGGACTCTAGAGACCCCTATATCCTGGGGGGACTCTAGAGACCCCTATATCCTGGGGGGACACTAGAGACCCCTATATCCTGGGGGGACACTAGAGACCCCTATATCCTGGGGGGACACTAGAGACCCCTATATCCTGGGGGGACACTAGAGACCCCTATATCCTGGGGGGACACTAGAGACCCCTATTACCTGGGGGGACACTAGAGACCCCTATATCTTGGGGGGCATCAGGTACCCCTATATTCTGGGGGGCATCAGGTACCCCTATATTCTGGGGGGCATCAGGTACCCCTATATTCTGGGGGGCATCAGGTACCCCTATATTCTGGGGGGCATCAGGTATCCCTATATCCTGGGGGGCATCAGATACCCCTATATTCTGGGGGGGGGCATCACGTACCCCTATATTCTGGGGAGCATCAGGTACCCCTATATTCGGGGGGGGCATCAGGTACCCCTATATTCGGGGGGGCATCAGGTACCCCTATATTCTGGGGGGGGCATCAGGTACCCCTATATTCTGGGGGGGCATCAGGTACCCCTATATTCTGGGGGGGCATCAGGTACCCCTATATCCAGGTGGAGGGAATGTGCAGCAGAGACCTTCATAGTCTGTATGGGTAAAACTGGTCAATAACCTGTTGAACTACAAGTCCCAGCCGTCTACTATCAGGCGAAGCTGCTGCAGAACCTCTGCTGAGGATAGGCTGTGAGTTGTCAGTCAGCGCAGACAAGCTGCCAATCACAGCAGGAGGTTCTGCAGCATCTTCAGTCCCAGAATACCAATCCACCTGCCCCCTGCCTACTCCGGAGCCCACAGTCCCTCCTCAGGACGGCCGAGCTGTCAGTCACAGAAGTTTGAGCTGTCAGTCACAGAGGCAGGTAGTAAGCTGGTAAGGTTCTGCAGCAGCTGCGGCCCGGTCTCCCCGGTGTCCGGAGCGGGCAGTCACTTCCAGGCAGGTGGCGGGAACACACATCAAACCCCGCGTCCCGGAGACCGACACCTCCAACAACACGACGTCAGCCCACAATGCACCTCGGCCTGTGACCAGCATTACCTCATCCCATCATCCTCCGCGAGAGTTAGAATCTTCTAGGTCGGTCACCATAGCGACCAGGGTTCATTTGCACCCTTAGCCCCGCCCACTAAGCTCTTAGCCAATGGCAGGCCGCGGGGGTGACATCATGTCTATTTTTAGTGGGTGACTGCCCGCAGATAAGAGTTAGCTGCACGCTGCCCGGACTCAGAGTGTAGAGAGCAGAGCTCCCAGCAGTGTCAGCGGCGCAGCCCGGACCGCGGCAGCCTGACTACAAGTAAGACAGGGGGACCTGGCTGCCCTGTCAGCTCAGGGAGGGTGGACGGGGGCCGGGAGGGACCACACCGACGACGGGCGACAACTTACACAACTTCAGGAGGGACAAGCTGGAGTTCTGAGAAGTCTTGAGAAGTTCTGCTGAGAGTCCCTGGGACTGGGAATAGGGATGCAGGGCGCTGGGTACAGGTGGGACAGCTGCCCTAGTATCTGGGGTCTACAGTTTAAGGGTGATAGTAAGGGGCACCCAAAGAGCCCCTGTTATTGGGGTTCATTGTAAGGGGAGGGGTCAATTAGTTATGTCCACTGTTAGAGGGGTGCAAGTTATAGGACACCCCTACAAGTAGTGGTGATGCACTATTGGGAAGTGTCCCCAAACTTGTGGCTCTCCAGCTGTTGCAAAACTACAACTCCCAGCATGCCCTGACAGCCTTCGGCTGTCAGGGCATGCTGGGAGTTGTAGTTTTGCAACAGCTGGAGAGCCACAAGTTTGGGGACACCGGTGTAAGGGATCAGGGACTGCTTTAGAAGTTAGTATGGGTTGTTCTAGGGATTTTGGAAGTAAAAGTCTGTATGTGATAGAGAAGTGGTATAGGGAGGGATATGCTGCTGGGCTTCTTCTAAATCCTGTTGTGTCAGGACATCCCACTAATCCCCCGTTTTCTTTGCTCTTTGCAGGACGCCTTTGTAGACCCCAGTGACCGGTGCCCCCCACCTTTCCGCCAGTGGCTCGGTTACAGTGTGTATGACTGCTAGGATGGAACCTACTTTCTACGACGATGCACTGAGCGCTGCCTTCAGCCAGCCGGAGCCTGCTGGCTATGGATACAACCCTAAAGTGCTGAAGCAGAGCATGACCCTGAACCTGTCCGACCCGTCCAGCGCCATCAAACCTCACCTGAGGAGCAAGGCGGCGGACCTCCTCACCTCTCCGGATGTCGGACTTCTCAAGCTGGCTTCTCCGGAGTTGGAGAGGCTCATCATCCAGTCCAGCAATGGGATGATCACTACCACCCCTACTCCCACCCAGTTTCTCTGCCCGAAAAATGTCACGGACGAGCAGGAGGGCTTTGCGGAGGGCTTTGTCAGGGCGCTGGCAGAACTTCATAACCAGAATAACTTGCCCAATGTCCCCTCTGCTCCCCAGCCCCCTGCCAGCACTGGACTGACGCCGGTCTCCTCCATAGCCGGTAACAATGGATACAATAACCCTTTGCACAATGAGCCCCCTGTCTATGCCAACCTGAACAACTTCAACCCAACTACCATCAGCACCACCCCTGCCTTCAACAGCAATGCCATGGGCTTCCCCTCCCAGCATCACGCCAGCCCGCCCATGCCCGTCCAGCACCCGAGGCTGCAGGCTCTGAAAGAAGAGCCCCAAACTGTGCCCGAAATGCCCGGCGAGACCCCTCCTCTCTCCCCCATCGATATGGAGTCTCAGGAGAGGATAAAAGCCGAGCGGAAGCGTATGAGGAACAGGATCGCAGCCTCCAAGTGCAGGAAGAGGAAGCTGGAACGCATCGCCCGCTTGGAAGACAAAGTGAAAAACTTAAAGTCCCAGAACTCAGAACTGGCGTCCACGGCCAACATGCTCCGGGAGCAGGTCGCCCAGCTCAAACAGAAAGTGATGAATCACGTCAACAGCGGCTGCCAGCTCATGTTAACGCAGCAACTGCAGACGTTCTGAGCGAGCGGGACTGGCCGGGAGCGAGAGCCAGGAAAGAGAGTAACGGAGGAGAGAACATGAAGCGATTTCAGGTTGAAACTCCTGATTGGAGGAGAAATCAAAAATAGGCGGCCGTGATCTAACTGTTGAACACGTGTGCGCGAAGGGGGTCTGCCCGGCCTTCCGTCGGAGCGAGAGGTGGTAGGGCAGAAAGCAGAATCAATTCTACAGCACCAGGCCTGTGTGTAACATTGAGACCTGCATGGACCCTTTAAGTTTTATTGATCGTTCAGTATTAAGGATAACCTGCTATAAGGACTGTACAACTTCTGTAGTTCTCATACAGAGAAGGGGGAGGGGATGGGGGGGGCAGTCGTCTGATAATTTTTGTTTTTTTATATGACAAATTCTGCTTGTCTTTGACCTAATTCTATATTATATATATATATATAAATGTGTAAATATCTGTTTTTTTATATATTATAAAAGGCTGACGTGTGTCAGTAGAAGCGGCTTTGAGCTCTTTGTAAGTTATATTTATGTTCTTATTTTGGGTCCTCGACAAACCCATCATGGTCTGTACAGAAGAGAATATTTGAACTCTTTTTGAGTTTAACCTTTGTAATAAAGTTATAATTTTTTTTCTATGTTTTTTTTGTTTTCTGTTTCGGAAGATAATTCCACCTGTTCTATTTAAGAAAAACAAATTCAAAAAGATTTGGTAAAAAGTTTAGAACTTTTTTTTTTTTTTAATTTATATTGATTTTTTTTTTTTTTTTTACATTGCAATAAAAATGCATGTCAAAAGTATTTTATGTCTTTTTTTGCCTTTTTTAATAAAAATTTTCAAGGAGTTTTATGTTTAGCTTTAGGTGATTGAAAAGAATATATATAAGTTTAGCTTAACTTGTAACAAAACTATTTTTTTTTTTTTTTTTTAACGCAAAAATATTAGTCTTATTGTGCATAGATATGAAATTAGGTGTAGCATATGTTAGGCGCAAATTTATGAGCGTTATCAATCGTTCCAGAAACAGAAGTGTTAAAAAAAAGCACTGTCCCTTTAACATATGACCTGAAACCTGATACATAACATAATTACAGGATACACAAGCTAGAACTATAGACACAAGGAAGCTGTAAATCAGTATTTCCCAACCTACTGCTCTCTAGGTATTGCAAAACTACAACCCTCATCATGCCATTCCTGTCAAAGCATGATGAGAGTTGTAGTTTTGGTGCAGGCTGTGAACCCCGTGGTCTAATAGTAAATGTAAACATCTTGGGATTTCTTACCATCTCTGAATCCAGTTTCGATCACGGCAGTGTCGGTTTTCTTTTGTATATCATGTGACCATAGCACAACAAACTCTTAAAGGGGCAGTACACCGAAGAAAAGTATTACAGAAAGCAGCCAGTAAACCTAGTCTGCTGGAGTTAGGTTTTATGAAAAATAGAAATATATCATATATTTTTTTTTCTTTTTTTTTTTTAGATCTAAGTTAAGTTTTCTGCTAATACCACTTTCTCATCTTTGCTTTGTTGTATACTTTGATGCAATAATTAGCAGTGCAAACCGTTTAGTCACTGGTTGTGTGATTGTTCAGTTAACCTCAATGGGGTTGAACTGCAATTCCAAACACAACCTGTGAACAGGTGGTGGCGCTGCTTGTGGCAGAAAGCGGATATGCTTTCCTAATCCTGGACAATCTGTAACTGGTAAAGTCCTATGTCTACCACGTGCCATTTATAATACTGGTGTTTTCTTATGCGGTAGGGATGCTTATGGGGCACTGTGCCCCTATAGGTATGCCCCTGGATTACACCTTGAAGGGGTAGTTCAGCAAAAAAAAAATCTTTCAAATCAACTGGTGCCAGAGATTTTATAATTTACGTCTATTTAAAAATCGGAACTTTTCCAGTACTTATCAGCTGCTGTATGTCCTGCAGGAAGTGTAATTGTTTCCATTCTGACACAGCACTCGCTGCTCCCACCACTGTCCTTGCCAGAAACTGTCCAGAGCAGGAGAGGTTTTCTATGGGGATTTGCTATTGCTCTGGACAGTTCCTAACATGGAGAGAGATGGCAGCAGAGAGCGCTGTGTCTGCCTGTAAAGAATACACCACTTCCTGCAGGACATGCAGCAGCTAATAAGTACTGGAAGACTTGAGAGTTTTTACTATAAGTAAATTACAAATCTCTTGCACCAGTTGATTTGAAGGAAAACATTTTTTTTTTCTGAACTATCCCTTTAAAACTAAGTTTACATCTAAAGATTACCCCATGCTTGTTGTATAACACAGCTTAACCATCAGTATACAGGATACAATACTTTTAATGCTTACAAACTCTAAAAGTTTGACTGCGTTCTGTCCATTATAATCACCGGATCTGATGTGAACATAGGGGGAGATTTATCAAACATGGTGTAAAGTGAATGTGGATCAGTTGCCCCTAGCAACCAATCAGATTCCACCTTTCATTCCTCACAGACTGTTTGGAAAATGAAAGGTGGAATCTGATTGGTTGCTAGGGGCAACTGAGCCAGTTTCACTTTACATCATGTTTGATAAATCTCCCCCATTGGGGTATATGTTGGCATAACGTTTGGCCGGACCTCCAATGTTCACTACAAAGGTGGGATAGCTTTCAGAATTTGTGTCCATATTACGGACGCACGTTTTTCAGCCCGGAATGAGGTCCAATCAGATTCCAGCTTTATTCAGATTCCAGAACAGATTAGAAATGAGAGCTGCAATCTGATTGGTTGCTGTAGGTAACACCTTTCTGTTGTGTCAGGTTTAGTTGTTGCGTTCTCTTCTACCTCTGGCCGTGTGAAGCTTGTCCCTTATTGTATCTGCTGGGGGAGCAGATGGGCCGTACTGCGGTTTCCTCCCTGTGATCCCTCTCCTCCTGTCTAATGTTGCAGCTGTCTATCCGCCATCTCCCCTCGGACGTCCCTTTGATACCCAAAACTCATCATCTCTGGCATTGAATTAATATTTTATCTTGTTCTGCACATCTCCACACTTAACCTCTCACATTACAGCATTATCATCGCACCGATCCATCTGCCCGCGCCCGAGGGGTGGAGGTGGGAGGGGGTGAGGGGGGTCTACTGCACCTTCACTCACACATCTCACTGATCTCTCCACATTATCAGCCACATATGGGGGATCTGTATATAACAGTGTTATGGGGGATCTGTAGATGACACTGTTATGGGGGATCTGTAGATGACACTGTTATGGGGGATCTGTAGATGACACTGTTATGGGGGATCTGTAGAAGACACTGTTATGGGGGATCTGTAGATGACACTGTTATGGGGGATCTGTAGATGACACTATTATGGGGGATCTGTAGATTACACTATTATGGGGGAGCTGTAGATGACACTATTATGGGGGATCTGTAGATGACACTGTTATGGGGGATCTGTAGATGACACTGTTATGGGAGATCTGTAGATGACACTATTATGGGGGATCTGTAGATGACACTGTTATGGGGGATCTGTAGATAACACTGATAGGGGATCTGTAGATTACACTATTATGGGGGAGCTGTAGATGACACTATTATGGGGGATCTGTAGATGACACTGTTATGGGGGATCTGTAGATGACACTGTTATGGGGGATCTGTAGATAACACTGATAGGGGATCTGTAGATGACACTGTTATGGGGGATCTGTAGATGACACTGTTATGGGGGATCTGTAGATGACACTATTATGGGGGATCTGTAGATGACACTGTTATGGGGGATCTGTAGATAACACTGATAGGGGATCTGTAGATGACACTGTTATGGGGGATCTGTAGATGACACTATTATGGGGGATCTGTAGATGACACTGTTATGGGGATCTGTAGAGGACACTGTTATGAGGGATGTGTAGATGACACTGTAATAGGGGATCTGTAGAGGACACTGTTATGGGGGATCTGTAGAGGGCACTGTTATGGGGGATCTGTAGAGGACACTGTTATGGGGATGTGTAGATGACACTGTTATGGAGGACCTGTAGATGACACTGTTATGAGGATCTGTAGATGACACTATTATAGGGGATCTGTAGAATCACGTCTGATATATTGAAGTTAAGCAGTTTTCCTACTTCCACAAATGACACAAAGAAAGTATAACCGCTCCCTCCTCTCCCTCTCTTCCCACTGTTCTCTGTGAACTTTTTAACTCCTGAGCTTCTTGTTTTTCTATCTTGTTTTTCTTTTTTGTATTTTTTTTTTATAATCCGCGGGAAACTCCCGGGCCCTTGCTTTGAATCTTGCAGTGGTGTCAGTGTTTGGAGGAGCGCAGGTCTCCCATGTCAGTCGGTTGCTGGGTGGCTCTATCACCCTGCTCCAATAATACACTCTGATGATGTCACCATTCCCGGAAGCCGGCCCGCCCCTGACCATATATGGGCAGCACAATGTACAATGCACAGGGATGGGTGTGACGGGTTCACGACTTGCCCCGACAAGCTCCGTGTTTACCTGACCTCGCTCCTTCTCTTTTCCTGATTAAAGATTTGGCGCTGAACCATTTTCTTGGGCAGTTTGAAGCTCTCAATGTACTTTGGCCCCATAACGTCCTAAGTAAACTTATTTTCGCCCTCAAGTGATATAGCAGTTATTTATAGGATCTGCAAATCACAGCTTGTGCAATGATAGCTGTTAGTCATACCCACAGGAGAATTCCTTTAATCTCGCGTCCAATAAAATCCTGAGAATCACTGATCGGCAGGAACGTTTTACCTTCGTGATCACCATCCAATAATTCATACTAGTGAGGATCCTACTGATGCCGGACTAAATGTATTGTGCTGGACATCACCTCACCGGTCGTCAGATACTGTACATTCTATCCTTTCTTTAATCCAACATCATGGATATAACTAGAATTCAGAGGGCCCCGTAGTGAAATGGCAAATAGTGCCATGTCAGGGGCCCCATCCCATATAGTAATAGATCCTATATCAAAGACCCCACATAGTAATATATCCTATATCAGAGACCCCCACATAGTAATATATCCTATATCAGGGAACCCACATAGTAATATATCCTATATCAGAGACCCCACATAATAATATATCCTATATCAGAGACCCCCCACATAGTAATATATCCTATATCAGAGACCCCACATAATAATATATCCTATATCAGAGACCCCCCACATAGTAATATATCCTATATCAGAGACCCCACACATACCTCCCAACTTTTGCAAAGAGCAAAGAGGGACATGTGCGCCGCGGTCCCAATAGCCACGCCCCCATATTGACCCTCCATAGCCACACCCCCATAGCAACCCTCCATAGCCACGCCCCTATATCAACCCTCCATAGCCACTACATGCTGCTGACTGAATAGTGCCCTATACAGTATCCAATCCCGCCAAAAATGCCCTATATGGTATCCAATCCCCCATTATAGTGCCCCACATAGAATCCAATCCCCCACATAGTGCCCCACATAGTATCCAATCCCCCACATAGTGCCCCACATAGTATCCAATGCCCCCATATAGTGACCAACATAGTATCCAATCCTCACATAGTGCCCCACATAGAATCCAATCCCCCACATAGTGCCCCACATAGTATCCAATCCCCCACATAGTGCCCCACATAGAATCCAATCCCCCATATAGTGCCCCACATAGTATCCAATGCCCCATATAGTGCCCCACATGGTATCCAATGCCCCATATAGTGCCCCACATAGTATCCAATGCCCCATATAGTGCCCCACATAGTAGCCATGCCCCCATATAGTGCCCCACATAGTAGCCAATCCCCATATAGTGTCCCACATAGTAGCCAATCCCCCCATATAGTGCCCCACATAGTAGCCAATCCCCATATAGTGCCCCACATAATAGCCAAACCCCCAGAGTGCCCACATAGTAGCCAATGCCCCCATATATGCCCCACATAGTAGCCAATCCCCCACATAGTGCCCCACATAGTATCCAATCCCCCACATAGTGCCCCACATAGAATCCAATCCCCCATATAGTGCCCACATAGTAGCCAATCCCCCACATAGTGCCCCACATAGTAGCCAATCCCCCACGTAGTGCCCCACATAGAATCCAATCCCCCATATAGTGCCCACATAGTAGCCAATGCCCCATATAGTGCCCCACATAGTATCCAATGCCCCATATAGTGCCCCACATAGTATCCAATGCCCCATATAGTGCCCCACATAGTATCCAATGCCCCATATAGTGCCCCACATAGTAGCCATGCCCCCATATAGTGCCCCACATAGTAGCCAATCCCCATATAGTGTCCCACATAGTAGCCAATCCCCCCATATAGTGCCCCACATAGTAGCCAATCCCCATATAGTGCCCCACATAATAGCCAAACCCCCAGAGTGCCCACATAGTAGCCAATGCCCCCATATATGCCCCAGATAGTAGCCAATCCCCCATATAGTGCCCACATAGTAGCCAATGCCCCCATATATGCCCCACATAGTAGCCAATCCCCCATATAGTGCCCACATAGTAGCCAATCCCCCATATATGCCCCACATAGTAGCCAATGCCGCCATATATGCCCCACATAGTAGCCAATGCCCCAAATATGCCCCACATAGTAGCCAATGCCCCCCATATAGTAGCTAATGCCTCCATATAGTGCCCCACATAGTAGCCAATCCCCCCACATAGTAGCCAATACCCCATATAGCGCCCCACAGAGTAGCCAATCCCCCCATTAGTGTGGCCCCAGCGGCAAAAACAATAAACCAGTAACTCACCTGTCCTCCGGTCCCAGCAGCTCCTCTCCCGGCAGAGCGCGCACTCCCGTCATCCTCCGGGGCGGGCAGCGGGGTATACAGACACTGACTGTGCCGGAAGTAATTCATGAGCAGGTCACTTCCGGTACAGTTAGTGACTCTGTACCCCCCGCTGCCCGCCCCGGAGGATGACGGGAGTGCGCGCTCTGCCGGGAGAGGAGCTGCTGGGACCGGAGGACAGGTGAGTAACTGATTTATTGTTTTTTTCGCTGGGGCCACTTAAAATGCGGGACACGGGGGGCCGTTCCGGGACCGCGGGACAGAACCCCGAAAACGGGACTGTCCCGCGAAATCCGGGACGGTTGGGAGGTATGCCCACATAGTAATATATCCTATATCAGAGACCCCCCACATAGTAATATATCCTATATCAGAGACCCCACATAATAATATATCCTATATCAGAGACCCCCCACATAGTAATATATCCTATATCAGAGACCCCCCACATAGTAATATATCCTATATCAGAGACCCCACATAGTAATATATCCTATATCAGGGAACCCACATAGTAATATATCCTATATCAGAGACCCCCACATAGTAATATATCCTATATCAGAGACCCCACATAGTAATATATCCAATATCAGAGACCCCCACATAGTAATATATTCTATATCAGAGACCCCCACATAGTAATATATCCTATATCAGAGACCCCCACATAGTAATATATCCTATATCAGAGACCCCACATAGTAATATATCCAATATCAGAGACCCCCACATAGTAATATATTCTATATCAGAGACCCCACATAGTAATATATCCTATATCAGAGACCCCCACATAGTAATATATCCTATATCAGAGACCCCCACATAGTAATATATCCTATATCAGAGACCCCCACATAGTAATATATTCTATATCAGAGACCCCACATAGTAATATATCCTATATCAGAGACCCCCACATAGTAATATATCCTATATCAGAGACCACACATAGTAATATAGTCTATATCAGCGATTTCACATAGAAATATATTTTATATCACGGACCCCCCCCCCAAATAGTAATATAGTATATATCAGAGACCCCACATAGTAATATATCCAATATCAGAGACCCCACATAATAATATATCCTATATCAGAGACCCCCACATAGTAATATATCCTATATCAGAGACCCCCACATAGTAATATATCCTATATCAGAGACCCCCACATAGTAATATATTCTATATCAGAGACCCCACATAGTAATATATCCTATATCAGAGATCCCCACATAATAATATATCCTATATCAGGGAACCCACATAGTAATATATCCTATATCAGAGACCCCCACATAGTAATATATCCTATATCAGAGACCCCCACATAGTAATATATCCTATATCAGAGACCCCCACATAGTAATATATTCTATGTCAGAGACCCCACATAGTAATATATCCTATATCAGAGACCCCCACATAGTAATATATCCTATATCAGAGACCCCCACATAGTAATATATCCTATATCAGAGACCCCACATAGTAATATATCCTATATCAGAGACCCCCACATAGTAATATATCCTATATCAGAGACCCCCACATAGTAATATATCCTATATCAGAGACCCCCACATAGTAATATATTCTATATCAGAGACCACACATAGTAATTTAGTCGATATCAGTGATCCCACATAGAAATATATTTTATATCACGGACCCCCCCAAAAAGTAATATAGTTTATATCAGAGACCCCACATAGTAATATATTCTATATCAGAGAACCCACATAGTAATATATCCTATATGAGACCCCACATAGTAATATATTCAATATCAGAGACCACACATAGTAATTTAGTCGATATCAGTGATCCCACATAGAAATATATTTTATATCACGGACCCCCCCAAATAGTAATATAGTTTATATCAGAGAACCCACATAGTAATATATTCTATATCAGAGACCCCACATAGTAATATATCCTATATCAGAGACCCCACATAGTAATATATCCTATATCAGAGACCCCACATAGTAATATAGGGGGAGATTTATCAAACATGGTGTAAAGTGAAACTGGCCCAGTTGCCCCTAGCAACCAATCAGATTCCACCTTTCATTCCTCACAGACTCTTTGAAAAATGAAAGGTGGAATCTGATTGGTTGCTAGGGGCAACTGAGCCAGGTTTAATTTACACCATGTTTGATAAATCTCCCCCATAGTCTATATCAGAGACCCCACAAAGTAATATAGTCTATATCAGAGACCCCCAGTAGATTATACTTTTATTATAAGGACGCTGGTATAGGCTGCCTGTTGTGCGGCACAGGATGACATAAGACATTACTGCAGTCTCTTCTCCCATCACACCTGTAACTGTAAGCTAGTTGCTGTGGTTGGGACGCTGCTGACAGCTGACTCTCATATAGGAGCGATCACTGTCACTGAGAAGTAGGATTGTGCTGATGTTATAGATAATAGGGTCCTGGGTTGAGTCTAAGTTCCTGGGGGATTTAGTCACATTTTATTTGGACTTTATCTTAGATTTCTAATAATGCAGAACTCAGTTGTTACTTTGTATTTGCAATGTTAAAACATTTGTTTTATTGTAAAGTGTCCATGTCGGCCTTTATGAATGGCTGTTGTTTACTTTGTTAAAATCTAATAAAAATTTTAATAAAAAAAAAAAAGTTTTTTAAGGAGGAGAAAAGGGGATTAGAGAAGAGTCAGGATCATCAGGTCCCCCCAAAGAAGAAGGCATGTCCAGAGGTGCAGCATGGAAGCTATGGAGGTAAGTACGAAGGAAAGAGGCAGAGATCTGAGGAGAGTGTGGATGGCCCCCAGAAAAAGATCAGGAAGAGTGGAGAACAGGCTGAGGATGTGAAAGACCAGGAGCCCAGGCCAGGAGCCAGCAGCGAGAGCCGCCCTGAATCCACCATCAGCCTGAAGAGATTCACCCTTGGAAAGATCATCAGCAAGGGCGGCTTTGGAAGCGTGGTGAAGGTGAAGGACAACATCCTGAACACACTCCTGGCTGTGAAAATTGTGGATAAAGACTCACCATCAGCGCAGAGGAGGATTAAAGGGGTTATCCAGCGCTACAAAAACATGGCCACTTTCCCCCTACTGTTGTCTCCAGTTTGGGTGGGGTTTTGAAACTCAGTTCCATTTAAGTAAATAGAGCTTAAAGGGAACCTGTCACCCCCCGTACCGGGGTGACAGGCTCCCGACCCCCCGTTAGAGACCCCTATACTTACCTCATCCCGCCGGGTCCCGCTTCTGGATTCGGTCGGGTCCCGGAGATCTCAGCCGCTGCAGCCCGGCGCGCGCGCTGAGAGATGAGTCCAACGCTCATAGAGAATGACAGGAGAGTCCAGCGCTCCGTCATTCTCTATGAGCGTTGGACTCATCTCTCAGCGCGCGCGCCGGGCTGCAGCGGCTGAGATCTCCGGGACCCGACCGAATCCAGAAGCGGGACCCGGCGGGATGAGGTAAGTATAGGGGTCTCTAACGGGGGGTCGGGAGCCTGTCACCCCGGCACGGGGGGTGACAGGTTCCCTTTAATTGCAAACCACACCTGAACTGGAGACAACAGTAGGGGGAAAAGTGGCCATGTTTTTGTAGCACTGGATAACCCCTTTAACATCGAGAATGAGATCCTACACCTGGCTGCAGGGAATCCTTTTCTCATCCAGTCTCAGCGCTCGTTTATAACAAAGAAGAACAAGTGGTTCCTGGCCATGGAGTTTGCCTCTGGAGGAGATCTCAGCGACCATCTGAAGAAACAAGGACGTCTCCCCATCTCCAGTGCCACGTTCTACGCAGCCGAGATCACATCAGGACTACAATTTCTTCATGGGAAAGGATTCATCCACAGAAATCTGAAGCCGGCAAACATCCTGATCACCAGCTCTGGCCACATAAAGATAGCAGACTTTGGCCTCACCCTGAAGAAGACCGAGGGAATCATAGGATGTGCCAGGACCCAAGGCTACATAGCACCGGAGGTAGCTCTTGGAGACAGATACAACCTTGCAGCAGACTGGTTTTCCTTTGGAGTCGTCCTTTTCCAGCTGATGACAGGAGAGCACAGCTCAAGATGCATCATCTCTGCACTGCCGCAACATCATCTTGAGAGCAATGCTGAAGACATCTTGAAGGAACTGCTGTCCAAGGACCCAGAGAGAAGACTAGGACATCATGACTGCATCAGATCTAATCCTTTCTTCAAGGAAATTCATGGGGCTGAACTGGAGGAACTCAAGATACCACCACCGTTAATCCCAGCACAACCATCAAGGCTTCTATGAAGATCTGTACCAGTAAAACATCTACAGGTTGGAATCCTTTTCTGGGACTGGTATTGGTTAAATCCTCCTCATGTCATCTCTCACCACCTCAGACCACCCCAACGTCCCCGCTGTTACTGTACAGCGCAGGGTGAGTAGAGGCCTCTGGCTTTTTATTCATAGATCTTTTTGTAAAAACTTTTCTATCACTTGTGTATCATACAATAAGTCTGGATAAGGGTCCATTTACACAGAAAGATTATCTGACAGATTATCTGCCAAAGATTTGAAGCCAAAGCCAGAAACAGACTATAAACAGAGATCAGGGCATAAAGGAAAGCCTGAGATCTACCCTCTTTTCAAATCCATTCCTGGCTTTGGCTTCAAATCTTTGGCAGATAATCTGTCAGATAATCTTTCCGTGTAAATGGACCCTTAGTAACTAATTGTAATTAGTCAGGGATAGTTTAGTAACTTGGGGCCCTGATATGACCCTCATCTATCCAGCCTAAAAAAAAAAAAGCTAAGCCCTACTCTCCCTACCTTTTTCACAACGCAAGGCCAGTAAAATTATACCAATAGATAGGTTTTTCACAAAAAAAATTGTGCATAAAAGCAGGTATTTAAAGACTGAAGAATAAACAATTCCAACGTGTTTCTTCCCGGGAATAACTAAGACCAGGAATCCTCAGGGGATAAAGATATTGAACCTATGATAGGATATCCAAGTCAAATAAGACTTCTGTTTGTAAGGAGTTAAATAAAATGTGTGATCTTGTGTAGCTTATAAGGAATCTTCACATCTGCGTTAAATTTTTCTCCCTATATCTCTGGTGCTGTGTTGTGGGAGTCACATAAAGGAGAAAGAGGAGGAAGAGGAGAAAAAAAGCAGGTAAAGGAGAAAGCGGAAGAGGAGACGGAAGGAGAACAGAAAAAGGAGAAGATGGAAGAGGCTAATATTATAGGATATAGGTTTATTATAACAGTAATATAGAGATATAATAAGATTAATATAGGTATAGAAATAATAAAAAATAGGTATATTGGATAGGTGTAATATAGGTGCTTTAAGAAATAATACAGCAACATGATAAGTTATATAGTAGATGTATAGAACCTAAATATAAGTAAGGTAAAGTAGTAATATGAGAATAATATAGCTATAGAAATAAAGAAAACTACACAGGGGGCACTATACAAGGAGCCATCTACTAAAGAGGGCACTACACAGGGGGCCATCTACTAAAGGGGGCACTATACAGGGAGGTATCTACCAAAGGGGGCACTATACAGGGAGGTATCTACCAAAGGGGGCACTATAAAAGGAGCCATCTACTAAAGGGGACACTACACAGGGGGCCATCAACTAAAGGTGGCACTACACGAGGGGTATCTACTAAAAGGGGCACTACACAGGTGGCAATCTACTAAAGTGGGCACTACACAGGGTCATCTACTAAAGGGGGCACTACACAGGTGGCCATCTACTAAAGTGCCCACTACACAGGGTCATCTACAAAAGTGGGCACTACACAGGGTCATCTACTAAAGGGGGCACTACACAGGGGACATCTACTAAAGGAGGCACCACACTAGAGGCCATCTACTATATGGGGGATACTTAGAGAGCGCCATTAACTATGCAGAGAACGCACAGAGTCCTGAGTGAGTGTGACTGTGCCTGTGTATTGGAGGGAGAAGCAGGTTATGTGGACAGCCCAAGGCCACTTGTTGCGTAGTAGTTGTCAAGAATTTCCCTAACACCCACCCCTATGGTGTGAGATCTTGCCAGCTGCTGTCCCAGGGGAGGTGAGTTTTTTTTTTTTTATTCGTCTACATTAGGGGAGCTGCACAGGGGCCACCTACTAAATGGGGCACTTAATAGGGGACCATCTTCTTACGTGGGCACTATACAGGCGGCCGGCCATATACAAAAGGGAACACTACATAGGGTAGTAGATTGCCCCTTGTATAATTTCCCTCTAGTAGATGTCAGTGCTGTAGCAAGTGCCATGGAGGTAGACCATGCTTCACTGTGACGGGCTTCCCTGCCGCACAGGTCCTATAGCAGTTGCATGGTCTGCCTCTATGGTAGCTAGGCCGTTTAGTCGGGCAAGGATTTTCCAAAACACCTGACCCCTATCAGATTATGTTGGTGGTCATTTGGGAGAGTCCTATACACCTTGTACTGACAGCCAATGCAGAGCCCCTTTAAGGTGTCAAATTGCAGAACACTTGTAATAAATTAGTAGTCAAGACTAGAATACCATGGGCTATAAGGGTTGTGCTTGGTATTTTCTCTCGGCATTATTGAGCTAGATGGGTCTGCAATACCGCAAACAACCTGAGGACAATTGTGGTGCCCCGCTGTCTCTTGAAGACAGCAGCCATGTATTTCTAATGCCCGATTAACAAGTTTCCCCTAACCAATGTATATATATATATATACAGTGGTGCCTTGGATTACGAGCATAATACGTTCCGGGACTGCGCTTGTAATCCAAATCCACTCTTAAACCAAAGCAAATGTTCCCATAAGAAATCACTGATATGCAGACAATTGGTTCCACACCCCAAAAATAATGATTTATTATTATGAATAACATGTAAAACAAATGAAACAAACATTCAGAAACAGCAGAATACGTGATATTATAAGTTACTGTACAGTAATGGAGAGGATGGGAAACACAAGGGCGGACAGAGACTGCGGGGAGCATGAAGGAATGAGCAGGGCAGATGTGGGTACATACATGCAGCACTCTCTGTCCGGGGAGAGAGGGGTTACAGCTATGGAGAGATTACCTCCACAGTCCCATCTCTCCAGTGATATGTCTTCAGTCCTCCGACCGCCGTCTGTATCTTTAGGCCCCACCTCCTCCAGAATGATTGACAGCTGTAGGAGGCAGGGCTTGATGAAAAACGGTAGAATAGGATGCCGGATCACAAGCAGCTTGGTTAGTATACACTGCTTGTGATCAGGAAACTGACAGCAACATATCCGTGCTGTGCTGTAACTTTCCAGAGCTGCATGAACGATACAAGGATTGTTCATAGAGCCCGGCAGATCAATTTCTCGTGTTGTGAAAAGGCACTGCAAATGAGTGCCGATTGTGCCGATTTCGCAGACTTCTCTTGCGGACGAGAAATCTCTACATCTGGAAGGACCCGTAGGGATTACACAGAACAATCCCTCACTACACTGAAGCTTCTCTCTGCTATCTAGGGACAGGACACAACATTTTACCTTGTTCGGGTCATGAGGTTACATGGTGGCAATCACAGCCTATCAGTATGGAGCGCAGCGCGACTAGATGGTGTGGGAGCAATCAGCTTCAATCAGCATCAGCATTTCTGGGTAATGAATCACACCATAAGCCTCTTTACACCAAATGTCTCAGACAATTTAAAATAAGTCTCCTATTTCCTCAGGCTCAAAGCCAGGGACAGGCGCAGGAGCTTACAGTCAGGAGCATACACAGCAGTAGCAGTCAGAACCCCTTAAAGGGATAATGTCTCAGCATCATTCTAAAGTTTAAAACTTTAAATATTTCTTATCTGCCTGTATAAAACATGTCTTTCTTCTCTCTCTGGTCAAAAATGCATCTTATCTTTGGTGGACAGTGTCATCTGGGCGGGGCTTCACAGCCATCACCTGCATCTGCGCTGTAGTCCCCGCCCCCTCAGTGACATCATTGGATAGGGCTGCTCTGGAGGCTGGAATATATTGCCGTATTCTTATCAGCTGTTACTGCGCTTGCACCACAAGATGAATCCCAGCCTCTGCTACAGTACGAACATCCCATTCTGATAATGTCCCAAAGGATACGGGGAGTACAGTATTAATGTAGGTGGGAAGGCGGGAAATGACAGCTGTGAAGCCCCTCCCAGATGACCCTGTCTGTCAATGATAAAGGTATTTTTGACCAGAGATAGAAGAGAGACATTTGGGGAGATTTATAAAACATGGTGTAAAGTGAAACTGGCTCAGTTGCCCCTAGCAACCAATCAGATTCCACCTTTCAGTTCCAATTATGTGAATGGAGCCAAGTTGTAATGCTAAACACAACCTGAGAACAGGTGTGGCACTGTTTATGGAAGAAAGCAGCTACGTTTTCTTACCCTGGATAATCCCTTTAAGGCTTCTGGTACACCAACACAAAATCTGTATTAGGGTCCTCCAGCCTTCACCTACCATTTCCAATATAGAGGCCACAAGGGGTCCTCCAGACCCATAAAGGCACATGCAACTACAACCTATGCATTAAAGGGGTACTCTAGCTAAAGATTTTTTATTTCACATAAAATGGTGACAGAAAGTGCCAGTAATTTGCAATTTACTTCTATTTAAAAATCTTTACTCATCCAGTACTTATCAGCTGCTGTATGTCCTGACACAGCAACTTTTATGTCCACACTCATATATGTATATTTCCTGTAGAGGTAGAGAAGAAAGTCCATAATTGCGGAATGATAGTAATTAAGTAAATGAAAGAAATGTGTGCTGATTGGGCGAGGCCTTCCTCATGGGTCACCGTTCTCAGTCGCTGGGTGGATGGTGATGTTCTGCCCCTTTAAGAACACTGTTAGGAATAGAGATTTTGGCTCTCTTTCTATCAGGAAACTCCCACTAACTGCACTTTGAGCTCCACATAGAAACCTCTTTGCTCCTCTCCCAGCTGCGCTCACAGGGGAACACTCTGCAGATACGGCATTGTGAAATTTATTACACTTGGCTGCAAATCTCTGACAACAGAAACAGGAAGTCAAGTCCAAAACCACAGGATAAGAGGCAAGAATCACACAAGTACTAAGAACTAAAGACTCAGGAAAGTAGATAGCAAGAGCAGCCAGGAACAGTACAGAACTGCTGCAACAACAACAATATAATATAATGCTGACACACAATGCCACATAGATGGCGGTAATTAACTGGAGGATTTAAATTCATCATATTCTTGTACATAGGAGCAGTATTATAGTAGTTATATTCTTGTATATAGGAGCAGTATTATAGTAGTTATATTCTTGTATATAGGAGCAGTATTATAGTAGTTATATTCTTGTATATAGGAGCAGTATTATAGTAGTTATATTCTTGTATATAGGGGGTAGTATTATAGTAGTTATATTCTTGTATATAGGAGCAGTATTATAGTAGTTATATTCTTGTATATAGGGGACAGTATTATAGTAGTTATATTCTTGTATATACGAGGCACTATTATAGTAGTTAAAGTATATTGTTGTATATAGGAGCAGTATTATAATGGTTGTAGCCTTGTATATAGGGGCAGTATTATAGTAGTTATATTCCTGTATATAGGAGGCAGTATTATAGTAGTTATATTCTTGTATATAGGAGGCAGTATTATAGTAATTATATTCTTGTATATAGGAGCAGTATTATAGTAGTTATGGTTCAGGGAAGAAAAAGAACAGCTAGCTAACAACAGTTTCACGCCGCAGCGCTTTGTCAAGTTCAGAGTACTCTGAACTTGACAAAGCGCTGCGGCGTGAAACTGTTGTTACTGCAGAGACGCTCCCGCACCTATTCCACCCTTCCCCCTCCTTGGTATGATCTGACACCAATAAACTACTGAAGATATCATCTAATTGGTGAGTGCATCGGATTACTGCTTCTCCTTGCTTTTGCCATTATAGTAGTTATATTCTTATATAAAGGGGCAGTATTATAGTAGTTATATTCTTGTACATAGGAGCAGTATTATAGTAGTTATATTCTTGTACATAGGAGTAGTATTATAGTAGTTATATTCTTGTATATAGGAGCAGTATTATAGTAGTTATAGTCTTGTATATAGGGAGCAGTATTATAGTAGTTATATTCTTGTACATAGGAGCAGTATTATAGTAGTTATATTCTTGTATATAGGAGCAGTATTATAGTAGTTATATTCTTGTATATAGGAGCAGTATTATAGTAGTTATATTCTTGTATATAGGGAGCAGTATTATAGTAGTTATAGTCTTGTATATAGGGAGCAGTATTATAGTAGTTATATTCTTGTACATAGGAGCAGTATTATAGTAGTTATATTCTTGTATATAGGAGCAGTATTATAGTAGTTATATTCTTGTATATAGGAGCAGTATTATAGTAGTTATATTCTTGTATATAGGAGCAGTATTATAGTAGTTATATTCTTGTATATAGGAGCAGTATTATAGTAGTTATATTCTTGTATATAGGAGCAGTATTATAGTACTTTATTGAATCCAAACAAATGGCATTATTCAGCAGGGGTTCTAATAAACAGAGAAAATATAAAATCTGTGACTTTATATCTGCCTTATCCAATAATATAAAATACATGCAGCTTGTCATGTGAATGCTCATGAATCCGGAGTTGATCTGCAATCAATGATTCTGATCTCTTTGATGATTCTATCTTCTTTCCTCCTGCACCTTTGCCGCCTTTTTGTATCATTAATGTGAATGAAGATTTACACTGACTGGGACAAGAAGCTGCAGGTTCTCACACTATGAATGAGCACAGGTTAGACCTGTTAGCACTTTATGAGGAATTCCGTCGAGGTGTGTCCCGTAATTATCAGGAAACAATATCAGATTATTGTAAAATGATTCTCTGTAAATTACAGAGACCATCCCTCTGGTATACATCCCTCTGGTATACATCGTAATCTGGCTGTCCAGGCATGATGGTAACAGTAGTTGTCTATAGCTGGAAGGCTGCAGGTAAGTGAATAAAAAGGGTTCAGAACAGTAGAATAAAAAAAATAATTATTCTACCATCATGGTGCATGTCACTCATCAGCTCTATTACCCACTCATTCACACACAATAATATGGGGCACTTAAAGGGTCCATTCACATATACCATATCACAGCAGATTTTACGCAGACATCCGCTGTGATACTGATTACTATGTCTTTGGCCCTCCATTCTCACAGCGGATTTTCATTCCACTGTATATATAGTTCCATAGCCTTGTAAAAGTTAAAGGAGAAGTCCGGCGAAAATTTTTTATTAAGGTATTGTATTTCCCCCCAAAAGTTATACAAATCACCAATATACATTTATTACAGGAAATGTACATAAAGTGATTTTTTCCTGCACTTACCACTGCATCAAGGCTTCACTTCCTGATGTCACTTCCTGGATAAAATGGTGATGTCACTTCCTGGATAACATGGTGATGTCACTTCCTGGATAACATGGTGATGTTACTTCCTGGATAACATGGTGATGTCACGCCCCGACTCCCAGAGCTGTGTGGGCTGTGGCTGCTGGAGAGGATGATGGCAGGGGGATGCTCAGTGTCCCTCTAGTGCCCTGTGTCCCTCAGTGTCCCTCTGCCGTTATCCTCTCCAGCAGCCACAGCCCGCACAGCTCTGAGAGTCAGGGTGTGACATCACCATGTTATCCAGGAAGTGACATCACCATGTTATCCAGGAAGTGACATCACCATGTTATCCAGGAAGTGAAGCCTTGATGCAGTAGTAAGTGCAGGGGAAAAAAGCACTTTATGTACATTTCCCATAATAAGTGTATATTGGTGATTTGTATAACTTTTGGGGGGCAGTACAATACTTCAATAAAAATTTTCGCCGAACTTCTCCTTTAACTATTTAGCTCCTGAGACGGTTAAAACAGTAAACTGAACCTGCTTACCTGTCCGCTCACCATGCAGTGGAGACCTAGCCGCGATGGGACCGCACAGTGATTCGCTGAGCAGGCTGCCACTGAGCAGGCAACCCCAGAGATTTCGGTATGTGACTGTGAATGGACCTTAAGAACCCTATTACACAGAAAGATTATAGTGTGAAAAATCATTAAATGGTTCAAATTTAATTGATATTTTGGGGTCCGTGGGCCTAAAGAAGCCTGTGGTTTATAAGAACAAGTGATTTGGCAGGGAGCCAATGGTTCTCTGCTTTGCCACCGTTTAAAATTGGATCTGTGTCCGGATTATGCTGATATAGGTAAAACAAACTGAGATGGCATGGGGCAATAGATAAGACAAAAAGGGGCTGTGAATGTGGGACCTTTATGGGCATTAAAGGGGTACTCCAGCAAAATAAATTATGCCAGAAAGTGCCAGAGATTTGAAATTTACTTCTATTAAAAATCCCAACCCGTCCAGTACTTATCAGCTGCTGTATGTCCTGCAGGAAGTGGTGTATTCTTTCCAGTCTGACACATTGCTCTCTGCTGCCACCTTTGTCCATGTCAGGAACTGTAAAGAGCAGGAGAGTTTCTATGGGGATTTGCTACTGTTCTGGACAGCTCCTGACCTGCACGGAGGTGGCAGCAGAGAGCACTGTGTCAGACTGGAAATAATACACCACTTCCTGCAAGACATACAGCAGCTAATAAGTAATGGAAGATTTGAGATTTTGAAATAGAAGTAAGTTACTAATATCTGGTACTTTCTGACACCAGTTGAATTGAAAAAAAAAAAAGAATATTCACTGGAGTTCCCCTTTAAAGGAAACATTTTCATTGCTAGAACTCAAACCGTGAATTCCATATTTCTTCTGTACAAATAATGAACAATTGTCGGTTCTTACATACACTCCCAAAGTTATTGTAGAAAGAGCCTGACAGCGAGTGATGGATGGAGAAACAAAAGGAACATCAATTATAGCGAAGATGTCAGATGAGTCTGAGAAAGCCGAAGAAAAAGGGAAAGGTGCAGAGCACACTGGATCTCCCATACAGCTAATACTAAGAAGTGGATGTGTACACCTGCAACAACAACTAATGAGAACCATCATCATCCTCATCAGCAGAGAGGCCCACACCGAGAGGTCTCCAGCCTCATAAATGTCTACAGGCCCAGATAATGGAGGGTAATGTGAGGATCTCCCCCACCTAGATAAACATATACACAAGATTAAAACCCATTTACTAAACACATCAGTTCCTGTGGGGAGGTAGAAGATAAGCGCTGCTGTATATTATAGAGTATAAACTCCAGAGAACATCTTATAACGGAGGTGGTGGAAGAATGAGAGGTTGGAGAAGATCGTGAACGACTTGATGAAATGGAGAACAAGGGGAAGCTTTGGCTAAAGATATGGCTGGACTGAAGCTTTATCTTATTGTGGACGTATTATAGGACAACCCACATCATCCGAGAAGAAGTGAAGGAAAAAGTGTAAGAAGATGATGATGATCACCAACAAGATGACAGTGTTGAGAATGCCATGAGTGTTCTTATTCACTAGAGATGAGTGCAACCTGAGCATGCTCGAGTCCGATCACTCGTCTTTTGAATACCAGTGGCTGAAGAAGTTGGATGCAGTCCTCGAAAAAAATAGATGTAGCGTATGGTCTATGGCTGTATGTATGTTTTCTTGGACCCTCTAGGGCTGCATCCAACTTCTTTAGCCATCGTTTTTCAAAGGCTGAACTATTGGACTTGACCACGCTCATCTGAACAGCACCCGTCTGGATAAGAAGGGGTGATGCCTGACTGTATGAGGGCTCCCTCCATGTGCTCCCTTAGTTAGGTTTGTATGGGCCACCAGGAAGGGGTTAACATTGCAGATAGAGTGTACCACCTCCCCTTCCAAATCAGATTAGCATAGGGCCAATACCTAAAATTCTCGGGTCTTTGGGCCTATCAGAGTGGGGTGGTAGGCATGTCATCCCTCCCCCTATATAACAGACAGCCTGCCCACGCTTTTCCACTGACCTGCCTTCTGTGGAGCGGTTTCCCACCCTCCCTCCCTGAGATGTTTTGTTATGTGTGTGCAAGTTAAAAAAAAAAAAAAAAAATATATATATATATATATATATATATATATATATATATATATATAAAAATAAATAAAAAAGAGAGAACATATATATATATAAATAAATATTCAGTTATTGTACAAGTCACATCTGCGTGAAAAAACCTCATTTGCAGTGGAGTCTGCCGGTGGCACCCCGAGGCTAACCCATTGGTTATTGGGCACTCCAGTGCCCGTGGTTACCTCACGGTTTGAAATGGTTAAATAAAAGCTGTGGCCGACCATCACCCAGCAAAGAAATACTGTTGTCTGTCTTAATTTCTGGCAGCATTAGATTAAATAAGGTTAGTCATGGAACTCTATATAGTCTCCATTATTCACTAAAACCGTTTATGAAGTTTTTGTTTGCTGTCAGTGAATGGAGGACACTTGGTTATATTCAGAGCTAATAAACATTGCAGATCATAGATCTAGGACCCCACCTCCACTGGTTTACCATATACCACTGGTGAACATATAAAATGCATGTTTGGCCAACAGCTCTCTCCTATCTCTCTATATACACATGCACACTCTGTTTATCCAAGCATGCATGTGTTCTCAGTAAGGTCAGGGAAGAAAGCTGACTCTAGACTCCTCTGGTGGCGGATGAGATTAAAACAATCTGATATCTGCCACATTTAGGAACAATTGATCCATGATTTGAATAAGAGCCCTATTACACAGAGCGATAATCTGCCAAATCAGGCCAATTCGGCAGATTATCACTACGTGTAATAAAGACAGCTGATCGTTTGGTCCGGACGTAAAATCATTGGCCGCCGACAGCACGTCACTATGTGTAATAGCGAGGTGCGGCCAACGCCCATATTAGATTAATTAGGTAAATGGGAAAGGCAGCAGGATACCAGGGAGCCTGGACAGGTAAGTATACATCTCTATTATTTTTTTTACACAGTCATTAGCCTTCAGCCTCACATCACTATGTTGTCTTTATTACACAGAGCGACATCGACCTGATTCGGGAGCTAATAGCTCCGTGTAATAGGGCCCTAAGCTGGAGTCATGGTACTAGTGTCCCAATTAAGTACTGAGAAAAAGAGTTACTCTACCATAAACTCCAATTGACAGTAATGGTGTCCCATTAAGTATAAAGACAAATAGATTCCAATGAACTAAGTAGCTAAGGTGATGTCTCCAATCACAACCGCGCCCTAATGGAACCAACACTGAACAAACCCACAACATGGAAAGGTCTGACACATAAAATATAATATACAAAATATTGCCGCCCCTTTAAGGAAACTTTTCACAAAAGTTCCAGTTTCCCCCAATGTCTGCGAATGACCCCAGGTGCGACCGCCCTCTGCACAGCCAGACTATACGTGATTTCCCTTCGAGTCATTTTGCGCCGTCTGCTGCGTAGACCTAAGTCACTGAGCGCCCTTTATACGAGCCTGTGTTGACAAGCCATATTAGCATAGCACACACGCGTTCCTCTATATAAACAACGGAACGTAACTAATCAGAAAGAACCACATTCACCATCTGCGGGGAACATTCACGAGACGTCTGCAGGGATCCAGGGAACCTTCCACAAACATTTCTAGTAAACCTGCAAGTTTTCACTTCTGTTAGAGGAAAGTCTCAGCCCCCCCCCCTTCCCTACTCTTTTCCTGACGGGAGCACAATAGGTTCTCACAAGCCCTTAAACAGGTGCATTGCTGTTAAATAGGGGGCACAGAGCGTTCTTTGTACCCATACAGCCAGCAATGACAGATGGAGAGCCCATTGTGGTAATAATAAAGTGGCGGGCTACGGAGATAATCACATTGCAGTTAATTGTCACAATATTTGGCGTGCCAGCGCTCCACGTATAAAGACCAACTCACGGCCTCAAGTGATACTTGAAGAAACCACTACAGTCACAATGTAACAACTCTAACTCCATAAAGTTACCCTCTACAGAGACTGCTAATTGCTGAATGTTCTGCTACAGTATATGAGGACAACAGCTTACAATATCCCCAGCATGGGGCCGTACCCCCTATTCTGGTGGTTGGCATAAAGCCCGAGAATTTTCCTGAATTATGCTAAAACCTTTGAACCCATTAAAAGAGCAATTCAACCCCACAGTCAAATCATACCCACACTAACCTCAATGCTGCCCACTGCTATGTAGTGTAAGGGGAAGGATAGTGACAGGTACTATGGTGACATTTCTGCTTCAAGAGTGTTTTTTCACATCTCAAAAGTAATCAGTCAATAGTCTCATATGTTCTACTGCCCCCTATATTCAAGAATATAACTACTATAATACTGCCTCCTATATACAAGAATATAACTACTATAATACTGCCTCCTATATACAAGAATATAACTACTATAATACTGCCCCCTATATACAAGAATATAACTACTATAATACTGACTACTGACTGTGCACGCCTGCGGGGGTGGTGGTCGCTGACTGGCACAGTGTGGACTTAGTGTAGGGACCCATGTGTATCAGATACCTGCACGCGGTACATGGGGCAGTGTGGCTTGATCAATTCACATACAGAATTCTGATGTTTTTTATGCAGCCGAGAGGTACTAGTATCAGCCATAGGTGTGAGGTGCAGCACTCTTTTTCTTCCCTGAACCGTATTTTGTTTCTCTCTTTTCTCCGTGTTTTGCACTCCTCCTGGTGAGACCCACATGACCGCAATTAGCAGGAGACACCTGAGTGCTCATGGTTTTAATCCCTCATGTCTGTCCCATTCTGTCTTTGATAGCTATGGTGAGTGCAATACCTTATCCAGACTTGTGCTGTTTGGGGGCAGCTCCCTCCGCCGGTGGTGCTGGCTGGGTTTTGGTGTGGCATTTTTGGGTCTGGTCCTGTAGCATGGGGGTTGCAGGGCCGTTCCATGGCCTCCCTTCCCTGACTGTGCACGCCTGCGGGGGTGGTGGTCGCTGACTGGCACAGTGTGGACTTAGTGTAGGGACCCATGTGTATCAGATACCTGCACGCGGGACATGGGGCAGTGTGGCTTGATCAATTCACATACAGAATTCTGATGTTTTTTATGCAGCCGAGAGGTACTAGTATCAGCCATAGGTGTGAGGTGCAGCACTCTTTTTCTTCCCTGAACCGTATTTTGTTTCTCTCTTTTCTCCGTGTTTTGCACTCCTCCTGGTGAGACCCACATGACCGCAATTAGCAGGAGACACCTGAGTGCTCATGGTTTTAATCCCTCATGTCTGTCCCATTCTGTCTTTGATAGCTATGGTGAGTGCAATACCTTATCCAGACTTGTGCTGTTTGGGGGCAGCTCCCTCCGCCGGTGGTGCTGGCTGGGTTTTGGTGTGGCATTTTTGGGTCTGGTCCTGTAGCATGGGGGTTGCAGGGCCGTTCCATGGCCTCCCTTCCCTGACTGTGCACGCCTGCGGGGGTGGTGGTTGCTGACTGGCACAGTGTGGACTTAGTGTAGGGACCCATGTGTATCAGATACCTGCACGCGGTACATGGGGCAGTGTGGCTTGATCAATTCACATACAGAATTCTGATGTTTTTTATGCAGCCGAGAGGTACTAGTATCAGCCATAGGTGTGAGGTGCAGCACTCTTTTTCTTCCCTGAACCGTATTTTGTTTCTCTCTTTTCTCCGTGTTTTGCACTCCTCCTGGTGAGACCCACATGACCGCAATTAGCAGGAGACACCTGAGTGCTCATGGTTTTAATCCCTCATGTCTGTCCCATTCTGTCTTTGATAGCTATGGTGAGTGCAATACCTTATCCAGACTTGTGCTGTTTGGGCGCAGCTCCCTCCGCCGGTGGTGCTGGCTGGGTTTTGGTGTGGCGTTTTTGGGTCTGGTCCTGTAGCATGGGGGTTGCAGGGCCGTTCCATGGCCTCCCTTCCCTGACTGTGCACGCCTGCGGGGGTGGTGGTCGCTGACTGGCACAGTGTGGACTTAGTGTAGGGACCCATGTGTATCAGATACCTGCACGCGGAACATGGGGCAGTGTGGCTTTATCAATTCACATACAGAATTCTGATGTTTTTTATGCAGCCGAGAGGTACTAGTATCAGCCATAGGTGTGAGGTGCAGCACTCTTTTTCTTCCCTGAACCGTATTTTGTTTCTCTCTTTTCTCCGTGTTTTGCACTCCTCCTGGTGAGACCCACATGACCGCAATTAGCAGGAGACACCTGAGTGCTCATGGTTTTAATCCCTCATGTCTGTCCCATTCTGTCTTTGATAGCTATGGTGAGTGCAATACCTTATCCAGACTTGTGCTGTTTGGGGGCAGCTCCCTCCGCCGGTGGTGCTGGCTGGGTTTTGGTGTGGCATTTTTGGGTCTGGTCCTGTAGCATGGGGGTTGCAGGGCCGTTCCATGGCCTCCCTTCCCTGACTGTGCACGCCTGCGGGGGTGGTGGTCGCTGACTGGCACAGTGTGGACTTAGTGTAGGGACCCATGTGTATCAGATACCTGCACGCGGTACATGGGGCAGTGTGGCTTTATCAATTCACATACAGAATTCTGATGTTTTTTATGCAGCCGAGAGGTACTAGTATCAGCCATAGGTGTGAGGTGCAGCACTCTTTTTCTTCCCTGAACCGTATTTTGTTTCTCTCTTTTCTCCGTGTTTTGCACTCCTCCTGGTGAGACCCACATGACCGCAATTAGCAGGAGACACCTGAGTGCTCATGGTTTTAATCCCTCATGTCTGTCCCATTCTGTCTTTGATAGCTATGGTGAGTGCAATACCTTATCCAGACTTGTGCTGTTTGGGGGCAGCTCCCTCCGCCGGTGGTGCTGGCTGGGTTTTGGTGTGGCATTTTTGGGTCTGGTCCTGGAGCATGGGGGTTGCAGGGCCGTTCCATGGCCTCCCTTCCCTGACTGTGCACGCCTGCGGGGGTGGTGGTCGCTGACTGGCACAGTGTGGACTTAGTGTAGGGACCCATGTGTATCAGATACCTGCACGCGGTACATGGGGCAGTGTGGCTTGATCAATTCACATACAGAATTCTGATGTTTTTTATGCAGCCGAGAGGTACTAGTATCAGCCATAGGTGTGAGGTGCAGCACTCTTTTTCTTCCCTGAACCGTATTTTGTTTCTCTCTTTTCTCCGTGTTTTGCACTCCTCCTGGTGAGACCCACATGACCGCAATTAGCAGGAGACACCTGAGTGCTCATGGTTTTAATCCCTCATGTCTGTCCCATTCTGTCTTTGATAGCTATGGTGAGTGCAATACCTTATCCAGACTTGTGCTGTTTGGGGGCAGCTCCCTCCGCTGGTGGTGCTGGCTGGGTTTTGGTGTGGCATTTTTGGGTCTGGTCCTGTAGCATGGGGGTTGCAGGGCCGTTCCATGGCCTCCCTTCCCTGACTGTGCACGCCTGCGGGGGTGGTGGTCGCTGACTGGCACAGTGTGGACTTAGTGTAGGGACCCATGTGTATCAGATACCTGCACGCGGTACATGGGGCAGTGTGGCTTTATCAATTCACATACAGAATTCTGATGTTTTTTATGCAGCCGAGAGGTACTAGTATCAGCCATAGGTGTGAGGTGCAGCACTCTTTTTCTTCCCTGAACCGTATTTTGTTTCTCTCTTTTCTCCGTGTTTTGCACTCCTCCTGGTGAGACCCACATGACCGCAATTAGCAGGAGACACCTGAGTGCTCATGGTTTTAATCCCTCATGTCTGTCCCATTCTGTCTTTGATAGCTATGGTGAGTGCAATACCTTATCCAGACTTGTGCTGTTTGGGGGCAGCTCCCTCCGCCGGTGGTGCTGGCTGGGTTTTGGTGTGGCATTTTTGGGTCTGGTCCTGTAGCATGGGGGTTGCAGGGCCGTTCCATGGCCTCCCTTCCCTGACTGTGCACGCCTGCGGGGGTGGTGGTCGCTGACTGGCACAGTGTGGACTTAGTGTAGGGACCCATGTGTATCAGATACCTGCACGCGGTACATGGGGCAGTGTGGCTTGATCAATTCACATACAGAATTCTGATGTTTTTTATGCAGCCGAGAGGTACTAGTATCAGCCATAGGTGTGAGGTGCAGCACTCTTTTTCTTCCCTGAACCGTATTTTGTTTCTCTCTTTTCTCCGTGTTTTGCACTCCTCCTGGTGAGACCCACATGACCGCAATTAGCAGGAGACACCTGAGTGCTCATGGTTTTAATCCCTCATGTCTGTCCCATTCTGTCTTTGATAGCTATGGTGAGTGCAATACCTTATCCAGACTTGTGCTGTTTGGGGGCAGCTCCCTCCGCCGGTGGTGCTGGCTGGGTTTTGGTGTGGCATTTTTGGGTCTGGTCCTGTAGCATGGGGGTTGCAGGGCCGTTCCATGGCCTCCCTTCCCTGACTGTGCACGCCTGCGGGGGTGGTGGTCGCTGACTGGCACAGTGTGGACTTAGTGTAGGGACCCATGTGTATCAGATACCTGCACGCGGTACATGGGGCAGTGTGGCTTTATCAATTCACATACAGAATTCTGATGTTTTTTATGCAGCCGAGAGGTACTAGTATCAGCCATAGGTGTGAGGTGCAGCACTCTTTTTCTTCCCTGAACCGTATTTTGTTTCTCTCTTTTCTCCGTGTTTTGCACTCCTCCTGGTGAGACCCACATGACCGCAATTAGCAGGAGACACCTGAGTGCTCATGGTTTTAATCCCTCATGTCTGTCCCATTCTGTCTTTGATAGCTATGGTGAGTGCAATACCTTATCCAGACTTGTGCTGTTTGGGGGCAGCTTCCTCCGCCGGTGGTGCTGGCTGGGTTTTGGTGTGTCATTTTTGGGTCTGGTCCTGTAGCATGGGGGTTGCAGGGCCGTTCCATGGCCTCCCTTCCCTGACTGTGCACGCCTGCGGGGGTGGTGGTCGCTGACTGGCACAGTGTGGACTTAGTGTAGGGACCCATGTGTATCAGATACCTGCACGCGGCACATGGGGCAGTGTGGCTTGATCAATTCACATACAGAATTCTGATGTTTTTTATGCAGCCGAGAGGTACTAGTATCAGCCATAGGTGTGAGGTGCAGCACTCTTTTTCTTCCCTGAACCGTATTTTGTTTCTCTCTTTTCTCCGTGTTTTGCACTCCTCCTGGTGAGACCCACATGACCGCAATTAGCAGGAGACACCTGAGTGCTCATGGTTTTAATCCCTCATGTCTGTCCCATTCTGTCTTTGATAGCTATGGTGAGTGCAATACCTTATCCAGACTTGTGCTGTTTGGGGGCAGCTCCCTCCGCCGGTGGTGCTGGCTGGGTTTTGGTGTGGCATTTTTGGGTCTGGTCCTGTAGCATGGGGGTTGCAGGGCCGTTCCATGGCCTCCCTTCCCTGACTGTGCACGCCTGCGGGGGTGGTGGTCGCTGACTGGCACAGTGTGGACTTAGTGTAGGGACCCATGTGTATCAGATACCTGCACGCGGTACATGGGGCAGTGTGGCTTGATCAATTCACATACAGAATTCTGATGTTTTTTATGCAGCCGAGAGGTACTAGTATCAGCCATAGGTGTGAGGTGCAGCACTCTTTTTCTTCCCTGAACCGTATTTTGTTTCTCTCTTTTCTCCGTGTTTTGCACTCCTCCTGGTGAGACCCACATGACCGCAATTAGCAGGAGACACCTGAGTGCTCATGGTTTTAATCCCTCATGTCTGTCCCATTCTGTCTTTGATAGCTATGGTGAGTGCAATACCTTATCCAGACTTGTGCTGTTTGGGGGCAGCTTCCTCCGCCGGTGGTGCTGGCTGGGTTTTGGTGTGTCATTTTTGGGTCTGGTCCTGTAGCATGGGGGTTGCAGGGCCGTTCCATGGCCTCCCTTCCCTGACTGTGCACGCCTGCGGGGGTGGTGGTCGCTGACTGGCACAGTGTGGACTTAGTGTAGGGACCCATGTGTATCAGATACCTGCACGCGGCACATGGGGCAGTGTGGCTTGATCAATTCACATACAGAATTCTGATGTTTTTTATGCAGCCGAGAGGTACTAGTATCAGCCATAGGTGTGAGGTGCAGCACTCTTTTTCTTCCCTGAACCATAACTACTATAATACTGCTCCTATATACAAGAGTATAACTACTATAATACTGCCTCCTATATACAGAAATATAACTACTATAATACTGCCCTCTACGTACAAGAATAAAACTACCATAATACTGCTCCTATATACAAGAATATAACTACTATAATACTGCCCCCTATATGCAAGAATATAACTACTATAATACTGCCCCCTATATACAAGAATATAACTACTATAATACTGCTCCTATATACAAGAGTATAACTACTATAATACTGGCTCCTATATACAGGAATATAACTACTATAATACTGCTCCTATGTACAAGAATATAACTACTATAATACTGCTCCTATATACAAGACTATAACTACTATAATACCGCCTCCTATATACAGGAATATAACTACTATAAGGGTGGTATTACACGGAACGATTATCCTTCGGAAAATCGTTAAGTCGTTCAAATTTGAACGATAATCATTTCGTGTAATAGCAGCAACGATTAAACGACCGACAAGAAATCGTTGATCGTTTAATAGGATCCGGACCTATTTTTATCGTTTGATCGTTCGCTCATCGTTCGCACATCGTTCGCATATCGTTCGGTGGAATAAGAATTCACAGCTAAAACGTACGCAATATCGACGACTAAACGACCGCAAGAACGATCATAAATAACGATCATCGTTTCGTGTACTTGGGCGAACGATTTCGGGTCGTTTGCTTTAGCGGTCGTTTAAGATCGTTTATCGTTAATCGTTAGTCGTCGGAAAATTGCTTGGTGTAATAGTACCCTAATACTGCCCTCTATGTACAAGAATATAACTCTACTATAATACTGCTTCTATATACAAGAATATAACTACTATAATACTGCTCCTATACAGAAGAATATAACTACTATAATACTGCTCCTATATACAAGAATATAACTACTGTAATACTGTTCCCTATATACAAGAATATAATTACTATAATACTGATCCTGTATACAAGAATATAACTACTATAATACTGCTCCTATTTACAAGAATATAACTACTATAATACAGCTCCTATATACAAGAATATAACTACTATAATAATGCTCCTATGTACAAAAATATCACTACTATAATACTGCTCCTGTATACAAGAATATAACTACTATAATACTGCTCATATATACAAGAATATAACTACTATAATACTGCTGCTATATGCAAGAATATAACTACTATAATACTGCTCCTATATATATGTTTCTCCGCCGGCGGTTCTGGCCGGGTTCTGGTGTGGTGTTTGTGGGTCTGGTCCTGTGGCATGGGGGTCGCAGGGCCGTCCCATGGCCCCCGTTCCCTGACTGTGCGCGCCTGCGGGGTTGGTGGCCACTGACTGGCACGGTGTGGACTTAGTGTAAGGACCCATGTGTATCAGATACCGCCACGAGGTACATGGGGCAGTATGGCTTGATCAATTCATACACAAAATTCTGATGTGTATTTTATTTAGCCTAGGGGCACTAGTATCAGCCATAGGTGTGAGGTGCAGCACTCTGTTTCTTCCCTGAACCGCATAACTACTATAATACTGCTCCTATACAGAAGAATATAACTACTATAATACTGCTCCTATATACAAGAATATAACTACTGTAATACTGATCCTGTATACAAGAATATAACTACTATAATACTGCTCCTATTTACAAGAATATAACTACTATAATACTGCTCCTATGTACAAGAATATAACTACTATAATACTGCCTCCTATATACAAGAATATAACTACTATAATACTGCCTCCTATATACAGAAATATAACTACTATAATACAGCTCCTATATACAAAAATATAACTACTATAATACTGCTCCTATATACAAAAATATAACTACTATAATACTGCTCCTATGTACAAGAATATAACTACTATAATACAGCTCCTATATACAAGAATATAACTACTATAATACTGCTCCTATGTACAAAAATATCACTACTATAATACTGCTCCTGTATACAAGAATATAACTACTATAATACTGCTCATATATACAAGAATATAACTACTATAATACTGCCCCTATATACAGTACAAGAATATAACTACTAAAATACTGCTCCTATATACAAGAATATAACTACTATAATACTGCCCCTATATACAAGAATATAACTACTATAATACCGCTCCTATATACAAGAATATAACTACTATAATGCTGCTTCTATATACAAGAATATAACTACTATAATACAGCCCCTATATACAAGAATATAACTACTATAATACTGCTCCTATGTACAAGAATATAACTTCTATTATACTGCTACTATATACAAGAATATAACTACTATAATACTGCTCCTATGTACAAGAATATACCTACTATAATACTGCCCCCTATATACAAGAATACAACTACTATAATACCGCTTCTATATACAAGAATATAACTACTATAATGCTGCTTCTATATACAAGAATATAACTATAATACTGCTCCTATATACAAGCATATAACTACTATAATACTGCTCCCTATATACAAGAATATAACTACTATAATACTGCCCCCTATATACAAGAATATATCTACTATAATACTGCTCCTATATACAGTAATATAACTACTATAATACTGCTCCTATATACAAGAATATAACTACTATAATACTGCCCCCTATATACAAGAATATAACTACTATAATACTGCTCCTATGTACAAGAATATAACTACTATAATACTGCTCCTATATACAGGAATATAACTACTATAATACTGCCCCCTATATACAAGAATATAACTACTATAATACTGCCCCCTATATACAAGAATATAACTACTATAATACTGCCCTGTATAGACAGGAAGATATATAATATAGAGAAAGGAACAATAATTCTGATATGACAAGGTTTATGTTTCTCCGGTGTCTTAGAAGTTACCAGCTGGGCTGCTCAGTGATTTCCGCCCCAGAGGCACAGGCTGCACTACATGTCTCAGTATACATGTGTCGTACATTTGTTACCTGCTGCCGGGGACTTTATGTGTGAATGACAGGAAGTATTTGCAGGAAATCGTCCTTCCTCCTGGTTCTGGTATTTCGCTCACACTAGAGATATGTGATGTTTGGGCATGGAGCTCATAGTTAGGATTCTGCTGTATATATAATGTATAGCGCTGGGGGGTGATAACAGTCGCTTCATACCGAAAGAGAATTTATAGCATTCTTGGTGAATACTTATGACTGCCGTATACACCACACTGTAACTGTATATAGAAGGATTATGGGTATCAGTTGCTGCCATGTTGATGTATAGTTAAAGGTGCGATTTGTTTGATATAAGAACTAAGGGGGAGATTTATAAAACATGGTGTAAAGTGAAACTGGCTCAGTTGCCCCTAGCAACCAATCAGATTCCACCTTTCATTTTCAAAAGAGTCTGTAAGGAATGAAAGGTGGAATCTGATTGGTTGCTAGGGGCAACTGAGCCAGTTTCACTTTACACCATGTTTGATAAATCTCCCCCTAATTGTATCATCTATCAAACAGCAGGATGCCCCCTATCTCCCACCAGCTATAGCCAAGGAGATGCCGTGGTCACTGGCTCCAACGTTGTCTCATATTTCACTTTCCCTGCTGGACACAACTAGTTGGTTGTCACCAAGCTTAGGTTATATCAATTTAGGAGGAGGGAGGCATTGTTGCATTATATTAGGCCATGTTCACATGGAGTAAGAGACCGGCCGTTCCGTGACCCAGCCGGGTCACGGAGCGGCCGGTATCTGAAAAGATGATCTTTCATGCTTCTGTTTATCAGAACTCACCACAGCACACTAAGAAGCTTGCGGCCTGGAGCAGCTCACTTCATAGTGTGAACTGACGGAGCTTTCTGCGGCCGCTATTCAATTAATAGCGGCTGCAAAAAACTCACATGTCAGTTGTTTGAGGCACCGCTAGGGGTTCCGGCCAGAATGTATACTATGTGTATATGCTCCGGCCAGGACCCCATAGACAACAAGCCAACGTATTTTTTCGTATTAACTACGGCCGTTGTTGCAATCAGCAACAACAGCCGTAGAAATACGAAAAAATACGTTGTGTGAACATGGCCTTAAGGGCGGGTTCACACTACGGAATTCTCGCGGACAATGTCCGTGGAATTCCGTCAGCTGTCCGCCCGCACGGGCACTCAATTTTCCGCCGGCTCCATAGACACCATTCTATGGGCCGGCGTATTCCGAGATCCGCTAAAAGAAGTGACATGACACTTCTTTCAGCATATAGTGGAATACGCCGGCCCATAGAATGGTGTCTATGGGGCCGGCGGAAAGGCGCCCAGATGTGCGGGCGGACAGCTGACGGATATCCGCGGACATTGACATTGTGGGTACTGTAATGGGCACCATATCGGTTGTCGTTCAAGGGGAACTCCAGCAAAAATTTTTTCTTTTAAATCAACTGGTGTCAGAAAGTTATATGGATTTGTAATTTACTTCTATTTAAAAATCTCAAGTCTTCCAGTACTTATCAGCTGCTGTATGTCCTGCAGGAAGTGGTGTATTCTTTCCAGTCTGACACAGCGCTCTCTGCAGCCACCTCTGTCCATGTCAGGAACTGTCCAGAGCTGTAGAGGTTTTTATGGGATATGCTACTGCTCTGGACAGTTCCTGACATGGACAGAGGTGGCAGCAGAGAGCACTGTGTCAGATTGGAAAGAATACACCACTTCCTGCAGGACATACAGCAGCTGCTAAGTACTGGAAGACTCAAGATTTTTTTTTTTTTAAATAAAAGTAAATTACAAATCTATATAACTTTTTAAAACTAGTTGATTTAAAGGATTACCCCTTTAAAGGCAACTCATCTTTGTCGGGTGTTGTAAGCACATTACTTGGCAACACACTGGGCATAGTGCGTCATACTGTACCTCAGGATATACTGAGGTGAGGGCCACTCTATGCCTGGGCAATGGTGTCCTGCCACTGATGTAGCCTATGGGGCCCAGGTTATGCACCATGAAAGCTAATCCCCTCTGAAATGATTTCATCCTGCCTTCTCTATTACTAAAAATTGGGAACATAGTGCCCCCTTTGACGCTAAGATGTTCGCTATATGTTGCGAAACAAATGCAAGAATTGTCCTGTCCCCTTTAATTTAACTCTTTACCCCTCATTCTGCTTTCTCTACATTGACAACAACCTCTGTGCCAGGCGGAGGAGGAACACCGCACTCAGCTTCCTGATTCCTTCCTCTCTGTGCACACTCATCCGCACCCCTCTCCCTCCCCCTATGGCATCCTATGGCATCTAACCACCACCACATCATCCTCCTCTGGATCCTTCACTAGAGACTGAAAACTAACTGGCAGCAATGCTATCCTGTAAAGTTTTCTCATCCTCCTCCTTCCTATAGAACTTTCTCCAGGTCTCTTTCATTGAAGTTGTTCAGTATAAACATTGAGGTATTGTGGCCTGCAGAGGGCGCTGTCAAGTTGTTTACTTCCAAGGGGAATCCTGTTCCTGCCAAGAGTTTAAAATAATTTCCAGGGATACTTTACTAATAAGCAGATAGCAGGGCCCTGACCTACTTACAGCTGTCCTTGGTGAGAGTGATGGACGGCGGGATCTGCCGCATTCCTGGCCAGTATTACAGTACTACACCGCATTGTCCCAAAGTTATCAAAATCCCAAATGCTCGTGAACCCCTGAGTAGTCAGCTCCCTCTAGTTGTATCTGTTTTTGGGAAAGGTGGCTGAAAACTAGCATGACTT